>NC_139222.1:255356305-256556305 GCF_055691185.1 Crinia signifera
GACAGTATCAGTATGGTGTATTGGGGGGGGGGGGGGGGGGAACACACAACATTTAAAAAAGATAGAAGAGCAACATTTAAAAAAAAAAAATGTACACACAGCTTGTATAATGCTGCGTGAAGGCCGGACTATCATATGGACCTTCTGACAGTATACTATGGGTGCAGTACACACAAACAATGAATAAAGAAGAGAAAAATTGATTTGTATTTTTTTCCTTTAATCATTTTTAATGAAATTATCTCTCTCCACGCTAACTGTGACATTGGCAAGCTGATCCAGGTAGGTTGCGCCCAATTGGTCCTGTATATCTGTAATTATTATCTATGTTGGAACTATTCATTGTATATGTTCACTGTCCGTTTAGGATGTGCATTTAGGATGTCTGTTTGGGATATGAGACAAGGCACCTTATTTTTGGTTTATGATTACCTAAAATACCCGTATGGGGCACACATCAATAGTGTGTTGTATCTCCCCACACTGAACTCCTGTCATAATATCTGCTGGTATAACTTTCTGCTAGCTGTACAACTTAAAGTAAACGTTATATCCTATTTTTCGGGGAACTAATAGGCCACCAGTGACAGTCTGTTTACCATTATGGAATACTATGTAATATTTTACCTATGGATATATCATTTCATTTTTTTTTTTTTTTGGCCATCGGATATCTCAGTAAAATGACATCTTCTGGGTTGGTACCGCTCAGCCAGCTAATACTTTGTTCCATCATTTTGTTCTAGTTTGACAAATTGTTATTTTTATATGTATCTATGTACCATTGTGTAACAGACTGTTATTTATTAACATTTAGAATTGACTGTACAGTTGGGAGAATAAGTCATCTAACAGAGAGGTGTTATATTGTGCTCCTGTTCTGGTATGTACATTTTTTCACTGTACCCCACCTTTTAAACGTCCATATAAGTATAACTCTATATGAAGGTACTACATTACGCCTTATTTTTTGATGTGTATATTTTTTTCAACTGTGCCACATCTAAAATACCTGTATGATTATAAAGACATATTACATGTAACCTAACTGTCATTTTGAAACTTTGGAAATTGTATGAAAAATTAATCCATCGGCATTTTGTGCCCATACATATCCAGGTTATCTGTTTATATGCTTACTGGCATTGCATTAAATTTCAGGTTCCATTTTTTTATACCATTAAGTGGAGCATCACAGAATTATCAGACTATCAACAGGGACAACTCCTCCCTTATTAACACCTAAAAGTGTTCCCATATATATACATTTTCAATGAATCAAGGTATATAAAGGCTATAGGTATGTTTACTCTATATATTCCCCCTTTTCTCTTACTGGTGGATCGGGGAAATTATGGTCTGCACTTTTCGTTTATTTGCTCATAGATACTGCATTCATTTGCAGATCCTATGGTACCATCTAGTGGAGCCCCACAAAGTTATCAGATTAACCACGGTGACCACACCCTTAATAACACTGTATGTAAAGTGTTCGAAGCGTGGCGAGCGCAGCGTGCCCCGCGAGGGGACGCGGATACCTTCACAGTTATACGCGTCCCCTCGCGGGCTTCCCTGGTGTCCATGGCCACGCGGACAACTGTGAAGCCCGCGAAGGGACGCGTTTACCTGTGAAGGTATCCGCGTCCCCTCGCGGGGCACGCTGCGCTCGCCACGCTTCGGGCTCGGTGGCTCGCTGCGCTCGCCACACTATTCTATTCTCAACTCCACGCCGACGTGGATAGTGGGGGTATGAAAAGGTCGGAGGACGCGTACCGCTGCGCTCGCCACGCTTCGGGTTCACGTTGATCGCGGGGTGGCGTAAACTACTTTTGGGGGTACATTTCACTGGTCAGGGTTTTTTTGGGGGGTTTCTGGCCCATTTACCATTCTTCCCTATGATGATTTGGGTAAATTGACCCATTTAACATTGTTTCCTATGGGAAATCGCGGTCATCGCGGGTAAAGTTACTCATTTAACATTGTTCCCTATGGGGAAATCTCGGCCATCGCGTGTGGACCATTTAAGCATTTTTAGCCGCACACGACGCGACCGACCCGATTTTCACTGTTTTCAATGCATTTCAATGGAAAAATCGGGGGCATCGCGTCGGTCGCGTCGCAGGCCACTAAAAATTACCCACGATGGCCGCGATTGTGGCCGTGCTAGGAAACAAGTACCATTATGGTCCCCCTCCTTATGGAAGACCCCTCCAATACGCTCCCACATATCCACGCGACACTGTCCTCCTACAGCGCTGCCTCTTATTACAAGCTTAACACATCCAAGACCGACGCCCTCCCGATTAACCTTGCAGACTCTCTCCCCTCACTGAAATCCACATATAACTACAACTGGCAGCCCAATTCTATAAAATACCTAGGCATACACATCCCCCCCAAACATGAAATCTGTATTTGAGGTTAACCTGTCTCCCCTTCTCACCTCCCTTACGTCTCTCTCCAGATCATGGTTGGCATTTGAAATTTCATGGTTAGGAAGGATGGCGGCATTCAAGATGTCGCTCCTACCCAAGCTTATGTATCTGTTCAGCGCAGGACCGGTGCTAGGGTGTCCAGCGCCCTCCTGCAAACCATAAATTTTTGCGCCCTTTCACATTGCCATTGCAACAAGCTGCAGCCCGTTTGTGGAGCGTATGCACCGTCCACCATCCCCGCTGCCTATAGCCTGTTGTGGGGGCATCACTTCAGCATTTCATGCAAGCCTCCGTCAACACCCACCCTCCCCACAGTCGATGGCCTGTTGTGGGGGCATTGCTTCAGCATTTCATGCGAGTGGTTGAGACAATGCAGGCATGTCAGGTGGAGGGCTTCGACAGCTGGGTGACATCGCACACAACCCAAAACTTGGCCGGCCTGCGTCTGGCTTCACAGCTACTGTAGGCTGCACACTATAGTCCCGCAGCCCCCGCGGTGGCGGGGAAGCGCTAGGCAGGTGTGGGCGCCTGGGGGGTCTGCTGGACAATTGTTACCACCTGGTCCCAGCTCCCGAC
The DNA here is from genome assembly GCF_055691185.1 of Crinia signifera. Taxonomy (NCBI): domain Eukaryota; kingdom Metazoa; phylum Chordata; class Amphibia; order Anura; family Myobatrachidae; genus Crinia; species Crinia signifera. The sequence continues at coordinate 255,359,317 of NC_139222.1, forward strand.
TCCTGCCCTCCCCCTCCTTACCCCATTGCCGCCGGCGCCGCTGCCTCTAACCCGACACGCAGATCTGTGTCGGGTGACGGGCGGTCCCCGGCTCCGGCTGCAGTGCTAATATAATAAGAGACACTCGGAAAATGGCTGCCCCCATAATGCTGTAGGGAGGGGGTTAATATTTCGGGGGGGGGGGCGCCCGAAATGTCCGGCGGGGGGGCGCAAAAAAAGTAGTTACGCCTCTGGCTGCACAGCTAGGGTGCAGAACATACTGCGCAAATGTTTCACTGTGTAGCAAACCACTCGCATCTCAGTGCTGTGTCCGTAATATGTAGGTATTATTTAAAAAGTGTCTAAATTAATATAAAAAAAAATATACAATTATTAAAAAAATTTATACACATGTATAATAAAAGACTCACTGTTCTTTGCTGTCTTAGCGTGCAGGCAGTGACAGTGAGGGCTGAGGCAGCTTTAGCAGAGCAGGGAGGGAGACAGCGCCTTTTCAGCATGGCGCCTCCCTGCTTTGCAGGAGCTGCTGAGTGGGTAGCGCAGGCCCTGGTTCAGCGCCATTCCTTATGTATTCCCAAAAAAATCCCTGCAAATGGCCACCTCCATTCTGACAAAATATGTATGGTCGACAAAACCCCCTGCTATGGCCCGCTCCAAAATGTCCCTCCCGAGAGCATTTGGAGGACTTGACCTTCCTGATCTGTCCCAGTACCAGGTCGCCTGTCTTTTGGCCCCATCTAAGCACTACTTCGAAAGTCCCACTACCAGAGCCTGGGTGGACATCGAACAATTTTACTGCCCACACATCCCTCTCCCTGACCTACTAAAGATCCCAAAACATAACAGACCCCCCCTACCAGCCCTTCTCCCGACGACAGTTGCCACTCTACATGTGTGGGATCAACTACTTACCACCCTCCGTGCCCCTACTGCCCTTATCACTACTCTCCCTATCACTACAGTGGCAAAACTCATACCCAATCTCAACTTGAATCTCTGGAAACATAACGGGATCAAAACCCTAGGAGATGTATCCAACGTCAACACAATCCTTTCCTTCGCCTCCCTTCAAGAAACATATTCCCTTCCCTCCCATGAGTACCACCACCACCAGCAGCTGTCCCATTGGTGGAATTCCCACTTCTCCAAACGCTCCCCCCCAGAAGCTCACCACCAGATGGCCCTCTCCCGCCCCTCCATGACGCTCTCCACAGGTGACATCTCCTTCTGGTATAGGATCCTGATAACTCCCCCTGAGTTTACTAAGACAGCGGCCCATAAGAAATGGGAGATAGATCTAGGCACCCAGCTCTCTGCTCCCCAATGGAGTAAGATCTTCCTATCCTCATACACAATGTCCCGCTGCCTCAATCATACGGAGATGCATATCAAACTAATTAATCGTCTTTACCTAACCCCCGACCGACTCCATACCTTTTGGCCAACATGCTCCAACATGTGCTGGCGGGAATGTGGGAATGTGGGTAATATATTTCACATTTTCTGGTCTTGTCCCAAACTCAGGGAGTACTGGGGGGAAGTCTTTAATCTGATTTCCACAGTGCTCCAGATAACTCTCCCTCCTGACCCACTTCTAGCCATACTCCACGTATACCCCCAGGAACTCCCGGCAGGGAAAACATATGTTCTCGGACACATCCTCATCGCGGCACGTGCAAATCTTGCCCAACAATGGAAACAGCCCTCCCCCCACTCCTCCAGGTTATTTTAAAAACAAATCACCACTACCTTATGGAGACCAGCTTCCAGCCTCACTCGACCAATCCCTCCTCACCCCGCTCTAGATGGGCCCTTTGGCACACTTACATAACTAGGGGAGCGGGGACCAGGTTTTTCCCCCCTGACCCCCCCGGGCAGCCATCTACATTCAGTTTGAATGAAACACCAGACCCAGAATCTCCCCCACCCTAGGTATTAGATTATAGCCCGATCAGACTGTCGGGACTGTCAGGAAATGCTTATCTGAGCTTGCCATATTGTTCTATTTGGTTTGTGTATTACCTACCTCATGTATAGCCCGCTCTGCGTAGCGGTGTGTTTGTGCTCTGTTTTACTTGTCTTATCTGCAGTATTGTACTGTCTCCAATCCAGAATGCAGTCCCCCCCCCCCTCCCCCCCCAAGTATCCCTTCTTCTTTCTTCTGTACCCCATATAAAACTTTGTGTTAATAAAAATTTATTGATGGGAAAAAAAAACATCCACTAAAAACTCCTCTTACTGACAATGTAATGTCACATTTCAAGCTGAGCAATAGATCTGACTCAATTGCTTAGCAGGCAAATTTGGGAAATTGCAATTTATAACCTGAGTCCGGGCCCCCCTACGCCTCTGGCGCCATAGTAATCACATCATCTATAGTTACACTCATGTACCCATGTCAACAAATAAGCGCTGAGGTCATCTGGAAATAGACATCTATGGTGTACACAGAAGCACTGCGTCTCCAGCAAACTGGTGTCATCTGTATTGCTGTTCTCTCAATGGTAGACTTGAAAGAGCTAGTTAGAGGTGAATTTGGAAAAGTCACTGGTCTTTTATCTCAAAGCCAAATACTACAATAATGGCCAATGAATTCCAAAGTAACAAAATATAGTTAAACACATTGGGGCCCTTTCTGGATCACTTAGAGTGATCCGAATTTGGCCCCTACCCCAATAGTCGAGGTTTGCGCATGCACATTTCTTTATATGTATAAACCCCGATAGCGAGTGGCCACAGTGAGTTAGACACTCTCTGGGCCATTCGCAGAGGGAGTAATGGGGTGGATGGCAGCGGGGATGGGGATAGCCCATGGGAATACTCAGCATTTTATGGACCACCACATGAAAATGCTAGTGTAACCGGACGCCTGCCCTAGGCTCTGGCTACGTCCTCTGGGTCTATGTATGCCAAGGGAGGAAAGAGGGAAAGAGATGACTCCACCCTCTATGCAGTGGGTGGGGATATCGCTGCCACCACCAGACTCTTACCATGTGGTGTCTGGAAGCACATATACCTCCTCAGGCCCAAACGCTGGCACCTGAGTACTACCTGCTACGGTGTATGCATCAACACGCTGCTGACACCCCCCGACTGGCGTTGGTTGGTTCCACACTGGTCATGGACCAGGCCTCTGCTTTGGTAGCTGGCCGAGCGGAGCTTGGAGACACTGGATGCTTTACCCAGTTTAGCTGGAGAATAGGATTACGTTTGGCATATTGCTGTTGGTCGCAAAATGAAAATGGACATCTTGAGGCAAAGGATGTTTATTTGCTCAAATACCTGAAAAGATCTCTTCTCCTATATCTAGGAGGGTCAGCATACAGATTTTACAGCATTCAAATAAAGGCATATGTACAATTTTTACAGGCAAACCTTGTGCCTTTTATCCAAATCCAACCACAGAATACCGCAGCGGGTAATTCCAACCTGTGGTCTCCACCCAATCACCATAGTGCAGGAGGTGTACATGCCTGGGACATTTACATTCATAGATCAATTGGAATATTTTCCCGTCATAAATAAATCCAGATTACACCCCAAAGGGTCCAATCCAATTTCCTTAGGTTATCTACCAAATGTACAGGAAAGCATGAATTCCTTGACACATCTTATACACAAGTCCCCCTACTAACACCTTTCCACAGGAACTACAGACACAAAGGACTAAATGCACTAAGCTTCAAAAATAATAAAATGGAGAGCCAATCAGCTTCTACATGCCATGTCACTGACTGTGTTTGAAAAATATCAGACAGGAGCTGATTGGTTGGTTGTTTATCACTCTCCATTTTATCACTTATGAAGCTTAGTGCATCTGGCTCATAGCCTGCTACCTGTTGTGCAGTGGCCATTCATCAGAGTTCTGCTAGGAAAGGACAATTTAGCATCTCATTTCCTTGTCACAGAGTCTGCTGGACTCCTTCCTCCAGAAATTTACAAAGTGAATGCATTTTATTTAAAAAAATACACCTGTGGTACACTTCTTATAGCATATAATAATGCATTTGATATATTTGATACATGCTCTGCGACTGGTGTGCTGCACCCGGCTTCACCTCACAGCAGCACTGTAGCAGACCTGTCCCAGCTCAGTGCTGCTCATACAGTTTAAAACACATTTAAACCCTATCAAGTGTCCACTTTCGTGTATTGATTTTGCGGCAGCACAGGGATAAAACCCTTTCAGTGCCAATGTGTCCATGTTTTTAATGTGGAACTGGGTCTCTGGCCACAGCTAGGAATTTTCATGGGTACTCAGTTGGCCTGATGCCTGCTGGGAGGGTGGGCGGCAGATGTCAGAGGACGTCAGCCGCCAACCCCGTCTTCGCCGCGACGCTCGCAAATAAAAGTAATTTGAAACTGACTTTACAAAGGCAGGATAAATCATACGATAGATGGCGACCATCAAATTATTGCTCCTGCAGCATGAGGTAGGTGAGTGGGTTGGTTTTCGTTACACATCCCTTTGCATGGAACCCAGGGGAATCGGTGGGGGGATTCAGCATGGTGGTGGTGCGGCGTCTCAGGTGCTCGGTAAACTGTTATGTTCTCAGCTTAAGGAGCAAACCTGAATCAAACCCATTGTTTGTCCATTACATACTGTATCTCTGTTGTTTAATAATTGCTGCTATGTGATTCCATGCTATTTAGTCTTACCTGTATCACCCGGCTTGTATGTGGCTTTATCAGTCTGGAAGGCACATGTTTTAAAACCTTGGATTATACCGAACGTCTTGGTCTCATTGATATTGAGGTGTTCCCCATGTGCAAATGCATGAAGAGACCAGACTGAGTATTCTTCTTTTATTGCAGGAACCTGGTGAGAAGTAAGGGATCATTCTAAATATCACTGATTGCCTTATTGCATTCCCCCACCCATTCCTCCCCCGTCTCCTCCTCACATCTACACTGCTCCCGATGGACATGTGAAAAAACTGCCGATGGCCAGGGACACTTGCAGAGTGGCATCAAACCTGGGTACAATTTCTCCCACTGTCTCCATTAGCCAGGCCGGTTCCCACATGCAACTTCAAGATTCCTGCTGGATCAAACTGGATCCCTCAGCACAGCAGCCAGCCTGTTCGAGGCTCCCATCCTCCATCTAGTCCTGTTCCAAGTTGGGAAGCACCACTGACAGCAGTGTGTGGAATGTTATTATCAGCCAAGGAAGGAGAGGCTAAGCGGCCTTGGATCCTGCATGATGTAACATTGTGGCACAATGCGAGGGCGTGTGGCATATGTGGGTTACAGGGAAGAGCGTAGGGTATGTGCCGGGAACATGAATATGCTTAGAATGACAGGTGTACTGCAAGCACTGGGCTATGACTTACACAGTGAGAGGGCATTGCTACATAAGTGTGTGCTGCGTTCCTACCAGCTAAATGATAAACACATTGTGCTTGGCTCCTATACAGGATAGGGCGATAATGACGGGGTGTAGTCTGTAATAGATGTTGTGATGTAGCGATGACCCTGCATAAAGTATTTAGTACAGTTTATGTTCAGTTTATGTTCTAAATGTAATTGTTCCCTACAGCTGGAGTAGCACTGCAGTGTATCCTTCCATATCCTTACATAGTATAAAGCAAAGTTTCTGAAGCACGTCTGTCTGATCGCGCTAATCATGAAAACCGCTGGGCGAATTCTTCTGCAGTTCTTGTATTATGTAGCGCAGTTCTCCCAGAAAGTTTTCGTATTTCACCATCACCCTATCCCATATGTGGGCCGAGCACAATGAATAATCAACCATTAATCATGCACTATGTAAATGGAGTGACTGGAAACATCCCGGCCACCCATGGACATGGGACATGGTATTAGTAGTCTAGCATCCTCCTTACCCACTAGAAATGCCATATATTGGTAGTCTGTATCAAAGGATAAGTTATAGTGTGTACACATGGTGAGATTCAGGCTAATGGATATTTTTTACTAACTGATTTCGCCACAAAGGTCCCCCAGCACCTAACAATACACAAATGAGCAAAAACAGATAACAAATTACAGTACAAGGACAATTTAGGACAAGTACATGGTAAATATGGATAGTTGCATCAGGGGACAGGATTCTGCAGCAATCATCAGGGTGGCAGAGGTTTATATATTGTAAGAAAGGGGCACACGAGGAGAGAGGGCCCTGCTCGTGAGAGCTTACATTCTAAAGGGGAGGGTTAGGCAGACAGGGGTGACACAGAAGGGGAAGAAGTGAGCATAAACAGAAGATCAGGATGAGAGAGGGTCAGGCTTTATGCAGGAGGGTGGGAAGATGACAGCTTAGTCTTTGATATTTTAAGCCTAAAAAATTGCTGGGTCATCCAAGAGTAGACAGCAGAGAGACAGTTGGAGATATGAGTGAGGAGAGATGGAGAGAGATTAGCAAAGGAGCGGTAGATTTCAGTATTATCAGCTAGAGGTGATAGTGGAAGTAAAGGGGGAAATTCTCTAAACTAAAAATGCGGTAAAAACCCGTTATCGGCTTTGAGCTGAAAGCCGCTCAAACCTGCTGTTTTGAGTGACTTTCAGCTCAAAGTCGCCCATTGTGTATGGGCCTTAAGCGATTTTGTCTAAGCAATGATAGTCTATGATCTAGTCAAAATTGCCTTGCCTGCACAGTCAATCTACTGTATACTAAGCAATTTCTGCTAGAAAATATTGAGCAGGAGAAAAATAGGGAGATTTTGGCTAACCTTCTAGGAGATTTTGACTATCTAGTCAAAATCTCCTATTAACCCCTTCCCGACATTTGACGTACATTTACGTCATGGCCGGGATGTACTTCCTGACACATGGCATAAATGTACGTCATGACTTTAAACTGTCACCGCGTCTATAGACGCGGTGACAGAGGGACGATGGCTGCTGTCCCTGACAGCAGACATCTTCCCTCATTGCCCAGGGGGGGCAGCGATGCCCCCCTCCCCATCGGCGATCGCTGTGATTGGCTGTTCAAATGTGAACAGCCAATTACAGCGTTTTCTGTGTACCGGCGAATAACGTCGCTCGGTAACACAGGGATCGGTGGTGATTGGTGCTGTTAAGTACAGCACCAATCACCACCGGGTATAAAGGGCTCACTGGTGGTCACCCCACCTGCCCCCAAGGCTGTGATTGGTCCGTCGGACCGATGGACCAATCACAGCCATTACACCTCACAGAAAATAACGGAGATAGCCCTGCAGCCGCCATTCCGGTCAGGAACAGCGTGCAGAGCGGTCTCCGTGCCCATCTGTCCCCTAATACTGACCTGATCAGCGTTGGTTGGCCAGCTGCTGGTGCTTCCTGGTTGCTGTGGTTGCTGTTGCTTCCTGCTGCTGCTGCAGCGTCATTGTGTCAGAGAATATGCCCCCCTTTTGTGCTGATCAGTATAAATTAACTGATCAGCAACTTTTTTGGGGTGCAGGGTTTTTTTTTTATATATACCCTGTCAGGTATCACCAAAAGTAGTGTGCCTGCTGCCCCTCACTGCTAATCAGTGTTGCATCACTGATCAGCAGTTTTGTTTTTTTTGAGGGTGCTGTGGGTTTTTTTTTTACACCCACGGTGATTTTGTGGGTGTCCTGTGGCCGCTGAGCGCTGATCAGTGACGTACATCACTGATCAGCATTTTTGGCACAGGGTTGATCTAATTTTTTTTTTTTTGGATCAAATTCCTGTTGCCTTTGACTCATCAGCATTTTTTTTTTTATTTTTTTTTTTGGAGGGTGCTGTGGGGTCTATTTTTTAAATTTTTTTTACACCCACGATGATTTTGTGGGTGTCCTGTGGCCGCTGAGCGCTGATCAGTGACGGACGTTACTGACCAACATCTGTGCTCAATTTTTGGCGCAGGAGCTTTTTTTTTTTCTTTTAACTTACACGTGTTAAAGCACTACATACACACTACATACCCCCCGTGTTGAAATAAAGTTTGTACCCCCCCCTACACTATACACATGTTAAAACACTACACTTACACAAACACAAAAATAATAAAAATGTCCCAATCGTCGCAAAGACTGTTTTCAGCGGAGGAGGCATATGCCCTTATTGCCTCTGACACAGCCAGTGAAGAAAGCGATGAATTTGCATTCGTCTTAAGCTCCTCTTCCTCCTCTAGTGATGAGGGACCCCCTCAAAGACGCCCCCGTAGAGCAGCTGAGACCCCCCCCCCCAATGATTGATCTCGTATGGACCCCACCACCAGACAATTTTGAGCCCCAGGTTCCTGAGTTTTTGGCCAACCCAGGAATCCAATTTGATACTACAGGCCTCAAAGAAATTGACTTTTTCAAAGTCTTTTTCTCTGATGATTTTATAAATTTAATGGTGGACCAAAGTAATTTATATGCCCAGCAGTTTATTTCCCAAAACCCCACGTCATCATTTGCTAGGTGGACCCCTGTAGATGCAGTAGAGATGATGACGTTTTGGGGTCTGGTGTTACATATGGGCATAGTAAAAAAGCCAGAAATTAGGCAATATTGGAGTACAGATGTTCTGTACGGGATGCGGTCATTCGTCAGACTGCATTTAGGTTTACAGTCATTAGGTCGACCCCACTAGGTCGACTGGCAGGAAGGTCGACCTGACTTAAGGTCGACATGGGCCAAGGTCGACATGACTTAAGGTCGAATTTGCATAAAGGTCGACATGACAAAGGTCGACTGGTCATAAGGTCGACATGGGTTTTTCACTGTTTTTTGAGCCAACATGTGCCGACAGGCGGTATTTCATGCCCTACCATCCACTAGGGCGTGGTGGGAGAATAAAATAGTGTGCCGAGCGCAGCGAGGCACCGTGCCCGAAGCATCGCGAGTGAAGCGAGCGATGCGAGGGTCCGATTCTCATTGCCAACTGTGTCCATGTCGACTGTGTCGACATTCGGATAAAAAAACAGTGAAAAACCCATGTCGACCTTATGACCAGTCGACCTTCCTCATGTCGACCTTTATGCAAATTCGACCTTAAGTCATGTCGACCTTGGCCCATGTCGACCTTAAGTCAGGTCGACCTTCCTGCCAGTCGACCTAGTGGGGTCGACCTAATGACTGTAGACCTAAATGCAGTCTGACGAATGATCACATTCCTTCTGTACAGCACCCCACTTCATCGTATGGCCATGACCCGGACTCGTTTTGAGACGATCCTTAAATTTTTGCATTACAACGATAATGCACAGTGCCCACCCAGAGATGATCCCACCTTTGACCGGCTATTCAAAGTCAGGCCGGTCATTGATCATTTCAGCGCCAAATTTGCTGAGATGTACATCCCCGAAAAATTCATTTGTGTAGACGAGTCACTGATACATTTTAAAGGAAGGGTTAAATTCCGCCAGTACCTTTCCAATAAGAGGGCATGGTATGGCATAAAAATGTATAAGCTGTGCGAAAGTACCTCAGGGTACATCCACAGGTTTAGGGTATATGAAGGGAAGGACACAAGAATTGAACCGCCAGAATGCCCCCCCTCCCTCGTAGGTGTTAGTGGAAAGATTGTCTGGGATTTAGTGCACCCCTTCCTGGATAAGGGTTATCACCTCTATGTGGATAACTTTTACACCAGCATCCCCCTGTTTAAGGCCCTTGGTTCAAGAGGTACAGCAGCTTGCGGTACTGTGCGCAAGAACCAAAGAGGCCTCCCAAAAACGCACGTTGCCCAATTACTGAGAAAGGGTGAAAGCAGGGCACAATCCACCGAAAATATGTTGTTGGTCAAATATAAGGACAAGAGGGATGTCCTTATACTGACAACAATTCACGGAGACAGTACCACCTCCGTCCCTGTACGAGGTACCAGTACCCACACCTCAAAACCTATTTGTATCCTAGATTACAATAAGTACATGGGCGGAGTGGATCTTTCAGATCAGGTACTGAAGCCGTACAGTGCCCTGCGGAAAACAAAAATATGGTATAAGAAGCTGGCCGTGTATATCATCCAGATGGCACTGTATAACGCTTACGTACTATTCCGTTCTACCAGCCAGACGGGGACATTTATGCACTTTCAAGAGGAAGTCATAAAGGGCCTAATATTTGGGAACCAGCAGGCAGAGGGCCCCAGTACTTCTAGTACTGGCCCCAGTACTTCTAGTTCTGGCCCCCGTATTGTATCAGGGCAGCATTTTCCTAACGAAATCCCCTCCACTGGAAAAAAGGGCAGGACACAAAAAAGGTGCAAAGTTTGCTATAAAAAGGGAATAAGAAAGCAAACTATTTTCCACTGTGAAACTTGCCCTGACAAACCCGGCCTATGTATGAAGGAGTGTTTTAAAATATACCACACATCTATGGATTATTAGGTTCATCATTTCACCGTGCTTCGGGGGTCTTGCTAATGCGACATAGCACCCACCATTCATTCCACCAGAATCTGTGCTGCAAAATCCAAATATCACTCCTTCCCTTCTGAGTCCTGTCATGCACCCAAATGGTATTTTTTGGTCACATATGAGGCATTGCCGTACTCTGGAGAAATTGCGGCACAGATTTTGGGGTGCTTTGTCTCCTTCATTCCTTGTGAAAATGAAAAATTTTGAGCCAGAACTGCATTTTTGTGTAAAAAAATGTAATTTTTCATTTTCACAGCCCAGTTGTACCAAAATTGGTGAAACCCCTGGGGGTTTGAAATGTACACTATACCCCTAGATGAATTCCCTGAGGGGTGTAGTTTGCAAAATGGGGTCACTTGTGGGGGGGGTTCCACTGTATTGGTGCTTCGGGGGTCTTGCTAATGCGACATAGCACCCACCATTTATTCCACCAGAATCTGTGCTGCAAAATCCAAATATCACTCCTTCCCTTCTGAGTCCTGCCATGCACCCAAATGGTATTTTTTGGTCACATATGAGGCATTGCCGTACTCAGGAGAAATTGCGGCACAGATTTTGGGGTGCTTTGTCTCCTTCATTCCTTGTGAAAATGAAAAATTTTGAGCCAGAACTGCATTTTTGTGTAAAAAAATGTAATTTTTCATTTTCACAGCCCAGTTGTATCAAAATTGGTGAAACCCCTGGGGGTTTGAAATGTACACTATACCCCTAGATGAATTCCCTGAGGGGTGTAGTTTGCAAAATGGGGTCACTTGTGGGGGGGGGTTCTACTGTATTGGTGCTTTGGGGGTCTTGCTAATGCGACATAGCATCCACCAACATTCCACCAGAATCTGTGCTGCAAAATCCAAATATCACTCCTTCCCTTCTGAGTCCTGCCATGCACCCAACTGGTATTTTTTGGTCACATATGAGGCATTGCCATACTCGGGAGAAATTGCGGCACAGATTTTGGGGTGCTTTGTCTCCTTCATTCCTTGTGAAAATTAAAAATTTTGAGCCAGAACTGCATTTTTGTGTAAAAAAATGTAATTTTTCATTTTCACAGCCCAGTTGTACCAAAATTGGTGAAACCCCTGGGGGTTTGAAATGTACACTATACCCCTAGATGAATTCCCTGAGGGGTGTAGTTTGCAAAATGGGGTCACTTGTGGGGGGGTTCCACTGTATTGGTGCTTCGGGGGTCTTGCTAATGCGACATAGCACCCACCATTCATTCCACCAGAATCTGTGCTGCAAAATCCAAATATCACTCCTTCCCTTCTGAGTCCTGCCATGCACCCAAATGGTATTTTTTGGTCACATATGAGGCATTGCCGTACTCGGGAGAAATTGCGGCACAGATTTTGGGGTGCTTTGTCTCCTTCATTCCTTGTGAAAATGAAAACTTTTGAGCCAGAACTGCATTTTTGTGTAAAAAAATGTAATTTTTCATTTTCACAGCCCAGTTGTACCAAAATTGGTGAAACCCCTGGGGGTTTGAAATGTACACTATACCCCTAGATGAATTCCCTGAGGGGTGTAGTTTGCAAAATGGGGTCACTTGTGGGGGGGTTCCACTCTATTGGTGCTTCGGGGGTCTTGCTAATGCGACATAGCACCCACCATTCATTCCACCAGAATCTGTGCTGCAAAATCCAAATATCACTCCTTCCCTTCTGAGTCCTGCCATGCACCCAAATGGTATTTTTTGGTCACATATGAGGCATTGCCGTACTCGGGAGAAATTGCGGCACAGATTTTGGGGTGCTTTGTCTCCTTCATTCCTTGTGAAAATGACAAATTTGGAGCCAGAACTGCATTTTTGTGTAAAAAAAAATGTAATTTTTCATTTTCACAGCCCAGTTGTACCAAAATTGGTGAAACCCCTGGGGGTTTGAAATGTACACTATATCCCTAGATGAATTCCCTGAGGGGTGTAGTTTGCAAAATGGGGTCACTTGTGGGGGGGTTCCTAACTTTTAGCATCTTATGGTGCCTAGAAACCTATATGGTGCCTAAAAAATAATCTCATAAAAAGGAGGCTCCAAAATCAAGTAGGTGCTCCTTCTATTTTGAAGCCTGTGGTTTGGTCAACATGCACACTAGGGCCACATATAGGATATTTATGAAAACAAAAGAATTGGGGGAATCAATTTTTAGTCACATTTCTCTAGTAAAATCTACTGTGTTCCTTAGAAAAGTGTATTAAAATTGAAAATCTGCTAAAAAAAATGAAATTTTGAAATTTCACCTACACTTTGTTTTAATTCCTGTGAAACACCTAAAGGGTTAACAAACTTCCAAAATGCTGTTTTGAATATTGTGAGGGGTGCAGTTTTTGAAATGGCATCATTTATGGGGGTGTCTCACATACAAGTCCCTCAAAGTCACATCAGAACTTAACTGGTCCCTAAAAAAATCAGTGTTTGAAATTTTCTTGAAAATTTGAGAATTTGCTATTCATATTTTAAGCCTCCTAGTGTCCAAAAAAATTAAAAGGAGGTTGAAATAATGATGGCAACATAAAGTAGACATATGGTCTTTGTTAGTTATTAACTATTTTGAGTGGTATGATTATTTGTCTCACAAGCAGAAAATTTAACATTTTGCAAATTGCAAAATTTTCAATTTTTTACGACATTTTGGTATTTTTCACAAAAAAACACAGACTGTATCGACCAAAATTTACCACTAACTTGAAGTACAATGTGTCACGAGAAAACAATCTCAAAATCACTGGGATAAGTAAAAGCAAAAAAAAGTTATCTCCACATAAAGTGATACATGTCAGATTTGAAAAAAAGGGCTCTGTCAGGAAGGCAAAAAAAACAGGCTGCGGCGGTAAGGGGTTAAAAGTTCTCCATGTGTACACCCCTTAAGTTCAATGATTGAGACCCCACCCAGCCAGTGCCCCTCTGCCACTAGCAATAAAACTAAGATATAGCCATATTGGCACCGTGTGTACACAGCTTTAAACCCAATATTACTCTTACAATTGCTTAGGTATGTACACACGTACACATGTAGTTTAAATGAATAGCACTAATTGCACCGTGTGTACACAGCAATAGAGTACATACTCTTCAGCTTAATCTGAAGATCAAATCAAATCAAAAAAATATTATTGGGGGAAATTTACTAGTGGGCCCTACACATTAACTAAATCCCTCAGAAAATGCATGTAAATCACTGTGTACTGTATGTGGCCCACACAGCAATTTACATGCATGCCCCCAACATTCTGCATCTGCCCAAGATTCATAATGGCTGAGTCAGATTATTTAGTGCAGTCTCTCAGATGCTCCTGCACACATCTCCTGCATGTGTGGCGAGGGGATGAGCAAGGTCTTCTGAGTGGGTGATGTGGCACCGCCGACAACCCCTCCCCCAACCCCCCCCTCTTCCACCCGCAGCACCCCCCCATCCACAGCACATCCGACCCCCGCCCTCCCTCACCCACAGCTCCCCCATGGGGCAGGCTTGCTGGGACCTGTAGTCCTAATGTAAAGGACAAAATTACTGTTTAAAGCAGCTATCAACCCTGCCCCACCACCCAGGGGTGCAGGGGATAGCCCCGGGCTTCAGCCCAGGCCTGGGGTGCCCTGGAGAGTGGAGACCACTTTATTCGGTTGGTCCCCACCTCCCCAAAAACTCCCGGCCTGGGCTGACTAGTTAGGGAGGGTAATACTTTGGCCACAGGGCCCCGTCAGGCGTGTCCACTGGCTATGGCATTACACCCCCTGCTAGTGGAGCCTGGTGCTTGTCTCTAAAATACGGGGGACCCCCACTCACTTTTGTCCCCTGTATTTTCCGAAGCAGGACCGGCCTAAGAGCCGGTGCTGGTTTCTTGAATATAGTGGGACCTTATTGAATTTTTACCCCTGGTATTCAAGAAACCAGGACTAGCTCAGAGAGCCCGGGACTGGTCATGCTCGTGGGGGGGACCCATGCAATTTTTTTTACATTATTTAATTTATTTTTCTATTATAGAGAAAGAAGATGACAGTCCCCCAGGCTTTATTCCAACCCATTATTTAAATGTGAAGGCTTTTTATCCCCCTGAAGTCGCCTAAACACTTTCTGTGAGAGATTTGAAATCTCTCATGCTGAATCTCCCATTATAAATCTCTGGCACAAATCTCTCTGTGTGTAGGGCCCTTAAGATGGGAGATCTATTTCACATGGGCTGTTACTATGGGCAATCAATCATATTTTACTTCTTATTGATTTAGCACCCTCTAGGAGATAATAGACAGGATCTGATTGGTTGCCCATAGCAACATCTCATGCAGGGGCGTAACTATAGCACCGCAGCCCCCGCCACCGCGGGGGGGCGCTGTGCATGTGGGGGCGCCGGGGGCTGCGGTGCTATAGTTACCCCCCCCTATCCCCCGCAGACTTACGTATCTTGCTGGTCCCGGCGGCTCCGTTCTTCTGATGAGGACCACCACAAAATGGCCGCCCCCATACAGCAGACAGTTTCAGAGAACTGCATAGGCGACGGGGCGGCCGGGGGGGGGGTGCTTGACGGGGCGGCGGCGGGGGGTGGGTATGGGCGCCCCCCCACCTAACGGCGAACTCCCATATTAGTAAATTTCCCCCTATTGCCTCTATTACAATGTTCTAAATGTTATATTCTCCTTGATAAATACATAATTGACTTAATTATTAAAAGTGTATTGGAAGTTCCAGGGGTGTAAGCTCATCCTAGTTACTCAGGCATGTTGGAATTTGCCTCCCTCTTATAAAGAGCGCTCTCAGCCGGTCTACAGGGACTGAAGCCTGCACTGAAATGGCAGGGCTCCATGATGTCTGACTATGGCTGGGGTGTCAGGATTAGACTAGTGAGATTCAGCCATCTGCAATTTGCAGAATCATTATTCCCTGGTGGGGGGTGCACCATCGCTTGCTCCAGTGCAGGCTGAGCAGTACAAAATGGGAGCCATCCTGTCCCCTATTGCAGGGGTTGGCAAGGCTCCTTAGGCAATTAGCTCTGCAGTGGGTTTGCCACAGGGCTCCATTGGAAGAGCAGTGGTCACACTTGGATCCTACGTTAAACCACACAGGTGCTGCTATACTGTACATACAGGTGCCCCTTCAGAGCTTGGAGCCCAGAGACAGGCAAAGCCATTGCCTCTGGGAGTTATGCCCATGGAAAGTCGCCGCCTCTTGATTGCCAAGTGATGCAGCAGCTTCACAGTGGTATTGTGGTGGTTTTACACCAGTTTAGAGCAAAATACTGGTCGGTGTGACCAAAGTTCTGGTGGTTTAGGCATGTTTAATCCCCAGCACTCCACCAGCAGATTTAAAATTACCACCCAAACTGAAGAGCAGTACATTAAGCAGTATAAAAGGTAAAGATTGTCATTGATGGATGGCCTATTGAAAAAGTCACCAAACCCGTTTTTTTAGTAAATCTACCCCCAAGTATTCTTGAAATTAACAGGGACATTGTGGAATTTTGCTGAAATGTTTCCACATCATACTGTACGTAGACCATATAAACTGTAGCAGTATATGTGGGAGAGTTATGGTTCTACTATTTGGGGTATGGACGGTTGGTCAAACATAAGTTGGTCTACCGTCATTAGGTGGACACCGTTGGGTCGACACACAGGAAGGTCAAGAGGGGTCTAGGTCGACGTGGGTCTAGGTCGACATGGGGCATGGTCGACAGGGTCTCGGTCGCACATGCGTTAGGTTGACATGGGTTAGGTCGACAGTCAAAAGATCGACATGGGTTTTTCACTGTCTTTTGAGCTGACATGTGCCGACAGGCGGTATTTCATACCCTACCAACCACTTGGGCGTGGTGGGAGAATGAAATAGTGTGCCTGAAGCATGGCAAGTGCAGCGAGTCATGAGAGGGGACGCGGTGCCCTTAAAAATGTGTCCATGTCAACTGTGTTGACATTCAGGTAAAAAAACTGTGAAAACCCCCATGTCGACCTAACCCATGTCAACCTAAAGCATGTGTCGACCTAGACCCCTGTCGACCAATGTAGACCTTCACCCATGTTGCCTTAGAGCCCTGTCGACCTTCCAGTGTGTCGACCCAACGGTGTTGACCTAATGACTGTCGACCATATTACATACCTCCCAACTGTCACGATTCCGTCGGGACAGTCCCGATTTTCGGGTCCTGTCCCGACGTCCCACCCGCGGCAGGCATTGTCCCGCTGCGGGGGGTGGCAGTTGGGAGACCCCCCAATCTAGTAGAATAGACGCTGTGCGCATGCGCACAGCGTCTATTCTCGTATGAAAATGAGGTCGCGGCTAATTAGCATAAGCCGCGCCCTCATTTGCATACGCCCGCCCCTTTTCGGACGCTCGCGCGGCTTCGCCGCGCGAGTGTCCCTATTTCATGGGGACAGAAGTTGGGAGGTATGCTATTATGATCCCAACCCTTCTATTTGGAAGCTGCCATGTCAAGTAGACAGAGCGAGGGCCGCATAGGCTGGAGGGAGATTAAGAGCCTGTGAATTTGTTGTCCACAAGCAATGTACAGCAGAAGCATCTGTGTGAAGCCCTATGGAAATAGTAGTGGAGTGGCAGTTAGTTCTGCCAATCAGGTAGCAGGGGGGCGGCAGCCAGAGAGGGTTATATCAGTGATCAGAGACAGGAAGTGAGCCTCTTTGATTCTGGATCAGGCTGGAAGCACAACAGCTAAATCTTGAAGCACAGCTAAATCTTGAAGCAGATAAGTAACTTCAATTGCTCACATTCTCTCTCATTCCTCCCTGTACAGCTTGCTTTTTCTGTCTGTGTACCTTATCTGCTCCCTCTTGCAGAAAATACCCTGTCCTGTATCACAGCCACATGTAGACAGTGTCAGGGCTGGGGATTTCCATGCTGGCAGTGGTGATACTACAGCACCACTTGCTGGTGCCCTGGTTACTAGGTTTTATTTCACTTGTGGCATTTAATATGGGGGTGTCTTTGAGGCACAAGGCCTTCTGTCTGTGGGCTCCCTGCCTCACTTGGGAGGGTGCAGCCATGCCTGTTGCAGTTGGCCACCATTTCTGCCCTCCCTGTTAGCTAAAACAGTGGTGAGAGCTGCTCAATGAAACTAGTAATGCCCCCCAGGTGCTGCAAGGGAGGGGGATTTAACCCCCAGCACACCAAAGGGCATTTGTAATAAGGTATGAAAAACCAACATAAGAGAGGGATTCAGAGATCTTAGTTACATATATTTTGCAGAAGATATGATAAGCTTCCAGGCCTCGTCACGGCTTCTCTGATGCCGGAAGTCCTACACTGGATATAATTGTCTTACTGTAAGGCTACATGATAACAGCACTTATATATCTGAGTTGAGAGCCAGCCTATCAGGAGTTACCCCTAAATCCTCCTTGTGGCACTACAGGAACCAGCATGCCCTCCAGGGCTCACTCCATGTGGCCTCCCTGCCTACTGGCATAGCCGGGTCCCAGTCTGAGCAGCCTTGCTTACAGGGCCTTACGCCTCTTAATTTTACCACGAGTTTACCAGTAATGTTTTTGTTGCTGGTGGGTCACCAGTTTGCAGAATACATGGTTGTTTACCTCACCTCTGACCGCTGGGCACCTAGTTGTTTATATTGGCTTACAGTAGTTTGGTTTCCGGGTTTTTCCATTGCAGCAGGCTGCATATCAGAAATACGCCCCTGTACGTACCTGTGTGGGCTGGCACATCCCAGCTGCAGTCCCTCGTTTGGTAGTCTGGCGCATTCTCAAGCTTTTCTGGGCTAGTTTCCCTTCAGCTAGGGTCTCTACACATTACACTAGTTTCCCAATGTGCCCCCCCCCCGCCCTGAGGGCCGTGGGTCAGTCGAGGTGACATCCCACCATGTTCTTTCCCAGGGTCTTTAGCACTGTGATATGTCATGCCTGTGTTTTTCTTTCGAGATCACAGTTGGTGCAGATCGTATTTCCTCTGCGGCTAATCCATCACCACTAGACTTCGGTGCCTGCCGTGTCGGAGGCTGCAGTTACCCGGGTGATGTCAGCAGTCGAACAAGGGGCGGAGTCCGCAGATGCTCCACAGAGTCCACACCACGGCAGCTGCGAGCACTCCCCAAAGCGGCCATGTCAAGCAGGGGGATATCCCCGGCGGCTGAGGGTACCGGCCTCGCAGAGCGTGGATCCGGCATGCCGGCTCCTTTACCTTCAGCCGAATCAGAAATCCCGGCTACGTCTGCTGACGAGCACGGAGGCTCCTCCATCGATGGTGAGAACACTGAATTTTCTGTGTGTGCAGCATCCCATTTACACTCTTCCGCTAGCAGGGGGGAATTTGGGTCCCCCTAGCGCCCGCACGAATTTGCAAGGTTGGTGGCGCGCGCTGTAGCTAAGCAGGTTGGGGGTCCAAGTGCACCCAGAGTGGGAATGCCCCATCAGGTTAAGGGAGGTCAAAATACATAATTAGAAGGGGACAGTTTTTGGTAGACCTTTTCACACTAACCACATATGCGGGAAAAGACTTTGCAAGGCCAGATGGTCCTCAGCCAAGGGTGAGTTCGCTTGCCAGGGTTTTAGCAATTGGCTCAAAGGGGGTTGCCTGTTACTAGCCTCGTGTTACCTCAGCACCAGGCCCGATGTAGTTGTGAACATACTACGTTACTTGTTCCCGGTTAACGTCACGTTCATAATGACAAGGACAGCGCATGGCGTGATGACTATGTAAAGTGTTGTCATACTCACGAGGGGTCCAAACCCATCATAAAGGGTGCAAACACGTTGACATTCAGCTGAGATCATAGGTAGGGGCCTGCCTTCGGTGTAGCCTCTAGGCATGAAGCCCTTTACATGGGGGAAACACGGGGTGAGATCCGGCAGCAAAGAGAAGCGCTTTGCCTTTCATGACGGCAATTGTGACCAAGGGGCAAAATGTAGTTTATGTGGGGCAGGTCACCCCAAAAATTTTATAGACCTGCCGCAAGCAATGCAGATCAGGGCGGGGTCGGCACTGGCAGCCCGAGGTGACGAGACCAAAAGGTGCTGGCGGGAATCTAATGGGGCAGAATGGCGGGGCCTTTCCCAGTCTGACTCGCTGATTGGGATTTGTTTCTCCCCTCTGGGGGTGGTCCCTAAGAAAACCCCGGGCAAATATAGACTGATTCAGCATCTTTCTTTACCCCACGGGGCGTCCATCAATGACGCCATCCCCGAGCAACATTGTAGCGTCCACTACAAATTTGTTCAATGAGGTTCTAGGCATGGTCCGGGGCTTTGGCAGTGGGGCCCTAGTGGCTAAATCGGACATAGTCGGCTTTCAGGCTCCTCCCCCTACACCCAGAGTCCTTCAGGTTCATGGGTTTCCATTGAGACGGGGGTATATTTATTGACAAGTGTTTGCCCATGGGATGCGCGGTATCCTGCTCCTACTTTGAGAAATTCAGTTCCTTTCTGCACTGGTACATTCATGACGTCACAGGCTGTAGTGGCATGGCGCATTATTTGGATGATTTTCTCTTTGTGGGGCCAGGCGGGCAGGGCACGTGTGCAAACATCCTGGCTTCAGCCATAAATGTCCCGGCGTCTTTAGGGGTCCCCATTGCCGCAGATAAGACGGAGGGCCCTGCCACGGTTCTGTCTTATGTGGGCATTGAGATAGACACTGCAGCAGGTTGCTGTCGGCTCCCTGAGGACAAGGTTTGCAAGCTGCAGGCTCTCATTACTGAATGCAGGGAAAAGAAGAGAGTCAGGTTGCAGCTCATACAATCTTTACTGGGCTCTTTCAATTTAATTAATGCATGTCGCATTATCCCGATGGGTAGGGTGTTTTGCCATAAGCTAGAAAGGTCCACGGCGGGTGTTAGGCACCCTCATCACACCGTCAGACTATGTGGGGAGATGCGGGACGACCTTTTAGTTTGGTCAGTTTTTCGCGAGCAGTCAATAGGGAGCTCATCTGGCCTTCTGACCCCGCCTCCAACGTTGAACTGCAGCTGTTCACTGACGCGGCGGGATCCACGGGTTTCGGGGCGTACTTCCATGGGGAGTGGTGCGCCTCGAAGTGGCCTCAGTCGTGGGTTGATCGTGGTTTCACGGTCAACCTGCTGTTTCTTGAGCTTTTCCCGATTTATAGTTTCTGCAGAGCTGAAAAAGGTGCTCCCTGCTAGCTAACCAGAACATAGTGTTCTGGTGTGATAACCTTGGGGTGGTGCATGCCATTAATAATCAGAGGGCGGCTTCCCCAAGGCTTTGCGTCTGCTACGGCACTTAGTTCTGCTCTGCTTACGGCATAACATACAGTTCAGGGCCAGGCATGTCCCGGGGGTGGATAACAACATAGCGGATGCCCTTTCGAGGTTTCAGTTTGCGAGGTTTCGCGAGTTGGCCCCCGAGGCTTCGCCACTTGGGCTTAATTGTCCCCCCTTTTGTGTGGCAGGTCATAGAGCCGGCATGACAGACCTGGCTCTTCTGTCCTTGGCCCCTTCCACTCGTAGAACTTATGGGGCCGCATGGCAGGACTGGGTGGAGTTTCAGGGCTCCCCCGAGGCTAGCGGTGAGTCGGTCGAGGACCGGGTACTCGCTTTTGTTTGGGGTCACCATAGGCGGGGCAGGTCAAAGTCGGCTATGGCGGCGGCATTTGGCAGGCATCGCTTTCTATTCGCGCTTACGCGGCGATCCCGACCCCACGAGGTCTTTTGTATTGTCCAAAGCCATGAAGGGTTGGACACGGGTGCGTCCAGTTCCCCCGGAGTCACGCAAACCCATAGACATGAGTATGCTGGGGGACCTGGGGGGTTGTTTGGCTAAGGTTGCTGAGAGCGAATACGGAGTTGCACTGTTTAAGGTTGCATTTACATTTGCGTTTCATGGCGCTTTTCGCATCAGCGAGCTGGTGGCAGCCAGCAAACTCTCCCGCACTGGCATCCTAGGGGAGGATGTAGTATTCCGTGAAGGACAAGTGCTATGTGAGATTAAGCGGTCCAAAACGGATCAGATGGGCAGGGGCCACTGGGTTACCCTTAATGCACAGGCTGAAGCGGCCGTGTGTCCGGTTTCCTTAGCTAAGGAATATAGCTCCCGCAGACCAGAGGCCACCTTGCAGTTTTTGGCGCACGTTGATGGGCTACCGCTGACCCGATTCCAGTTTGCGGCTGTGTTTCGGCAATGTTTGGTAGAATTGGGTCTGCGGGAGCAGGATTTCGGAACGCATTCGTTTCGAATTGGGGCTGCTACTTGCGCAGCAGCGGCAGGAGTATCACCTTCTGCCATTCAGGCAGTTGGCAGGTGGAAATCCTGCCATAAGAGTTATGTAAGAATAGATAAGTTAGATAAGTTGTAGTTCAAGCGCCTGTTGCGCCGGCTCAAAAACGATTGTTTACAATCGGTTCTGGAATGACTAGCGTTCCGGAATCGACGGTGTGAAGGGAATTTTTTACTTTTTCCTTCATTGTGGACTAATTCAATTGGCTGTCCCCTAAAGTTCACAGAAGGTTTTTTAAGTTTTTCACCTTCACTTGGGCCGTAGTATGCATTTTGTTGTGTTAAAGTATATCATGATGTTAACCACTAGGTTTTCTCTTTTGCAGCCCCTCCCCCTTCCGATATGGCTCTGGGTAGGGTCTGGTTCGTAGGGCACTCTTTCAATTTTTGGGCTGCTAGGCACCCACAAGCCCCCAGTGCTCCTGTTCTGGAGAAGGCACTCGCTGTTAGCTGGTTTGGAGTCATGGGTCTCCTTTGGGATAGTCTATGGGAGCTGTTATCTGCCAATGCCCGTAAGTGGGGCCGCCCCGATGTTCTGGTGATTCATTTAGGTGGCAATGACCTGGTCAAGAGGACGGGCATCGAGCTCACCATTAAGATTAAGACAGACTTTGTGCGTCTGGTGGACCTCTGGCCCGGTGTGAGGATTGTGTGGTCCGACATAATTCCCCGCATTAACTGGCGGGGTTGCCGGAATGTGTCAGCAATCGAGAGGGCCATGAGGAAGTTGAACCATGCGGTGTCTAGGCATGTTGTGGCTCGGGGCGGCAAGGCGGTTAGACATCCTACTATTGTTAAGGACTCTGTGGGTTTGTACAGGCCAGATGGCGTACATCTTCCTGACTCAAGCATGGCAGGTTTTTGGAGGATATTTTCTCTAGTTTAGGTTAGTTTAGCGTAGGTTGTTATTTGTTTGGTATGGCGGGGCCTGGTTACGCGTGGTGACCCTGCGGGGTCTTTGTAACACAGGCTGTGGCGAGAAGGCGCTCTCGACCAGCAAGCAGGTGGGGTGTCAGGTGGTCTCTGTGCGGTATTGCCCCCCCCTTTGCCAAGAAGGCGGGCGAGTCCCCAGTTCCGGCTGGGGGCGTTGGCCTTCATGGAAGGTCCACGTCATGCAATAGAAGGGGGCGGTATGTCCGTCACAGCGCAGGCTGTACCCACAAGAAGGGGTGTGGCCATTGGCGGGCGCTGAGGTCGCTACCATGGCAACACCCGCGTTTATGGTGCTGGTCTTAAGCGCTTTCTTTGCCATCCCTTATACAAATAGGGGTCATACCACTTAAATAAACAACTATGACCTTTTTAACCTTACGCAGTTGGTGTCAGTGTCGTTATTTTTAGATAAGGTGTTTGTGTCATTTATTTCTAGGCATAAGAGTTAAGTAATGGTACGAGTTAACAACAACATAATTCAATAGGCGCCTTAGACAGAGCGAGGGCCGCATAGGCTGGAGGGAGATTAAGAGCCTGTGAATTTGTTGTCCACAAGCAATGTACAGCAGAAGCATCTGTGTGAAGCCCTATGGAAATAGTAGTGGAGTGGCAGTTAGTTCTGCCAATCAGGTAGCAGGGGGGCGGCAGCCAGAGAGGGTTATATCAGTGATCAGAGACAGGAAGTGAGCCTCTTTGATTCTGGATCCCCACCCTCCCTACCCTTCTCTCTGTGCTACCTGGCATCAAGCCATTTCCACCAAATTTGGTTCTCTATTTCC
This sequence comes from Crinia signifera, assembly GCF_055691185.1. Taxonomy (NCBI): domain Eukaryota; kingdom Metazoa; phylum Chordata; class Amphibia; order Anura; family Myobatrachidae; genus Crinia; species Crinia signifera. Next base: position 255,382,521 of record NC_139222.1, read on the forward strand.
ATAGCTTAATTAACAATCGGCGAGAAGGCGCTCTCGACCAGCAAGCAGGTGGGGTGTCAGGTGGTCTCTGTGCGGTATTGCCCCCCCTTTGCCAAGAAGGCGGGCGAGTCCCCAGTTCCGGCTGGGGGCGTTGGCCTTCATGGAAGGTCCACGTCATGCAATAGAAGGGGGCGGTATGTCCGTCACAGCGCAGGCTGTACCCACAAGAAGGGGTGTGGCCATTGGCGGGCGCTGAGGTCGCTACCATGGCAACACCCGCGTTTATGGTGCTGGTCTCAAGCGCTTTCTTTGCCATCCCTTATACAAATAGGGGTCATACCACTTAAATAAACAACTATGACCTTTTTAACCTTACGCAGTTGGTGTCAGTGTCGTTATTTTTAGATAAGGTGTTTGTGTCATTTATTTCTAGGCATAAGAGTTAAGTAATGGTACGAGTTAACAACAACATAATTCAATAGGCGCCTTATTTATTCTCTTTTTTATTACTAATATCTCCTATAATCCTGTGTTTATTTGCATTACTCAGTCACAAAGTTCATGATAAGTTAAAGAATTTCACAATAACATTTTTGTTGACAAACCTTACATGCTAGAAATGTCTACTCACCTGGAAAGGGAAACAGTTGGAGTATTCCACGGTGTCTACTTTGTGCTCAGCAATAATATGAGTGTGCTCATCATTATGCAAGGACAGTTTGAAGTCAACAGCCCCATCTAGATCAAGGAAGGTCACGCAGGCTTTCTGCTGGGTTCCCTGCACTGAGTATACAGGAGCTGTGATCACATAGCGCCTACATAGACACAGAACAAATGGAAATTTAAATACTCCGTAGTTTATATTATGAACATTTATGGAGCAGGAATAGTTAGGAAGTTTAATTTATAAGATAAGCTATTGTGAGTAAATATAGAGTAAGTACTGTGACAAAGAATCAAATACACTGGATCAGTCTTGGTCTTCATTTTTGTAGCAGGTCACAGCATACCAAGTAACCAGCATAAGCGAGGAAGGTTACAGCATTGCAGCATACAGGTATCACAGCATACTACAAACTCTTTAGAAGGCTCCAGTGGACCCTACCGTAGCCCACATACCAGTTTATCACTTGGGCATAGGGATGCCAATCCCGGGGCATTTCTTTAGTCCCGGGAATCGGGATGGAAAAACGCTCAATCCCGGGATTGCATCCCTTGTGTGTGGGATTGTCTTATAGGTAAAAGCAACCAAATATCTGATCTGTGTAAATAACAACAGTACCTTGCCTGTGTGTAGTGAGGCATGTATTTTTTTATTCTAAATGAGATATAGTATCCTGGAATGCCAGAACTGTTTTTGTAAGCCACTTTTATTGCTCTGTATAGCAGGGGGTGGGGACTGAGGGTGTAGATTCCAATTATTGGAAATTGGGAACAAGGCATTGTTAGAGTATATTAGTTGTCATTGCATATGGCTGTGGCCATAGTTTAGCTGTGGCCCTGTATTGAAGTGGGCCGTATTAAAGTGGGAAAACAATGTCATAACTACGAGAGTTATACCTGCGTTACACCGAAGGAAAACAGAAGGCAAACTACTACAAATCAACAACAACACACATGGACTGCATTGATATCTCAAGAGTATGTAATTCATCTCAAATATGCTCTCTTCATTTCTGTGTTATGCAAACTCTTGTATGATTTGAAAAGTTCTGATGTAATGAATTGCTTGTAATTGTTATTACTTGTTTGGGGAAGTTGTTCAGTGAAGCATAGTTTAGTGTTGCATTCTGCCTGATGTCTACTCAAACACAGTGCAAATTATCTCCTTTGACCATTTGGCCATTAGTGTTCAGGTGTAGCCTGACCTGAACAGACTCACTATATTCCTAGAATTAGTGACCTGCAGCTTTCTGAACAGTAAAAAATAAAAACAGACATTGAACAACATCATCAAACAGGTAATTTCAACTTTAGACTTCGATTTTGTACTGTATGAACATGGCTAGGAATAACAGATGCACAGGCAAAATTTTTAAAAGTATGTGTGCAAACGCTAGAAGCCTAGTAGACAAAATTCCTGATCTAATTGCAATAATGACAAGGGATGACCTAGACATTGTGGCTATCACAGAGACATGGTGTAATGAGAACCATAGCTGGGACATAGCTATACCAGGATACAATTTATTTAGGAATAACAGAATGGGAAGTATCAGAGGAGGGGTAGCAATGTATGTAAAGAAAAGCATAAATGCTACTTTAATACAAAACATTTAAGAAAAAACTGAGGCCCTTTGGGTGACCATATGGGGGAGAAAGACATTATTCGTACTGGGGTCATCTATAGGCCACCAGGCCAGGGGCAGGATTTGGACAGGAGCCTATTGCTTGATGTCACTAAAATGTCTTTAAAGGGAGAAGTCATAATCATGGGAGACTTTAATCTACCTGATGTGAATTGGGAGGAGTCTTTTGCAAGATCATCTATAAGTGGCAAATTTCTAAATTCCCTACAGGGAGCCTCTCTCAAGCAATTGGTGAGGGAACCTACTCGCAAAGACTCAATATTAGATTTAATACTCACAAATGGTGACAGAATATCAGACATATATGTGGGTGAGAACCTGGGATCCAGTGATCATCAAGCAGCATGGTTTAGTATTAAGGCAGGGTCCAACTCCAGTCACATAAAAACTAAGGTGTTGGATTTTAGGAAGGCTGACTTTGCAAAAATGGGGAGATGTTTAAGCGACTCATTAGCGGATTGGAGGAACTTGAAAGGAGTGCAGGAGAGGTGAAAAAAATTAAAAAGTGCAATACTAAAGGCAACGGACCTTTGTATCAAAAGGGTTAAGAGAAGTAACAGGAAAAGGAAGCCAGTGTGGTTTACTAAAGAGGTATCAACTAGTGTAATAGCGAAAAAGATGGCCTTTAGGACATACAAGACTCAAAATAATAATGACAAAGAAGTGTATCTTGCCAGACGCAAAGAGGCTAAGAAAGTGATCAGGCGTGCCAAGGCACAAGCTGAGGAGAAAATTGCTCAGTCGGTAGATAAAGGAAACAAAACTTTTTTTTAAGTATATAAGTGAAAGGAGAAAATCAAATGGAGGAATAATAAGACTGCGGACAGACACTGAGACTTTGGTGGAGGGAGACAAGGCAATTGCAGATCATCTAAATAATTACTTGTATTCACTATAGAAGGAGAAGGGAAGGGACCACAGTTAAGTTTCAAGGACATTCATAAAAATAAGGTAGATGGAAGTACATTTACTAGGGAGACTGAAAGTGTATAAATCAATGGGGCCAGATGGAGTGCATCCAAGGATACTAAAAGAACTAAAAGATGTGTTGGTAGCGCCATTAACAGATTTATTCAACCAGTCACTAGATACTGGTGCAGTTCCAGAGGACTGGAGAAAAGCAAATGTAGTTCTACTGCACAAAAGCGGAAGCAAAGAAGAAGCAAGTAACTACAGACCAGTGAGCCTTACATCAGTAGTAGGGAAATTAATGGAAACTCTATTAAAAGAAAGAATAGTGGAATATCTTAAATTAAACAACTTACAGGATCCAAAACAGCATGGTTTTACTGCAGGGAGATCATGCCAAACAAGTCTCATTGACTTTTTTGACTCCATGACCAAAATACTAGATGAAGGGGGGGCTGTAGATGTGGCATATCTAGACTTTAGTAAGGCATTTGACACTGTCCCACATTGAAGGCTGCTAAATTAACTTGAAAGTGTGGGATTGAATTATAAAACAATTAAAAGGATAAGAACCTGGTTGCAGGACAGTTGTAGTAAATGGAGTACATTCAATAGAGGGACATGGGTACTCTTTACCTAGAAGGGCGCCAACGATCTTGATCGTGGGCATCGTGAGGTAAAAAATCGCGTCGGTCGCGTCGTATGCGGGCTAAAGATGCCCGGCCGCGACGCGACCGACGCAATGTCCACGATTTCCCCATTGAAAACCATGTTAAACATAGACATCGCGTCGGTCGCGTCGCGGCCGGCCATAAATGTGCACACGATGGCCGCGACGCGATGCCCACGATTTGCCATAGGAATCAATGTTAAAAGGCCCGATGGACACGATTTTCATGTTAAATGGCTGAATGGACCCGATTTTACCATAGGAAACAATGTTAAATGGGCCTTAGAGCCCAAATAGTTACCCTGAACTCTGAAATGGCCCCCCCAATTGTTTACGCCACCCCACGATCAACGTCAACCCGAAGCGTGGCGAGCGCAGCGAGCCCGCGAGGGGCGGCGGTACGCGTCCTCCAACCTTTTCATACCCCCACTATCCACGTCGGCGTGGAGTTGAGAATAGAATAGTGTGGCGAGCGCAGCGAGCCACCGAGCCCGAAGCGTGGCGAGCACAGCGAGCCCCGCGAGGGGACGCGGATACCTTCACAGGTAAACGCGTCCCTTCGCGGGCTTCACAGGTGTCCGCGTCACCATGGACACCTGTGAAGCCCGCGAGGGGACGCGTATAGCTGTGAAGGTATCCGCGTGCGCTCGCCACGCTTCGGGCTCGGTGGCTCGCTGCGCTCGCCACACTATTCTATTCTCAACTCCACGCCGACGTGGATAGTAGGGCATGAAAAGGTCGGAGGACGCGTACCGCCGCCCCTCGCGGGCTCGCTGCGCTCGCCACGCTTCGGGTTGACGTGGGGTGGCGTAAACAATTGGGGGGGCCATTTCAGAGTTCAGGGTAACTATTTGGGCTCTAAGGCCCATTTAACATTGTTTCCTATGGCCACATCGGGTCCATTGAGGCATTTAACAGTAAAATCGCGTCGGTCTGGCCATTTAACATTGATTCCTATGGGAAATCGGGTGCATCGCGTCGCGGGCATCGCGGGTACATTTATGGCCGGCCGCGACGCGACCGACGTGATTTCCATGTTTAACATGGGTTTCAATGGGAAATCGCGGGCATCGCGTCGGTCGCGTCGCGGCCAGACATAAATGTACCCGCGATCACCACGACGGGCGCCCTTCTAGGTAAAGAGTACCGGGACATGTTACCAGTGGAGTACCCCAGGGATCTGTACTTGGAACAGTGCTCTTTAATATCTTTGTTAGTGACATTGCAAATAGTATTGAAGGGAAAGTATGCCTTTTTGCAGATGACACAAATATATGCAACAGAGTAGACACACCAGGAGGGGTAAATCAAATGACTGATGATCTAAGTAAACTTGAGAATTGGTCAAGAGAATGGCAACTACAGTTTAATGCTAAAAAATGCAAAATTATGCACTTGGGACTCAAAAACCCAAAGGCTCAATATAGCATCAAGGGTTCTATAATGGAAACTACTGAGGAGGAAAGAGATCTAGGAGTCACTATTTCAAGTGACTTAAAGGCAGGGAGGCAATGTAACAAAGCAATGAGGAAGGCTAGTCAGATGCTTGGTTGCATAGGGAGAGGAATCAGTAGCAGAAAAAAAGATGTAATAATGCCACTTTATAGGTCATTGGTACAACCTCATCTGGAATACTGTGTCCAGTTCTGGAGACCATATCTTCAGAAGGATATAAATACATTGGAGAGTGTACAAAGAAGGGCAACTAAAATGGTGCATGGCCTACATCACAAAACTTACCTGGATAGACTAAAAGATCTTAACATGTATAGTTTGGAGCAGAGAAGGGAAAGGGGCGACATGATAGAAATCTTCAAATATATCAAGGGTTTTAACATAGTACAGGAGGGAAATATTCTTCAAAGGAAAAGAAGTAATAGAACACGAGGACCTGCACTGAAACTGGAGGGAGGTAGGTTCAGGGGAAATGTTAGAAAAAATTACTTCACAGAAAGGGTAGTGAATAAGTGGAATAGCCTCCCATTAGAGGTGGTAGAGGCTAAGACAGTAGAACAATTTAAACATGCTTGGGATAGGCATATGGATATCCTTACAAAGAAATAAGGATTAAAAAGGGTTGAGTTTACCTGAAGGGTAAAAAAGGGGCAGACTAGAAGGGACAAATGGTTCTTATCTGCCGTCAAATTCTATGTTTCTATGTTACACCCCTCAATATCTCTATGGGTGTGTGTGTGTATATGTGTATATGTGTGTGTGTATGCATGCGTGCGTGCATGTGTGTCTCTTCTTATGACAAATATTGTATCAAATACCTTCAGGCTGTGTGTAAGGTCTATATGACACATAAATTAATATTGTGTAATTGCACAAACTTTTTATTATTACTACAGGTTGAGTATCCCGTATCCGAACATCCGTTATCCAAATTATTCCGAAATATGGACTTTCCAGAAAGTGAAAATTTTTTTTTTTTTTGCTAAAAACTCACTGGGGACATTTGTAACAGCATCACTGGGGACATGATATGTAACTGGCACTATATATGTGCAAGACAATGATTGCTTGGCATTCAAATTCAGTGCTGAGATAGTACACAAATTTTGTTTCACGTTTTGAAACCTTGTTTTTTGAACAATTAAAATATATTTGTGTGTATTTTATGTGGTAATAAAATATATTTGTGTGTATATTATGTGTTTATACAGCATAAATGCAAGATACTTTAAAATACATCATTGAAATATTAAAATATTCCGAAATACGGAATAATCCGTTATCCAAAATTCTCCTGGTCCCGAGCATTTTGGATACGGGATACTCAACCTGTATTATTATTATTATTATTATTATTATTATTATTACTACAGTATTATTATTAATAATAATAATAACAATAATAATAATAATACAAAATAATGTATAAAATTACCTACAGGCTATGTTTTTAGGATACATAAATGCACTATGGTTGTGTCCCATCCTAAGATATCTCATTTTGGAATGCAAGTATTCCAAAATAAGGAAAAATCCAATATCCAAATGACTTCTAGTCCCAATCATTTTGGATATAGGAGACCTAACCTGTAATACATTCCCACAATAACAGTCTTACGGGTCTGATGCTGATGTAAGTGCTGAGCTGAAGATGGCCAGGCAGACGGACACCAGGAGAAGCTGCATGTTGGCCCACAAGTCACCTCCGCTGAATTTGTCTCTCTGTTGTCCTATATATATATTCTGCCACCTCCCTTGCTGGAGGCGTATGAGGACATTAAACATACGGGGAGACGATTGGCTGAATAATCTCATTTCAACACATGAACTCTTATCTTCCATGCAGGTTATGTTCATGAACTTGCACTGATTCTGCTTTGTAAACACTTTTATAAATGTTTTACTATAGATTAGCTTTAAACAATTTTAAGCTGTCTGAACATTAGAATCCTAAAAATGAAATGTAGCTGTTAGCAGTGAACATCAGTGTACTGTAATTTGTATTGTGAGTTACTCTGTTAAATATAATTTCTCTAATATGTTATATAATATACACCTAGCCTGAGTACACCACACAGTGTGGGAGATGCCTCGCATGAGTGAGCTGACAGGTTCGGTGCAAATCCCTTAGCATCCGGTGTCTTGTTTTGCATCTTATTTGCATTGCTATGGGAATAAGATGCATCAGCATATGATGTAATATTCTGTGAGCGACCGCTGCTGTATCTGCATACAAAATGCACACAGAATATAGGCACACCACATGTCATGAATATAGGTATGCCACATATCATGCTGCTTGTGCATCCTGTTTGCATCATTTCATTAAAATGCATTTTAATAAATATAGTCAAATGAAAAGACACTTGTCACTACCGATTCACGCCATGGCATGGTGTGATTAAAAAGGCTGTTCATCATGAAAGGAGGCTAGATGTCTGTGGACACTGATGTACGTTACTTCAATAGAACTGGTGTATTCACTTACTAACAGCAGTGGAAACAATGGGTGACATTCTATGGACTGCGATTTGGCTTTTTTTGCGGTAATTAGACCACAAAATGGCGATATCGCATTTTCCCATTAAATCGTTAATTTAATGGGATGCGCTAAGGGACTGAAATCGCATATTATGTGCGTTAAGGTATGCTGAGTAAAATTGCGAGATTAATTCGCATTTTTATCGCATCCAGATGTTTTCGTATAGAAAAGTATACAAGTCGCTTATTTAATGCAATGCGCATTTGCACATCGCATTATTTAGGTGCCTAATTTTCGCACTTATTTCAGACCAGGGTCTGTTTGGCGAATTAGCCAGAACCCTGCACAGATCGCAATGTTCTGTGCAGGGTTCTGCTGTAAAAAATAAAAGAAAGGGTTAAAATAAAAAAAAAACGAGCGCGGGGTCCCCCGCCCGAGTATAACCAGCCCCGGGCTCACTGAGCCGGTGCTGGTGACATAAAATCAGGGTCCCCGACAAATAGGGGTCCCCTTGATTTCATGAAACCAGCACCAGGCTCAAGGTCCGGCGCTGGTTCCCAAAATACGGGGGACAAAGTGACTAGGGGTCCCCCGTATTTTAAGAACCAGCACCGGACACAACCAGCCAGCAGGGTAATGCCACAGCCGGGGGAAACTTATTATATAAGCTCCCGCGGCCAAAGCATTAACCCCCTGGCTGGTCAGCATGGGCAGGGGTCCTGGGGAAGTGGGGACCCCCCCAATGAAGGGGTCCCCCCCCTCCAGGACTTACCAGCCCATGCTGATAGTCCGGGGCTGTCCCCGATGCCCCTGGGCGGTGGGCTTCGGGCTGATGGCTTGTGTAAAAAAAGAAGTAAAACTATTGTTTTATACTGGCGAACTATGAGTCCCAGCAAGCCTACCCCGCATGCTGGGACTTGGAGAACCACAAGTCCCAGCATGCGGGGCATTAAAGGGCCCGCTGGCACTTGTAGTTCAGCAGTACAAAAAATAGTTAAAATCACACTGACACACTGAAAAATAAAAGTTTAATACATACAAAACACACACACACTGATACTTACCTACCTTGAGCCCGTAGGTCGGTCCCTGGATCCTGGGTCCGTCCTCCGGGGCTCCAGGGCAGAAGAGTCCGGTTCCGGGGCCTTGGTCCTGGTTCCGGGGCTGGTCCTGGGGTTCTGGGGCTCCTGGGCTGCAGAATCCGGGGTCCGGGATCCGAGGTAGTCCCCAGGGGTACCTAAGGAAGCAAATCCAACTCACCTGGTCCCCGGCGACGACCTCGGAATCCTCTCCGGTGACAGCGCTGTTCCCATCTGCTACCCGGCTCGCAGGACTTTGACAGGCGCTGAGATGTTTCCTCCTCGGCGTCTCTGCACAGAATGATTTCTTGGCCAATCAGGAGCCGAGAAAGTCGGCTCCTGATTGGCCAGAAATCATTCTGAATACAGACGCCGAGGAAGTAACATCTCAGCGCATCTAGAGCCGGACCTTGAGCCTGGTGCTGGTTTCATGAAATCAAGGGGACCCCTATTTGTCGGGGACCCTGATTTTATGTCACCAGCACCGGCTCAGTGAGCCCGGGGCTGGTTATACTCGGGCGGGGGACCCCGCGCTCGTTTTTTTTTTTAAACTTTGCGCTGTCCTGCAAATGTGCGATTTTCAGACATGAAAATCGCACATTTTCAGGACTAAATACAGCGCACCACTTCGCCACAAATCGCCCCTCTTCGCACTTTTCAGCCTCCAATGCGCATCACATTAAATATGCTCATTTTGACTGAAAAGTGCGATTTGTAAAAGTGCGATTTGCGGCAATGTGGTGCGCGAATAAAACATGCGCATTTAGCGCATCCCATAGAATGTCACCCAATATCACTGAGGGAGTATCAAGCTAGTTTCCTAGAAAATAGAAGCATCACTGAGCACAAGGGGTGAGATTTAATAGGATGAGAGATTCAAAAAGTCAGAGATTTGGTAAGAAATCTCCAGTTTTTTTAAAGTGGCAATCATTTACACTGCAAAACCAGTTTGATTTTGCAGTGTAAATGATTGCCGCTTTAAAAAAACTGGAGATTTCTTACCAAATCTCTCACTTTCTGAATCTCTCACCCTATTAAATCTCACCCACGGTATGTTATCTAGTAAAAGGGAATTTGTAATGTAAAATGGCAGTAAAAGGCTTTTCCTAACTTAAAGTACTGTAGTAATTTGGAAACAAATAACTCCTGTTGCTGATTATTAACCATGGTGACATAAATGTAAATTCTAACCGACAACCGTTCCTGTTTTAATAATCGTCATATACTGTAGGTTTTTTTACCATATAAAATCAAAGCATTGTTTTATTTTACATTAATGAATATTCTATTTGGCCTATATTCATACTTCTTCTCTCACTGACTGTCTTGCAGACTATAAGGGGAGATGTATCAAACATTGGAGAGAGATAAAGTACCAACCAATCAGGCTGCATTTGACAGCTGACTGTGTGTACTTTATCCTTCCCCATTTTGTATCTCTCCAAGCTTTGATACTTCTGTAACACCCTAGTGTGTTTAAGGGTCAACTGGAATGGTTTGCTACCATTCTGGTTATTCCTGATGTTTCGTCCCATGCCACAGCAGAGAGGCAGGAGGTCCCCAAACCCCAACACAATGATCTGCACAATAAATAAAGTATTGTATTTTCTTTAAGTGGAACTTTGCAATCATTCCTGATCTGTTTATAAATAAAGGGAAACAGTAAAGCAAAGCATACTCACTCCAATAACAATAATATATGTAAAACGTTGTATACATACTCAGAATTTGTTAATTCAAATTATTAATTAAATAGTTTAAAATTACCTGAGCAAACAATAAGTGGAAGTTAAACTTCAACAGAAAAATATAAATATAATATTTGAAAAGGGTACTATACATACTTAGTACTAAGTGTATAAATAGCGATAAACGACAACAGTATTCACACATGATAAATTATAATTCTTTATTGTCTTTAACTCCATGCTATCTCTGATAGTCATTCCCTGGGTCACAAGATGATGCCCAGCGGTTTCCTGGATACACTTTCGAATGTCTCCTACATGCCCGCCTCCCCGTGCTGCAAAAACCACAGAGACTATGCAAGTCTCCAAGGGCACCTGCAGTGAAGAGCCTGCACATGCTCAGGCAGTAAACATCGGTCATCATTGCAAATTCGCAACGTAGCGAATCAATTACAGTAGCTTAAGGGCCTATATCCTGCAAGCACCAGCAGCATTAAGGCGCCCAAGGGATTATGTTGGTTGCCTTGCGTTGTTACCCTTACATTACTTCCTAGAAATAATTCGCACGGACACCTTATCTAAAAATAAGACTCAGACAACCATGGCATAAGTTTAAAATGGTCAAGTTATTTATTTAGGTGGTATGACCCTTGTTAGTCTATCAAAGGGATGGCCAAGAAAGCACTTGAGACCAGCACCAGTCAGAGGTGTATGCCAATGGCAGCGACTGCATCGCTCCAATCTAACAAACACACCCCTTACGCAAGGTACAGCCTGCACCGTGACGGCTCCCCGCCCCCTCTAAGGTAGGGCGCGGACACCTTAAGGAAGTGCCCACCGTCCCCGCTCAGTTCGGGACTCGCCCACCGTCCTGGCAAGGGGGGGTAATACCGCACGGTGACCACCTGACACCTCACCCGACTGCTGGTCGAGAGCGCCTTCTCGCCGATTTTTAAACTAAAATTTAATTTCCGAATTGTTTGGACAGCCTGAAGGCAATGAGCACCAGAGAGAAGAAGGAAAAGAAGGGATGGGAGGGTGGGGATCCGGATTCCAAGAGGAAGTTCCTACCCCAGAGCTGGACCCTATATACCCTGCTTAAGCTACCTCCCCTCTTGGTGCTGATTGGCCCAGATGCACCACATGCTAACCTGCCTATGAATCACACACTGCTCTGTGCTGCATTACAATCTGCGTTTAACCCCCAAATCCCCGGGCTCTTAACTGCACTCTGGCCTATGCTGCCCTCGTTTTGCCTAAATCACAAACATCTGCAGTGGCTGAAAGCAGGTAACTCCCAAATTCTTCTTTATAAAGCTATAACAATATGCTTTTTGAAGTTTAATATGCTATGATTATGTGGAATTGACATCATGTGGGAAATTTCCTAAGCCCTATTCGTAAAAAATAGCTGTGTTCGTATACAGAAATACTATACTATACTATATGTATGTACTATACCGAAAATACGTTAATTCGTATTCACATTCATGGCACATTCGTATTTGTATTTATAAATACGAATATATATATGCCATCGACAGATGGCCAATCAGGAGCTGCTAAGCTGCTAGGCGGCCAATAGCTGTATTCAGGAGGCGGAGCTGCATGATGTCAACACAGACACCGTGAGACTTCTTCTGACAGTGCGGCTTGGTTCGGGTTATTGCTTATCGGTTTATTTTTTTGCCAAGACCTTGGAAGCAAGAGGACCGATCTACCCCAGAGGACCCCCGTGAGTATAATTGACAGGTACCCCCTGGATTTCTTCAGGAAAGCACCGATGGACGGAGGTAGATCTACCTACGGGCTCAACATAGGTAAGTATCTGTATGTGTGGGATCTGTATGTAGTAAAGTTTTTATTTTTCTGGTGTGTGTTTATTTAACTATTTGTCTTGCGGTGGAACTACAAGTTCCAGATAACACTTTAATGCACCGCATGCAGGGACTCAAGGTTCTCCAAGTCCCTGCATGCGGTAGAGGCTTGCTGGGACTCATAGTTCCACAGCCATATACAATAGTGTTAATCTATTAATACACTCTCATCAGCCCATTGGCCACAGCTCCAGGGCCACCCTGGACAGCCCCAGGCTTCAACCTGGGTAAGGAAGTTCTGGAGGGGGGACACCTTCATTGGGGGGTCCCCACTCCCCCAGATCCCCTGCCCAGGCTGACCGGTCAAGGGGTTAATGCTTTGGCCAGGGGGACTTGTATAAAAAGTATCCCCCTGGCTGTGGCATTACCCTGCTGGCTGGTTGGGCCTGGTGCTGCTTTTTAAAATACGGGGGGACCCCTAGTCATTTTGTCCCCCCGTATTCTTTTTTTTAAACACTGCAGCCGATATGAATTCATATTTTAAAATATGAATTTGTATTTAAAAATACAAATTTGTATTTAAAATACAAATTCGTATTGTCAAAAATACATATCAGTCAAATTCCACTAATACATTTTTTCTGCGGAATATAACAGCTGTATGCATTCATATTCAGGTGTATTAAAAATACAAATACGTATTTTCATATTTGTATTCTTAGTATATTTCCCCACATATATGTATATCATACTTGCCTACTTTTGAAAACTAGATTATAGTCGGTAGTAGAATTTTGCGATGCGCTCCTTTGAGGGGGCGTGTCTAGTTCCATATATGGAGTGATTGTGAAGAGAGATTGTAAACATGACACCTAGAAGTGAGGGTGTGTACTGCTACATCTGGATGGAATCTTTTAAAATGACATATCAAAATGTAGACGAGCCCCAAAGCAGTTAGTAAGAGATACGGTACTTGTGGATTATCACGGCTCCCATCGCATGCCATATATAGTGGCATGCGATAGCATGCGATTTTTGCAGTTTTTTACCATTTTTTTACGCGTATACCTGTGAAGGTATCCGTGTCCCCTCGCGGGGCTAGCTGCGCTCGCCACACTTTCTATTCTCAACTCCACGCCTACGTGGATAGTGGGGGTATGCAAGGTCTTAGGACGCGTACCGCCGCCCCTCGCGGGCTCGCTGCGCTCGCCACGCTTCGGGTTCGCGTTGATAGTGGGGGTGGTACAGCCTCAAAACGGACATTTGGGGGCCAAAGAACATGTTTGATACTAATTTCAATGCATTTGGATGCTTTTCTGTTAAAAAACGCATGCGATCGCATGCGATCAAATCGCATGCGATGCAATGCGATTTTTTGCTATGCGATGCACATCGTGGGAGCCGTGATAATCCACAAGTACCAGAGATACTATGCTTCCTATAGTGTTGGGCAATGGTGCTGATGATTCAATGTAAACGTATCTACTGTACAGTAGCTCTCATTCCTTTTTCCCCCCAAAATGCTTCAGTGATGTGGGCTAGGTGAAATGTGGGAGATTGGTAGACTAATGAGGGAGAGAGGGAGATTGCTGCTATTTCAGGCAGTCTCCTGCAGAATGCAGGATGGTAGGCAGCTATGATGTATATTTATGTTTTACTTTGAGTGCACTCATATTATATATTTGATTTATTGTGATTTTCATTTAATTGAAAGAATAATTATCCAGTTCTATTCAGGTTTTCTTTTTCGATCAGCTGCAAAAGCGCCTCTGAGGGGGGCTGGTTATTTGCCAAAAAGGTTTTTTTCTGTAAGATTAAAGGTCACAATTCCTCTGGTTTCGAGGCTGCAGCGGATTAATTGGCTGAGGGCTGCATAAACCCAAGGACATATAAGAGCCCTAGCTTAGGTTCACAGAAAGGTCAGATTAAGAAAAAACTTGGTGTGTTGTTTCTCTGCCTGGAAACACCTGGTGAGCAGGCTGGGAGCCTATCAGAGGGTTAAGGGGAGTAGCCAGATCTGGGGCATAAAGGTTCAGGGGTCATGTGACCTTTTCCTTCTGGTTCTTACCATCTCGAAGCCCTCCCGCCCACCCTGTATCTGGTCACAGAAGGGATGGAGTGACTTGGTGGTTTTTTGCAGTCTTTGTGATTTTATTTTTGTTTTTGTGGCTTTCCAGCCAGAATGGCGGGAAGTCGCTACCAGCCAGCGATCAAAAAGGGCTGGAGGCGAGTGGGGTCCCCCCGGCGGGCAGCGGTATCCCTCCGGCGACAATGATGGGGGTGAAGTGACGTTGCAGGCCTCGGCTCCAGGGGGGGCATGGCCTGTCAGCAATATCATGATGGGAGACATGTTAGATGCTTTTCCCCGTGCGGGGAACAGGCAGGATGAGTCGGGCCCAAATGGGGCCTTCAGTAGTGCTGCTCTGGGCCCGGCTTTGGAGGCAGGGGGGCGGGCGCGCAGCGTCCCTGGCACCCCCCGCTCTCCAGGATTAGGTTGGTCGGTGCAGGGATCAGTGGTGATGCCAGTGGGAGCCGCAGTGTTGGCTCCTACTGGTATTGGGAACCCTGTGGCCGGACATCAGGAGGCTGTGGGGGGTTTGAGCAGGGTGCCAACAAGTGCAAGTTTTATTCAGGTCAGGTCATAGTCAAGGGGGGCACCTGGGGGGTAGTGGCATTGGGCCAGGGGCTATGTCAGGGTGGGGCGCTGCGGGTTTCCCAGTTGCTTCTCCCGCAGGCTTTACAGGTTTAAGCCAAATGGTGTATTCCAGAAGCACGCTGGCCACGGCAGTACATTTGCAGGGTGCTGCTCCAGGGGCCTACCCCACGGTATCTTGGGGTGGAGGAGGAGGTATGTCCACTCCCTCTTGGCAGGGGGCGCAATCATTTGCTGTGTCACAGGGCTCCCCTATGTCAGGCTTCCCAGGCCAGTGGGCCTCCCCCAGGTGGGCCATATTTTCATTCACCGTCAAGTGGGGGTTTTAATGCGTGGCCACAGGGGGCGACTTGGAGGCAGCAGGCTTTCCCCAACGTCTCACAGGGCTATGCAGCAGGTATCCCAACCAATCAGCCCCATTTATGGTCCAGGGTGCAGGTCCCTTTAGTCCTGGAGGTTATGGGTGGGAGCAAGGTTGGGGCCAGACTAACCCTTGGCAGCTTCACAGGGGTTCCGGTGTGTCATTGCCCTCCTCGGGGGGTAGTGGCTTGGGGCCGCAAGGGTTTTTTGGCCCTTTGGGGGTCCGCCTTTGCCTAGGGGCCCCCGCCTAATGCTACTGTGTCACAACCACCGCCCCCGGTGTCGGGCCCGGCATCGGGTGCGGGGGAAAGGGGTAGTGTGTTGTTTCCCCCCCCCCTGTTGTTTCTTCACAGATTAATAGTGCTCAGGCGGTTCCAGTGAGTTCGAGGAGAAGAAGTTGGGAGGTACGAGAGGAGGCGAGGACTGCTGTCGGGACGGAGTCAGCTGGTTCCGGGTTGGCCGTTGCGGCCGACGAAGCTCTGGGGACATCGGGGACTGGTGAGTGTGAAGTTGTGAATTCATCTTGCGGGTCTACTGACAGCGATACCAGCAGCGTGGGGTCAGATTCCCCACGCAGACCGCGAAAGTTGGTTAAGCTTATTGCGCGGCATGTGGCAAAGGCAACGAATAAGGATAAGGCTGCAGTTGTGGCTCCTCCTCCTCCTAAGCCCCCTTTGTTTACTGAGATGGTGCACTGTGCAAACACAGCGGTTACTAGGGGGCTCAGGAAGAGGATGAGGGAGAAGATCAAGAAAGGTAAATATGTTGACATGTTCACCCTTACGGAGGACATGAGACAAGCATTTGAGAAAGCGAAGAAGGCTGATGGGATTGGGGAGAATCCCTTTCGAAATTTCCATCAGTGGTTAAGAGGATTTTTAGTATTTGCTGCTTGTTATGCGGAAACCCGGCCTGCGGAGTATCCTAATGTGGTTAAATACTTGTTTCTGGTACATGAGATATACCTTAAGACTAAGGGGTATTCTTGGAGGGACTACGATGAGAAATTTCGTAGGAAACAGGATGGTAATAGCATTTTACCCATGGGTTTTAAGGATGTGGAGGTGTGGTTGGAGGTGACACAGCAGACCAAGCCCCCAGGGGAGGGCTCGGGAAAGAAGTCCATGGGGGCCCCTTCTCAAGTTCCCAAGGTGGGAGGTAAGGGCAAATGTTTTGCCTTCAATGACGGCAAATGTAATAGGGGGCAAACTGTCGTTTTCGCCACTCCTGCAGAGTGTGCGGGGCCGGACACGCGGGAAAGGATTGCACGCAGCTCCTTCCGGGAAGCCAGGGGATTCCGGCGAGGGCAGCGGAAGTCACAAGTAAGGCGTATTCGCCGATTGTGGTCGCAGAGCTTGCTGGCTGGCTCAAACATTACTTCCACGGCTACCTCTGTCAGCAGCTATGACCTTATTCAGCAAAGGACGACTCTTCTCCATTCATTATTCTTCATTTATTATTCTCCTTCAACCAATCACCCAATCCTCCAATTCTCAACCAATCATCCAATCCTCCAACTCTCGACCAATCATTCAATCCTCCAATTCTCAACCAATCATCCAATCCTCCAATTCTCATCCAATCATCCAATTCTCCAATTCTCAACTAATCCTCCAATCTTCAACCAATCCTCCAATCTCCAACCAATCATTCAATCCTCCAACCTCCAACTAATCATCCAATCTTCAACCAATCATCCAATCTTCCAATCTTCAACCAATCATCCAATCTTCCAATCTTCAACCAATCAACCAATCTTTCAATCTTCAACCAATCCTCCAATCTTTCCGTCTCCACTCAATCATCCAATCTCCAATCAATCATCCAATCTTTCAATCTGCAATACAATCTTCATTCGTTCTCCAAACCAGCCAATCCTCAAATCCTACTACTACCTTCAAGTATTCTACTCCAGTTCAGATTCACTTCCACTCCTCAAATTATATTGCAATATTCTTCAAGTACCAAGCTCCATCATTTATTACAATAACCTGTTGGACAATTGACTTTATATTTGCATGCCTGTCATATTCCAGTTATACCATCATTATCACTGTTTGCAATATCTTTATTAAATTCATTATATTTTATCTTCATTGTTCCCTCTACTCTGTCGTGGACACAACCTCAAATGTCAAAGCACCCAGCTTACGATACTCTACAGCTGGTGCTTTAACGATTATGACACCTCTCCAGCAGTGTACATCAACCACAAACACACCTAATATTCAGCGCACTTGGCCACACCCCCTAACATATTTGGTCAAACCCACTCCAGTTAAAACTCCACCCCTCTTCTCCCCAAAACATTTATGGTTCCCCCCCTGTCATTTTGGTCTGGATCCGCCCCTGACTACTTGGCATTAGACCCCTGAAGGAACACTTGCTGGTGACAGTGAATTTGAATTATTAGTTTTGAGTGCCGATGTAGCCAACATCACAGGCAGTTGTCCTGGTTTAATGTCACTAGGGGCTTCCTAGTTTTGACACCTTATAATAACTACAATAAATATGTATTTATGTAATAAACTTTATCGCACAACAAATCCACACAACAAAATTACACTGTGTATTGTTTATTGAATGTTGCATTACAAGAAACAGTATCCTTTAGCCGGAGTCCATGATAGAGTTATATGCTCTCTGCTACTCGTGGGTAGACTGTATGTATTGGTTGTCTCAGGGGACACAGTGTGTGATGTCTTCAGATACCGATTCTTTATTCGTGAGATTCTTCTTTTTCAAATCCTGTCCCAGAAAGAGTTAAATCAGAGTATAATGTTATAAAAGGGCACAATATATTGACAAAGATGTTTGGACACGTTTTTGTTCTAAATCATCACCTTCTTTTTGCAAATCTCCCTTTTGAGTTTGGTTTTGAATTTTAAACTGGAAAATCTGGTAATTCCTGTGAGCAAATGACAATTAATCATTTGCTTCCAAACATGGAAAACCAACAAAAATAGTCATTCAGACAAATTGGTTGAAGCATTTTGATTTAACCAATTTAAGCAAATTAGTGTTTTTGTACATTTCCTAGTTTTTGGGAGCAAATGGTTAATTGTAATTTGTTCCCAGACATTACCAGATTTTCGTTCTAACCAGTCAGATTGAAAAGATAATCTTATAGTGTGTATCCAGCTAAAGTTTATCTAAAAATGTAGAAAAGTTAGGGAAATAGTGAAACTCATGTAACTTAGATGCATCATTTTTATTACTACAGTTTTAGGAACATCAACAACACTGATTTCCAGTCATTTCTAGTAAATTACTCCCACCTTACCATACAGTACACTCTCTTGTGTGAAATATCACCTGAAATAATGAGAGAGGGACTAACACGCGATCCAAACCCAAAACTCAGTTATTATATCTAAGTTTACAACTCAAGGTAAGACCTGACTCGGATTTCCGTTCACTCAACTCCCCAAAAGGGATCTGAGCCGGGACTCGGTTTTACTTAGATCCCCTAAATTTGGGTAAATTCTGATTATTAAAAAAAAAAAAAAAAACTGCTAATCCCTAATAAATAGTCATGAAATATCAATTGAAGGAGCAGAAGATTAGAACTCTGTGACAGTGGTGATCACAATAGCAAATATAAGTTATAGGCAAACCTTGGAAGAAACACCACTTGGACTGAGAAATACTGGAATCGTAGCAGCAGCCTTTTTGTTCACACTGCACCCTGGTAATACCTGGATTCCCACAATCTGCCCTCTCGGAGACACTGACTTTGCAGTGGCCTTTCACTGGGAGAGATACATGCAGGGGTCATTGCTAATATAGAAGCATTGGAACGTCACAAATATTATTTATAAGTCATAAATTCAGTTTATTGTTTTTATAATGTACAAAAAGGGGCTTATTTGTTTTTTTTTTCAGCATATACTTCCAAATAAAAAGCCTTTTTGGTGGATAACAGCTACTATCAAGTATGTATGAGTATAAGTATGTATCAAGATACCAGCTACCCAATGTATGAAGGAGGAATTGCAGCAGATATCTCCAAATATGCCAGAGTCCCTCCCAGGGCCGGTTCAAGGCACCGGAGCGCCCCAGGCGAGTCGGGGTGGGGGCACCCCGGTGCCGGGGGGGGGTGTGTACCTGTCCTGCGGCTGTGTATATAAAGCTTGCGGCGGCAGCGGGGGGTCCCTGCAGTCAAGAAATAACAAACGCTATCCGCCTGGCTACGCGGAAGCGCTTCTGTTGTGAAAACACTGGCCGCACGGCGCACGCTGATTGGCTGAATCTCAGCCAATCAGCGTGCGGCCAGTGTTTCCACAACAGAAACGCTTCCGCGTAGCCAGGCGGATAGCGCTCGTTATTTCTTGACTGCAGGGACCCCCCGCTGCCACCGCAAGCTTTATATCCACAGCCGCAGGACAGGTACACCCCCCCCTTGGAACCGGGGCGCCCCCACCCCGACTTGCCTGGGGCGCTGGGAGGGACTCTGGCACATATACACAGCCGCAGGACAGGTACCCCCGCGGCACGGGGGGGGGGGCGAAATGCCACCCTCCAATGGCCGGCGCCCTAGGCAAATGCCTAGATTTGACTAGTGGTGGCGCCGGCCCTGGTCCCTCCATTTCTCAGAGCAGCCACAGCTCCTAATGGTTTTATTTTGTATTGCCGCAAGTACAAATACAGTTGCTGAAACCCGAATATTTATAAATATGTTCCTTAGGGATGATTATAGTAAGTAAGTTTAATTTATATAGCGCACTATAATGGATCACAATCTGCTAGAAAGATGTTGTTGTTAGATACAGTAGGTCCTGCTTCAGAGATGGATACTATCCTGCATCTGCAATGGCGGGAGGACTGTGCACGTGCAACCCCGCTTGCAGATTCCTCAAGCCACAGCATGATTGACATTCGCAGTTTTTCCGCATCAGAGATCACTGAATCAGGACCTACTGTATGTACCAACATCTTCTCTCTAGCAGACAGCTGATCACACACAGAGCAACCTTAGATTCTTGTGCCATTCTGAAGCCCCATTACTGCCTCAGGCACACAAAGCATAATACCCAATTACAGCTGGTATTGGGAGAACAGGGGCAAACGCAGGATTTGCAGAAGGGGGTTTCCAGAGGGGCAGAGCAATGCACAGAGATGGACACTTAGGTGACCCAGTATATGCCGGGTCAGTTAAAGTATTAAAGATAGACCAAATGTATAGAAATAATAATAATAATAATAATATATATATATATATTATTGTTATTATTATATGTTATTATTATATGTATTATATGTATATACATATATATATATATACACACACACACACATATATGTGTATATATATATATATATATATATATATATATATATATATATATATATATATATATATATAGTCTCAGTTTGTGGTCCGGCACTCCAAATAACTCAGAAACCACCGCGGTGCCCTCCTTGCAATAGTATAAACTGAAGTGTATCTAACGATACAAATGGGCGGCACTCCAAATATATATATTGAGAATGCTAAGTACAGCCTGTTGGGTGTTTTATGCGGACATGATTATATGCTCATTCTTAGATGTGTCCTCCATGACAATAAATACATTGTTGTTTATTTACTGGACTGGTGCTGGTCTTCCCATTTGTTGTTGTGGGATCCATTACTATCTGTATTGTTGACCTGAGCACGGTCATTTATTCACTTTGTGAAGCTAGTGCGATATCTACTATCAATATATACATACATATATATATATACATACAGGGATGTCAACAGCAGTGTAGACCCCTGGGCATAGCAATGTATTGGGGCCCCTACCGATCCTCCAGCGGTAGGGGTGGGGGAAGCTTTGATATCCCGCGGGTGGGGGTAGGGAGTATTATATCAACCACTCAGCATGTAGGGCCTGGATTAGTAATTTCCACTAATTACCCCTTTACTGCACAGATGGTGGGAGATGGTGGGGGAAGGGGGCATTGGGGTGGGGGAAGGGTGCATTGGGCTGAATGAAGGGGCCCTGATACATAACTTCCAGGGTGGTAGAGGATGTTTAATATGCAGAGGAGCGGTGTATAGTGGAGTGGGCTTATTATTCATAATTTTGTGGTGGGAGGACAGCTTGCTTGACTGCAGATATCTCCAGTTCCTGGAACTAGATTTCTTAGATTTTAATGGAATTAAAAACTAGAGAATCCCACCTACCAAATGGTATTGGGGACTAGGGGATCAGACGTCAGGAGGCAGAGCAATCTGCCAACGAGAATATAAAACTACATACCATGTGTGTGGAGCTGGAGCAGTAACCAGCTGCTGGAAGGCTGATATCTCTGGTTCTGGGATCAGTAGAGACAAGCTGCTAGTGTCCTTCAAAGGAGGAGAGTCCCAGCTATGTCAGACAGAACCTGAAATATCTGACTGGGAAAAGCAATTAACAGGCTTGGATGGGGACCACTGTTTTGAAGTCAGATATCTCCGGTTTCCAAGGGCCGATTTAAAAAATTCTTGTACCCATGGAAATAGGTGACCCTTAGCTTTCAGCCTAGACTTCTGGGGGGTTTCTGGGTACTCAGAAACTCCCCCCCCCCTGCGTGTGCCACTGCAGAAGGGAGACTGGCATCAGGGCTAATAGGATATCCCCAAAGTAACCTATTAGCAGTGGGGAAGCGCTGATGCTAATAGGATAGCACCCTTATTGGAAATCTTCAGCCACAAAAAACAACAGTGACATTCTGGTATAGCCAATAATAAGTGTTTAGGATTCACAATCACTGGTGAATTCTGTTTCAACTCACTGTGGAAATGACACATCTCTAAAACCATCTTCAATACAGGTAAAATCAATACACTTAAATACTTAAAGAGTGTCCTTACTTGCATTGCAGGGAGAGTTATACTCTTCTACGTCATGTACATCTAGAACAGAAAACACAAGACATTATGCCTGATTAATGGCAGAACTTGGTATACATTCATAATACTGACATTCAGAATCTCATCATAGAAAGAATGTTGTCATACAATATGTTAACATCCACAAGACTGTGGGGGAAATTTACTAAGATGTGTATTCTACTTCACATGTGATGTTGCTATAGGCAACCAATCAGAATATGCTTCCTATTTATTTAGCACCCTCTAGAAGATAGTAGACAGGATCTGATTGGTTGCCCAGAGCAACATCACATGTGAAGTAGAATACACATCTTAGTAAATTTCCCCCTTTATGAATGTTGACAATAGAATTTCAACAGCCATTTTTTAAAATTACTTTAAAGATGTTAGGGATAGGTTTAGGGTTAGGTTAAAGATAGGATTAGGGTTAAGTTTAGTGTCTGGGCTAAGTTTACAGATAGTGTTAGGTTTAGTTTAGGAGTTATGGGGAATGCTAAGAATAAGATTAGGGTTAGATTTACAGTTCTGACTAGGGTTAGGGATAGGTTTAGGGATAGGATTAGGTTGTAGGGTTAACAGTAGGATTAGGGAGAGGCACCTCTGGAATGGACAGTCCCATGCTTGTCATGTCACCTTTCAAAATTTATAATATAGACCTTATGTCAACATTTTTTCAATGTCAACATTGTGAAGGTAAACATGTGACATGTTGGCCTCACATCCATGTCAAAATTCTGAATGTCCAAAACTGTTGTCACACATCCTCACTTCTATATAATTAATATTACTGCTTATGAATTTTAGCAGAGTAAACCAAAGTAATTAAACATAAAACGGGTTTTAGCACTAACTTCATCAAGATAAACAGGAAAATAATGCAGCCTATTACTAGAACACATACTTATAAGTACATGTATGTTATGTGTGTATTTCTACCTACCTGGAACATAATAGTCATAAACTGCGACATTTGCAGGATGCAGATTTTTCACGTGTGTTTCTTCATTGAGCACAAGAACAAAGTGTTCATCTGTGTGAGTGAGCTGTGGATGAACAGAGCAAGTCACTGAAGGTAATCTAGGAACCAGAAATGGAAAGGCAAATGTCGTAAAATGCCTGGGTGGATCTGCATGACCATTATGTGAGGGGCCATGTCTTTGTATGGACTGTACAGTAGGTTCTTGAGTTTGAGTTCTTGATTCACAAGGGTGCCATTAGGTCAACGTACCCATAGGGGAGCCATGGAATAAGTTCACATATTGATACTTTATAAAGTACACTACTAAAAAAAAAGATATAGAGAGCTTGTATAGTGTTTGTTGTTGGGAGCAGCTTAGGTTTGCTTGCTGACATGGGATGTGGAACCCCAAACCTCAGTCATCAATATCATCTTTATTTATTTGCCAAATATGCTACAGTACTCTCCTGCTTGCTGTTAACTTCATGCAACTTATCTACGAAACTGATAAGATTAAGTGAGGGCTGTATAGGCAGGAGGGCATTTAAGAGCCTGTGAATTTAGTGATTGTCTCAATAACGTTTTGTGACTGGATAGATTACTCATGAAAGCTTAGGGTGATTGATAGATGGGTCAGCCAATTAGGTAGTCAAGGGGTGGTAGCTTGTGCAGGGGTATAATGGAGGAGTGAGATGATGCTGCTTCCTATTTGAGTCTGGAATCCCACCCTACTTTCCCTTGCTCTCTCAATTGCTACCTGGCCTGTTGGCCATCACCTAATTTGGCTTTTCAAAATCTTTAATTAAAATTGTCTAGAAGACGCTCTCGACCAGCGGTCATTTTGAGGTACAGGTGGTCACTGTATGTTATTGCCACCCTTTGACAGGACGACTGGTGAGTCCTGCCTCCGTGAGGGGATGTTGGTCACTTTCTGGAAGGGTTCTCCCCATGCCACAGAAGGAGTGGTGAGATCGTCACAGTGCAGGCTGTACCTTTAAATAGATGTGGGCGTTTCATTGCCCAGATTATGAGTTGGGGCATTGTAGTCACCACCATTATTAGCACCTTTTGGGCGGGATTCTCTAAACTAAAAATGCGGTAAAAACCCCGTTATCAGGGTTTTTACCGCATTTTGGGATGCTGTAAGCATCCCCCGCCGGGTTACCGCGGCGGTGGGCATCGCCAGAAAAATCTGGCGATGCCCCATAGAAGCCAATGGGCTTCTATCGCAACCCTCCGCCGCCCCGCGCCGACCCCCCGCCGCCCCGCATCGCCCCCTCACCTGTGTCCGGGCAGCACAGCGCAGTGCTGCCCGGACCTGTGACCTCCTCCCTGCACTGATCCTCTTCCAGGTGCAGGGAGGAGGAGAGCCCGGCGCAGCAGCAGCAGCGCCGGGTGTGGGAGGGAGGGAAGAGCCGCCGGGACCTGCTGGGACCCGCCGACTCTCACCGCAAAGGACAGCTCTTAACGCAAGAGCTGTCCTTTGCCTTAATTATCGCATATGTTACAACATATGCGATAATTAAGTATGCGATGGGCGGCGAAGGGGGGCGGAGATTCTTATACCATTTAATAAATATCTTTGACCTTTTAACTTATGCAGCTGTTGTCCGTGTTGTTATTTTTAGTATAAGATGTGTCGTCCATGTGATTAATTTCTAGGGGTAATATAGAGTTAAGGTTAAATGTCAATCATTATAATTCAATAGGCGCCTTAGAAGGTAGATAGTTTCCATATATATGCATGCATATAGATCTGATCCTTTTCTAGACTTCATACATCGTAATTGTCTGTTATCTACCCCAACATATCCCAATGTAGCATGTTTCATGAATAAGGCAAGTTTATGTTTTTTTTTGTAACAAATGGACACATTTTTACTTCAATTCATAGAATCATTACAATACCTATATTTTATGGATTTGTAGCTGATTTATTTCCATGGAAACAGATTTGTAGATGTGCAAATACAGCCATTAATTTAAATAGACTGATACATTCCTTACCTTGTCTAAGTAAATGGTGACATTACTTTCTGACACCTCTGTTCTTTTTACTAAAGGATTTTTCTCCAACTGCAGGAAGTAAAACAATAACATGGATATTCCAAATGCTTGCAGCTTGATTGAGCTATATACTGTATATGTATATACTGTACATGTATCTATGTAAGTATATATATATATATATATATATATATATACAGTATGTGTGTGTGTGTGTGTATATAGAAATATATATATATAGATATCCAAGAAAACGGTCACACTCCAATCCAACAACAGGGCAAATTACTGGGGTGTCACCCTTGATAAACCAATTCCTTCAACAGAAGAGGAGATCCAAGTATATACATTTTTGAAGAGGCACTCACCAGGGCTTATATCAAAGCAGTATTTTATTCCAGCATTTAAATGTTATTACAACGTTTTGGTCCTATCCAGGACCTTCTTCAGGTAATTGCATCACACAACCAGACACAGGACCAGGCTGCTGATTCCACTGGTCCTGTCCTGGATAGGACCGAAACGTTGTAATACCATTTAAATGTTGGAATAAAATACTGCTTTGATACAAGCCCTGGTGAGTGCCTCTTCAAAAATTTATATATGTAGATATGGATATATATGTGTGTATATATATATATATATATATATATATATATATATATATATATATATACACACCACAATACCTTGCAGGGTACTTTGTAGAAATAAGAGGCGGCACTCATCAGGCTTCAATTCCACTGGACATAATATTGTGCAAAAAGTTTTTTCAGCATAATTTACAGATAAGCGTGGCAACGTTTCAAGGCCATTTATGGTCTTTTCTCCAGGTCCCTGTGTATTGAGATTACATAGTGCAATACATCACTACTGCAGGATCCCTCCCTGACAATGGCCAAATTCACATTTATGGTCTGATAATCACATATGGTCTTTAGTGTGGGCATCTCCAAACCTATATATAAATTGATCACACTAAGTATTATTTTATTTTTGTGCATTGCAGGCATACTTTAGGCTTTCTTTCCATGATTGTGTACTTTCAATATTCAAATTATAAACATTGTGTATAAAGTACAATAATTCAAAAATATGCCCATGATAGACCGGTTTCCTTCATTTTCCAATGCTGTCAGATTTGCTTCCAGTTTCATCAAAACACAGAATTCATTCTAACACTGCAGACCTACAGTACATCATTTTCAGAGCAATATACCTGTAATAGTTTATTAAATGCCACTTTTCTACCTTTTTAATACTCTTCTTATCAGGCACAAATCCTGACAGAAACTCCACCACAACCAGTGCCATGTTAGTCTGCTCCCGGTTTCCGGTGTATCTAGAAAAGGATGGAAAAGTAAAATGAGGGAGCTCCAGGTTCCTTAGCAAAATCTATCAAACATGGTCAATATTGGACTATTGTAACCTATTCCACTCTGGTCTTCCATTGTCTCACCTCTTTCCACCTAAATATATTATTAATAATGCTGTTTAACTTATGCTGCCCATACACTTATGTGATGGGATTCGATGCGACATCGAAGTACGATGTCCATTGAATCCGATCACATTTTTGGGTGCAAAAGTCAGCACCCGATGTCGAATGCAATCCTCCGATGGCACATCGGGTGCTGGAAGAGGGCAGGCAGGGGGTGGCGGAGTAGTGTATGCTAGCAGTAGCACTTGTAGGCGGCGGGAGTCAGCGGTGGCAGAAGAGTTGTTTAAAACACTGGGCTGCCCTGTGATTGGCTGAGCTCTCTCAACCAATCACAGGGCAGCCCAGTATTTTAAACAATTCTCCCGCCACCACTGACTCCCGCCACCCGCAAGCACTACTGCTAGCGCCACACTACTCCGCCGCCCCCTGATACGAGACGCAGGTACGCCGTCAGCAGTCCCTAGGGCCCCCGCTCACCAAACCCCACAACGCTGAATGCGTCCCCTCCGCCCCCCACCCTTGGATTGTATTCGAGCAATTGCATGTGGTTAAAAACCTCCTACAATTCGATAGATATTATGTGCAGATAATATCTGTCGATGCGACATTTGATGGCGTGCCCGCGCATTGAATAGTCCCTTAAAAATGCATACAATCATTCGATTTATCAGCCAGAATTGGTAGAAATCGAATGATTATATACAATATCTCACAAGTTTATGGGCAGCATTATTTTAGTAACCTGAGGTATTGTGTCTCCACTCCTGCACCCCCCCATCCCCAAACTTTCTTCACTGACTCAGAATACAGTTACAAAGTAGTTGGTCGTGAACCACCTCTCCTATCTCAACATCTAAGCAGTAGCCCCAGCTATCCCAGAAGCTTCAAACCAATATGAGTAATGGTAGGGAGAAAAGTGGACTGGTGCTATATCGTCTAACATATGTACATTGAATGTTGCCAAAATGAATTACCCAAACCAATGGGAGAAGATGTAATAGTACATAAATGTATTCAATTTGTTAAAAATATATAAAACATTAAAATATATATATGCTATGAGAATAGTCATTCAATATCTCATCATAAACGGGTGAAATGGTGGACTAATGCCATCAAAGCAGAAAGGTCCTGGGCTAAGTAGCTCAGCACAACCACAGTGGCTATAAGCATCCAGTAAATAATGAAGAAAATATCATTTCTGGCCACCGTAGTCTGAAGACAATAGCTCACATTCGATAACATATTGTCTTGTTTTATATTCTAGAAATTGTCTTAGTAATTTTTATTTCTACAGTGACTGTCCTATACAGTATACTAAAGTAAAAGCAGATATGACAATGGATTAGGCTTTACAGTGTTATTCTTACCTGACATCCACATGGAGTTCAAACTCTTTTTGTCCTTCATGGGTGCAGACGGCTGGTTGGGTGGTGACATTGACGGAAAAGTGGTCATCGGAATGGTCAGGAATACTGTTATAATGCAGATGTGACTGCAGGCAAATAAATATTGTATCAACAACAATCAGGCTACTAAACCATTTTACATCCAGTTATGGACAAATCATATATTTTTTAGTTCATTTTGAAAATAAAACATTTTTTACAACCAATTTTGCTATTTTTTTGTAACCCAAAAGCACACAAAATCCCTATTAACATATATAACAGTAAATAAAACATTTTAGAAACGATCATTCATATTGCACACAATATTATGAAAGTAATCTAAATAATATATTTAGAAATGCAATTGTATAATTATTCTTTATTAAGGATAAAAACATTCAATTTAAGAACACCTTTAAAAAAATAAAAAATATGTAATTAAGGCAATTATACAGTATAATCAATATGTTTTACAATGTAAATGACAAAATACAGTATGCATATCAATTATTTTCCTAAAATTGTGAAAGACTGAATAAGGAAGAATATTGAAAAAAGAGTTAGCCACAGAAATGGATTCCTGGTCAATTAGACACAGAACAGTCTTTAACAGAGTAGGGTGCAAAACTACTTTTTTTTATTTCTTGCAGGGAACTTAAATATTTTATACTATTTACAGTTAATGTAACCAATATCCAATACAACCCCCCTAAATTTATTTGGTTCAACTCCTTGAACTATAAAACATTTCAATCTGTAAAAAAAAAAACCATAACAACAGCAACAGACTATTGATATATAAACTGTTTGAATGCACAGATCTCTGTGAGAGAGGCGCAAAATATTTAAAAATGCCAGCATCGCTCCCATTTGTTATATCAATTCAAATAAAAAATGCTGTGTAAAAAAGATTGTTTCTTATAAAAGGTAATCATTACAGGTCATTATGATGAATAAAAAAATGTTCCTGCCAATTTGCACACCTATTTTGTCAAATTCATTTGGCACTCGAAGGGTTAATACTTTAAAGGGCAAGATTACCCTGTCATGTCTGCACATTACTTATCTATAAAATACATTCCTAGGGAACCTTCTTAAATAATAATGCCCTTTGTATTGTTAATTGAAGGCCTGATTTTGGTTCACTTGCAAAAGAAAATTCTCTCTCTAATAGATATAACCATGTGCACTGCAGGTGGGGCAGATGTAACATGTGCAGAGAGAGTTAGATTTGGTTGAGTTATTTTGTTTCTGTGCAGGGTAATTACTGACTGCTTTATTTTTATATTGCAATATAGATCTCAGTTTGAAGTACAAACCCCACCCAAATCTAACTCTCTCTGCACAGGTTGCATTAGCCACCTACAGTGCACATGATTTTGTCCATTAGCAAGAGAAAATTTGCTTTTGCAAGTAAGCCAGAATCAGGCCCATAGGTTAAGTATTTAAAGTAACAGTATTGCACTGTTTTCCATATAAATACACGCAGAGTAATCCCTATCCGTGCATCCTGTATCTGAATTATTCCAAAAACCGTGTTTTTTTGGAATAATTTGAAAAAAAAAATTGTCTTCCCCCCCCTCCCCCCCTAACCCTTTTTAATACTTACCAAGCCCTCCGGCGTCCATGGCAGGCCTTCAGCATCCTCTCCGGCTTCTCCAGCGGTACCAGGAGTGCTTTGAGCGAGTGCGCACCGGCGCACCTGGGAACTCACGCGAAGCACTCCTGGGACCGCTGGAGACAGTGCTGAAGGCCTGCTGTGGAGTCCAGGGGACAACGTGGACGCCGAGGGACCACCGGGCACCACCAGGGGACAGGTATGTATGCCTAACACACTTTTATTCCAAAAAACGGAAAATTCCCTTATCCGGAATGCTCGTGGTCCAGTGCATTTCGGATAAGGGATACTCAACCTGTATATACAACGGTCCTATCCTAAATTGTTCTCTTACTACAACAACATCAAGCAAATAGATTTGACCTGTTTTATGAATAAATAAAAATTAACTTATTAACTTCATATATTAAGCTTATATATCTTACTGTATTGTCACAGACTTGCTAATACCTGTACTATGGAAATCTCATTAAATTTGTCATGTCCACCAAATACAAAATTTAGGTATTAAAATCACAGAAATTATATTAGTGATAAATACAAGGATTCATTTTCAGTTGGTGGTGCCCTAGAATACTGTGTGTAAAGTCACCCTTATGGTGGTGGTACTCTGGTGCCTCCATCGCTCAATGTGCATCATCCACAGGAACCTAATGGATTCATGTCATACTGCCACAGAAGCGCTATGTGGGTTCTGCCTGCAGTGATCCCTCTGGAAAGTATACAGATGGAGTGTCTCCCAGCCGGCTCATGGAATCACCAGACTCCCTGAGCTGGCGCAGGCTGGTGGAGATGTGCTCCATCTGATGGGAACTCGCAAAAATCTCACACGGTCATGAGTCCCCATCAGATACGGGCAGGGAGCGGATTCCCTGCCCGTATCTGCTTCAGAGAGATGGGCAGGGTTAGTGGGGGCAGCTACCGGGAAGGACGGAAGAGCAGCGGGGGAGCTCTGCCAGAATGGGGCACGCGAGCATCTCATGTGAGCGCGCCCCCTTCAGGCGGCTGGCAAACGGCGATTCTATCGCCATGTGCAGCTCAAATGAGAGCTGCTCAATCTGTACCAAGAAATTATCAATGCCACTAATTTTAATACCAAATAAGAACCTTATTGAGAACAAGTTGTAAGAATTCCATACACGGTGCGTTACATTGTATGCGTTTTGGACTACATCACATCGCATGCGATTTGCATGCAATGCACTGCGATCCAAAGCTAGTTCAAAAAGCATGTGTAGTACATACTGTACTTTTTGAACTGTGCGATGGGATGTGCGTGGAGCACACATCGCATAGCACCTGCAAGACGCACCGAGTATGGGCACCTTTAAGAAAGTTGTAAAATATACATCATTCTGAAGCTTTTTCTTTGTCGCATCCTTGCTAGAGCGCGATGTGTGCATTTATAGATAGCTATGACCAATACAGTTTTCATTGCTCTGACTAGACATCTTCTACTTACTTGTAAATAGACACAGCCTTTTCCAGTGGCAGTTACTGTATATTCCCCAGGGAATTCCGGCAGGTCTACTGTCTGCAGAAGACCACTATGATCTTTGTCCACATGAATTTCTTTGTGGAACCCTGACTTTGACTCAATAGTCACTGTTGCATCTCCCTTCTTGTGCTCTGTGGCTAGGGCATATTTAGCCAGAGCTTGAATAGACATTGTAGAGCCCTACAAAACAAAATTCATCATTTCTATTTAAAAATGAAAATCATAGATATATGAAATTAATGAAGTGTTTGTGAATTTAATATTTGATAATTATTTTGCCCATAATAGGAGATTTTTTTACCATGAGCACATTGTTAACATACTCTCTAAATTTGGATAATGATTTTGGTACTTGTTTCCTAGCACGGCGCCACCGATTTTGATGGGGTCGGAAAAATCGGGTCGGTCGCATCGTATGCGACCAAATCGCATGCGATGCGACCGACGCGACCGTCCCGATTTTTACATTGGATCCAATGTGAAATGGTCCCTGGGACCCGATTTTACATTGGATTTAATGTAAAATTGTCCCCAGACCCCAATTTGACCCCCCCTGATGGGTGAAATGCCCCCCATTGTGAACGCCACCCCACGATTGACGCCAACCCGAAGCGTGGCGAGCGTAGCGGTACACGTCCTCCGACCTTTTCATACCCCCACTATCCACGTCGGCGTGGAGTTGAGAATAGATTAGTGTGGCGAGCGCAGCGCGCCACCGAGCCCAAAGCGTGGCGAGCGCAGCGAGCCCCCTGAGGGGACGCGCATAACTTCACAGGTATACGCGTCCCCTCGCCACGCTTCGGGCTCGGTGGCTCGCTGCGCTCGCCACACTAACATATTTTAGAAGGAAATCAAAGGAAATCAGGTCCATCGCATTGGTCTAGTACCTTAACTTAAGGTACACGACCTGTTACGACGGGTGCCGTGCTAGGAAACAAGTACCATGATTTTGGTTAATTTTACAATTTTAAGTATGTTTCCTACAGTATTCAAACTTTTGTATGCAGATATAAAGATATTTTTATAGATATTTGGTACTTTTAGTGCCGTGCGATGCGATTTTTTAATGTAATTTATTCACTGCTCTACAATAATATGATTGTATGACATACCAAGAGGTTTTAGGCACCCCCCCCCCCCACTATACACACCACCCCGAAGTGTGGCGAGCACAGCGAGCCCCGCCAGGGGCGGCGGAATGCGTCCTCTGATGTTTTCATACCACCACTATCCACGTCGGCGTGGAATTGATTTTATATAGTGTGGCGAGCGCAGCGAGCCACCGAGCCTGAAGTGTGGCGAGTGTAGTGAGCCCCACGAGCGGATACGTAATACATGTAAAGTAATCCGCGTCCCCTCGCTGCGCTCGCCACATTATATAAAATCAACTCCACGCCGACGTGGATAGTGGGGGTATGAAAATGTCGGAGGATGCGTTCCGACGCTGCTCGCCACACTTCGGGGTTGCGTGGATAGTGGGGGGGGGGGGGGGGGTGCGTAAAACAAAATTGTATGTCATACAATGATATCATTCTATAGCTAATGTAATGGCATCACACACCCTATAAAATCGTATGCGATTTTGCGGGAGATGCGATGCGATCCCCTGGGGCATACAGAGCAGTGAATAAATTACATTAAAAAATCACATCGCACGTCACGAAAATGGCCCATGCGATGCGATTAAATGCGATTTCACTACGTTAGCGTACATAGAAAATCTGGGCGCAGTGCTAGGAAACAAGTACCGTATATTTTAATACTAATGTACTTTTTTCCAGTTTTTGCGTAACATATACAATACAATAACAGACTCTAGGCACCATAAATAAGCCTATAAGGTTGATTTGACATTAATTGATTTTTTTTTATTGTAATATATTTTATTACAATTCATCTGAAATGCTAAGCACAGTCCCATACATCTATAATGTTATTGATACGATTCACCAATCCCCCCATTCCTGAGTTCAGGGTATTTTCAACAAGTTGCATTTTCCTGATTTGACCACCATAATTTAAAATTATTGTGATTGTCATGTCTGGGAATTATAATGTAGAAAGTCCTCGTGTCCCCAATGGATCATTGATCAATGGCCACTGATAGGCTTTTGTGATCACTGAATTATTCCAGGGAAGAGACTGTCTGATGTATAGGACCTTTACTTTATTGTGAAAGTTACTGTATAGTAATGCAAATTTTGATCATGATCATGTATTTAAAAAGACTAATTCGAAAAGTTGGTCACCTACAGTATAATCTATATGTCATACTGTAGAAAACAACCAGTTGTAGCATGAGTAACTAAGGCACCAATGCATCTCCATCCACAGCTGAAGATGCGGATGTGCTGTGTTGACATTGGCCCAATACTCAGTATGCATGGTCGTATCAATTATCACATGTAGGGACAGAGCTTGCAAGAGCTCTATCCCTGCGAATGCTCTCTGCAGCACTATTGGTGATTACCCACAGTATTGGATGCCCATGTACCACTGCTGACACCCCCCTACTGTTATGATAACCCCCCTACCCATGCCATGGCCGCCCACATCCATACTCACTAGAGCACCTGTAGAGTTCCCGGTTGCAGTGACATCTGCTGCAGTATAGTGGGCTGCTGTCCGTTGAACACACATATCTGATCAGATTGACCCAGTTCCTGCACACCTTTCTCTCCCTTAGAGCAGAGAAAGCTGTACAGCGACAGGGACATCACAGTGAGACCTGTGATTATTATCACAGGGCTCAATGCAGAATAAAAAAAAAAAAAAAAAATTATAAATACATTCATCCAGATCACATTTCCCAAGGGAAAATGCGATCTGGTTACTTCAAAAATGTGATTTCAAGGGTTTGGAGCAATTTTCACATAAATTGCTGCAAAAGCCATTTATTGCATTACAGTGGTATTAAAATAATATAAAAGGGTGTAAAAAATATTTACCAACACCATTAGCTATTCTATTTCTTCAGGCTGTTTGTAGAGCATGTGCTCAGTACTCTGAATTTTCACAATTTAACAAAAGTCATAGAGGAAGAACAAAAAGTTAATTTTGAACCTGGAGACTTATATATGTTTTCCACCACCAGCGTAAGATAGATATTAGCATTTTTTTTTTGGTATCTAAGATGTATAACCTGAGATGAGCGGAATCCTCCCCATGGTCTTTGCTGTGTTATAAGCCAACGGACGATGTCTACACTCTCTGTAACATCTTTCTCATCAGGTGTCTTCTCAGAAAGCAGAGCCAGAACTACATAGGCCGATGTCTCAATGTCTCCGTGTCTGAATGAGTTTGTTTCCCAATGCTTATATCCCTCTATATGGAGATTTGCAAAGAAAATAAGAATAATGGGAGAAATCAATGCTCATTTTACTAAACACTAATGTATAATAATGGAAAATATATATTTTTTTTAACATTAAAGATTGTCAAGTTTAGAATTGCTGGATTAAAATATGTTTACAGGAAACCTAAATGGACTTGATACAGGCATCACAGGGAGTAGCATAGTTATAAGGGGTGTGGCTTCTTAGGGTCCCCTTTATTTTTGATACTCTGGGGGCATGTCCAGCATCACCGGAGATGGTGCTGTCTGTAATGCAAGCTTATTATCTGTGACAGGAGCCAAGTGCGGCAGAAGGCTATCACACTGCAGCAGCCCCTTTTGACCTTGCCTTTGTCCAAAACGGAGTCAGAGCCAATTAAAAATAATTTCTTGACCTGTACATCTTAAATAATCTGCATACCTGTCTTTATGGCAGTCTTGTCCAAATGCTTCAGCGTTTCCTGTTTTAGTTCAGTCTCTCCTGCCAGAGCGAAGGCATAGGCCAGGAGAGCCTGGGTATAGGGGGATGTGACGCTGTGGGCTTCATTCTTCAAACACTTCAATGCTTTCTCCACAACACTTCCCTAAAAAGAGAAAATGTTAATAGCGAAAAAATGCACAAAGGAGTAAGTAAGTGGTTAAAAGGTTTTCCCCAGATACAGCTGAAATGTTTTTATTAGTGCAGTGGTTTCGATCACTAAAGACCCATACACAGTGGTGGATTAGCCACGGGGCGATAGGGGCGGTTGCCCCGGGGCCCCCACACATCTAGGGGCCCCCCCACCCGCCACCCCACTGCTGGTCACGGGTGGCAGGCAGTGCGGTCTCCCCCCTATGTAGTTAAGAACCCCCCATGCGGCCGGTACCTCCTGCCTTGCAGATCCTGACTGTCTTGCGGGTCCCGGCTTTCCCGGCTCCTGCTGCTTACAAAAAAGTGACATTCAGAAAATGGCTGCCCCCATACGAAGGACAGTTTTTGAGGATGCTAGAGGCGGCGGCCTCCTCTAGCATCCTCAAACATTGTCCTTTGTATGGGGGCAGTCATTTTCCGATTGTCAC
The DNA here is from genome assembly GCF_055691185.1 of Crinia signifera. NCBI lineage: Eukaryota > Metazoa > Chordata > Amphibia > Anura > Myobatrachidae > Crinia > Crinia signifera. The sequence goes on from NC_139222.1 coordinate 255,418,090, forward strand.
TTTTTTTATAAGCAGCAGGAGCCACAAGACAGCCGGGATCTGCAAGGGGGGGGGGGTGTTTAACCCTATGGGGGGGGGGGTGTTAACCCTACTGGGGGGGGGGGGCCCACAGACCTTTTTGTCCAGGGCCCCCTCACACCCTAATCCGGCCCTGCCCATACATACTAGGATATAGTAAATTATATCACTCAGAAAGGGCTTTCTGAATGCTATCTTTTAATATATCCTCTTGTGGGTGCACTCAATATCCTAACAATGGAAACTCCCATGCATCATTAAAGACAACTGCCATCGGCGGGCCATGCAGGTCAATGATGTCGCAAACTATATGTTTACCGATATCATTTAGTGTGTACATTCAATATTGGCTACCCAAGCCTGATGCAGATATTATTAAATATATCAGTGGTAGCCAGGGTCGCTTAGTGTGTATGGGGCTTAATACGATGTCTCATGTTTTTATATACAGTAGTAAAGTCTGAATAATATATTATACAGGATTACTGTCCTGCTGTTCTCCATGCATCTGTTCACCATATTTTTTAGCCATTTGTCACGTTCACCAGAACATTGTGGTTGGTTGGTACAAAACCGGTCAGGTGTATGGCCAAGTCATGTTACAGGCTCTGCTAGAAGCTAATCAGCTGCTATAAACAACTGTTCACTTTACTCTCTCCGAGATTTGGTAAATTCCCTTCTTTGGGCCTAATTCAAGATTGATCGGATGAGGCGGAATTCATCCCAGGTGGTGGTGGTGGTGGTGGGGGGGGGCATGCATGTATTTGCACATGTGCAATGCCTTCCACGAGTATAACACTCGCCAAGGCATTCACACGGGTATGGGAGGAAGTTGGGTGGGCAGGGAGCAGCATCAGGGGAAATGCCCCGCATTTTTGGGCACCCCTAGGGTTTATACAAATACTGGGTGCAATTATCACACTATGATATCCTACCTCCCAACTTTGAGGAGAGAGTAGGAGGGACGCCGGCGTGTGGCTGAAAATGTTAGGGTGTGGCCTAACAGGAAGGTTGTGGCCTTTATTCGCAAGGCCACGCCCCTGGTTTCACCGCATGCACACAGCGTCTATTTATGGGTGACGGGGGTACTCCCAACTGCCCCCCGCTGTGGAACACTGCCGTCCCTGGCCGAGACACGGGAACATCCACAAAAATGGGACAGTTGGGAGATTTGTGGTATTACAAATGCAACAGTAGTATTGTCAGAATCCGACGCGGTGCCAGGCCCGGCACCGGCTACTCACCCCTCCACGTTCACCGGTCCTGGCGCCGTGATAGTGCAGGGCTGGCTGGATGCGGGCGGCGGGTGGTCCGGAGGCTCCCCAGTCTGTCGGCGGGTCCGGCAGCGGCACAGACGCCGGCTCCCGGGGCTGGGCGCCGCCATGTTTGCCGGGTCACGTGACCGGCATTCAGTACATGTAATTGATATCTTTCTCCCCACTAGGGGGCCGGACCTTGCTGGGGCTGAGGTATAAGTTCCAGGAGGCTCTTAGCCTCAGTGCTGGAACAACTCGTCAGCTGTCAGCATCTCTCTGCAGCTCCACTGGTTGTGTGTGGTTCTGCTGATCCTGCTCTCCTGTCAGATCCAGCTCTCCTATCCCAGCTCTGATCCTGTTCCTGCTCCTCTGTGTTAGTCTGTTCCTTCCTGTCATCCTGATACTTCAGTCCCATCGTCATCTCCAGTAGCCGTGTCGGCGGTCTTCTGTTACAAGCCTCGCCTTTTTGGACAAGTTGTCAGTTTACTTTAAACCAAGTTTGGTCCTTTCAGTTCTCGTTTATTCTTTAAGCCAAGTGAGCCGTTTTCAGTTACAGTTGCCACTCCGGTCAAGTCGTCAGTTCCTCCGTCAGCATTCTCCGGTTTACGTCATCCACTTCTCAGTTATTGCCTCAATCATCCCGGTACTCCCTAATACCCCTTTTACACCAAAAACCCTGGTCTGACCCTGGTCTTTGAACGCTGGAGTTTCAAGGGTCTGACCCTGCTTTATACTGCATTTACACAGCACTTCGACCTGGGTCTGCACCATTTACACTGAACCTGGGTCAGCCCTGCCTTTCCTTGTTGATATATATATATATATATATATATATATATATATATATATAAATATAGATATAGATATCTATAGATATATATAGATATCTATAGATATATAGATATATATATCTATAGATATATATATATATATATATATAGAAAGGGGGGGTTTCTATTGGAGAGCGCTGATTAGTGTACCACCTAGTTACTTCAATGCAACATACAATACTGATACAATTTTTGTAATGACAGTTGATCTTTGTCCCTTTTCCGAATAAGACGTGCCAATCTGTTCAAGGTATAAAAAAATTCTTTATTGAAACCCAACGCGTTTCGTCAGAACGACTTCATCAGGGGTAAAAACTATAGGTGGTACAGAAAGAAAAAAGGGATGTACTAATCAGTTATGAATTTCATCATCTTGTTTATCCAAATGGCAGATACAACTTTTAATTTGAGATACATACCAATAAGATTCTCAAGTATGTGGTTTGGTCAACTTTTAGTACTCGTACAAGATAAAATCTAAAATCATTAAAATAACCATAAATTACAATTTTGGACAAAAGCAACACGAAGAGCAAGCAAGAGGGTGAAAAAAAGGAAAAAGAGAGGCTGGCGTTCAGTCCAGACTACATACCCATATATGGGGTTTGGGCCGATATACAAGCTTAGTAACAAGATGTAGGTGTGGATCCACGGATAATATAGGAGGTTAAGGTCTGCAAGTAATTAGATTTAATTAAATTTAATTAATCTAAGGCCCATATTATTAATATTCAAATGAGTTATTTTTATTAAAACCTACCCCTGTTAGGAAGGTTCAGGGGGAAGATTCCGTAAAGTTTAGATGATATCTGGTCTGTGGATGCTGGAGGTACTGGTTGTGATCTTGGGTAACCATATATAAATTAGTCAATTAGGAATAACATTTGTAATTGGGATGGGATAGATCATCTTATACAATTTTTACCCACCAGTAGTGTTTGACTCCGTTATGTAAACGCAGGATCTATTTAGTAGATAATTTTTGTTTTGAAGATGATTCTGAATAACAAAATATGGTATCAATTAGTCAATATGGTATCAATTAGTCAATGGGTCAGTTTTTTAACCAATTGTGTCAGACATACCGATTATAAGGTGCATTAACGTGCAGAATTCTTGTGGTCCAGTATGAATGAATATGGTCCTTTAATTGTAGGATCACTCCATTTCTATATAACAATTATGACAATTACCACAATGAATAATTTCAAATGAAGAGGGGGGGGGGGGGGCGCGGATAAAATGATTACGTACCAATATGTGTGATGGAAAAAGGCTCCACCAGCCTTACATAGATGAGATATAACGATTGTCAGGAAATGTAAAAACTCAATCTAAAAATAAAAATAAATGAATTTTTTCATTTTTTAACTTGGCAAGGGAATATAGGCCACTATTCAAGGTAGAAGGGGTAGATATAAACATACCGTGTTAACGTAGGATAATTAATTCCCACCAGACAGAGGGAGCACTTGTTTCCTCAAGAAATTCTCCTAAAAAAATGGATATGTTGGTGATTCACCTTAAACCATTTTTTAGGGGAGAGGGATGATATACTTTTTAATAATAAATTTTCCAATACATTTGCTTGCACTTTTACATCCTTTGAGATTTTTTCATATAAATAACATTTGGGAAAAAAAGGGCAATCTAATTAAAGTTACCATTTTCTTTACATAAGTCAAATTTAAACTATGCATTTATTTGTGCTTTTACATTATTTAAAATGTGCATATAAGTTCATAGACAATATATTACAATCTGTTACAAGATGTTACTCAAACAAAGTAACTACAAGGATTACAAAGATACAGACTCACCACAATGTAGCACTTTTCAAGAGCTCCTTCACTGGCTGGTAGTGATTGCCTAGTGAATACTGAAGCCTATATATAGGGAAAAGCACCCAGGTTTACTTCCGGTATTAATAATTATCAATTTGAGGCTAATGGTCTATTTAAACAGTACCTATGTTATAGGGCTAGTAGATCAGTTCTAATTCACTATGCCCCATCGGTGAAAATAAATATTCTATAAGCATTTGTGCCAATATCGCTATCTCTAAAGTGGTGGAACGCACGCCAGCTCATGTGCGTTCCACCTGTCCACTTCCTGTCTGGGCGGATGTTTGTTGGGGCGCAGCTCAGATTGCTGTCCTCATTTTTTACATTTTAACTATTAGCTGTAATAGCGCGATCCTCGCAGTGAGTGCGCTTGGATCGCTATCATAGAATATATCTATGGTACTAATGGTGTGTAATAATTAACTTATATGTGTCAGTAGTGTAGGTTTACTATGTGTGCATCGTTAAATCCTTCCCCGTTTCTCTCTAGTATATAGTTCCCTATAGCCAAACTGAGTGAATTTTTAATGTGTGTGTTTAATTGTTTCCCCGCTATTCCCTGCTTAATGGTTCCTAGTGCAAATACTATAACAGCGTTCACTATTTATACTATTCAATTAAATAACGTGCAATATGTTCAAATAGAAGACCGATTGTAGCAGGCATTGATTCTGTCTCTTCCAACCTTTCACACTTCATAGACTTGAAGATACAACCGTACGTCTTGAAGAATCAATCACATCTAAAAGATTCCACCAGCGTTTTATCAAAACTTAAAGATAAGGTTTGGACAGATAATATGTTTTGGTTAACAATCGATGTTGAATCACTTTATCCTTCAATACCGCATACAAGTGGGGTGGAAGCCATCAGAAAGATCCTAACAGAAGATACAACGGTCACATCAAAAATGAGCAAGTTCATTTTAGACAGTATCCGCTATATCCTTACCCATAACTATTTTGAATTTGGAGGGAAGTTCTATCGCCAAACCCATGGAACCGCTATGGGTACAAAATTTGTACCATCTTATGCCAATCTGGTGATGGCCGTGTGGGAGGAGCAGCTTATCTACCAGTCCGAATTTTATCCAAAAATAGGATTCTATCAACGTTACATAGACGACCTACTACTGATCTGGCAGGGTGACCCATCAGAAATTGACAGCTTTATGGCTCACTTACATAACAACCTGTTTGGCTTCAAATTCACATTTAAGATGAATAAAGAAACCATGGACTTCCTCGACCTGGTACTAATGGGCATACCAGGACAAAAGATCACGACTAAGACCTATTTCAAGGAGGTCGATGCGAATAGCTTTATTCCACAAACAAGCTGCCATTTACAAAGATGGAAGGAAGATGTCCCATACACCCAATTCCTTCGATTGAGAAAAAACTGCAGCAGCGACGCTGACTATTGGAGCCAGTCTGAAACCCTTGAAAAAAGATTCATCGAAAGAGGATATAACCCTCTGAAACTAAAAGAAGCACAATGTAAAGCTTATAATCGGAAGAGAGAAGATCTGATAAGCAATACACGAGGCATGAAAAACCTCTCAGATAACAAAGTTAGACCATTTGTTACACAGTTTAATAGAGAGAACATCCAAGTCAAAAAAGTGTTGGAAAGACATTGGGATATCCTATTAAAGGACCCAATATTGGGACCCACCCTCCCTAAAAAACCGCTTGTGACATTTCGAAGAGCTACCAACTTGAAAAGTATTTTGGCTCCGAGCAAACTCAGAGACATAGCTCCAAAACCCCCGGAGAATCAGATCTTTCTAAGCACACTCAATCGCTGCATACCTTGCAACAAATGCATTTGTTGCAGATACATGGACAAAAAGTCGTTCAGCCACAAAACAAGTATACATAAAAACTACAAATTGAATGCCAGTTGTACATGCCTAACCACATATGTAGTCTACAAAATCGTCTGTGGATGTGGCTTGGTATATATAGGAAAAACCAAAAGACCATTAAAAATTCGCATACAAGAACATATGCGGAATATTAAAAATAAATTCATGCTGCATAGTCTCTCAAGACATTTCCTTGAAAAGCACAATTCTAAAATAGAAAAAGACAATTTCAGTTTCACAATAATTGAGCATATTAAAATAGATCCAAGAGGTGGAGACCGAGAACTGAAGTTGGCCAAACAGGAAAGTTATTGGATCTATGTGTTAGACTCGTTGATCCCAAAAGGATTTAACGAGAACATAGACATAGTCTCATTTTTGTAAGATACTGTGATACCATCTTCTAACTAACCAGGTTCCTAAAAAACTTGTCCCACAATGTTAAAACATGTAAAAACAAGTAAAATTAAAGTATGCCCCCATATGGAAGGGTTTTTTAGCCCCCCCCTCCCTTCCCTACGTCATTATTATTATTATTATTATTATTTTCGTCTCTTTTTGTATTCTCCAAAATGTTGATATATTGAATATTAATGAAGAACATACCCTAAGACATCTGTATAGTGTGTAATATTTTTGTATATTATAACATTGTACAGGGGTGATACTACTTTGAATTGTACATTCCAAAGATATGGCTCAACTGGTGTATCCACAAGTAATTCCTATTTAAGGAAACCCACGGGAATATTAAAATATTAAAATAAAAAATAAAAAATTAAAAATTAAAATAACATCATATGATCACCTATTCACATCAGAGTACCCTTTATTAGGGGACCATCGAATATAACATAAATAGTATCCACATATAGTCACTCAATAGAATCAATGAAAAATTAATACATTTAGAATTAATAAAGAAAATTAACACATTTTGACACAATCTAGTTTAGTACATAGAATAGTCACTCTCCCCTTAAGCTGGGAATTGCGGGGAAGTAATTAATTAACACAACTCCAATAATTCCACTATGATTGATATAATACTTAATATAATATAAATAAATATAGAAATCATTTAGTGTTATTATAATACTTAATATAAATATAGAAACTATTTTGAACATATTGCACGTTATTTAATTGAATAGTATAAATAGTGAACGCTGTTATAGTATTTGCACTAGGAACCATTAAGCAGGGAATAGCGGGGAAACAATTAAACACACACATTAAAAATTCACTCAGTTTGACTATAGGGAACTATATACTAGAGAGAAACGGGGAAGGATTTAACGATGCACACATAGTAAACCTACACTACTGACACATATAAGTTAATTATTATACACCATTAGTACCATAGATATATTCTATGATAGCGATCCAAGCGCACTCACTGCGAGGATCGCGCTATTACAGCTAATAGTTAAAATGTAAAAAATGAGGACAGCGATCTGAGCTGCGCCCCAACAAACATCCGCCCAGACAGGAAGTGGACAGGTGGAACGCACACGAGCTGGCGTGCGTTCCACCACTTTAGAGATAGCGATATTGGCACAAATGCTTATAGAATATTTATTTTCACCGATGGGGCATAGTGAATTAGAACTGATCTACTAGCCCTATAACATAGGTACTGTTTAAATAGACCATTAGCCTCAAATTGATAATTATTAATACCGGAAGTAAACCTGGGTGCTTTTCCCTATATATAGGCTTCAGTATTCACTAGGCAATCACTACCAGCCAGTGAAGGAGCTCTTGAAAAGTGCTACATTGTGGTGAGTCTGTATCTTTGTAATCCTTGTAGTTACTTTGTTTGAGTAACATCTTGTAACAGATTGTAATATATTGTCTATGAACTTATATGCACATTTTAAATAATGTAAAAGCACAAATAAATGCATAGTTTAAATTTGACTTATGTAAAAAAAAAGGCAACTTTAATTAGATTGCCCTTTTTTTCCCAAATGTTATTTATATGAAAAAATCTCAAAGGATGTAAAAGTGCAAGCAAATGTATTGGAAAATTTATTATTAAAAAGTATATCATCCCTCTCCCCTAAAAAATGGTTTAAGGTGAATCACCAACATATCCATTTTTTTAGGAGAATTTCTTGAGGAAACAAGTGCTCCCTCTGTCTGGTGGGAATTAATTATCCTACGTTAACACGGTATGTTTATATCTACCCCTTCTACCTTGAATAGTGGCCTATATTCCCTTGCCAAGTTAAAAAATGAAAAAATTCATTTATTTTTATTTTTAGATTGAGTTTTTACATTTCCTGACAATCGTTATATCTCATCTATGTAAGGCTGGTGGAGCCTTTTTCCATCACACATATTGGTACCTAATCATTTTATCCGCGCCCCCCCCCCCCCCTCTTCATTTGAAATTATTCATTGTGGTAATTGTCATAATTGTTATATAGAAATGGAGTGATCCTACAATTAAAGGACCATATTCATTCATACTGGACCACAAGAATTCTGCACGTTAATGCACCTTATAATCGGTATGTCTGACACAATTGGTTAAAAAACTGACCCATTGACTAATTGATACCATATTGACTAATTGATACCATATTTTGTTATTCAGAATCATCTTCAAAACAAAAATTATCTACTAAATAGATCCTGCGTTTACATAACGGAGTCAAACACTACTGGTGGGTAAAAATTGTATAAGATGATCTATCCCATCCCAATTACAAATGTTATTCCTAATTGACTAATTTATATATGGTTACCCAAGATCACAACCAGTACCTCCAGCATCCACAGACCAGATATCATCTAAACTTTACGGAATCTTCCCCCTGAACCTTCCTAACAGGGGTAGGTTTTAATAAAAATAACTCATTTGAATATTAATAATATGGGCCTTAGATTAATTAAATTTAATTAAATCTAATTACTTGCAGACCTTAACCTCCTATATTATCCGTGGATCCACACCTACATCTTGTTACTAAACTTGTATATCGGCCCAAACCCCATATATGGGTATGTAGTCTGGACTGAACGCCAGCCTCTCTTTTTCCTTTTTTTCACCCTCTTGCTTGCTCTTCGTGTTGCTTTTGTCCAAAATTGTAATTTATGGTTATTTTAATGATTTTAGATTTTATCTTGTACGAGTACTAAAAGTTGACCAAACCACATACTTGAGAATCTTATTGGTATGTATCTCGAATTAAAAGTTGTATCTGCCATTTGGATAAACAAGATGATGAAATTCATAACTGATTAGTACATCCCTTTTTTCTTTCTGTACCACCTATAGTTTTAACCCCTGATGAAGTCGTTCTGACGAAACGCGTTGGGTTTCAATAAAGAATTTTTTTATACCTTGAACAGATTGGCACGTCTTATTCGGAAAAGGGACAAAGATCAACTGTCATTACAAAAATTGTATCAGTATTGTATGTTGCATTGAAGTAACTAGGTGGTACACTAATCAGCGCTCTCCAATAGAAACCCCCCCTTTCTAAATCTCTTGTTTGACTCCCACTAACAGGGGAGTCCTATCGGAGCAGCAGCAGATTATTGTTAGCGCAAAACGAGGTCCATACTGTATTTCTATATATATATATATATCTATAGATATATATATATATATCTATATAGATATATATATCTATATAGATATACATATCTATATAGATATATATATCTATATAGATATATCTATATATATATATATATATATATATATATATAGATATATATATATATAGATATATATATATCTATATATATATATATATATATATATAGATATATATATATATATATATATATATATAGATCTATATAGCTATATATATATAGATCTATATAGATCTATCTATATAGCTTGGAGGGGGTAGAGGGGGGAAGCTGTCCCCGGGTGCTGTGGGGGTAGAGGGGGGAAGCTGTCCCCGGGTGCTGCGGGAGGAGGGGGGTCCCTGCGGCTACTGAGTGGAGATGGGGTACCTGTCAGCGGCCAGCCTGACACGGCGCTGCCACTGCTGTATCTCCCCCGCTGCTGTATCTCTTGCGGCAGATGGCGGTGTCGGCGGTCCCTCGGCGGTCAGTGTCGGCGGTCCCTCTGGCGCAGGGGAAAAGACCCTATGATTGCCGGCGCTGCCGCTGCTGTATCTCCCCCCGGCGGCCGGTCCTTGCGGCGGATGGACAGTCAGTGTCGGCGGTCCCTCTGGCGCAGGGGAAATAGTACTATTTCCCCTGCGCCAGAGAGACCGCCGACACTGACTGTCCATCCGCCGCAAGGAGCGGCCGCGGGGGGGAGATACAGCAGCGGCAGCGCCGGCAATCATAGGGTCTTTTCCCCTGCGCCAGAGGGACCGCCGACAGGGACCGCCGACACCGCCATCCGCCGCAAGAGATACAGCAGCGGGGGAGATACAGCAGTGGCAGCGCCGTGTCAGGCTGGCCGCTGACAGGTACCCCATCTCCACTCAGTAGCCGCAGGGACCCCCCTCCTCCCGCAGCACCTGGGGACAGCTTCCCCAGCGCTGCACGCTGTGGACCCGCTGCGGGTGCCTGGACCCGCAGCGGGACCATTTACACCGCCATTTACACGGGTCCCATCCGTGTTCTACCCAGGTCAGGACCTGGGTAGAGGACCCGTGTAAATGGACACGGATACCCCCCATTTACACCGCCGAGGATCCGGGTCTGACCCGCCGCTGACCCGGATTTTTCGGCGGTGTAAAAGGGGTATAAGACCTCCCTCCTCCTTTCCCGATCCCTAACCTGAGCGGCTCATTCCGCCCGCTCCATCTAGGGCATCCGTGGGTGCTCCGAGTGAGGGGCCGCGACCTGCTGTCCAGACGCAGCGAAAACCAAACTTCCTTGAGGGGGTCCCTGGAGAAGACCGCTGGGCAGTTAGACTCCGCGCCCTCGCTTTGGAGTATTCGCCAAAACCCACTGCCCAAAATATATGCAGAGGTCGTACTTCCAACCTGCCAAGTTCCAAGGGCGTCCCGCCCCAGTCTCGCCTGAATCAGAACCTGAGGTGGGTCCTCAAGATCCTTCGGCCATGATAAATATCTAATTTTTTAAATATTTGCAATATTAACATATGGCAACCTTAATATGGATGCAGTTAAAATCCCTGCGGTCGGGATCCCGGCGTTCAGAATCCCGACGCCGGAATCCCGACCGCCGAAATCCCGACACTTTCTCCCTCCGTGGGTGTCCACGACACCCCTGGAGGGAGAATAAATTAGCGTGGCGAGCGTAGCGAGGCACCGGGCCCGCTGCGTGGCGAGCGCAGCGAGCCCGCAAGGGGGGGCGATCCACGACCCCCCCTTGTCGGGATTTCGGCGGTCAGGATTCTGGCGTCGGGATTTTGAACGCCGGGATCCCGACCGCCGGGATTTCATACTGAATCCCTTTATATAACCACAAGTTTCAGCATGATCAAGGAAATGTTTTTGTGGTACTTATATGTTAGTTGGGTGTCCACTCTGCTATTTGCTTAGTTTTCACCACGCTTCGGGCTTGGTGGCTCGCTGCACTCACCACACTATATAAAATCAACTCCATGCTGACATGGATAGTGGGGGTATGAGCGTATTAACTATAGTGGGCGCCCAACTAACATATAAGTACCGATTTTGCTATATCTTACAAAGGGGAACAAACACATATTTTACATTTCATGAACTGTCATTGGAAGTTAGTGTAATGTCAATCATTTGGTTGGTATTTATATATTTTATGTTGTCTTTAGTTTGTCCAATGCAAGGTAGAGTATGAAACAAGATCACTTACATTGCAGACCACGTGATGCTCCAGCAGGGAGATAACAATGTACGCAGTATTTGCAACCATATTTTCTGCCTATTGGGAAATGGAAAAAAATACCAAATTTTAAGTAATAACATTTATTATACATTATGCGATTTGGAGCCGATTTCACCCGATTTCGGCACTTTGAGGCAATAAATCGGGTGAAATCGGGCCAAAATCGTATGTGTGCGACATTTGTTCTGATGGATCAGGGGGTCGGACATGCAGCATGTATGATGACGTCCAACCTCCAGCAGCGGGGGTGTGGTATAATTCACCGGCAGTCAGGATTCCGACAGTCATTACTCAGACATCGGAATCCCGACTGCACAGCGGAGGGAGCGCAATGAAGCCCCTTGAGGGCTCGCTGCGCTCGACACGCTGCGGGTATGGACCCCCACGAGGGAGCAGTCGGGATTCCGATGTCGGAGTAATGACTGTCGGAATCCCGACTGTCGGGGAGCCATCCGGCACCCGGCAGCGGGCAGGCTGCGGCGGCTATTAAAATTTTTAAATAATGTGTCAAATGACTGGCCAGCCTCTGATTGGCTCTCTCACATGAGCCCCAGTGAGACATGTAATAGATGTGAGCATACCTTTAGATCATTATTGAAATAAGGTGCCGATTCATCAAAACAACCATTTGGTAATTGCTCCTTCTGTAACCAGGTCACAGCTTGCTGAATGATGGCCTCATCTATGTGGATGAAGTCCTGAGCATTGCTAAAAGCCTTCACTACTAATGCTGTGATCCTGCAACAGGATTCAAAATATCGGTTAGTAAAGCTGAAATAAATCCATCAACGATAAACTGTACAGGTGACAGATCATGAGTTATCTTATCATTTATTTTAAAATTAAAATATTTATATACGATAGGGGTAATTCAGACCTGATCACATGGCTGTGAATTTGCAGCAGCCAGAGATCAGTTAAGCTGCTGCCCTGCTCCAGCGAAATCCCACTTTGCAAATGAATGTGCTTACTGTGCCAATGGATGTGTACGGGTGCACATCCATTCTCACCTGTGCGAATATGTCCGAAATCCTTCGTAACAGGCTCACCTGCGCAGCCTGAGACTTACTCGCCGCTGCGATAAAAAACAGTCACATCTGGGCTGAAGCTGACGTCACACCTAAGATGGATTGGCACGGCAACACTGTCAGAGTTTATTATGGCATGCCCAGCATTTTTCTTGCCACTCCCAAAAAACCATCAGTTTCCATCCTGACACGCACACTCCCTATTAATCACCTTGTGAACGGCCAGCGAACATAACTAGTTTCAGGAGTTCATCGCAGGACAGCTTTGTGCATGCGAATGGTAAGCCGAGCGCATGCGCAGTGTATCAATAATCGCACACGCTGTGCATTTTTGCAACCAAACGATCAGGTTTGAATTGGGCCCTATATGTAATGCAAGGAGATATTTAAAAGCAGGGCAGCCGAGGGGGGGGGGGGCGGCGGGTACTAATTAACCGTGCCTGGGCTTGCTGGAGGGGCCTGGCAGGGGCCCTGGTCCGACACCCCCCCCCCCCCCCCCGGGCAGCAGCAGCACACGGCTCTACAGCATGTGCTGTGCTGATAGCAGGCTTAGCATGAGCATCTCACTGACAGCGTGAGAGCTCATGCTGAGCCTGCTGTCAGCACAGCACATGCTGTAAGTGCGTGCTGCTGCTAAGGGGGAGGGGACAATAACACCCCGCCTTGACTTTAGAGTTTTTTCACCCCCTCAAAACATTTTGGGGACGTGGCCTAAGCTCAGGAGGTGGCCAAACCTCCCCCACTTAGGCCACACCCCCCACATTTTAACATGGCCCGGCATACCTCTCAGCTGTCCTGTAAGAGGAATTGTGTTCTAAAGGGCTTATAGTAGGGGCTTCCACCCTTCTAAATCAGTATTCCCGCTGATTTTGTATGAAAGTGGTGCTTGACACCAGTGGTTTATTTTTTTATTTTTTTTAATTACGCCTATTTTAGTGATGGATGATTTCCACTTTGGGGAAAAAATGCAGCAGAAATGTTTTTTACTCGACAAACAACTTACGAGGATGCTGCCATGGGTAAAACAAAGATCACTAGAATGGTTCTCCTGTTTCAAATAAGGGGAAATGTCAATCGACAATAATTGACAATTAACCTAGTTTCAGACGTCCTCCTTCGATCACACGAAATGAAAGCTTGATGAAAATTTGTCACGCCATTAGACTATTAAAGAACTTGTGGAGTTGACTGTTATTTTATTTGGTAGTTTTGAAACGGTTTCCTCACGATTTGAGTACAAAAAAATCCAGATTTGTGGCAAACAGGTTCTTCCATCCTGACAATGCACCTGCCAACACAGAGTGTTAAGCATTTTTGAACCAAAAACAACATGACATCTTTGAAAGAAATATAGGACCTTATTCTGATTGACTCGCAAGGCTGCGAATTTCAAACGCACGGAGGACCGAATGAATCCATAGAGTAAGAAATATAAATGCAAAAGTAAACTATTACGGCTAGAAGAACTCGACATGACATCTTTGTCTCATCCACCGTATTTATCCAATCTCACCCCATGCAATTTTTTAAATTTCCTGGGATGAAGAGACCTTAAAAGAAAAGTTTTGCTGATATTGAAGAGGTGAATTAAAATAAAAAACTGCAAAAATACTATAAGGCATCAGTGGCGATGAGATTAAAAAATGTTTTGAGCAATTGAAAAAAACTTTTGACATTGGGCAAATGATTCAGACCTGTTAGCAAGGTTGCAATTTTTGCAATTGGAAAAAACCATGCTGCACTGCAGGTGAGGCAGATGTAACATGTGCAGAGAGAGTTAGATTTGGGTGGGGTGTGTTCAAACTGAAATCTAAATTGCATTGTAAGAATAAAGCATCCAATATTTACCTTGCACAGAAACAAAATAACTCACTACAATAACTGTCTGGCTGCTATGCAGAAGGAAGAGAAAAGGTGGATAACAGTTTGATGTACATGTAATGACCCTGTTGACCTAACCCCATGTAAACCTTCAGTCATGATGACCTTCATGCATGTCGACCTTCAGGGGTCGACATGCATGAAGACCTTCTGACCTCCCCCTTGTCAACCTAGTGACCGTATCCCCTGCACAAAGCCCTGCCAGCCTGCAACTTGCACCCTATTACATTTAGCCTGTGGTGTTTGTTTCTATAGATGTCTCCTTTATCCCTCCGTAAAACCCCCAAGATAAGATACTATAAGAGTCGGAACTACCATTGGTGCAGCAGGTGCATTGCACCAGGGCCCCTGAGGACTAAGGGGCCTATTGCTACCCAGACCAGCAATTACTTCTTGGGTTGGGGTAGTTATATTTTTGCCCCTGGGCCCACCACTCACAAGTTCCACCAATGTATCTTATGTTGTACAGAAGGGCACACTTTACTAGCAAGTCTTTTTTATATGTAGAGCATGTATCACAATTGCACAATATCAAACTAGAGGAAATCAAAGAATATTTTACACATACCAGAAATTTGGAACATCACCTGGAAACCCCCCATATGAGCCATTTTCATTTTTAAAAGTCAGTTGTCTCTGGTAACCTGCGAGATAAAGAAACATCAGTAATACATAATTCTGTGTACAATTGGTTCCACTTCTACCAGTGTTTTTTTTTCTGCTACAATGAAAAAAAAGATTATTGAACGAGTGCTCTAAGTGCCGATATACAACCATACCGGCCGCCTTGCACGGGGGGGGGGGGTGATTCAATAATGATCGGACGGGGTCAAATCTGGCCCCATTCCGATGGTGGGGTGTCTGCGCCTTTGCATATTTGCGCATGTGCAGACCCCGGGAGCAAACCGCTTCGGCAAGTTTTTACACTCGCTGAGCCGTTCACTCCAGAGGGGGCGGGCTGGGGTGGACCTCGGGATGGAGCAGGGGAACGACCCAGCATTTTATTAGCATCCCCATGAAAATGCTGGGCCTTCCCCTGGCAGGTAGGCCGATGCCTGCCGGCGGCGGGTGGGTGATGTCACATAACATCAGCGCCTGCCCCCTCTTCGGCAGACTCCTACGGGAATAAATGTCAGTTTAGGATGACTTTTATTTCTGAAGGGGAGAGACATCATTGGATGGTTGGTGACCATCCCCTTATTCTGATAGGAGGTACATGCTTTTTTAGTATGTACTTCGGAAATAATCTAGGAGCTTTATTATTCTATAGCTACTGACACTACTACTACTACTTTTTATCTTTAGAAGAAACTTCCACATCTTTCTTATTTGATAACATTGGATCACTACTTATGTGAGGAAAAGAGGCTAAATAAGTGCATGAAAATGTTAAACTAGCCACGGACCTCAGTGCAGCTGAATCTATGAGGGGTACATTTATTAAGATGAGAGTTCAATTAAAAATGGGTTGTTTCCCACAGCAGCCAATTAGATTCTACTTCTTATTTATTTAAAATCTGATTGGTTGCTGTGGCCAACATCCCATCTTCAATAGAACTTCCGTCTTAGTAAATTTACCCCTGCGTGTGGGAATGTGTCAGCTTAATTGGATACATCTATAGCTAGGTACACATAGAACCGATATGCCGGCCAATAGGCACAGTTATATACATCAGAACAATGTAAGGCAAGACATAACAATCCCTTGTTCCATCCTTCATTAAATTGCACTGCACCACATACATCATCGTAGTGAAGCATGACCAACCAGGTTGAACTAGATGGACGCAAGTGTTTTTTCAGCCTTACCTACTATGTAACTATGTAACCGGAAAATATCACTAACCACAGTGAGAGCGCCCAGATTGTCATTATACACTGAACAGTCTGACTGTCCCTCAGATAAAGTCTGGCTAGATCCCATACAACCATCACCGAATTCATTCCTAACAATCACTACTAAATGTAAAGCATCTATGTAAAGATTTTCGTCATGCGATACAGACATACAATTCTAAATTTCACACTAGATCAATCGGTGATAACGAGATTTCTGAAATAAATCGTATTGCCTATATCTAAAATAGAGAGGCAACTCTACCATCTTATAGAGTCTTTACAACTGCATCTCAACAATACTCCTTCATTGCAGAATACTTGCAACCGGCTCAAACAGGAATTTTCCATCTTCCTAACTTTAACTCATCGGGGGCAATTCATTTGTTTGTTATATTGTCTTAGGAAATGGGAGTCTATCAAAGCTATTCAATTGCTGCTCCAGTAAGACGCCCATTTGTCACAACAGTCACATCTCAGCTCACATCCCCTGAAGGTGGCAAGATGAAAAATGCGAAAAGTAGGCTGTTGGGAGCACAAACAGCCCTTACTTTTAGTCATGTTTAGCTACTTTATGCAGCTAAACACAGACTAATTGGGCTTGATAAGTGCAATAATTAGGGGCACTCAAAACAATTGAATTGCAATGATAGGCGCTCTTTAATTATTGTGCTTTAAACAACAATTGAATTTCCCCAAAAGTGTCTTTGAATTTGTTACTGTTGTTGATGACTGTAACATTGCGAAGCTGACCATAAGGCAAGTGTCATCAATTCAAGGATAAGGTTTTTTTCCCCTTTCTTGGCTCTTCACTCCTAATTAATAATAGCACTTCTCTGCATTTTTTTATATGTGTGCAGACCATTGTATTATTATTATTTTCATTTTGCCAAAATCATCCTTATTGTTTTTATTTTGTTTTTCGTTTTTGGCTAAACCACCCTCAAGTGATTTGGTTCCGAATTTGGATTTAAAAATATGTATAAATTACATGAAATCCAAAACCAGAATTGGAAAACATCCGGACTCTGACTTGTTTTGAATCCTTACAGGAGATTCGAACCAGGAGTCGATTTGGTTCTGAATCTACAAAATTCAGTTGTGTTCTGATTTATGAAGAACCAAACAGCACAACTCTAGTATTTATCAATCTACACAGCTCACATAACGAACCTTCAATCATGGCTTTCACTCCCTTGTCCTTGAGTTCCGGTGTTAGTTCTTTGGTACTCTCTAGATACTGCATTGTGTAAACATATCTGGTAAACTTTGCAATATTTTGCTCCCCACATCCCTCAGCCATATTTACAATGCTGTCCAAGTTAATGACAATATTAGCCATGAGATCACCTGCAAAGAATGTTATAATAGTTATAATGCAATAGTTTCAAATACAAATGTACTTGCAGATCAGAATAATATTCTCCAAACCATTGAGGCTTTTCCTCACCCAAAACAATCATGTGGGCACGGGCAGAGCCTGGAACTAATCTCTCTGGAACTTGGAGGGAAAATTGTATCTTCTCACTGGTATCTGCCGATCAAGAAAACAAATAACATTAAATAAATTTGGGAGAGTCGTTAACTGAAAATACCAGAAATTTTCCACAAAAGGTTGAGCGGAGAGGATATTAATTTAAAATAATAAAATCTATAATATTCTAATATTCATTGACAGATCCCTTGTGCATTTATAAGCAATAAAACATCTGATTTTTAAAGACATAAAAGTTTAAACTGTAATAAATAAATAATTCCTTATATACTGTAGTAAATCATAGAACTGGATTTCATAGCAATAAGTAACACTGCTCTGGACATTTCTCCATGATACTGTAGTGAGATACTGCAGTTTGGAATGGCAGTTGGTGGCAGTTGGTGTGACTCCCCTATTTGAATTTTGAACTGTGCTGCAGCTCCTCCTCTGGAGCCGCCACTGAACATACAGTAGAATATACTGTACTATGCTTTAATTATTATCCATCTGAATTCAGTGACCTGTATCCTTCACTCACCTGATGGATAGAGAAGGAAGGTCTCTGTCTTATCCTCTTCATGGCCTCTAGCCTAAAATAAGCAGAAAAGATACAATGTCAATAATGGCGTATTAGAAGGATGCTATATGTTTAATCATTTTGTCCATGAAGCAAAGTTTTTCTACATTTAATATCTCAGTTGTGTTAAAAACTCAAGCTGTATATCTATTTAGCTGTGTCCACATCTGCTGACATGTATATATGATGTTACACAGTAGTATGTCAATCAGTCTGTAAAAGCAGGCTGCATACACAGTAGCTGGACCATGTCTCTGCTATGTTACTCCCCAATAGCTGAGCATCTCCCTCACACACAGCAACAGATTGAGGGATCTCACATTGATGAAGGAAGAGCATGGATGCATCCATATCATTCCACACTTCTAATGTGAGCTTCCATGCATACCTGGGCTTCCTGCCATGACACGTGGAAGCACCTGGACATTACTAGATACAGTGTGAAATGAATTGCATATTAGTTATATTTTGGGGGCAAGAGTGTGAGTGGGCCTGCCAAGCTGGGACACAATTATAGTGTTTGAAACATGGCACGTAATTTCCATCTCTTACGGGTGATAATGATGGACATTATTTGGGAGATTGTGGTACCCTATACCATGGTACTATATTTTATCTCTTACCTTGACCACAACGGTTTTCTCAACAGAGTCTTCTCTATGATCTTTTGCTATCAAAAGTGGATCTTCAGTGCATTCTCCTTCCAACTGCAGAGAACCGCTGCTCACATGGATCTTTACGTTCTCTGAATAATGAAGATATGATAAAGATGATGAGAAAATAGACCGGCTATCACATTTTAAATGCCCCTTTCTGCTGCCTTAGTATTATTATTATTATTATTTCTACAAAATGTATATTTTTTTTAAATATTATAAAAGTTGGACTCATGCTTTGTTTTACACTGATGTCCTAGAACTTAGCGATCACCCACTGAGGGAGAAGATATCCACCACAGAATGTACTCTCTTTTCCAGTATTTCAATATCTTGTTTGTAAGATGTTGGCAATCATGTCCAGGTGAACATAAGTGAGGTCAGTAATTATTTCATCGTTTCCCACAGGGAAATCTAGTTGGCTTGAACCTGGAACCTCTTTTCCAGCCGGTATCACCAACATAACAGTTCAGAGGCTCAATAAACTAAAAACAACCCATCTCTGTATTTTGTGGCTCAATTACAAAGTTTGGCGCTACAAACAATGAACAAGATTAGAGCATGCTAGACCTAGCGGATAATGTATATTTATAAAGTTGTCCATATCAACCAATCAGCTCCAAGGTAGTAAATTCTATAAAATGAAAAGAAAACCTGGTTGGTTGCTATGGGCAACTTCACCACTGGTCATTTTCAATCTTTTCATTGCTTAATACAGTACATCAACCCAGCAGTCAGTGTAAAGCTTTACATCCTTGTAAACTGAAATTGTTGGGAGGTATGTACATACTGTATAGCGTGATGGATGGCAGGGTTCTGTTACTATTCTCTGAAATATTAATGTCCTTAAACCCCTGAATTTCATATTTAGCACCTATCTATATATTACTTATGTGCAGGGCTGTGGCTTCCCAGGTAAAGTATGTTGAGTCTCCTTCACAGATACATTTGGCCTGTTCCTTCTTTTGGACGGTTAAGAATTCCTCGGAATCAGACAGTGATGCCACCACCTATAATAATGCCACAGTAATAGAAACAAAAGACAAGAATGAATAGTCTATGCTTATAAACTGTTAGAAGACAATAATGTGATCTTTGATTTTTTTTTTAAGGAAAACTGTACAGGAGGGTCAACATTTTTTTATTTAAAGTTTATATAAGCTTAATGAAAAATATTTTACATTTTGTTGTAGAAGTTATACCCCACTACCCCAGTCTATCATCATATACAGTATATTACTTCCAGAAGGTGATTTTTGGTGATGATCCCTTTTTCTCCATTCAAATCGCTAAATGAGGTACCATTTAAAAGATTAAGTTCTCAGCTTCTGATGAATTGTTAATTTACAACTGCACATTGTATTGTTTGTTAAAAGTCAAAGTTAAAAATTGACTTTTGCCCATAGAGTTCTTTCTCTAGATGCCTTCTCCACTCAAAAACTGAGAAAGGAGAAAGCAACACCTATCTTTGTGGTTATCTCTAATACTGCGTAGGATACCCCATTCTAAAAAGGGGAAACTCTGTCAGTAACCTATGCAGTATTAGTCAAGGTAGTTGAATGGGGAAGCGGTCATCTATTAGAATGAACTTAGTTCTACAGTCTTTAGGTTAACCCCACTAGGTCGACTGGCAGGAAGGTCGACCTGACTTAAGGTCGACATGGGCCAAGGTCGACATGACTTAAGGTCGAATTTGCATAAAGGTTGACATAAGGAAGGTCGACAGGTCATAAGGTCGACATGAATTTTTCACTTTTTTTTGAGCCGACATGTGCCGACAGGCGGTATTTCATGCCCTACCATCCACTAGGGCGTGGAGGAGGTTATTAAAGCTGTGGCGAGCGAAGCGAGCAACCGTGCCGGAAGCATTGCGAGCGAAGCGAGCGATATGAGGGTCCGATTCTCATTGCTAACTGTGTCCATGTCGACTGTGTCGACATTCGGGTAAAAAAAGGTGAAAAACCCATGTCGACCTTATGACCAGTCGACCTTCCTCATGTCTACATTTATGCAAATTCAACCTTAAGTCATGTCGACCTTGGCCCATGTCGACCTTAAGTCAGGTTGACCTTCCTGCCAGTCGACCTAGTGGGGTTGACCTAATGACTGTAGACCTAAGTGTGGTCTGACAGATGTACCAATTCTGTTGAATGTACCTCAATAAATCTATCTGATTTTATGAATTTGTCTCTTAAAGAACATTCTTTGATAGTCTGATTTTGTTCTAATGAAACTTACTTTTGCAATACCCCTGATGAAGTTGTTAGACGAAATGCATTAGGTATCTTTGTAAATAAATGGATTAAATGCAAAATGGATTCTGCATCTTGTCTGAATAGATGCTGACATCAAACTCATTGAATAAATATTAAATATTGAATGTGACATTTTAAGATAACATATTAAGTGTCATTTTTATTATTGCTGGTTGGCAGTATGGATGGTGTAATGTTAGCATTACTGCCTCACAGCACTGAGGTCATGAGTTTGATTCCCACCATGGCTCTAACTGTGCCGAGCTTGTATATTCTCCCCGTACTTGCGTGGGTTTCCTCCGGGTACTCCGGTTTCCTCCCACAATCCAAAAATATACTGGTAGGTTAATTGGCTCCCAACAAAAATTAACCCTAGAATGTCTGTGTGTGCATGTACATGTCGTAGGGAACATAGATTGTAAGCTCCACTAGAGTCAAGTACGGCGGCACCCGGAGGCTGACAAATGAGACAACAACTGCAGAGTAGCGTGATCGAACGTTTTAGATGTTTAATACATCGTCATCAGGATGACGATGTATTAAACATCGAAAACGTTCGATCACGCTACTCTGCAGTTGTTGTCTCATTTGTCAGCCTTCGGGTGCCGCAGTACTTGACTCTGTACTAAGTGGGGACTTCTAGAAATCTTTTTATATGTATATATATATATAATATGCAAGTTAGCCGGCACTCAGCTCCAATGCTCAATTACTGGCCCCGTGCCTTCAGTAACCGGCGCAGCCTCAGCTGACCGGACAATACATTCACCAAACGAACTGCGGCACTTGGGACTTGCTACAGGAAAATAACCACACGTAGCCTCTTAGGGACGTTTCATCAGGGGCGGATTTAGAGATGAGGGCGCCCCTAGGCACAACAATAATGTTTACTAAGTAGGACAGTTTATAGGGGCAGTATCTGCATGTCCTATCCATTTACACTCTATTTAAGATGGAATATAGTACAGTACAGTGGATATTTTGCAGTTATTGGTACATTTTGGGCTGACAGTACTATCACAGGCATCCAAGTGCCGCCCCCAAACATGTGCCGCCCCTAGGCCAGTGCCTCACGTGCCTAATGGGAAATTCGGCTCTGCGTTTCATTATATCCCTCCAAGTATTAATGGGATATTTGATACATCAGGTGTAGGTAGTGTATCTTTAAAATATTCACTCAGCTGGATCTTCCTATTGAGTTGAAATAACTCGATTTTATCTTGTGCGCATTATAGAGCTTCGGCCATATACAGATAACTTAGACATTAGCTTACTATTAAGTCAGTAAGATTAACTAGAGCTGCAGCATTAATTGAACATTATTTACAGTCTTTAATTACTCTTTTGTATATATATGCTCTTTTATTTTCGTCTTGTTTTTTTTTCCATTATGTATTATCAGATTTCTACTGCCGCCATTATGTTATATTATTGTTTTATTCACTAAGTTTGTATGTATTTTTTGCAGTGGCACCATTGGTTGTCATAGTGGCAGCAGTCGTATCAGCATTCACATCACACAAACCACTCACTTTGTATTTTTTTCTCTTCAACAAAACTTTATAGATAAACACACACAATGACACGTTGCCGCGGCAACAGTCCCTATGACGATGACGTCACTATCCCAGCGCCCCTGGCGTCGGCACATGACTGCTGTCTCTGTACATGCAATGGTTCTGCACTACTTATAGAGGTAAGCACACCTGGTTATTTTATGTAAGCTATTTTTTGATAAAAGCCGTCCTGCGGCTGAAACGTCCCTGAGAGGCTACGTGTGGTTATTTTCCTGTAGCAAGTCCCAAGTGCCGCAGTTCGTTTGGTGAATATATATATATATATATATAGACATTGGATGGGCTCTGCACACACTAAATTAACTGATAATAAATAGTGGAGATTTGGTTCATGAATTGATCAATGCATTTAAGCCTCTATATATATATAGACTTGTAGTATGAAGCGGCACTCCAACCAATGTGAACAGTGAAAAAAAGGCTCCTTTATTAGCAACGTTTCAATACGGGTGTATTATCTTCAGGCTCAAAAATACAAGTGATACAAACAGCATTTATAGCGTGCAGTTGTAGTGTGCGTCAGCAGGGTGGTCATGTGTACCGTCCACTAGCGCACCAACGTGTTACTGAGACCCACCCCCCCGGAGACAGACCAATACAGGAACGCTCCTGGGGCAAGCCCCCTTATCCAACCATATACATAGAAAACAAATGACAAAATATAACGTACTGATACAAGGTTGTACAAAGCATATTTATACAAATACAGTGTATCATTTATAAAAAACATCCAAAAAAATAAGATATCAAAAAACAAAAAAACATAGCGAATTACATACAGTACAATCATAAACCGATATGCATCCCGTGCATTGGTACTGCAATATGACCGACCATGTATTTATGATAGTATTCAACATTTAGATCGATCTCCTAATTGATTAAACAAACATTATGAGTGATCATAAGAGAACATTGATGCCTGAATACTCATTTAGGCCACGCGGGGAGGTCGCACCCAATTTGACTATCCATCGGGCTTCACATTTCAACAATAGTTACCCTCTGTTGCCACCCCTGGGGGACAGAGGGATATGGTCAATCATCCTATATTTCAAGGATGACAAGTTGTGATTGAATTCCAAAAAGTGTCGTGCGACAGGTTGGTCGCTCTTTTTCTTGAGAAGTGCATTTCTTATGGAGGACCTGTGACAAATAATTTGGTAAACAGTATGTGATGTATTGCATGTCAGCAAATGTCTAATGGGAATGGATTTACCCGTGTGGGTGTGATTAAACGTGGCCCCCGGAATCAGGAAGGCACAAGTGGTGCACATACATCTTACACACGCCACCCGGGTACGTTGTTTGTTGCAAAGACAAAAGATTTGGACTAATATATCATGCGCTTAAAAAGCAGCCCCAAAACCACAACCAAAAAATTGGAGAACCACTCCAGAGGTTAGTTACATACAATACCGTGTGGAATTTGGTAGGCAATCAAGGCACTTTGCAAACATTCAAGGTGAAACCCAAAAAACAAAAGAAAAAAACCACAATAGTGTAATATGGTTTTAACAGTACATAACAGTTCAATTAAAACTAGAGTCGACTCGTACCGAATTAAATGTTCTACATATGAGGTAGACAATAATGCGTAGGGAGGGACATATGCTTGTCACAATGGAACCAAGAACTCCTCTCACTTTCTTTAGATGCTGATGAATCTCAAACGGATAAGAGAAACTTCATAGTGCAGTATAACATACTTTTATTCACACACAATTAAAACATCACACAATGTAAGGGATCTCAGGACTCTCACCATTCGATTATGTCCACAAGTGATTGTAGACACAAAAGCATAAGATGTAAAACCACCAAATTGACAAACTGGACATTAATGGAAAGTCCTTTATAATAAAGGATTTTTTAACTTGCCATTCGTCAAATGTTGTCTACACCATTCAATGTCAATGTAATACATTTTATATTGGTCGCACCAGCAGACCTTTTAAAGTTCGATTGGGTGAGCATTTGCGCAACATAAAAAAGGGAGTAGAAACCCATGCTCTCTCCAATCACTTTAGGCTCCACCACCAATGCAATGTGTCAGGAATTATGAATTTTTACATTTTACAAAAAATTAATGCTAGCATAAGAGGTGGGGATTCACATAAAAAATTGGCCAGATGCGAGATGACACATATTTTTAATTATGATACTCTTTTACCAAAAGGATTAAATAAGGATTTTGAAACTAAGTGGTTTTTATAGCTATTTTAAAATGTACCTTATTTTTATATATTGGTCTTATGTTTTTTAATCTTGGTTTTATACTTCTTGTATTTTTGTAAATATTACTAACTTCCATTCATTTATTTTGAGGTAAACTGGAAGCACCATATGCACTTTACTCCAAAAAATGGAACAGAAAAACCAAAGCTGCTGTTTCCCTAACAGCGGGGACACTATTTCAGCGTAGTGCTTCTAATGAGGAGGGAATTACACCTGGAATAGAAAACCTGGGATGGATTATTGCAGATCGCCTGTTGATTGTAATGTGTACCTAGAAGCTAGAAAATCTATGTCTGGAATTAGGAAATACTTTGTAAATTTGGGATGGTAGTATAAATACCCCTACTGGTGACCACTTTCTGTATGCCTTGAGAAAGATACCGCAAGGTATCGAAACCGGTTGGCAGTGGTCGTTTGAAAACACTCTGGAAGGGGACCAGACGGACTTCACCTTACAGCCAGTATCCAGGGACGCCTGTGGTGGTTTTACATCTTATGCTTTTGTGTCTACAATCACTTGTGGACATAATCGAATGGTGAGAGTCCTGAGATCCCTTACATTGTGTGATGTTTTAATTGTGTGTGAATAAAAGTATGTTATACTGCACCATGAAGTTTCTCTTATCTGTTTGAGATTCATCAGCATCTAAAGAAAGTGAGAGGAGTTCTTGGTTCCATTGTGACAAGCATATGTCACTCCCTACGTTGTTTGTTGGTATTGCTGCTTGACGCGTCTGACTTAACCAAAATGTCTCTACGATTTTTAGAGCATTTGAAGCTGGGTAAGATGGAGGTACGCGCCAGTCCAAGTTGGGTATCGGCCTGTATCAACAGCCAATGATGTTTTACAATCTAGGTGGTGTCAGGGCTATAATGGTTGTACGTGGTTACCCACGGCAACCTGTTCTCCATGTTCTTTTCTGTGGGTACAGGATTTAACAGGTTATTTCTATCCAACAACATAACTCTCTCTTTTGTTGCCCTCAATTCCGAGAGTGGATACCTCCGATGGACAAAACGCTCAATCATCTGGTCCATCTGGGCATTCGCCACTGTCGGGTCGGACACTATTCTTTTAATCCTCAATAGTTGGGAGTATGGCAGACTTCTAACAGTTGGTCTAGGGTGGCAACTATTATAGGCCAACAGATTATTTATATCCGTTGGCTTAGAATAGAGCCTGGTATGTATAACATCCTCTTGTATCTGTAATTGGACATCCAAAAAGTGTAGTTCACTCTTACTATGTGTGTGGGTGAATTTGATGGTGCTGTCAGTAAGATTATGGTTGTCAAAAATGTTACTCAAGTCTGCAGGGGGACCCTCCCAAAAAATCAACAAATCGTCGATATAACGGTTATACTGTATGATCCTACCTGCAGTCTCTGGGTTATTGAATAATAGAGCTTGTTCGAATTCGAACATAAAGATATTGGCATATGAGGGGGCCACTGCCGCCCCCATAGCCACGCCCATGAGCTGCAGGTAGTACCGACCACCGTATACAAAATTTTTTTTTGTGAGAACCAAAGACATCAATTCAACAACCAGATTAACATCAGGACCCTGGAAGTTGGCGTTACCGATGAGGAAGCGCCTCAGTGCTGCCAAACCTTGCGCATGTGGAATTGACGTATACAATGCACTTACGTCAATGGAGAACATAGAAACATCAGTAGTAAATCTTGATCATTTAGATACATTATTTAAAAGTGCAGTAGTGTCAAGGAGGTATCTTGGATGTTTTCTAATGCAAGGCTGTAACAAGCTATCAATATAAATCGATGTAGGTTGCATAAGGGAGCCCCGGGCGGCCACAATGGGTCGGCCCGGGGGGTCCTCCAGTGCTTTATGTATTTTCGGAATGCAATAAAATTGCGGGACCAGAGGATACATAGGTAATAATGCCTTCATCAAACCCGCAGATAAAGTACATGAATCAACATCTTCCTGCAAGATGTTCTGTAATTTAATCGTAAACATTCTTGTAGGATCACCCCTAAGACACAAGTAAGTAGTGATATCATTAAGATGTAACATGACAGAAGCTTCATACTTGTCGACATCCATGATCACTAGTGCTCCGCCCTTGTCGGCAGGACGGAACACCAGTGACCTGTCGTCCGACAAGGTTTTGAGTGCTCTACGTTCTTCTCTACTAATATTAAGCGGTCCACCATAAGAAATGCACTTCTCAAGAAAAAGAGCGACCAACCTGTCGCACGACACTTCTTGGAAATCAATCACAACTTGTCATCCTTGAAATATAGGATGATTGACCATATCCCTCTGTCCCCCAGGGTTGGCAACAGAGGGTAACTATTGTTGAAATGTGAAGCCCGATGGATAGTCAAATTAGGTACGACCTCCCCGCGTGGCCTGAATGAGTATTCAGGCATCAATATTCTCTTATGATCACTCATAATGTTGTTTAATCAATTAGGAGATCGATCTAAATGTTGAATACTATCATAAATACATGGTCGGCCATATTGCAGTACCAATGCACGGGATTCATATCGGTTTATGACTGTACTGTATGTTATTCGCTATGTTTTTTTGTTTTTTGATATCTTATTTTTTTGGGATGTTTTTTATAAATGATACACTGTATTTGTATAAGTATGCTTTGTACAACCTTGTATCAGTACGTTATATTTTGTCATTTGTTTTCTATGTATATGGTTGGATAAGGGGGCTTGCCCCAGGAGCGTTCCTGTATTGGTCTGTCTCCGGGGGGTGGGTCTCAGTAACACGTTGGTGCGCTAGTGGGCGGTACACATGACCACCCTGCTGACGCACACTACACCTGCACGCTATAAATGCTGTTTGTATCACTTGTATTTTTGAGCCTGAAGATAATACACCCGTATTGAAACGTTGCTAATAAAGGAGCCTTTTTTTCACTGTTCACATTGGTTGGAGTGCCGCTTCATTCTACAAGTCTATATTTGCTCTGTTGAAGGCACACAATGAAGTACTACGGTTCTAGGAGGAGTGCCCGGCCCCGCAGAAAGTCTGTCTATATATATATATATATATATATATATATATATATATATATATATATATATATATATATATATATATATATATATATATATATTAGTATAGTGTACATGTTTCTTCTGTGACATATCATTCTGGCTACAAAGAGCTATTGTAAAAAAATTATCTACAGTACAATTATTGTTTTGTATTTTAATAAATGTTTTATTACTTATAAGTAAGCGCTTTTGTCTATAATAAATTAGGGAAAGACTTTTTTTCAACTTTTTTCAATTAGAAAGCTCTATCAGTAGAAGGGAGCCATACTGTATAACACTATTGTGGATATATATATATATATATATATATATATATAAAAGGAATCTTTCGCTATTTTGCTATTTTTTTTATCATGCAGCTTTTCATCACAGACTGTGATGAAAGTACTGTTAAAAGTATTCACAAGGATGTACCCACTAAAGAAACCCTTATTTGTGTGGAGCCATCCACAATACTGCGAGGAGGGTATGCTCATCTATCCTTGGAATATCCCTGTATGTTAAAGAAACCTTTATGTGTCCGACCTTCTTCACACTGATAGTGAGTAGGGTAGGCCCATCTACCATTTGAAGTCCACACATACCATAAGGTGAGTAGCAGCAAGCCATCGGATCTCCCCAGCCCCCAGCACTGCACTTTCTCAGGTCAGTATCAGTGGCGTAACAAAAACTTTTGCTCCCCCCCGCCGGGACAATTTTGCAGCCCCCCTGGGACAATTTCGCCACCGCCCCCTGTTAAAAGAAAAGACCCCCCGGGAGCTGGCAGGGGGGTCCATGCGGCGCAGGGGTACCTGTGGTCAGGGAGAGCCTGGAGGTCCCTGCGGCGCTGAATATGATGTTGCCGGGGTCCCTGCAGTGAAGTGGAAATAATGCGCTATCTCCGCCGCCCGGTGGTGTGGGAAGGGCTTCTAACTTTGAAAACACTGGCCGCACACTGATTGGCTGAGATTCAGACAATCAGCATGCGCCCAGTGTTTTCAAATTCACAAGCGCTTCCTGCGCAGCCGCACGGCGGTAGCGCGTTGTTTCCACTTCACTGCAGGGACCCGGACATCGTCATACTCAGCGCCGCAGGGACCTCCAGGCTCTCCCTGAACACAGGTACCACTGCTCCGCACGGACCCCCCTGCCAGCTCCCCGCTGCACCCACAAGCAGTGGGGAGCTGGCGGAGAAACAATAGCGCCCGCAGACCCCGGCGCCTCCCCGCCACCGCGGGGGCTGCGGCCCCATAGTTACGCCACTGGTCAGTATAGTAGCCTCGAGACAGCAGCAGACTATCCTTTCTTTCTCCGGCATTTCTCTACTTCCCTCTGGCATTCCTCTGCTTCCCTCAGCTCATTATGGAGCTGCGGTGGCCAATGTTTTTGCTAAATGATCAGATTCAGTTCCTTAGGATGCAGCAGTTGATCATAGAAGGACATAGGAGCTGTCTATGTACACAAGACGTCTGCTGAAGCATTGGTAACTAAGTCCATCTTCAAATCAGCCCTGAATTACACCTATTGAGCGATGAAGGCAGAAGGATTTTGTCTGATTCCTGTAATATCAGGTGCTGCTGATGTAGTCTGTCCCAGATGAGAAGTGTCTACACTGTGCACAGTATGCAAAAGAACAAAGGGAAAGTACTATTTTTTTGTGGGGCACTGTTGCTGGTCTTATTTTAAAATATAACTTTTAATTCAAGATAATTTAAAAGAGGAAGGACCATGGTTCCTTACAAATATAATACACAAAATACACAACACAAATATAAGTACAAAGACACATACCAATGCTGCAGAGATACAAACATGAATCTATTAGGCTAGTGTTTGGTTTCAGAGATAACTAGCAATTATAACTCTATATTGGACATACCTAGGAAGCCATTCTGGTGAAAAGTACATATAGAATGTGCTCCTTTTGTGCACAGCAGAGCCCTTCACCCACTTACTAACTATAGTTTTCATAGTTCTCTACCAACAGACCACCCAGTAAAACCTTTGCCCCCTTCCCTTTTTGTTTTTCACCTTCCTATAGGTGTAATCCACCTTCCTCACTGTAATCACTGAAGTACACCCAAGATGGGTCTTTGAAAGGGGCATAGTGGGATGTGTGGCACAATATGTGTCTACTGTACTTTCACTTTTTGGCATCTGCAGTTGGCACACTTGGCTGAACATTATCCTGCTGTTTATGACTGTACTTACCAGCACACAGCTCTTCACATAGTTAAAGACCAGAGCTTTGATTGTAAATGTCTCTCCTTGTACCACAGAGTAGGGTAAGATCAGGTCGATGAAGTATGGTTGGAAGGTGGTGAGTCCAACATCCTTTATCTCACTAACTCCAGAATTCCCCAGGCAGATGGCATCAGTTACCCACTTAGTGATAGTATCTGGGGTAGTCAAGTTCAGCTCTGTGTGCCCCTCTGGTCTGTCAAACAAGATTTAGTCTTGTTTTTATCAGCTATAATGTTAAATTACTAAACAATCCTATACAATAAAAGAACCGGTGGCCACTAGATGTCACCCAAAAATTCATGTATTTCTCTGAGAACAGTAGGGATGTCAATCCCGGGGCATTTTTTTCAATCCTGGAATTCGAGATTGAAAAATGCCCAATCCCAGGATTCCCAGGAAGTTGGGGATGGGAGAAGTCGGGCAGCGTCTGAGCAAACGGTCAGACACTGCCCGGCATTACAGTCTAATCTCAGTCCTGGGATTGGAAACACCAATCCTGTGATTGAAATCTCTGCTTTTAGGGGACAAATCCTGGGATCCCGCTGATCCTGATCCTGGGATTGGCCACCTTAGTGAACAGCCGCTGATACTGTTCGGCCATGAACAGCCACTGACATTACTGTTATGTTTTATCAATTTGATGTGCTGGTAACTAGTAAATGATTAATTCTGAACTTAATGCAATATTAATGTTTACAACTACAACAATACAATTACCACTAATACTCTTACTGCATCAAATGTTAACTGACACATATAGGCATCGATATATTATCGATGCACGTCACATTTGGGTATAATGCTTTATGCTTCGCCGACGAATCGGGAAGCAGCAGCACCAGGATGTATTAACATCTCAGATGCCTAAGAGGGGAAGTGAAAACTCTCCCTCCAGTAATCGCTGCTAGAACGTCCACAGCAAATCCGCCTAGTGCGGAAGCATTGTGCATCATGGCCCTCCTGCGATATAGTAGAAATAGATATATTAGATGCACAGTCTATTTGTACTTGCAATACTGACCACAAAGCCCATATTTTCCAGACCACCCAGATGCTGCACAGGTGTAGTCATTACTGACTGTCACATTTTCAAACATGTGATGTATTTATACTTAACTGACACATTCTACAGATCCACAGGTGGCCTGGAAAACATGAACTGTTGGTAGATCTCGAGGACCAGCTTGACCACCCCTGTTCTACAGCAACAAATACAATATGAAGGCCATACATTGTATGATAGCTAGGACAGAGAAATACGTACCCCACGGAAACTAGATCAAACAACCAGGTGTCTGGGAAGTATTCCCTTGTGTGAGGCTTCTTCAGCTCTTCACCTTTTTCTTGGAAATCAAAAGAAATATTAGAGCTATAGTAGGTGAAAGGAAGAAGGAGACAAGGGAAAGGGAATGAAAGAACCAACTGAATGAAGTACTGTACAGTATAATTAACTGATTGTCCGCTGTATAAACTGAGACCTGGAAATAAAGTAATATCCTGCAGGACATCTCGGATCAGCCAATACAGCATGTCTGCCCCATATTCGGCAGAAAGCAGGTTTATATAACTTCAGGGGTATACACACAGTGCGATTGCTTTGCTATTTGTTTCCGTTTCGATTGGGATTGAATCGGGAACGAATCGAACGCATTCGATTTGAACCATATAGTACAGATCTGTATTATAGAGCCTTGCCTGCACAGTCTATTTCTCTACTCGATTATATATGAGGACATATCTGTATATACTTATACTCTCTTGAATTGGACAGTAGTGATAGAGGAGGAATATCAGAAATTTTTGGGCTCGCTAGGCTTATTAGGGTCTGATTATTGCACTTTTTCCTTTTTGTATTGGAAAGTGTCTAGGGCAGTGGCATCAGTGTTTTCCATAGGCTTTATTGAAGCATTACATAATCAGTGTACAGCAGTTGCAAAATCCGGTCATTTCCATGGCTAGATGTGCCTTCTGGATGTTTTGGAAAACCTACAGTAGATCCTTAAATTGATCACTACTTTGGGGGCATAAAAGGCTTTTTAGTTATTTCCAACCAGTGCAATTTTTTTGTGGCCTTCACCTTAATTTGGAGAACTGATTATTTACACTACCTTGCTAAGCTGATATTTGTGTTATTGATATTTAGCATGTGACCTCAGTTCTGTCATGTGTCTTGTGCTAGTAGGTTCCTGCTCACTGATAAGAATATCCATGTTGTAGGGATGTTGTGGAGATTGGTATTATAGAAATATATAGAAGCAGTCAACTAGAATACATCTGGGATGCAGAGGATCATTTGGGGGATTCCAATTGGGTGGTGATTTGCTATAAAGGGTATAAACTTAATTTAATAATAATCTCCAAACAAACCACACTTACAGCCCCTCAATATTAGCCACAATGGCTTAAAGCTCATTTGGGGATGTCCTCTTTATGCTGTCCCCATGTACTCTATGGCCCTTATTCTAGTTGATTCGGATGGATACGTATTTCGGACAGGAACCGAGTGTTCTTAGCCCCGCTGAGCGTACGGATCGCTCACAGCATCCGAATGTGGTAAGACGCTGAGCATACAAACCATGAGTGGAT
Organism: Crinia signifera; assembly: GCF_055691185.1. Lineage (NCBI taxonomy): Eukaryota > Metazoa > Chordata > Amphibia > Anura > Myobatrachidae > Crinia > Crinia signifera. The sequence continues at coordinate 255,451,109 of NC_139222.1, forward strand.
GTTCCATGTGAACACCTCCTCCATCTGTGGTAACCTCCCCCATCCTCCGATGGTCGCCGACCATCGAATGATAGACCGAGCGGTCATGCAGCACCGAGTGCTCCAGACCACTCGGACATTTTTCCATATGAAAGCAGGGATATGGGTGGGCAGCTGGCATCCGGCTATGTCAGTTGTCCGCCCCCTACACGTGCATCACAGCCACATTACCATACGTACGCCCAGCATTTTCATGGGAACGCCCATGAAACGCGGGGCGTACGCATATGGTAATGAGCCCAAACAGCCCTTCAGGCCCCTCTCCACCCCCTTCTTGGATGGTTCTGTACGATCGTTTTCTGCACGGACCTCACTCCACGTTCGGACGTGTGAAGCGTTCTCACATGCGCAGATACACCTCTGCACATGCGTAAATACCAAACATCGACCCTCCGATGGTTGACGAAAAAGATTTTTGGAGGGTTTGTAATTCTCTGCTTGCATAGGATGACACATAAAGATAATGTGGCTATATCCAGGTTTCTGGCTTGTAGGGGAACTGGAGTTATTAAATACTTGCAGGTGAGGTACAAGGTGGTGAAAGTACTGTATGCCAATCTAATAGAGAACATTCAGCTAAGGAAGTCTGTTTTAGGTTATTGAGAGACCCAGACTATTTTCCATCTTATGATTGGTTTCTATAAGGTCACTTTTGGGTGGTGGGCCATGAATCTTTGAACCTGGCTATGGAGGGAAACTCTTTGCTGGCCACAATGGTGTTTAGGTAGCAATTCCCATTTGATATTGGCAAGTTCCACAAGGAAGGACCTAGTTGCAAACTCATGGAAGGACAACTACGTGGCCATTTAAGGGCAAGTATTCTCCCAAATCCTTGTTGTGCTACTGTGAGTGCCACATCTATAATTTCAGTTACACATTTTAGCTTATGCTGAGGTTGTGCAATAGTTTCTTACTGGGATATGGTCATTAGGTCAATGAGCGGAAGGTCTACATGCATTGGGTCGGCCACTGAAGGTTGACATGCATGAAGATTGACATGTCAGAAGGTTCACATGGAGTTAGGATGACGGGGTCATTAGGTCGACACATGCATTAGGTTGACATGGACTAGGTCGTCAGTCAAAAGGTTGACATGGGGTATTTACCTTTTTTTAGACATGTGCCGAAAGGCGGTATTTCATGCCCTATAAAATAATGAGCCAATCATAGTGAGACACCGTGCCCGAAGCATGGGGAGCGCAGCGAGCCATGCGACGTGATGTGGTGAACTTTTATATTGTCCATAAAAATTAGAAAACCCCATCTCTACCTTTTGACGGTCGACCTAGCCTATGTGGACCTAATGCACATGTCGGCCTAATGACCCGGTCATTCCCTTTAACTCTCCTAGTTTATATAAATGATATTAAATACATAATATGCCATTACCTTTAGTACTTTTATCCTTTTTGCGATGCACTGAAGAGCGTCCAGCAAATCCACTCGGAACACAGGTCGGAGGTTTACTTATTTGTGTGTTGGTAATAATTTTTAGATTGTATAACTTTAAAAAAAAAAAAGTTGTAATAGTCAAAATAAATATACTAACTAATTATAAAAATACACCTAAATTGTATTTTCTACAACAAAGATAACTACAATGTTAGTAGACTGACCTAGTTATTTTTATTCAATGTAGTATTTTGTCCAGTTAACAATAATACAAAGTTTTTTTTTCTCCATGAATTCTGTGGCCCCAGCTTTAATGATCCAGTATTAAACAAATATGTTACTAAGGCGCCTTATATATATAAAATATATGCACAGCATTGGACTGGGATATCAAGCGCTCACAGACAGTGGTGCGGGCTTAAGGGGTGTGTCCGGCCACCAGAGAGACTTTGCCAACCATTATTATGCAGAAAACATGGATACCACAGTGTCTATTCATACATTTTTCACCTCTAGTACAGGGTTGCCGACTTTTACATTCTCCTCTCCGGGAGAACCCCGGAGAGGAGACTGTCAGCATCACTTTTGGGGTGGGGCCTGATGGAGACATCATCAGTCCCTGCCCGCAGTGATGCAAATCACGCAAAATGCGGGTCTCCAATGAGGGGGCGGAGCTAAATATGACCTATTTGCATATTTAGCCCCTCCCCATTTGCAAAAAAGCCGCAAATCGCGGAATTCAAGCTTCTTCTGCACCCAGGTACATGGGGGGGGGGGGGGGGGACCACCGGAATCCGGGAGGGTTGCGCACCTTTCCGGGGGGCCGGGAGGGGGACCCGATTTTCGGGATCCTTCCGGCCAATCCAGGAGGGTTGGCAACCCTGCTCTAGCAGTTAACTGACACTTTAATACTGTACAATAACTATTTCTAATTTTAATTGACTGTCAGAAACAGTGCGGGAATTTTAAGAGGATGAGAGATTCAGAAAGGTTTTTTTTTTAAAGCAATCATTTTTACTTTTAAAGATTGCCGCTTTAAAAATAATGGAGATTTCTTACCAAATCTCTCACTTTCTGAATCTTACATAGTTACATAGTAGGTAAGGCTGAAAAAAGACTTGCGTCCATCTAGTTCAAACTGGTATAGATATCCATTGCTGATTTGGTAGGTTCTGGTATTTTACAGACAAATTATATTTCTTATTTGTACCCATGGATGTTTTTCTCCAGTAAATGTTTGTCCAACTTTGCCTTGAACGCATTTAATGAGCCAGCCGTTACCACCTCTCTGGGAAGAGAGTTCCAGAGTTTGACTGTTCTGACCGTAAAGAAATTCTTTCTACTAGCTGAATGAAATCTTTTTTCTTCGAATCTATACTCATGCCCTCGCGTCCTAGATTCCTTTCTAGTAGAAAAGAGGGTGCGTGACAGTTCCTTATATTGGCCCTTGATATACTTGTACATGTTGAGCATGTCCCCCCTTAAACGTCTCTTTTCTAATGTAAATAGTCCCAAATTGCTTAATTTCTCCCCGTAGCTTAAATTCTCCATTCCCCTAATAAGCTTTGTTGCTCGCCTTTGGACTTTTTCTAATTCTATGATGTCCTTTTTATAGTGTGGGGCCCAGAACTGTACTCCGTACTCTAGGTGAGGTCTCACCAATGCTTTATATAGTGGCATAATTACCCTTGAGTCCCTAGTTTCCATTCCCCTCTTAATACATGCCAGAATTTTGTTGGCCTTTTTTGTAGCTACATTACATTGGGCACTACATCCTAGTTTGCTGTCTATTTTGACTCCTAGATCCTTTTAAAGTATGGAATTACCCAGTTCCTCTCCGCTAAGGTTGTAACTTGCACACTGGTTGTGTCTCCCAAGGTGCATAACCTTACATTTATCTACATTAAACCTCATCTTGCATTTTTTTGCCCACTCATCTAGAATTGCAAGATCATTTTGAAGCATTGTGACATCTTCTGATGATTTGATGACTTTGCTAAGTTTTGTATCGTCCGCAAAGATGGATACATTGCTGAGTAACCCTATCCCAATATCGTTAATAAAAATGTTAAACAAAATGGGCCCCAAAACCGAACCCCGGGGCACTCCACTTAGTACCGGTATCATATCTGATACAGCACCATTCACAACCACTCTTTGTTCTCTATTACAGTAGGAGCAAGTTTCATCTTTGCTCCTTTGTCCATGGCTAGCCATGGCTATTCTATTGTTCTCAGCTGCAATACAATACGTATTGCAGCTAAGAACAATAGATTAGCCATGGCCAAAGGAGCAAAGATGAAACTTGCTCCTACTGTACATAGCCAATTCCCTACCCATCTGCAGATATTTTCACCCAATCCTAGGTTCTCCATTTTATTAATCAATCTCTTGTGTGGGACAGTATCAAATGCTTTAGCGAAATCTAGGAAAATCACATCTACAGCATTTCCATTATCAAGGTTTTTGCTAACCTCTTCATAGAACCCTAGTAGATTAGTTTGGCATGAACGATTTTTCACGAACCCATGTTGGTTAGCACTGAGTAGATGGTGATGATCTAAATATTTCTGGATAACATCCCTTAAAAATCCTTCAAATAGTTTACCCACAATTGATGTTAAACTAACGGGTCTGTAATTAGTGGGATCTTCCTTTTTTCCTTTTTTGAATATTGGCACTACCTCTGCTATTCTCCAATCTTTTGGTACTATACCTGACGATAGTGACTTGCTAAAGATATAATGTAGGGGGGTAGCTAGTTCATCCCTTAATTCCATTAATACCCTCGGATGAATCCCATCTGGCCCTGGTGATTTATTTGTTTTGAGTTTGCTTAGCCTCAGTATTATTTCCTTCGGTGTGAAATCCACAATGAGATCTGGCTTATTTGTCCCGTTTGTGGTAAATGTTCGTTCCACAGTCTGCTCTCCCTTAGTAAATACTGATGAGAAGAACTCATTTAACAGTTTTGCTTTTCCCTTGTCCTCAGTAACACTTTTTCCACTAGTATCAGTTAGTGGGCCTATGTTTTCCTTAATTAAACGTTTACTATTTATGTATTTAAAAAACTTCTTTGGGTTGGTTTTGCTTTCAGTGGCTATGCACTCTTCATATAATATTTTAGCTGCTTTGATTACCCCTTTACAAGTTTTGTTTGATTCTTTGTATTTTGCGAACGCCTCCTCATTCAAGTTATTTTTATAGAATTTAAAGGCTCTGGTTTTATTGTTGATAGCTGACCTTACTTCTTTGTCCAACCATGGTGGCTTTTTTTTGTTGAATTTACCTTTAGTTACTTTAGGAATGTATTCAATAGTTAGTGAATCAAGCACCTTTTTTAGAGTATCCCACATTTCCTCTGCATTTTTTCCCTCCATAACCGTTTCCCACCAAATTCCTGTTAGGGCTTCCCTGAATAATTCAAAGTTCGCTTTTCTGAAGTTTAGTATTTTTGCAGATCCTTTTTGATGTAATTTACTGAAGTTGATTTCCAGTGAAACCATATTGTGATCACTGTTCCCTATCTCATCCTTTTAAATTTCACCCCTGGTATCAGAATAGGGGGTAGAACCCAACCAAGGGATTTCACAAGTACCCCTTTGGGCCTGTCCAACTCTGTTCCCAAACATCCGGAAGACTCCTAAATTTAAGGGAGTTTCCACTGTCAATGGCATATTACTTGTTCCCCACAACATGCGTCTGTGATAAGGAGGTAAAATACATCAGCCATGTGTGTGAGGCCACTTTGCATGGACCTTGCACATTATAATGGCTGCTGCTGCAGTTGGGCAGGTCCCTCGTTGAAAACGTATAGTGACTTTATAAATAGTTTTTTAAGGATTTTCTTTTACCAAGGATTTATTAAATTACTTATTTTTACCTCATTCTTATCCATCTGTGTCTGGCTGGATAAGAAAGTTAAAGAAACCTGATTGAGTTTTGTCCCTACTTCAGATTTGTGAGTTGGGGTATGCTTTAAAGAAAACGTTATGCGTTTATTCTCACACGCTTTGAAGTGAGTGGAAAGTACGTGTATTGCCTTGTCCTTTCAGTGGGTGGATCTGGTAAAGGCCCTAAAAAATACCTTTAAAAGTGTTAAACCAAACACAATGATGTGGGTGTGGTATGTTTCACTATCCACTATAGAAACACATTCATCCTGTATTTGTTGTGTTTTAAACAACACATGTATATCCATTTCTTCTTTTTTACATAACATTGGGCCTTATTCTGGTCGGTGCGGTCGGATCCGAATATGCTGCCAGGACCAAGCGTCCTGAGCCCCGCCTTCCGTACGGATCACTCACTCCGTCCGAATGCGGTAAGCCGCTGACCGCACGAAGCATGAGTGGATTTCTCATGTATACACCGCCTCCATCTCTGGGAACCTCCCCCATCATTCGATGGTCACAGACCATCGAATGCAGGACCGAGTGGTCAGGCAGCATCCGAGTGCTCAGACCACTCGGGCATTTCTCCGTGCAAAAGCAGGGATCTGGGCGGGCAGCTGACATCCGGCAATGTCATATGTCCGCCCCCTACACGTGCGTCACGGCCGCATTACCTTACGTGGGAACGCCCATGAAACGCGGGGTGTACACATATGGTAATGAGCCCAAACAGCCCTTCACGCCCCTCTCCACCCCCTGTTCGTAGTGTCCACAATTCATGTGGAATTTGGACGTACATCCCGTTCGCACATGCGCAGATATGCCTCTGCACATGCGCAAACACCAAACATCGGCGGACCGACCGCACGCGGACATAACCGCACCAACCAGAATAACCTCCATAGTGAGAAATGATTGAAGAAAAAGAAAGAAAGTTACATTACTACAAAAGATACTGTTCATGGATAGAACTCTGAAAATAATCTAAATAAGTTATGATTGTTTAGAAACAGCTCATCTGTGTTTTTGCACCTTGATTACTCATCATTTTTACTTATAAGGAATGAATTATAATTTAAACATACCTCAAAAAAAGCAGAAGCATCTAAGTGAAAGTCCCAAAAATTTTCTAGCAGAGTCTCATTTTCTTTGCAAAGATGCGCCTTAGGTTCCCTCATTGCGAATGGAGGAGGTGCTCCTGAATGAAGAATCGTTGCCATATTCTGTAACTGTACACAAAATGATAACAGAAATACATTCCTTTTTTTGATTACTAATTATCTGCAGAAGGTGATTCATAATTACAACAATGTGAGAGCTGCTCAATCAAATTAGTTATGCCCCCCAGGTGCTGCAAGGGAGGGGGATTTAACCCCCAGCACACCGTAGGGCATTAGTAATAAGATTTGAATAACCAACATAATAGAAGGCAATTCAGAGATCTTAGTTACATATGTTTTGCAAAAGATATGGTAAGCTTCCGGGCCTCGTCAAGGATAACAGCACCCAATCTGGGCCATATAATTGTCTACTGTAAGGCTACATGATAACAGCACTTACTGTATTAATAAGTATGGTATTCTTTAATAACACAATAAACTTATAAAAATGCATGGTAAAATCCACAAGTTCAAGAAGCAGATGCAAACAAGGAAATAATAAAAACTCCATAAATGACCTGCACTGAACCGGGCTGAGAGTCCCCTTGTTGTAGGGGTCCTGCAAATAATTTTATAATCCTGACTTCTGCTGGAGGTAATGTCCTGTGGTTAAAGATTTTATGATTACCCAGTCCAGACAGCCTCTACCAGTGTGCGGATTGTATCCAGGTTAAAGAAGCCAAATATCTCCTCAATGATGGGGGCATCTGTTCAGAATATTCAGCAGGTAAAGAGTGCGGAACCCAGGATTACAAAATTCTTTGCAGGACTCCTACAACAAGGGGAGTCTCAGCCCGGTTCAGTGCAGGTCATTTACACAGTCTTTATTATTTCCTTGTTTGCATCAGGTCCTTGAACTTGTGGATTTTACCATGAATTAAACTAGTCTTTCTATTGCAAAAGCCAGTAAAATAAGTCTTAATCCAGTGTATTTTCAGAGTGGGTTCCAACAGAGAAGGTGCGGAGAGCAATAATCTCTTCCATGATGTCTCCAGTGACAGGAGACATTACGCATTCCAGATATGGATTTGTGTATTTCAGAGAATAATTAATCCTCTCAGCTATATCAATAGCAATAATGTTCAGCCCCACCTGGAAATGTATGGCGGCTGCACTAACAAATAAAAAGTGGTAAAATCACTGATAGAGACCAAATATTTCACTCTCTTTATGGCTTTCTCCAGCTAAAATACTAGAAAAAAGCCTTTTATACATTTACTAAATAAATCCTATAGTACTTCAACATTAACTTTGTTAACTGAGAGCCACGTGCACATTAAAACTGAGATAAAATGTGACAATAGCCGCCCCATTCAAGATCCGAACATTGTAATTATCCACTTAAATAAGATCTGGGACAAATTTATCAATAGTATATTGCGGGGTAGACCACAAAAAAAAATATCCCCGGATTTAAGAGGGTGTGTGTGTGTGTGTGTGTGAGGGGGGTGGGATTGCAGCAGATATGTACCAGGAGAGGGCAATGTTCTAGGAGAGGGATCTCCTTTAATCCCCACCAGCACATTCTCAGTGAGCAGACCTTGCATGTGCAGTGGCATGACCGTTATCTTGGTACGAACCAGGAAGTACGGTAATTAAATGGACCAGCATAATTTTTGAAACATTTAGTGATACATAATTTCTTTTTGAGATAGTGGCTCATATTCTGATTGAGTCGGACGGCTCCGTGTGCGGTCGGACGGCCGATGTTTGGTATTTGCGCATGTTCAGAGGCGTATCTGCGCATGTGCGAACGCCTCGCACGTCTAAACATGGAGTGAGGTCCGTGCAGAAAATGATCGTACGGAACCATCCGAGCAGGGGGTGAAGAGGGGCGTGAAGGGCTGTTTGGGCTCATTACCATATGCGTACGCCCCGCATTTCACGGGCGTTCCCATGAAAACACTGGGCGAACGTATGGTAATGCGGCCGTGATGCACGTGTGGGGGGCGGACAACTGATATAGCCGGATGTCAGCTGCCCGCCCATATCCCTGCTTTCATATGGAAAAATCTCCGAGTGGTCTGGAGGTCCGAGTGGTCTGGTCGCCAACCATCATTCGATGGTTGGCGACCCTCGGAGGATGGGGGAGGTTCCCACAGATGGAGGAGGTTTTCACATGAAACATCCACTCGCGGTCCATACGCTCGGCGTCTTACCGCATTCGGACGGTGAGCGATCTGTATGGTAGGCGGGGCGAAGAACACTCAGTTCCTGTCCGAAACAACTAGAATAAGGGCCAGTATTCTTTATTATAATAGCCTAACGTTCTCCTCACCTCTGTGATACACCAGCCACCACTGGAGGGCAGCTCTTATGTGAGTGCCCCCTCCATCCCCCATAATCTCGCCCTGGTGTCCGTCATTTTAAAGAATAAATGTCAACTTACTAAAAGACGTCTTACTGATGAGTCCTCATGAGGTGCATGGAGTAAGAAACCTTTATCCACAGATCGCACAGAGCACCAGGATCCAGACTCTGCTGTAACTTTTAGATGCACGTGTTCTCCAGGACGGACCTGAGCCTCAGAGAAACTGAGTTGGACCTGTGAAATATTGCACAATAAAAGGAAAGGCAAATAGAAGATTTTAAAGTAAAAGAACATTTTAATTGTATCCAGTAACATCTACAGTATACTCCTTGTAGGCAGGATTATAGAGTTGTGGATGGGTTTTGAGGGTATTACCTTTCCTGAAAATGCGGCTTCTCACGGCAGCCTGGATAAATTAGTAATTAAACTGGTATCAGCATAATAATGTCAGCTGTGTTGACAATTTTCTGCTATGGAGTGTTTACTTTTATAGTTATTCCCTCAGATCAGGATACCATTTGCATCTCTACTTATCTTCCAATATGTGCATGTCAGCATGAGAAGACCTTTATCTGCTCTTAGTTGCACTGTAGCACTTTCGAATGGAACTTAAATTGAATCCCACTACACAAAATCACTTAAACTGTGAGTTATTCTACAGTCTACCTCCTGTATAGCTACTGTATTTAAATCAAGAACCACCATTAGCATTAAATAATACTACATATAGCTCATATACTTTAATAGGCTTACCATACTATCTACATGGCTACTGCCCTCGCTTCCACCACAATGATTTTGGCCGTGGGATGTTTCTATGCAGGGCAGGCATATTTAACAGCACTACTGGGGGTAAGAGGCACTAGTGGGGGCATTATATGTATAAGCAGCACTGTCGGGGGCATTATGTGTATAAGCGGCACTAGCAGGCGCATTATTACTTATTTATTAACAATGATTTATTTAGCGCACAAATACAGGTACTCTGCAGCGCTTCACAGAGCATAGTTGAACATTCACATCAGTCCCTGCCCCAGTGGAGTTTAAATCTAAATTCCCGACCACATGTACATGCCCACACATTCATTCTAAGGTTATGTGTATCATGCCCCTTTCATATCGCATTTTTTTACCTGTTATTTTGCCGTTTTAAAATGGTAATTTGTGCAGTCTGAAAGGTGCAGAGTGAATTTACCGGTTCTATTGAACTGGTATTTCTAAACAGTAATAAAGCAGGGTCCTACCCGTTTCAGACCCTTTTTTTTTCACTGTTTTCTATGGGTTAAAACGGGTTCAGTGTTGTAAAGGAACAAAAACTGCATTGAAATACAGTTTAAGGACAAAAACTGCACTGAAATTCCATTTAAAGACATGCAGTGTGAAAGGGGTTTTTAGCTGGCAGACCCATTTTTAGAAGCGTATTCGGTACTCTTTACTTAGAACAGCGCCCACGATTTTGATCGTGGGCATCGTTAGTAAAAAATCTCGGGCATTGAATGCACTAAAAAATCGGGTGCGATGCGACCGTCGAGATGCCCGCGATTTCCCATAGGGAACAATGTTAAATGTCTCAATTGACCCAATTTTCCTGTTCAATGCCTCAATTGACCCTATTTTTCCATAGGAAACAATGTTAAATGGGCCACAGAGGCCAAATAGGCACCCTGAAGTGTATAATGGCCACCCGAATTGTTAACGCCACCCCACGATCAACGTCAACCCGAAGCGTGGCGAGCGTAGCGAGCCCACGAGGGGCGGCGGTACGCGTCCTACGACCTTTTCATACCCCCACTATCCACGTCGGCGTGGAGTTGAGAATAGAAAGTGTGGCGAGCGCAGCGAGCCACCGAGCCCGAAGCGTGGCGAGCGCAGCGAGCCCCGCGAGGGGACGCGGACAGCCGTGAAGCCCGCGAGGGGACGCGGATACCTGTGAAGGTATCCGCGTGCGCTCGCCACGCTTCGGGCTCGGTGGCTCGCTGCGCTCGCCACACTTTCTATTCTCAACTCCACGCCGACGTGGATAGTGGGGGTATGAAAAGGTCGTAGGACGCGTACCGCCGCCCTTCACGGGCTCGCTGCGCTCGCCACGCTTCGGGTTGACGTTGATCGTGGGGTGGCGTTAACAATTTGGGTGGCTTTTATACACTTCAGGGTGCCTATTTGGCCTCTGTGGCCCATTTAACATTGTTTCCTATGGAAAAATTGGGTCAATTGAGGCATTGAACAGGAAAATCGGGTCAATTGAGACATTTAACATTGTTCCCTATGGGAAATCTCGGGCATCTCGTCGGTCGCATCGCACCCGATTTTTTAGTGCATTCAATGCCCGAGATGGCCATGATGGGCGCCCTTCTAAGTAAAGAGTACCGCGTATTCTTAATACGAATGCATACGGCTGTTTCAGCCGTATGCAAATTCGTGTTCCGGAGGGTAATTTACAAAGCAGTCAGATACGACAGCTTTGTAAACCCCTAATGGCGTATTCATTCATATTATACGGCCGCTAATATGAATTCGCATAGGCAGTCTGCACGGATAAGTCAGATCCGTGCAGACTGAAGTGTGTAATGTTTTTTCAAAAATACATAAATAAGTTGAAAAAATGGCGTGGGGACCCCCCTCAGCCATAACCAGCACCAGGCTGAAAGAGCCGGGGCTGGTAATAAAAAATCAGGAAACCAACCAGATAGGGGTTCCCCGATTTTTTAAAACCAGCTCCAGGGCCGGGGCAGGTTCCCAAAATACGGGGGAAAAAATGAGTAGGAATACATGCTGGCTTCTGCCAAATACGACAGGAAAATAAAGTGTATTTTCCTGCCGTATTTGCTTGGCCATTTGCGGTCGTATTTTCAATACGGCCGCTTAGTAAATCAGGAATCACCATTCTTTTGAATGGTGATTCCTGTCGTATTCTATTGATGGTGTATTCATTTGTATTTGTAAATAGAAATACAAATGTCCCATCAATATGAATACGAAAATTTACTATGCCAAAAATACGAATACGCCCCAAAAATTGTATTTTCCTATGAAAATGCAAATTTATTTGATTAATTCATCTTAGTAAATTCCAACCTTTTTGTGTGTAAGCAGCACTAGTGTGGTATTGTATGTGAGTAAACAGTACTAGTAGGGGGCATTTTCTGATACATATGGCATTACTGGGAATATTATGAGCAAAATGTAATAGGGTGAGATTTTTAGTCATGTTTTAAAATTGCACTAAATCGCATGCAAAAAAAAATCGCCCATTTTGTGAAAAACTTGCAAATGTAATAGGGTGCAATTTTTTTTGCAAAAGTACGAATTTGCATGTGATTTAGCGTGATTTTTTAGTAAGGAAAATGTGCGATTTTTAAACATGCGATTTTTAGTAATGATAATGTTCAATTTTTTTAGACATGTGCTATTTTTTTAGACATAAAAGTGTGAGATATTTAGTATTTAGTAAAAAAAAAAAAATGGTGTGGCGTCCCCCTTCCTGATCATATATAATGTTTGTGTAAGTTATATTTGTGTAAGATATATAAAGTTATATTTTTCTATGTGTTTGTGTTTTTATTCCAACATTCTTTTTACAGGTGAACTACAAGTCCACGGGGGCCAATTAATGCCCCGCATGCTGGGACTTGTGGTTCGCCAAGTCCCAGCATGTGGGGGAGGCCTGCTGGGACTTGTAGTTCACCTGTAAAAAAGGAATGTTTTTTTATTTATTTCATTTTACACGCATCAGCCTGGCGTCCACCTCCCAGGGACGCCCGGGCAGGTGAACCCTCTGGGGACCCCTTTAATGGGGGGAGGTTTCCCCACTCCCCTAGGTACAGTACACCATCCAGGGCTGACCAGCCATGGTGCGGATGATACAGTGGGGGACCTTATGTCAAAAGTGTCCCTGCTGGTTCCAAAATACAGAGGGACTCCCAGTTTTTTTTGTCCCCCGTATTTAGGAAGGGGGACCCCACGCCAATTTTTTCAAAATTTTAACTTTTACACAATCTTTAAGACAGAACCATGCACAGATCTCAATGATCTGTGCATGGTTCTGTCAAATTTGCGTTGTATATTTTATAACGGGAAAACATCCGGATGTGAATTGAAAAGTCGCAAGGTCAAAATGTGCGAATTTCATGTCAAAAAGTGATGCAATTTGCACCCTATTAAATGGGTGATTTTCGGAAAATGTGAGAATTTTGCAATTCTTGACCCCACGCCCCTCTCCACCCCCTGCTCGAAACGCAGGGTGCGTGCACTCGGCAAACAGATTTTCACTGACTTTCTCGGCTCCTGATTGGCCGCTAGGCGGCCAATGGAATCATTCTAAGGAGAGGCGCGGAAGATGAACATCTCTGCGCCTCTCCAGTCCGTGAACAGGTACCAGCCGGGAGCAGCACATCTGCCGGAGAAGATGTCGGGGTCCTCGCCGGGGACCAGGTGAGTAGTATTTCCTTCCTCAGGTACCCCTTTTGGATTACTTTGGATCCTGGACCCCGGAGACATCAGCCCTGGAGCCCAGGACCCCGGACCAGCCCCGGAACCAGGACCAAGGCCCCGGAACCGGACTTTTCAGCCCAGGAGCCCAGGATCCAGGGACCGACCTACGGGCTCAAGGTAGGTAAGTATCAGTATGTGTGGGCTGTGGATGTATTAAACTTTTATTTTCCTGGGTGTCAGTGTGTGTTTTATTTAACTATTTTTTGTACTGTGGAACTACAAGTGCCAGCGGGCCCTTTAATGCCCCGCATGCTGGGACTTGTGGTTCTCCAAGTCCCAGCATGCGGGGTAGGCTTGCTGGGACTCATAGTTCTACAGTATAAGACAATAGTTTTTATTCTTTTTTTTTACACTTTTCATCAGCCCGATGCCCACCACCCAGGGGCATCGGGGACAGCCCCAGACTTTCAGCATGGGCTGGTAAGTCCTGGAGGGGGGGACCCCTTCATTGGGGGGGTCCCCACTTCCCCAGGACCCCTGCCCATGCTTACCAGCCACGGGGATAATGCTTTGGCCGCGGGACCTTATATAATAAGTGTCCCCCGGCTGTGGCATTACCCTGCTGGCTGGTTGGGTCTGGTTCTTAAAATACGGGGGACCCCTAGTCATTTTGTCCCCCGTATTTTGGGAACCAGCGCTGGACTTTGATCCTGGTGCTGGTTTCATTAAATCAAGGGAACCCCTATTTGTTTGTCCCTCTGATTTTATGATACCAGCACCGGCTTTTTGAGCCCGGGCTGGTTATGCTCAGGAGGGGGGACCGCACGCCTTTTTTTTTTTTTTTTTACTATTTTTTTACACCAGAACCATGCACAGATCTCAATGATCTGTGCATGTTTCTGACAAAATCGCCAGTCAGAACCTGGTCTATTTTTTTTGTGATTTTTAGTAACCTTTACTAAAAATCGCAATCATTAAATATGCGAGTTCTATACTTTTTAATGGGAAAACATCTGGATGCGATTTTTAGTCTAACTAAAAATCGCACCTTTAAAATGTGCGAAATCGCGGCAAAAAAATGCGATTTTTTTCCGAAAATCGCACAATATAAAATATGCGATTTTCGGAAAAAGTCAGAAAACAGCAGTTTTTGCGGAAAAATTCGCAAAAAAAACGGAAATCGCATTTCATTAAATGTCACCCATAATGTAACAATGTAATTTATTGTTGAACTGCTATGTTGCATTCTGGTATATTATATGTTTATTGTACTCACTTTGTTCTTGAAACAGTCTGAAACTTTGTATTCTGTTTTACCTACAACATTTTCTCCATTGGGCAATATAGTGAAAATTAAGATAGCAAAAACAGGAGCCAAACTTCTATCTACATGGATATTTAGAGGGAATGACCCGTGTATTGCTGTAAACAAAAAAAAAAACATGAATCAGACACAATCCTGCAATTGTTGACCATACAGAAAACATCTCAGAGAAGAAGTGGTGCTGTATAATTATGTAACACATATACAGATTATGTTAGGCGCTGCGGAACCCTTGCGGCAAAATATAAATAAATGATCACATTAAATAAATAAATAAATGGAGCAGCTTTAAATGTGGGGTACTTATGTATTATCTGGGCTCCCATGTTAAATGCACCCCATTTTTTCATACCCCTACTATCCAACTACGCATGGAGTTGATTTTATATAGTGTGGCGAGAGCAGCGAGCCACCGTGCCCGAAGCGTGGCGAGCGCCGCGAGGGGACGCGGTCTTATAAGAAAAACGGGAGCCCAGATATTACATAAGTACCAAATGTGGTGATTGGGTGTGAACAGGCATTTACTAATTGAATTAAATGCACCCAGCACCAGGTATAGCACAGTCGTGTAGGGATAATTTTACTAAGCAGTGGTTTTGGTTTAAATTAGAAACCACTGAAATTTACTAAGCAACGGATTTGGGGTCCGATTCAGACCTGTTTGAATATGCACATGTGCAAACCCCCTGTGCAAACGCCTTCAGCGAGTATCACAGTCATTTTATGGGCATCCCCATAGAAATGCAGTTGTGACTAGTTCCCCTTCGCCGTAAGGACCTGAGAAGGAGAGGGGACTGGGAGAGGAGGAGCAAGGTTGGAACAAAGGACCCCATGGTGGCTCGCTCCACTTCGCTCACCACCTGGTTACTAAAGGCAACCAGTGGTGGTGTGGATTATGAAGGAACAAGCCCTCCGTGAGCGCAATGGTCCATTTGGATCCCTTGTTCCAGCCTTGGCCCTCCTCTCCCGGCCCTCTCTCCCCACCCCCCGTAAATGCTGGGCGTTCCCTGCTAATGGAGGCAAGCTGATGCCGTGTTGGGATCATTTGGTCTTTTCCCATGTCTACCTAATGATATCGACCTAATGACTGTCGACCATCATGCTGGAGACCAAATGACCGCATCCCCTGTTGCCTGCTTGGGGCAGCCGGCTCACGTCAGCGCCCGCCCCAGATTCGGAGTACAGTGGCCAACTGAAAAGTCAGTATTTACTGACTTTTCAGACCGAAGGCTGGAAAAATTATTCAATAATTCATAATTATATTACATGGCTCCAACACACCAATTCCCACACTGTTTTTTTTTTGTTTAATTTTGTTAATCTTTATGAATTCAGGGTACTGTATAGAGCTGTATGGGTGTTTAGATTGAGATATACCCTAGGGTCATCAAGCATTGAGTTGTGATCTTCAGTAACCACTAATCTTCATAATCAGTCAGCCATGGACTACTCAAATAAATGTTATGTAATGTACATAGGATGTATGGTACTCACTTGGGTGATTTACTTGCTCTTTAAGGTCTAATTTATGTTCTTTGTATGAACTGATTCCAGATTTAGATAGCACCTGTGGAAGCAAACAGAGAAAGTTATTCATTCCTAATACAAAACTAACATAATATAATACTAGACAAGTTAAAAATATATACTGCCAAAACACCGGGCTAATTCGCTGTTGCTGAGGAATGGACTCTCCGAATTTAGTGTGTGGAATCTGCTACCTGGCCGTGATCTTACTCCTGTAAATTGTGAGGTGATGATGCTAACCAAGGGCGTAACTACCATAGGTGCAGAGGGTGCAGCTGCTATGGGGCCCATAGCTGAGAGGGGCCCACTTTGCCTGTCAAATTATCATGTGCTGTATACATTATTCAGCATTAGGTGATGAATAGGGGCCCTTACAAACTTTTGCTATGGGGCCCACATGTATCTAGTTACGCCACTGATGCTAACTATCAGTTTTGTTAATGCAACTATGACCATAGATGTTCTTCTGGAACTAAATCTTAGTAAATATGGAGGCCAAGTCAACATTGGACTCTTCATTGTGTTCCCTAGCAATTTCTGAACAATCCATGCCGTGTGACAACAAACTGCTGAAAGAGGCTATTATATTGTAGAATACTGTGTCCATGAAAGGTCTGCAATGGTGTATAGATAGTTGTACACCATTTGGCCCAAAACAGGGCTGGCCAAACTGGTCCTCGTGATGTACCAGCAGTTAGTTCCTGTTCTCCAGACAACCTAGCTTGTATACAGGTATAGTCATTCCTAACTGTCACATTTTCAAACATGTGCATTAATTCCTAACCAATGTATTGTACCAAGGCAGCCTGAAAAATATAAACTGTTGGTAGACATTGAGGACAATTTTGGCCAACCCTGGCCTAGAACATCAAGATCCCTCCACTGGCTTACTTCCTGCTAGTCCCCCCCACCCTATATTAAATGATATGACTCACATACAATGTTAAAACAATATTTTGATCTTTGGTTAAATGCCTACACAAACCATAATTGAAATAATTTTCTGCTGCCAAAACTAAATACTGGAAGTTTAGGGATAACCCCCCCCCCCCCCCCCCACACACACACACACACACACACAATACAGGCATTAGGGGGACCCTGGAGTTAATACACAGCCAGCGTCAGACAAATAGGGACCCAATTTCTGACCGCACACTACTCACCAGCTACTCCTGCATATAAGGATGCACATGAGGACATGCATACTGCTCACTTATTTATTTATTTATTTATTAACAGGTTCTTATGCAGCGCACACATATTCCGCAGCGCTTTACAGAGAATATTTATGAGCAAAAACACATACCGAATTAAAGCACAAGACAGTTTAGGACAAGTACATGGTAAATATGTATAGTTGCATCAGGGGGACAGGACTCTGAAGCAATCATCAGGGTGGCAGAGGTTTATATATTCTAAGAAAGGCACAAGAGGAGAGAGGGCCCTGCTCGTGAAAGCTTACATTCTATAAGGGAGGGTTAGACAGACTGGGGTGACACAGAAGGGGTAGAGGTGAGCATAAACAGTAGGTTAGGATGAGAGATGTATTAAAGTATTGTAGATTGTAGGAGTATGTGGTGAGGTACCCACAGTCAGGTTTGCCAGACTTTAGGCGTTCATTTCAACTGTGGGTACCTCACCACATACTCCTACAATACTTTAATACAGCCTTGTTGAAAATCTTAGATTACGATATGTAATCTTAACTATGAGTGCCCCAAAAAAGAGAGAGTCTTTTCCTTTACTTTCTTTGACTATAATCACTCTCCTGGGTGCACCTCCACTTTCTAAATGTACAGAGGGAGCATGTCCTCTCCCGAATGATTTCACTACTGTGGATTATATATATATACCCGTATCATTACCGTCTTTTTGATATCACCTGTGCACTGGTCGACACCTCACTCCCCCCTTCCCTACAACAGTGTAGGATGAGAGATGGTCAGGTTTTATTCCACTCCACTTGAGAGGAGGAGGTACTCATAAATGAAAAGGCATTATCAAGGGATATGTGATATGAAAAAAAATTTGAGCATTAAATAGTCAGAAACATTTGTTGTTAATGATTGCTGTTCATTAGGCCATCTGCAAATGAAAGATGTATGATTTTCTGTATACATCACTCTGGTGGCATGTCCAGTAGGCCGTAGTGTAAAAGTTGTAGATAAAGAAACGGTATAGGTGCCCAAAGCAGAGACTCGTGGGTGACATCTTCAGTCTGCTGTTTTGCCTCAAAGTTTGCAAATCTGCTGACAAATATGTTTTTTTTTTTAATGTTAGCAACAATTTTTTTTAAATTATATATTGCAGTTCAGGTTAAAATGTGACAACTAAAAGTCAAGACAGGGCCGAAACTAGGTGTTTCGGTGCCCAGGGCGGCAGTCATTTGGTCTCACCAAATGACTGCCTTGGGGACAGGCAGCGGGGGTCCGGGGACTGGAGTAGGTTAACTCCGGCTCCTAGCGCTGCCGGGCGGTGGACGGGAAGCAGATTTTGAAAAGACTTGCCGGACGCTGATTGGCTGAATTCAGCCAATCAGCATCCGGCAAGTCTTTTCAAAATCATCAGCGCTTCCCGCCGCCAGGCAAATAGCGCTAGGAGACGGAGCGACGAGTGAGTGACAGCTGCCGCTACACCAGTCCCTGGACCCCCGCTGCCAACATACCTGTGTGCAGCCAGCGGGGGTATAATGTGTAATGCCCATTACACATTATACCAAACACTGTGATGCCCATTATACATAATGACACACACCGTAATGCTCATTACATATGCCACACACGCTAATGCCCATTACGCATAATATTACACAATGCAATGCCCCTTTGACATAATATTACACGCCGTAATGCCCATTACACATAATGCCACTGACCGTAATGCCCATTACAAATAATATTACACTCTGTAATGCCAATTACACATAGTACACACCGTAATACCCATTAAAAATAATATTACACTCTGTAATGCCAATTACACATACAGTATTACACACCGTAATGCCCATTACATATAATGTTACACACAGTAATGCCCATTACACATATTAAACACCGTAATGCCCATTACACATAATATTGCACACGTAATGCTCATTACACACTGTAATGCCTATTACACATAATATCACACACCGTAATGCCCATTACACATAATATTACACGCCATAATGCCTATTACACATAATATCACATGCTGTAATGCCCATTACACATTATTTCACATGCCGTAATGCCCATTACACATAATATCACATGCCGTAATGCCCATTACAATTTATACCACACACCGTAATGCCCAATACACATTTTTATTTGGGTAAAAGGTGTCACACACACACATAAGGGGAAGAGGGGAACAGACACCAGGGAAATTGGGGTAGATAGGGTCACAGACACAGAGGAAGGGGGTAACAGGGGACAAGGTGTCACACACGGGGAAGGGGGTACAGGGGGGTCAAACACCAGGGATGAGGAGGGTACAGGAGGGGTCACACACACAGGAAAAGCAGTGTACAGAGGGTCACACATACAAAAGAAGGGGGTCACACACCCAGAAGAGTTGATGGGTACAGCAATCCCTGGGCACTCACCAATTTGTGGGGGGAGCTGCGGGGTGTCCAGGTAGCCAGTGGATCCAGGGACAGGGCGAAGGGGGAGCCTGCTGCTGGAGGAATCCAGGCTGTGCACCCGAGAGGCTCTGCCTTGCGGAGGGTACAAATGAGCAGGATGAGGAAGAGATCTGCAGTTCCTCCACGGCGCTGCTGTGTAATGGTGTGCCCCGGTGCTGGGACAGCTCCCCTGCTTCCAGCACTGGAGCAGCAGCAGGGACGGGGAGAGGGAGGACTGGGTCCCCCACGGGACACCACCTCCCCCGGCGCAGGGATCAGCTGTCTGATCCCTGTGCCAATAGTGCAGACAGCGGAGTGGAACAGCGCTGGGATCAACGCACCGATCCCAGTGCTGACAGTGCGGGCGGTGAAGCGCCGCTCGCGTCAGTTTAAATCTCCCTTCGTTCGGGAGCCAATCATGGCTCCCGAATCGGCGGCCAATGGCAGACGGCCGCGGCGAGCCAATCAGCGCGTGCCGTCCTAAAGCCCGCCACCTGCGTCTGACGTCAGACGCCGCCGGGAGGCGAAGGAGGAAGGTCCCATGCCGGCGGAGCGCCCCGGCTGAAGAGAGAAGACGTCGGAGGGGAAAGGAGACAGCGGCGACGGACGGAAGAGTTCCGGCGGCCGCTGAAGAGGCCAGAAGACGCCGGGATCAAGAAGGAAGATCTTCGGCGCCTCCTAGAAGAGGAAAGGAAGCGGCGTCGCCGCTGGCCCGGACAGGCCAGTGGCAGAAGAAAGAAGATGGCTGCCGCCCACGGAGAGGCCAGCGGGGGTGGGAAGCATCAGAGCTGAGGAAGCTCCCCCCCGCGGCCTCTCCCAACACCAGGTAGGCGGCCCCAGGCCACCTACCCCTACCCTTGACCACCGGGAGTCAGGCACTAGGCCCGTGGGTACTTTCAGGCCCCTCCGGCCTGTGGGTATTGTAGTCGGGCCCTCTTGGCCCGTGGACACTTGATTGATGGGCCCTCATGGTCCTTTGTATTTTGCTGTGCCTCCTCCCCTGGCCCCTGGCCCGCTAGGCCGGGCACTAGGCCCGTTGCACAGTAGCTGGGCGTAAGGCCCGAGGCCCCCAAAGCTCGGGAGGCTTATTGAATCAGGCCCCTAGGCCTGTGGCAGCCATCTTAGGCCTGTCGGCCATTTGTATTTTATCTAATTGTACAAGAAGGGAAGGGTGGTATTCAGCTCAGCCCCACACCACAGGTCCTGAACTGGGATAGACGGCTGTCTACCCAGGTATCTGTGACTGTCCTAGGAGTGCACTGCATTAGGCCGGTCACACTTTACATCGCGGAGGTTAGTACCTTACACACACACACCTGTTTTAGTATAATCTGATCACTTTCTTGTTTGTTGCTTGTTTATCCTTATGTCTGCCTTGATGTTAGTTAGAGGATAGTGCTCGTTGTTTTGTTATTGTAAGTTCAGCCTAGTTACTCGTGTTACGTTAGGGACAGGTTAGTCCTAGTTAGGTTAGTGAAGGGTTGTAGAGAGGCTGTTCTCGTTCTTGTTCCCCAGGTGCCGGGATCCTCAAGCAAGGTGACAAGGAATTGCGTAGGTGAGTTTCATCCGTGTGTTCGTCCCTGAGCGCCGGTCCGTGGCTCTCCCGTGAGAGAGCCACACTTACCACCTACGTGCGAAAGTGCGACTAGGTGAAGTTAGGGTGGCTGAGGCCTTTGGCCGATGATGACTTTCGCCTAACCGGCGAAGCTCGCAGCCACCCGTGGGCGTCCGTAAGCGACCCCGTCTTACTATACAGCCCGGCTGTGTGTTACAAGTATCTCTTTCCCCTCCAATGATATTCCAGTCCTCGTCGGATACCTGGGGCGGACCCTTTGCGGAACCATTGACGTTTGAGGGTTGAGGAGCTCACCTAACCGTAAATGAATTTACTACCATTCACATTTGGCGTAGTCGGCAGGATACGCACCGCGGACACAGTGTGGAACGTCCCCAGGAAGACACCCCCAGCAGATTGCGTCGGAACCGATCCACCCCCCTGTGGTTGACGACGACGGATGGGCGACTGTGACAGGAGAAGAATTTAGGATGATGGTGGAACGGTCGATACAGAGAGCCAAAGAAAAACGCCGGGAGAAGGGGCGCAAGAAGGCTGCCGTCACCCCCTGTAGGACGTGCCAACAGGTCGGACACTTCGGCAGTGATTGTCCCTGGAGTGAAACTGCGATAGAAGGAGCCCGCCGGACGAATCCGAGGAAGACGACCCAGATGGTCCAGGATGTCGTTCCAAGGCGTCGACAGAAGGTCCTGGTGAAGAAACAGCCCCGTTGTAAGCTCTGTGGGGAGTATGGACACAAGGATAATAGCTGCCCATGGGAGGAGCCGTATAGTGAGGACGACATTGGCCGGTGTGAGTTATGTGAAGATCCGAGACATCTGCGACCGGACTGTCCTTTTGGGTACTGGCCGCCGAAGACCAAGTGGACAGAGAGGCCACAGAGAGAGCAACGATGGGAACATGGGGACCCAGACCTGATGGCTGAAGAGTGGATGATCCCCGATGACGGAGTCCAGAAATGGCAGGAAGAAGCCAGAGAAATGGAGCGGAAGAGCCTGCTTGAGGTGAGTTCGCAGGTGCCCATTTTGTCTGTGCCAGCGCCGAGGAAGAGATACCCTTGTGTGGAAGAGGTGGCCGCTGTGATTCCGGAGAAGATCGCGTCGATGCTCCCCTGTTGGAAATGTTGGCGTCAGGGACATTTGGCCCACGAGTGTCCCTGGGAAGATGCCATGGCAATGTTGTGCCCAGAAAAAGAGACCTCTGGAAAAGATTATTTCCCGTTGAAGGCCGACGTGAATGACCGGGAGGTGAAGAAACCACGCGGTGAGGAAGAGCGTGAAGACCCAGTGGCAAAGAAGCCCAGAAGTTCCCGAGGTTGGCAGAGTCCTCAACCTAGACGGCTGGAACAGGAGTGCCCTGAGTATCGTGAAGTGCCAGCGGAAAAGAGGGAGTACGCTGAGGAAGAAAGTCGGCACCTGGCGCCGGAGTCTGTGGAGAAGAGTCCAGACTCTGAAGTGTTAGCCATGCCTGAAGAACCGGATTTGCAGGATGTGGAGCAGTATTCGCAGTCGATCGCCCTCAGAGAAGAGGAAGAGAAGATCCTGGAACAGGGCCCCCTGCTGGAAGGATGGACTTCGATGGAGGAAGGGGAAGGAGAGGATGGTGATGCCATGGGAGGGAACGTTCCCAGAGATATGGAAGTGCCCCATGAAGAAGCTTGTCCGATGGTGACGATTGCCCGGGAGGAAAGAGATGCCCCGGAGGAATTTGCCATAGGTTGGTGGTCAGCTCCACCCCATGGAGCCCGCAATGACGACCCAGACCAGGTGGAGGAAGAAGCATGGGTAAACGCTGCACCCATTGAAGAGGATTCTCCCTGGTGGCCTATGGTGAATGGCCATAACAAGCAGCCACTTCCCCAGAGGATCCAGAGAGTAGTGTCAGGAGGGACGGAGATTAGTCCGGAGCCAGTGGAAGAAAGTGGGGTCACAGTCGGTCCAGACTGGGCTCCCGAAGACTACTTCCCTGAGAGGACCTCAGAATGCCCTGACCCCCGGATATTGGTGAGTGAGGACTTTGTAGGGACTACAAAGGAAAAAGGGGGGGGGAAATGTAATGGTGTGCCCCGGTGCTGGGACAGCTCCCCTGCTCCCAGCACCTGAGCAGCAGCAGGGACGGGGAGAGGGAGGACTGGGTCCCCCACGGGACACCACCTCCCCCGGCGCAGGGATCAGCTGTCTGATCCCTGTGCCAATAGTGCAGGCAGCGGCGGAGTGGAACAGCGCTGGGATCAACGCACCGATCCCAGTGCTGACAGTGCGGGCGGCGAAGCGCCGCTCGCGTCAGTTTAAATCTCCCGCCGTTCGGGAGCCAATCATGGCACAGAAACTTTTGCTAACCTGGAAAGGCAGTGTGTGCAGACAGTGTTAGCTACCCTGGAACACAACACCTTGCTGGAATACATGTTTGCCCTGTCACCAATGGACATTTACTGGGATAACTTCAGCCACCTGCAGGGGGATTTGATAACTAGACTACCAGTAGTGTTCGGGTACCTGAAAGCAGAATTAGAGTGAATTACTTAGCTGAAAAGTTTATCAAAGTTATTATCTTGTTTTCCTATTATTAAGTGTTCATGCAAAGGGATATTTTACCGCAGGAATGGTATAAGTGTTATGAAGCCAATTCAAGTGGTACTGTTGTATGCTGTTTTTGTGTGGATGTCATTGCATTGTAGGGGTTAGAGGGTGTACACCACAGCATTCTGCTCTGCAGAGTAAGTTGTGTTGTGGCACAGCAATAGCATACAACATCAATTAAAGACATCCAAGTTTACTGCAGAGTGTAATTACTGAACTATCTAGTAAATGTGCATACAGTAGGTAAATGCAGGACATTGTTTATACTCTGAGGAGGAGTAACTTGCTTGAAATCTGCTTATGCGAACCTACAAACCATAACTGCACTATATTCGTTGATGTGTATTCTGTGTGAGATCTTTAGTATATTTCTGATGTTGACGTCAATGGTTCTCATTTTATTAATACAACTGGTAGAGCTACAGTCCTTGTTGTTCACTCTTTGGGCAGTATTCAATGAGAAAAATTCTCCGTGTTTTATGGAGAATTTTTGCTTTTTTCGCCTTGGACGGAGCATTTTGCTCTCCAAAAGTGAACCACCCTCTTCAATGTGAAATATTCTCCGTCTTTCTAAGTGATTTTCTCCGTGTCTCTCCGTGTAGCAATTCTCCATCTTTTGATGGGGAGCTGGAATGTGAACTTTTAAACTAAAAGGTTTTTTTTTTAATTTTGGTGTCAAAAAATCAGTTTTTTTTTTTCTTTGAAGGGGCATGTTATTTTTATTCATGTGCTTATATATATTTAATTTTAAAAAATATTTTTTTTTTAATTTTTTTTTTTTTTACACAGTGCAGCCAGCAGGGGGCCGGAGCACTCGAGCCGCTCATTAGATATTCATATATTCACTGCACCCGATCGTTAATATGCACGATCGGGTGCAGTGAATACTGGGTCCCCCGCTGGCTATAGGGGGGGCAGCCTGTGCTGCCTGGGTCCTGGGGAGCCCCCCGCCCCTCCACATTCCTCTGGAGCAGCCAGGGAGACTTTAATCTCTCTGGCTGCTTCCGTCCCCCGGCTCCCTGAAAGCTCCCTGCCGCGGACGCTCGTCCGCTGCAGGGGTTAAGATTCGCCGCGAGTGGCGGCGAGCATCAGCCACATTGAATAGTGGATAAAGTGCCGTGACGGAGAATCTCCAAACATGGAGAATCTCCGCAAAAACACGGAGAGTGCATGGAGAGCGAAATAAAACGTTCTCCATGCACGGATAATTTTCTCATTGAATACTGTCCTTTGAGGTAAAGAGGCACTTCTACCCGTCTTGAAAGGAGGGGAAGACAGAACCCCACTGTCACAGTTCACTCAGACCAAAGGTAATCGACGTACAGTTATCCAATTGCCACCCTTGTGTGCCACACATAGAATCATCCAAAACGTGATGCACCAGCCATGATTTCAGGTAGCTTTTAGAGATCTTAGTTAGTTCGACTAGAAACTATCTAGAATTAACCACAAGGAGGTGGCTGCAAGTGAATTCCACCCATTCCCATCCCAACCACCCTACCGCGGTTGGGAATTTATTTAAAAATGTAAGTGTTAAATTGGCTCCTTATTTCAAATTTTTGCATGATTTCTCTAATTGACAGCCTTATTCGGATTAAATCATATCTGGCTGATTTACCGAACATATGTTTTGAAGCTATCATGACTTAGTTATCAATTCTTTCCACAGCTTGGCTTTGGCATGAAAGCTCTACAATGTGTTCCAATATTTTTTTGGGAACAGCTGACACAGCTTTGATATTTTCTAGGTCTTTGTCAGTGAGGCACATTGTGGCAGGTGCTTCAGTTACATCACATGCATTCTACAGTATACTAGCTCCATATAATCTGAGGTCTCAAAATGCAATGAAGGAGGTATAAACTTTCTGACAGTCTTCCGACAAGAAGTAGCATCTCTATTGATATTTGCTTTTCTTAACAGGATCAGAGGAGGGCTTCTATATCGGGGCACTGTAATTTTTGTGCAATACCTGGACAGAATTATATTGTTTCAGGATTAGCTGTTTTATATTTCCTACCATTGGAAGATATTTTGTAATTTCTCAGAAACATTGTCAGCCATGACAGACGCATTAGGATTCTTTCCATCAAGTTTTCTTATCTTTTCTGTGTAAACGAGATTAAAATGCCTAACTATGTCAAGGCGTGTCAGCAACATAGCATCAGACAGTTCCTGGGGTGCACCAATCACCACATAAATGGAGGCATTTGTCTGCGGTTTGGTGAGAGGCATTGTCAGGATTAATCAGACTTTGAGATGTTTGCTCATCAATAGAGAAATGCAACTTCAGATGAATCAACGATGAAAACAAAAACAGGTGATGAAAACCAAAGTTCAAAGCAGGACCTAAGAGTATGCAATTAAGACAAAAAAAAATGATCTGAGATCAAAGAAGCAACCAAGCATAATGAAAAACAATGGACCAAGAGTTACGAGATTTAAAAAAATTTGCCACAGCTAGAACCCTAAACAACAGTCTGTTTAGAAAGAGAGCAGTCGAGCAGGCATGCGGGAGGGAGGTAGAGGCAGTTGTGAGGCGGTGTGGTGGGGTAAGGGGGAGATGCCCCCATCCTTCTGCATCACCTTTCGGCTGCCTAGCATGAACTGAAATCCATGCACTGTGATTGGCCGGTCATTACCGGTTCCCGTGCCGAAAGAGGGAGTGTAGTATGCTTTTATAACAGGAATTGGATTGAGTAAAAATTTAAATTATGTTTTCTAGTTGATCCCTCTTGCCTCGAGTCACCTTTTTTTTACCTTGACTTGCAATATTTGACCACCGACACTTAATTGGCAATATTAGAAAACTTGCATGTTTTTTTTGGAAAATTTGCAAACTTTGAGGCAACACAGACTGAAGATATCATCCCACAAGTCCCTGCTTTTGACACATTAATAAGGAGGCACATGCATACTTGGCACCTATAGAGATGCTTGTCTGCCCCTGGGGACCTGTGCACGCAATGCTGGCTCTTTCTCAGTGATAGAAGCCATTTGTTGCAGGCTAACACCCAGTGGTGCAAGTAGAAAAAATTACCTAGTGGTACTGTGTTGCGTGCGGCGGAAAATATGCGTGGTCATATGACACTAGGGGAGTGGCCACATGACAAAGTGGGTGATGATAACTATGCCGAGAATGATGGAATTGAAAATAATTAGAAGCTGCACAACATGTGTTATTGTCACAGCTTTAGATGCACCCTTTTGTCACATAAAATGCTTCCATTTAATTTCCGGTAAATCTTCATTGCTTTGCACTAATGTAATGTAGAGGGAACAAAGTAAAAAAACAACACACAAATAAAAACAGAAACCTATCTGAATAAACTACAAAGACACTGTGCTAGGACTCGAGTAATTAGTGGGGAAAAGTAATAATAACTCACTGCAAGCAGAAAATGCAAGTATCTGACTAATTATATAATTGGTTTAAAGCATAACACACAGCACTGTCCACACATGACCCATGTCTATGTGGTGTATGCACACTGTACAGTGTGTTTAATCATGTGACAGCAGGGGTGCGATACTTAAACTAGGACATTGTATGAGCATAACACAGCACCTTACTTCCCAATACATCCACAGCCTCTGATAAACACTACATACATACATTAGAGATGTGCGCTGGGCACTTTTTCGGGTTTTGGATCTGGATCTCCCTTCGTGATTTGGATCTGGATTATTTTTGGCAAAACCACCCTTACGGGTTTTGGTTTTGGAACTGGATTTTTATGAAAAAATGCTAAAAATGGCTAAAATAGCAGAATTTGGGCCTGTTTTTGCCCCTAAAGTGTTATTGGCCTCAATAACATTAGTTTCCACTCATTTCTAGTCAATTTTGACCGCTTCACAGCTCACAAAATTGTTTTCATTTATTGTAGTTGGGCCAAAAGGTTATACCAAGGTAGCTGGCTGACTAAGCTAAGCGACAGCTGTGGGCATCACATACATGTGGACCTTACACTTCCAACCTGGCACATCTTGGAAGCAGAGCGGCACTGCAGGGGCAGACAGGGTGGCAGTTTAATAAACTACCCCAAAAAAAGAGAAATGCTCCAAAGAGCATACAAAGAGGTGCAAGATGAAATTGTCCTTGTGCCCTCCCACCCTTATGTTGTATACAGGACATGCACAGTTTAACCAATCATTACAGTGACAGGGACTTCAGCGGCAGGGACTGTCACATGTGGCTGAAATTATTGGTTTGTTTGGGCCCCCACAAAACAAGCTGGCAATGGGCAGTGCACAAACTGGCTTTACAAGATGTCATCCTAAAAAAAGAAAAAAATGCTCCAAAGAGCACAAAAAACATGGAGGAGCAAGATGAAATTGTCCTTGGGCCCTCCCACCTACCCTTATGTTGTATACAGGACATGCACAGTTTAACAAACCAATCGTTTCAGCGACAGGGACTTCAGTGGCTGGGACTGTCACATGTGGCTGAAACGATTGGTTTGTTTGGGCCTCCACAAAACAAGCTGGCAATGGGCAGTGCACAAACTGGTTTTACAAGATGTCATCCTCAGCCTCTGATCCTCACCCTCATCCTCTTCTTCACACACAATTAATTAGTTGTCGCTGGAATCAACTAATACAGGAGGACTGTGTGTATTAGGACGTAAGTACTGGTGAAGGAGGTCCAGTTGGTGGAATTTGAAGTTCATTTTTATGAACATAATCTTCTCCACGTTTTGTGGAAGTAACCTCCTACACCGATCGCTAACAAGGTTCCCAGCTGCGCTGAAGACGCTCTCAGAATATATATACTGGAGGGTGGGCAACTTAAATAAAGCAAAGCCAGTTTGTGCAAAGGCCGCCACATTGCCTTTTTTTCTTGCCAATAATAGAATGGACAGTCTGACATACCGATATGGATGCCATCACCACAGTAATCATCCACCATTCTTTCAATTGTGATAGCATCATAGGCAATAGTAGTAGACATGTCCATTATGGTAGGAAGCTCCTTCAGTCCGGACCAGATGTCAAATATATTTCTGGACTGAATAGCAGTGGCTCTCTTAGGAAAATGTTGTTTTTTCCTCACAACCCCAGTGGGAGAAACTGAAGGAGGAGTTGTGGGCCTGCCACGTTCCGCTTCGGCTGACAATTTTTGGACCAAGAGTTCTTTGCACCTCTGCAGATTTGTGCCCATTGGTAACAAAGACACAATGTAAGACTTAAACCTAGGATCCAGTATTGTCGAGAAAATATAATGATCTGATTTTAAGAGATCAACAACCCTTAGATACTTGCAAAGTGAATTAAGGGCCTGATCTAATAGTCCTACATATTTAGCAGATTCACTCTGCTTCAACTCCTCGTTCAAATTCTCCAACTGCTTTTGCAAAAGGCCTATCACGGGAATGACCTGACTCAAGCTGGCAGTGTCAGAACTAACTTCGCGTGTAGCAACCTCGAAGGGCTTCAGGATCTTGCACAACACAGAAATGATTCTCCACTGAGCTTGACTCAGGTGCATTCCCATTCCTCTCCCTATGTCAAAGGTCGAGGTGTAGCTTTGGATGGCCTTTTGCTGCTCCTCCATCTGCTGAAGCATATAGAGGGTGAAATTCCACCTCATGACCACCTCTTGCTTCAAATTAGCATTTCTTGCAAGTGTTTCAATCTCCTGAAACAAATTTTCCGGGCAACTGCCAACATCTCTTGAACACCCCTGTCATTTTTCAAGAAATGTTGCACAACCAAATGTATTGTGTGAGCAAAACATGGGACATGTTGGAATTTGCCCAGATGTAATGCTCTCACAATATTGGTGGCATTGTCGGACACAAATCCCGAGGAGAGTCCAAGTGGGGTAAGCCATTGCGCAATGACTTCCCGTAGTTTTTCTAGGAGGTTTTCAGCTGTATGCCTTTTACTGAAACCGGTGATACACAGAGTAGCCTGCATCTGAATGACAATGGGAAATGATGTTGCTGCTGTTGGTGCTGCTGCTGAAGGCAATACCCAGTGGGCAGTCAGTCATGTAGTCTTTAGTTTGCCCTGTTCCGCTTGTCCACATCCGTGGTTAAGTGGACAGTCGGTACAGCGGCATTTTTTAGGACACTAACAACGCTTTTTTAAATGTCTGTGTAAAGTCTGGGTATTGCCTTCCTGGAGAAGTGGAACCTAGATGGAATTTGGTACCGGGGACACAGGACCTCAAGCAACTGGGCAAAACCACAGAATTAATTGCGGATACTGGATGCACGTCTAATACCAACATAGTTGTTAAGGCGTCAGTAATACGCTGTGCAATGGGGTGACTGCTGGCATACTTCATCCCCCTTGCAAAAGATTGTTTTACAGTCAGTTGCTTGGTTAACTGATCAGGACTACCATTCTTGGTCCCCTTCCTGGAATCAGCACCAGCAGCAGCAGAAGCAACAGGTGTAGCTCTTAAGGGTGCTTCTGAGGAATCCAGGATAGGAGAGGATTCAGTCAGGCTCATGACATTGGGTGCAGGACTACTTGCCAATCCGATAATCGCTGAGGATGTGGATGATGCAGGTGTTTTAGGAGATTGCAGGCCCTTGGATCTAACAGAGAAAGGGGAGCAGGATGGTGACGCTGGGCAGGCTGCTACATGTTTCTTCACAGTTTCTTTTGACAAAAACTTCTGATGGATGTGCTGCAAGTGACATAACAGTGAGGAGGTCCCAAGGTGCTGCACATCCCTACCTCTACTTACAATAGCTTTGCAAATGCTACACACGACTTTACAGTTGTTGTCCGGATTCGGGTAGAAATAATTCCATACATACTGTACAAGGTGGATTTTTTTTGTCTTTTACCCTGGCATGAGAATGGGCTTTTTCATACCCCGGACAACAACTGTCTCCGTCGGTGCCTTTAAACAAACAACATCATCCTCAACATCGTCATCATCCACATCCTTCTGTGTGCCAGCTACACCAAGAGAATCCAAATCCTCATCCAATTCCTCAGAAGCATCCTCAAAAACCAGGTTAGCATCTTGACTGGGGATGCTCTTCTACTCACTTGCAGAGGGCACGCAAATGGTGGAATGAACCTCCTCTTCAAATACAGTATTTGAAAGGTCCGGCTCACATATGGCATCCACGGACACACTTAGACTCTCCTCTGGGATTTGTGACATTTGTGAACCCGCCTTTGTCTTCTTCTCAAGTTTCCTTTGTTTGATTGTACTACCAGAATGGCTACCATCATTCTGAGATGCTGTACCATCAGTCAGAAACAAAGGCCAAGGCCTTAGCCTTTCCTTCCCACTGCATGTGGTGAATGGCATATTGCCAATTTTATGTTTCTCTGTAGGTAACTTTACCTGTTTGGATTTTTTATGGACCATTGTAAAATGATATTTCTGCTTTGATTTACATGGCCTCTAGGCCTTTGACCATCGACCTTGTCATGACTGGTGGTAGTAGCTTCAGCACTTCTATCAGGTTGCTGATCTCCCACTATTTCCTCCTCCATCATCCTCCAAAAATGTGTTTTTATTTTATTTATTACTTTTATTTATTTTTCTTACTTTACACTGGACACAGCCTGTCACACTGGACACAGCCCTGGACACTGCCCATCACCCTGGACACAGCCCCTGGACAATGGACACAGCCTCTGGACACCGTGTCTGGACACAGCTCCTGTACACTGGACACAGCCGTCACACTGGACACCACCCCTGGACACAGCCCATCACACTGGACACTGGACACAGCCTCTGGACACCGCCCCTGGACACAGCTACTGTACACTGGACACTGGACACCACCCCTGGACACAGCCCGTCACACTGGACACAGCCTCTGTACACACCGCCCCTGGACACAGCTCCTGTACACTGGACACAGTCCGTCACACTGGACCCTGGACACAGCCTGT
Organism: Crinia signifera; assembly: GCF_055691185.1. NCBI lineage: Eukaryota > Metazoa > Chordata > Amphibia > Anura > Myobatrachidae > Crinia > Crinia signifera. The sequence goes on from NC_139222.1 coordinate 255,482,830, forward strand.
CACCCTGGACACAGCCCCTGTACACTGGACATTGCCCCCTGGACACAGCCCCTGGACACTGGAAAAAGCCTCTGGACACCGCGTCTGGACACAGCTCCTGTACACTGGACACAGCCATCACACTGGACACAGCCCATCACACTGGACACAGCCTCTGGACACCGCGTCTGGACACAGCTCCTGTACACTGCACACAGCCGTCACACTGGACACCACCCCTGGAACAGCCTGTCACACTGGACACTGGACACAGCCTCTGGACACCGCCCCTGGACACAGCTCCTGTACACTGGACACAGTCATCACACTGGACACAGCCTGTCACCCTGGACACAGCCCCTGTACACTGGACACTGCCCCCTGGACACAGACACTGGACACAGCCCCTGGACACAGCCCCTGTCACACTGGACACAGCCCCTGTCACACTGGCCAATGCACCCTGTACACAGCCCCTTTACACTGGACACAGCCCCTGTATACAGCCCCTTTACACTGGACACAGCCCCTGTAAAAAGCCCCTGTACACTGGACACAACCCCTGTACACTGGACACAGCCCTTCACACTGGACACAGGCCCTGTCACACTGGACGCAGTCACTGATGGACACAGCCCCTGTCACACTGTACACAACCCCTGTACACTGGACACAAGCCCTGTCACACTGAAAACAGCCGCTGTACAGCCCCTTGTACACTGGCCCCTGCAGCCCCTGTACACTGGACTTGTGTACAGCAGCCCCTGCAGACCCTAATCAAGTGAGCAGCAGCAAACAAAATAATATATTATTAACTTAAGTAACTTAGATATAGCACAGTACACAGCACAGAGCACAACCTCTTCCCTCTCCTATGCTGGAGTAAAGATGGCGGGGCGCGCGTGTGTTTTATATAGAATCCAGATCCCGCGAGAATCCGACAGCACGATGATGACGTTTTGCCTTGTTTTCGGTCCGGAATTAAGCAGGAACTCATGAGTCAGCTCGGATCCCGCCTCGGATTGCAATGTTCGGGTGGGTTCGGATCTCAGAAATCCGGACCCGCTCATCTCTAACATACATACATACATACATACATAAGCAGTCAGGCTCCCCTGCCCCTCATGCCGGCACCCCCACCCCAAGGCCACTGTGACAGGTAAATTACGAGTGCCTCCGGAAACACCATGACTCCCCTACACTCTCTCACCGGTCTAGGTGACTTCTCCTGACCCTCATTCCCCGCTGTCCAGCTTGGATCACCGGTGCACCCAGCCCTGACAGTCAGCCTCTGCCGCCATCTTGCTCCGGTAACGTGACATCACTGGTGGGCGAGGTGGCTGCTGGCAAGGTCTGAGGCTGAGGGGTGGCGGAAGTGTTAAGGCGAGCCTAAGTCGCCCGTGCTGCCGCCTTGCCTCAGCTTAATGTTACTGCGTAAACCTGCGCATGCGCAGTGACATGCTTCCCGGGATTTGTTATGATGGTACGGGGTACTGGCGCAATATGTTATAGCGGTACGCCGTACCATCCTGTACCGCCACACGTTCACCCCTGATAACACCACACTGCAGCATTTGGAGTAGCTAGCATGTTGGTGTCCCTTCTTCTGAGGGAGACATACATGTGAAGCATGCTGTCACGGACCCACCGGTCGCCTGCTCCGATACGTCAGTCTGAGCAGCTCCGGCCATGACTGGGGTTCACTTTGGACACTCGGGTCCTTTCTTTGAGGTACACTGCCACCAGCCAAAACCTGATTTTAGCGCTTGAAACTGCGCAAGGGGCGGCTTGGCTCGCACCTGACCACACAATGCAATATAAAAATGGTAACACGCTCTCCGTGGACTTACAGGATCTTAAGAACACAGTACCAGAACTGAGAATTATATGATTTATTTCTAGAAATACTACAGAGCTTTAGTGAAAAAATGGTTACAAGATAGTATAATGATTTAAAAGCACACACAAGATAAATGCAATTTCAGAAATAAAAAGGAAATGACAGAACCGTATCTTACACGTAAATACAAATTCTGGCGTGGGGGATCTCCACAAGAAACAAGTGGTCACTTCTAGCTGGATGCTGCGCCCCAAGAAGTACAACTTTCTATTCAAAGGTACAGAGGTTTTATCTGCAGCCTCCCTCATCCCTCCCACCCTTGGGATTTTTAACCCTTCTCTTGCTGACCACTAGGGAATGTCCATAGATATAGGATCTTTCCCATGAAGAATCCGTCCCTGCTTTGAAGTAGATTTTACACATTTCTCAAGTGATAAGAGGTAATTTAGTGGAGGGTCAGAGCCCCTTTGGCCTGTTGGCCGGACACTATTGCTCTCCCCCCCCCCCCCCCCCCCCCCCCAATGTGGTTTGAGGGGTTTCCGATCTTATCTGACATCCTAACTTCAGAGGATTTCTAAAGATGGTCAAACTGAGGGAATACAGACCTCAAACTCCCAGGGTCACCTACAGTTTACACACATAATACAAGACATGTCCTGATTCCAAACATAATAGTCACAGGAGACATAACTTTACAACAATATCGGACAGACATTGATCTCGCATAATAATAATAACGGGAGGCATACTTTAATTTGATCGATCACCTGATCTGATCGTTACACATGCACATCCCATACATTCAGGACCTCCCTTGTGATGCTTGGGCCAGTATCCCATGCCTGTGCTTGGGTCAGTATCACAACAGACTACTGCTATGTGCTGAGCTCCAGGGGATCTGCAGAAAGAACACTGCCACTGAGTAGGAGCAGTCTGCTGTCACTCCTTACATGATGTACAGCTTCTGCTGCTGCACTGCTATAAGCGGCTAGCAGTAGTGGTCAGGTAAGAATTGTTACTTGGTGGGTGGATTGCATTAATTGCTCCACCCACTCACGACAAATTGTGGGTGGAGTGGTGCATGGTGCCCTGTTTTTCCCTAGTTTTTTTCAACATTTTTATTGCAAAGGGACTTGTGCACACCTCATTGAATTTGGCCACAACTCCATTACCCAAGCCCGTCCTTGCTCTTGACAGCCCTATCTATGGGTGCTGCTTTTTTGCAGAATGTACTAAGCTCTGGAATGCAATGCATTTTGGAAATTTGCCACTTTTATCTGTGAGCTACTTTCTGCAAGAGTTACTGCGAGATATAGGAAAGGAGACAGCAGGTCCCGGAGTTCCTCTGGGAGTTCAACCCCCCACACAGACACAAATAACATAATCTGGACAGAGACCAAGCCAACTACTGGGGGGAAATTTACTAATTAATTTTGGGTGCGATCAGTGGTGGCTCCTGAGGTTGGGCTGCAGCAAAGTCAAAAATTCAAATACTATAGGGAAGAAACACCAACTGCCAGTGAGTCAGTTTGGAATGGCAGTTGGTGTGCCTCTCCTATTTGAATTTTGTGCTGCAGCCCCTCCTCTGGAGCCTCTCCTGAGTGTGATCCATTCCTGCGTTGTTATATTATTGTATACTTTCTAATAAAACACATTTTTGCCATTTGTGATTGTGCCCTATTTTAAGCTAATTCTTATATTAAAAACCCTACTTTAACAAAAATTCAGTACCAACATTACAGGTATATGCTGGTGATGTAAAAATTAAATGTTAACATATATAAATATATATATAAATATAACATATTAAAAGCCCAAACTTTGACAATGTTCTGTTTTAACTGGTTTATTACTATGCAGCCATTTATGCCACACTCCTGCTTTAGCTCCACCCACAGTATCCACAGCACCTTTCCCCCTAGGGGGGAGGGGCGGGGATGTCCTGTCTATTTTGTCAGGCCTGGGCCCCACAATTTATGATGGCAGCCCTGGTCCTTAGTAAATTTGAGATTAGCTAAAATGCATCTTTTTTGCATAAAAAGAGAAAGCTAAATCGATCCAAACGACCTTTAGTAAATGTACCATTAGTGTGTTGGTTGGACTGTAGAAGGAATCCAACAAGAAACAAATGAAAACAAGAATTCTTTATATACAATCTCCAGTTGCTCCCTAATAAGGATAGGAATTAGCATTGTGTAAGAACACTCACCATGTAGAAGAACGTGACATGATCAGATTTAGGATCCCGGCTCTTGATATCGTATTCCACAGTCACTGACAGATCGGAGTCACAAGGAATTTTCTCTGAATTTGTTTCTATATTCAGAAAACTGTGACTCTCAGAGTATAAGGAGACCAGATACATTTGTGCCAGGTGATGCCTATGGAAGTCCTCATCATCCTCATGTGATCCAATCTTTGCCTGAGGGTAAAACACATAAGAGGAGTGAAACCACCTGTAAATTTGTGCAATAAGTTAAAAATACTGCAATTTAAATGACACTTTTTGCAATATAAATTCTTGCTTACATTAATCAGCTCTTTTAAGGGACGACATGCTGGAGACATTGGAGCAGTGGCGTTTTTTTTTCCTATGGGCTGCAGTGCTGCAGTCCCCCTGGTAAATTCCATCACTGTTCCTTGCCTAATGGGCCCCATACATCAGCAATCACAATTTATGGATTTTCAGATATTGGGATATTTTGGCCAGATAAATGGATTTTACAATCTATCCGACTTTGCCCACACATTACAGATTTATTTCAGTGATCGGCAGATTTTTCCCATCTAAAAATTGCATCTTCATATCTGGAAATTGCCCCAATCGATTGTCATTTCAGCTGTTCATAATGTAAATAGATGAAGAAAAAGAATTGGGAATTCCCACACATATAAAAAAGATCCGCAGATAATACCAGATTATTAAACATGTTTAAAAACCTGATTAAGCAATCGATTGGCGATTTTGATTGGGATTGCCAAAAGGGGGAGCCCACACATCTAAAATTAATTGTGGCAATCATCTCCATATCTGAAAATTGTCACAATTAATTGTTGATGTATGGGGCCCTTAAGTGAACCCAAATGCAGTCTGTGAGACTGCACGGGCTTCACTGTGACTGGCAGTGACTTCCTATTGGAAATCTGACCGGTTTACCAAGGCAGTCCCATTGGGATGTGTTCCCTTTCTCTGAGACGCCTCTTCACGGGTTGCTGATCATCAGCCCATAAAAACTGGGTTCCGCGCATGCGCAGCACATGGACAATACTGTACGTGCATTAGACCCGGAATATGCCTCTTGGGGCTGCTGCAAAAACATCCCAAGTAGGCTGGGGGCCGGCACATTGTGCAGTACCGAAGAAGCTACTGCTCATGCGTCGGCCCTGTGGCGGGGACCGATGACTTGAACAGGGACCCTGGGACAGTGATTGGCGGCAGCGGAGATGGGGCCTGCATTGTAGAAGCCCCCTCCTCCGCAGAGGTAAGAGCCGCTGCTGTATTAGAGGTTGTTCAGACCTCATCGCTGGGATGCAATTTTACAGGCCAGATGATTATCTAATGGACGTGCATACGGATTGTAGCATGCATGCCCGAGGCCATTGATCGATAAAATCCAGCGTCTTTTTAATCGCTGGATTTTCGCAAGGAAACTGATGTTTGTAGGTGGATCAGGAACAAATGCAGACTTGCCCAAGCATTTTCAGGCAGGGTGTGTGGAGTCAGCTTTGGTCCTGATCAGCCTGATTCTATCGAACTGGCCGTGTAGGTCCTGGGTTAGACAGAGACTGTCAAAATCATTAGATGGTGAGTGAGATATTTGCAGTTGATCGCACACCTGTGAGATATTCACAGGCCTTTTACAGGCTTACATGGGGCAGGATATAACTCTGGCGGGGAGGTGGCTATCTGATCACATGGATTTGCAAATTAGCAGTGAAGTAATCAGATCTGAATAACTCTTATTCATTTCCAAGTCCCATAACTTCATTTATCCAAAATAATCTCAATGTCACCCCAAACTGCCAGCCATTTGTTCATTCCATAATGGATCCCGCATACAGTACGTCCACATGTCTGTGAACATATCTCCAACTTCTTCTTTAATGAGCAGCAGGAGAAACTGTGCCAGAAGTGCGGGTGCTTTCAAAAAGGGGCAGAGCCTTGTGTAGAAGGGCATGGCCTCATACTGAGGGGGTGTGGTTTAGCGCCATGCCCCATTTTCTACACTTACATTATATAGTCCAAATCGAATAGAAGTGAAGGGGTGTGCACACGCTTCGATTTTGAAAGGTTTTTGATTCTATTTTGCCTATAGAAGCAAAATTGAATCGAAATCGAATGGTTTTTAAGATGCTTTTGATCTGTATTCGATTCAATGCGCGCTTCCGTTTTCTCTATATCGAAAAGAAAAATAGACTGTGCAGGCAAGGAAATATCGAATTTGATACAGTAAATCGAATGTGTACACTGTACCTTGAATGTAAATCGAATTCGATATCGAAATCGATATCTAATGCAAAAGTACAGATCTAATGCCAAATTGAATGCAAAGATCTAATGCCAATTCTAATGGAAAATCGAATCGGACATCGAATCTAAAGCAAATTGAAGCGTGTGCACACACCTTTAGTCTGAATTGCACCTGTACAGCCGCATTCAATGCAGATGCGATCCCGATGCGCAGTCCTGTGCAGGCAAGTCTATTTCTGCCTGTTTGAAAGGACCATGAGATGCGGCCGAAAATCGGCGAGCTCCGGCCGTTCTCGGCAGAACGTGCCCGACTGTTTGTGAAGTTGGGCACGTTCTGCTGAGATCCCTGCTCAATGCAATCATACTTTGGGGTTACACTCTAAGGGGGTATTCAATTTTCACTGCTATTGTATTCAATTGTGGACATTTTCTTCCCTTTTCTTGGGCCAAAAAGGCGTGGGTGCAAACCGAAAAAGTGGTGAAAATACTAAACGGACTATTTCCTTATGTACATGAATAAAATAGGAAAATGCAATAGCACCATGTTGTAGAGTAACTTACTGTTAATAATAGAGTGTTGTCCCATGTAGAAGTATTGAGTTTACCATGAGCAATTCCATTGTTGTCAGTCACCAGACTTGCAGCCTTTTCACTATCTCCTTCCATATATATGGATATGGCTTTATTTGCTATGGGTTGTTCTTTCTCATCAACAACACGCACCTGGTGATGATAAGTACAGACTGAAACCTTCATATAATGAAAGTAACTGTATATATTCAGTAATAGAATGATCACAGGGGCAAATGCAGGATTTCCGGAGGAGGGTTTACAAATGTTTGAGTTTAGATCGACTGTCTCCAGTCCATGAAGATGCATAATTAGCATGTACTGTAATCAGCTGTAGTCTGTCCCAAACAAAGGGGCAGATGTTTTAATCCTGGTGAAGTGATAAAGTGGTGATAATGGACCAGCCAATCCTCTACTAACTGTCATTTTTTAAACACAGCTGATAGGCTGGTGAGTTATCACTTTACTGGGCTTAATACATCTGCCACTATGTGCCATAATACAATAAGTCAGACTTATGAAGGCCCAATGATCATGGGAGCCACTTAACCGATTCTCTGTCTGGTGAAATGATTGAGCACTCAGATCCACAGAGACACGCACAGCTGACTTGGTAATGTGCTGCAACTGGGCATGGGCAGAAGATTCATTCTGCCCTTTATATTGTATGTATTGGTCGATGTGGGGTCTTGGCGTTTCCGGGAAACTGGAAACCCCCATTGCAATTACCTATGGATGTGTGTCACACACAGCCGCGGCGGTGCGTGGCGGGCATATTACTCACCCGTTCGCGCCCGCCGTCGGCTAGCGTGTAGTGGTCTCCGGGTCAGCGGCAGCGGGCAGCGGCAGTCTGGTGGGCAGCAGGCAGCGTGGGACGCTGACAGGTGTAGCAGTGTGTGCTGTAATGGTGCCGGGAGGCCGGCGTCGCCATCTTGGTTAAGGGCAAATAGCAGATTGGCCCAGGTCTGAGGTTTCCGCCCATACTGACCTGACAGCCAATGGCAGCCACCCTCTTGGGATATAGGGGATCTGCCTAGGGCTGTTCAGTGTCAGTACAAAGAGTCTCCCGAGGCGTTCACAGCTCCCAGCTGACTCCGGCTCTCTGACTCACCTCTCCTGACCTTGGTGCCTTGCTCGTGCTCTGTGCTGGTCTAGGCTACTGCTTAACCCCATCGCTGCCAGTTCTCTCCACAGTCTGGCCTCTGCCTGTATCCCTGAGCTTCCTGGCCTAGCTCTTCAAGTCTTCTGCTTCCAAGCAATTCTGCAATCTTCATTTCATCATTCATCTTCTTCCAGTCTTCAAGGATCCTTCATTTACCATCAAGTACATTCTCTTTCCGGATCCTCTTATTCTTCAAGACCCCAGCTTGCCGTCCTGTGCTATTGAACTGTCATTATTCAAATGAACTTTCTTCTTCTAAAAGTGCCTTGCTGGCTCAAGTATTATTTACCACTAACTGACACTTAAAGAAAGTATTCAAGTGTGTATTGTTTCCATTGATGAATTATATTATTAAACCTGCACGATTTAATCCTTCCTCCTCTGGTCCGCCTCCGGTTGCTACACACCACACGACTTCATCCAGCCCTTCAGTTGTGACAGATGTGCATGCATCACATGGTTCCTATCAGAAGATATACGGTTCTTATCACAAGAATCTTTTCAAACATCTCTTCAAGGAAAGCTGCTTCTTTGCCATAGAAAATATGGAGGTGCAATTGGTCCCATGTGTACGATAAGACACAACTGATAACTCTGGAAGGGAAAATGGCCCTGCACCAATGCACAGCATTGCAAGAAATCTCCAAAACACCAATTGCTTTCTCTTGCAGGCGGTTACACTGCATGCTTTCTCCCTCCCCACACACTGCATGCTTTCTCCCTCCTCACACACAGCATGCTTGGTCCCTCCCTGCACACAGAATGCTTGCTCCCTCCCTGCACACAGCATGCTTGGCTCCCTCCCTGCACACAGAATGCTTGGTTCCTCCCTGCCCACAGCATCCTTGCTCCCTCCCTGCCCACAGCATCCTTGCTCCCTCCCTGCACACAGCACGCTTGGTCCCTCCCCGCACACAGCATGCTTGGTCCCTACCCGCACACAGCACGATTGATCCCTCCCCGCACACAGCACGCTTGGTCCCTCCCCGCACACAGCATGCTTGGTCCCTCCCCGCACACAGCACGCTTGGTCCCTCCCCGCACACAGCACGCTTGGTCCCTCCCCGCACACAGCACGTTTGGTCCCTCCCCGCACACAGCACGCTTGGTCCCTCCCCGCATACAGCACACTTGGTCCCTCCCTGCACACAGAATGCTTGGTCCCTTCCTGCACACAGCATGATTAGTCCCTCCCTGTGGGGCGATTGCAAATTGTTTCAATCGCATTGCAGCAATGCAAATAATTTTCAGAACTGTGAAGCACTCGCATAGATAGGGACAGTGCTACAGAAGGTGTTAGCTGCACAGGAGAAAGCCGGCTCACCCCGCTGTCAGTGTGGGTGAGTTGGCTCTGCAGTAGAGAGACCAGTGCTGGACCCTGGGTCGGTAAGTATGTTGTTGTAAAAGTGAGGTGTGTGGTTGTGTGTGTAATAAAGTTATACTTTTCTGTGTGTGTGTTTTATTTTAACATTCTTTTTACAGGTGGACTACAAGTCCCAGTGGGCCCATTAATGCCTCACATGCGGGGACTTGTGATTTAACCCTATCAGGCCGGCGTCCACTGGCCATGGATGCCGGTGACCATCCCGGGCTTCAGCCTTGGACGGGTGAAGCCTGGGGTGGGGACCCCTTTATTGGGGGGGTCCTAACTCCTCCAGGTACCCCGTCCAAGGCTGACCCACCACGGTGCTCATGTTTCGGCCAGGGACCTTATGTTAAAAGCGTCCCCCGGCTGTGGCATGACACAGCGGGCTGTTGGAGCCCGGTGCTGGTTTCAAAATACGGGGGACCACCAGATTTTTTGTCCCCTGTATTTTGGAACCAGGACCGGTCCAAGAGTCCGGGGCTGGTTTCAGAAATTCGGGGGATCCTTACACTTTCCCCCCCCTGTATTTTTAGAACCAGGTCCGGTTTAATGAACCCGGGGCTGGTTATGCTCAGGAGGGGGGACCTCTCGTCATTTTTTCATTAACACAAATTCGCAAATTTCCTCAAATTCGCACATTTTCATGCCTAAAATTCGCCCATTATCGCACTTTATTGCACTTTTTTACCCGGAAAACACATCTCAATAAATATGCGAATAATGGGCAAATTTGAAAATGACTAAAAATCGCATTCTATTGAATGTCACCCGTAGTTTCATTCACTGCCAGCATATGGCAGTGTTTTGGTGACACACGGATACTAGATATATATATAGATGATAAGATGATATGAAGGAGTAGGTTCAAACCAAATCCTTGCAAAGCAGGCTCCAATGAGAGACCAGGACAGAATGATGGATTAACCAAATGTTACTTTTGGGCTATACTGTATATAGAATACTCAGACATTTGACAGTTTTGTGATGCCATCAATTCTAGTGCAAATTACCCTGCATTTTTCTATTTGATTTTTAAAATTTCTAGTATCACCAGCAGAATTCTGGATTCTGCATTATCGTCTCCAAACAGTCCCCTCGTGTCAATCACTTTGCAATTAAATCCCCACTGTGAGCAGCCTCACAAAGGTAAACTGGAGCATGTGCAGGGCATTTGTGGCGCAGGCCCAGTCAGCCAATAATCCCTCAATTGCGTAAACATCATCATTGTGAGTCAATCCCTCCATGGTGGATTCATCACATATATTCTACTATTTTTTGTAAATTAAAATCTAATAGATGACTCAGATGAACTCTTTGGTTGACATTTAGGGGGAAATTTACCAATATGAAAAACCTAGTTTTTCGTATTGGTATTTTCCCTACGACTGCATACGACTGTTTAAGTCGTATGCAAAGTCGTGTTCCGGAGGATCAGTTACAAAGCAGTCAGATACGACTGCTTTGTAACCCTCCGATGGTGTAATGATTCGTATTAGCGGCCGTATATACGGCTGCTAATACGAATTATTTCTAGCAGTCTGCACGGATCAGTCAGATCCGTGCAGGCTGCAAGGTGTAAAAAAAAATAGAAAAATAAATAAAAAAAAAAAAACGGCGTGGGGTCCCCCCCACAGCCAAAACCAGCACCAGGCTGACAGAGCCTGGAGCCGGTAATTAAAAATCAGGGAACCCGACAAATAGGGGTTCCCTGATTTTTAACAACCAGCCCCAGGCTCCTGCTCTGGGGCTGGTTCCCAAAATACGGGGGACAAAATGAGTAGGGGTCCCCCGTATTTTAAGAACCAGCCCCAGGCAAAACCAGCCAGCAGGGTAATGCCACAGCCGGGGGGAGACTTTTTATGCAAGTCCCCCCGGCCAAAGCATTAACCCTACCGACCAGTCAGCCTGGCCAGGGGCCCTGGGGGAGTGGGGACCCCCCCAATAAAGGGGTCCCCCCCCTCCAGGACTTACCTGACCAGGCTGAAGCCTGGTGCTGTCCTCGATGCCCCTGGGCGGTGGGCATCGAGCTGATAGTTGTGTAAAAAATAGAACAAACTATTGTTTTTTACTGTGGCACTACAAGTGCCAGCAAGCCTCCCCAGCAAGCTGGGACTTGGAGAACCACAAGTCCCAGCCTGCTGGGCATTAAAGGGCCCGCTGGGTCTTGTAGTGCCACAGTAAAAAAAATAGTTAAGTAAAACACACTGACACCCATTTTAAATAAAAGTTTAATACACACATTACATACATACTGATACTTACCTTTCTTGATCCCGTAGGTAGCCCTGGTCCTGATGTCCTGTGTCGTCCTCCAGGTCCATGTCGGCTGTCTGCGTCGTCCTCCAGGTCCATGTCGATGGTCTGTGTCGTCCTCCAGGTCCATGGCGGTGTCCGGGTCGGAAGAAATCCATGTTGGAGCTGTGGAAGGAAATCCTACTCACCTGTTCCTGCGCTGAAGATGTCTTCTCTTGATCCAACGTAATCCAGGTAATCTTCATGCTGTCGGCGCTCCCCGCTGTCTGCGCTGTCTCTGCTGTCTGCGAGAAAGTCGGCTCCTGATTGGCCTGCTAGGCGCCCAATAGAATTCAGTCTGAGGAGAGGCGCCGAATATGAAACATCTCAGCATCTCTCCTCAGCGCGATGCAGAGACAGCGGGGGGGACTTGCATAAAAAGTCTCCCCCCGGCTGTGGCATTACCCTGCTGGCTGGTTTTGCCTGGGGCTGGTTCTTAAAATACGGGGGACCCCTACTCATTTTGTCCCCCGTATTTTGGGAACCAGCCCCAGAGCAGGAGCCTGGGGCTGGTTGTTAAAAATCAGGGAACCCCTATTTGTCGGGTTCCCTGATTTTTAATTACCGGCTCCAGGCTCTGTTAGCCTGGTGCTGGTTTCGGCTGTGGGGGGGACCCCACGCCGTTTTTTTTTTACGAATGTTCCATCTTTAGGACTACGAATTGTTGTATTTTTGGGATTGTAAATCCCGAAAATACAAATTCGTAAAAAAAAGGTGTATTTCTCCCTACGAATACACCTTTTTTCTACGAATCCATTTTGGTAAATGTCCCCCTTAATAGGATGCAATTTTTTCGTATTTTCCGAAATCGCACATTATCACACTTTTTAAAATCGCATTTTTTGCTGGGAATGCGCATATTTAATGAGATGTGAATTCTGGGCAAAAAAAGTGCGATAAAGTGCAATTTTTAGTCATGAAAATGTGCAATTTTTAGTCATGAAAATGTGCAATTTTTAGTCATTAAAATGTGCGAATTTGAGGACATGTGCAATTTTGTGTTAAAATATGTTTTTAAAAAATGACGTGGGGTACCCCATCCTGAGCATAACCAGCCCCAGGCTCATTGAGCCAGACCTGGCTCCAAAAATACCAGGGGACAAAAAGCGTAGGGTTCCCCCATATTTCTGAAACCAGACCCTGACTCTTGGACCAGTCCTGGTTCCAAAAATATGGGGGACAAAAAAACTGAGGGTCCCCCGTATTTTGGAACCACCCAGGGCTCCAACAACCCGTGGTATCATGCCACAGCTAGAGGACACTTTTTATCTAAGGTTCCCCAGCTGTATCATGGGAAACCAGGTGCCCCGTCCAGGGCTGACCAGCCATGGTGAGCATGATACGGCCGGGGAACTTATGTACAATATATCCCCCAGCTGTGGCATGACACCATTGGCTGTTGGAACCCATTGTTGGTTCCAAAATACGGGGGACCCCTAGCTTTTTTGTCCCCTGTATTTTTTGAACCAAGACTGGTCCAATAGTCTGGGGCTGGTTTTTAGAAAGATGGGGGATCCCTGCGTTTTTTTGTCCCTCGTATTTTGGAACCAGGTCCAGCTCAATGAGTCCGGGGCTGGTTATGCTCAGGTGGGGGGACCCCATGCCAATTTTTTTTTTTAATTTAAGCTTTACACATATTTTAACATAGAACCATGCACAGATCTATATGGTCTGTGCATGGTTCTATCAAATTCGCCCATCACAACCCGGTCTGCTTGTGTGGTGATTTTTAGTAATGTTTTCCCAAATTCGCATCAACATCTGGATGCGAGTTCCGGCATTACTAGAAATCGTCACTTCAGAATGTGCGAATTTGCGGCAAAAATGTGTGGATTTTGTCGCATTTTGCAACTCATTAACTATGCGATTTCAGAAAAAGTGAGAAAACAGACTTTTCTTTGCAAAAATATTGTCCAAAAAAAATAAATTTGCATCCTATTAAATGTCACCATTTGTATTTATAGCTTATTAATTTAGTGCAGAAAAAGATAAGTTTACCTCCACATGTCACTGAAAATGTAATTACCTTGACGTGGAATGGAGCACCTGTAGTGTAATACTTTTCAGAATCCACAAATGTAATGGTTTTGAATTTGCTGATAGAGAGTTCTTCTGAGTCTGTCTCAGTGTGACCTATAGGAAGACAATTACTGTGTTAGTAGACATTTAGGGTGACATTTATTAGAGATCGTTGTTGGGTTTTTGGCGATTTATATCGCAAAAACGGACGGTTTTTTTTTTTCAAAATCGACTACTTAATGGGTGGCGATTTGTGGCATAAATCGCACTTTTTGCCGGTAATTCGCACTTTTTGAAGTGCCGATTTACAACATCGCATCCAGATGTTTTCCCATTGAAAAAGATACAAATCGCTAATTTAATGTCTGCCGCATTTGGAAATCGACAGCAAAATGCGATTTTTGCCCCCCAAAAAAACATGCCAAGTCCAGGGTGGCGGTTTGCAAAAAATCGCCACCGTTTGAGCGTAGAGACGGTTAAATATCTCACAGGTGACCCACATAGCACTTACTAACTCCCCTACATATACTCCCACATGATTATGGACACCTGTGAGCATAGGCGTGCGCAGCCCATTTTATTAGGGGGTGCACCATCAAAGGAGTGTGCATAGCTCCACCTATTGGGCGTGTCTAACACCGCCAATCAGGCATGTCTTCCATCATCTATTGGCACTCGCTACAATATATCTCAGCCACACCATAATCTGCCTATTTCAGTTTTAATCTTCTAATTACTCTGTGTACATGCAAATACAGTCATAGACATATATGGATTACGCAGGTATGTAGTAATATGACAATATGGTCTAGTACAATTAACAATGCAAAACACACATTATTGATTGATAGGTGCTTATTTTAATGGAATACAGTTCTAAAAAGCAAAAGTCTATTGCTGGTATTGCTAGCGGCAGAGGTGTTCATAAGGGTGGGCACAGCATTAGGCCTGTGCACCCCTAACACTCAATGTGCGCACGCCTATGCCTGTGAAGCTGTTTGAGATGGACATTTTGCACAGTGGACTGGAGGTGCTAGTGTGTGAGCTGGGGTGTTTGGAGGAGCTACGCAGGAAGGATGCTGCTGCTGCCCACCAGATCCAGGTACCCCGACCACTCCGTGCTTCTCGGCGGTACCGTGCTAGGGTGTACCTGGACTCCCTCTCCAGGGGCTGGCTGGCAACTTTTAGCCTAGGGGGCAAGTCCAGAGCACTGGCCCATAATCAGCCAAGTCACCGTCGGAAGGAATGCTTTTGCGCGCCGTAGGCGCGCCGAAAAATTAGGGGCGTGGCCTATCATAAGGGGCGTTGCCTGTACCATGATTGTATTGTGTACCTGCAGATTGCACATTTTAGCGAACCTTGTAATACCCATTACACATAAAGCCACATGCCGTAATGCCAATTACACATTATGCTGAACACCATGATTGCCAGTTACACATTACGCCCAACACTGCGATGCTAATTACTCAATACACCGCACACTGTGATGCTAATTACACATTATGCTGCACACCTTGATGCCCATTACACCCCATACTGTGATGGCAATTACCCAATGCTCCCCACACCGTAATGTCCATTACGCCCCATACCATGATGCCCATTACACCGCACAATGTGATGTCCACAGTGCCAGATATGCCCCCACAGTGCAAGATATTCCGCCACAGTACCAAATACACATATGCCCCCACAGTGCCAGACACAAATGCCGCCACAGTGCCAGATATTCTGCCACAGTGCCAAATACGCATATTCCTCCACAGTGCCAGATATGCCCCCAGAGTGCCAGAGACACATATGCCCCCACAGTGCCAGAGACACATATGCCCCCACAGTGCCAGAGACACATATTCCCCCACAGTGCCAAAGACACATATGCCCCCACAGTGCCAGATATGCCCCCACAGTGCCAGAGACACATATGCCCCCAGAGTGCCAGAGACACATATGCCCCCTCAGTGCCAGAGACACATATGCCCCCACAGTGCCAAAGACACATATGCCCCCACAGTGCCAGATATGCCCCCACAGTGCCAGATATGCCCCCACAGTGCCAGAGACACATATGCCCCCACAGTGCCAGATACACATATGCCCCCACAGTGCCAGATATGCCCCCACAGTGCCAAATACACATATGCCCCACAGTGCCACACATATGCCCCCACAGTGCCAAATACACATATGCCCCAACAGTGCCAGATACACATATGCCCCCACAGTGCCAAATACACATATGCCCCACTGTGCCAGATACACATATGCCCCCACAGTGCCAAATACATATATGCCCCCACAGTGCCAGATATGCCCCCCACAGTGCCAGATACACATATGCCCCCACACAGTGCCAGATATGCCCCCACACAGTGCCAGATATGCCCCCACACAGTGCCAGATATGCCCCCACACAGTGCCAGATATGCCCCCACACAGTGCCAGATATGCCCCCACAGTGACAGAAACACATATGCTGGGGTGAGGGAGGGGGGGGGGGAGAGCGCTTACCCACGCTAGCTGCGGGCCGTGCTGCGGCTGGATCAGCTTCTCCAGCCCTCCTGCGCTGGCCGCGGCTTCCAGAACACGGCCGCGGCTACAGGAAAATGGCCGCCGGCCTCCTGCACTGAGAACATGTCCTCAGTGCAGGGGGCCGGCGGCCATTTTCCTGTAGCCGCGGCCGTGTTCTGTAAGCCGCGGCCAGTGCAGGAGGGCTGGAGAAGCTGATCCAGCCGCAGCACGGCCCGCAGCCAGTGGGTGGGTAAGCGGCCCGGGGGGCATATGGCACTCTGCCCCCCGGCCCAGCCCGCCCCTGTCCCTCTCTGATCAACAGGTGGTGGACATGTTTAGGTTGAACCGACAGAACCTGTTGAACTTATATGAGCAGGTGAGAGATGATTTGGACCCTTGTTGGGGGGCCAACTATGCAGTGTCTGGGCTGCAGAAATTAATGTGCGCCCTCCACTTGTTTGCCACAGGCTCCACTCAGTCTGTGAGCTCATGGGCCTTGGGGGTGTCACAAGCCACTTTCTCTAAACATTTTTCTCAAGTGTTAAATGCATTAAAGAAGCTGTGGCGCACATATATCACATTCCCACGTTGTGAGTCAGAGTGGCAGGACCTGAAGGTGGCATTCTATCGGCTCTCAGCATTTCCAAATGTGCTGGGACCCATAGACTGCACCCACATTGGGATTCGGGCCCCGCACGTGATGGAGCATGTCTATGTTAATCGCAGGGGCAGACATTCCCTCAATGTGCAGGTGGTCTGCGATGCCAACCTCAGAATTCTCAGTGTGGTTGCAGGCTACCCCGGGAACTGCCATGATGCCTACATCCTGCGGCACTCAGCTCTCTGGGACCATTTCCACAACAACACCATGCCAGAGGGCTGGCTACTTGGTAAGTCACTTACCACTGTTTACATGATGTTTGCTTACCTATGTCTTTACCTTTAACATCCATGTGTGGAACCTTCTAATCAAGAGTCATTTCTGTTGTAATTGTTTATACCAGCCCAAACAATGTAGTATAGGCTGCTACTATTATGTACCAATTACCCACATGATATGTGACCACACAAATCCCTTTACATGTTAGGTGACTCAGGATATGGGTGTCATTCGTGGCTCATGACACCTCTGCGGAACCCACAAAGCCCTGCACAGCACCGCTACAATGCTGCACATATTGCTACCCGCATTGTAGTGGAACGCACCTTTGGGGTGCTGAAAAGCCGATTTCGGTGTTTGGACAGGTCAGCAGGTATACTGCTATACCACCCTGCCAAAGTGGTTTTGGTTGTCCAGGCTTGCTGCATGCTGCATATCATAGCTTTGGGTCAGCCAAATTATGTTGATGTGGCCCCTGCAGCAGTCGTACAGGAAGCTCAAACTACTGATGTTGTAGTGCGAGGTACACAGAGGGGGGATGTGGTTCATACACGGATGATCCGGCAGCATTTCACAGGTAATTTGTGTGTGTACAATGATTATTAATGGCGAACCTGTAACACACATACATTGGTAACATTACATTTTTCCCTGTCCATGTTAATTGCCCAGAAGCAGACCAACAATAATGGCCAACCCCTGCAAGCTACCCCACCACAGCATACTTTATGGCTGGCAACATGATAACACCTATAACAATGTCAAGTAAGTACTGTAGTTTTCTGTGTGTACAAATGTTGGCAACTACAAATTAACATAGGCTTAATGGATGGAGGTGACATGGATCATTGATCTCAGGTGCGTGAAATGTTGCAAAACAAGTGGCGCCTACATACAGTATGCAATTCCCAATGCTTATCCCCTTCAAATGTGACTATTTCCTTAAAATCCCATTACTAATAAGCACACACAACCCAAAGTCCCGTGGCTGCTAAAATGTCACTAGTTGACAATACATAATAGAACAGTGTGGGTAATCTTTTGTAAAAAATGACAACAAGTTTGCTGGATGCAAATAATTTTTACTTGCAGAAACATTTAGCCATAGGCCATAGCATATGAAACATTTGCAGGAACAATCACTGCAACAGTGAATGAAAAAAAGAATAAACATGATACACATGTAAATGCAAAGAAGATTATTCATGTTTAAATACTGCCCGGGTATTCGCACCCTTACCAGTAGTGGCACCACCACCCCTAGTACGGACACTACGCCGTGGGGGAGTAGTGGGGGACCCACTCATGGGTGTGGAGGATACACTACTGCTTTGGGTAGATGTGGTTTGGTGCTGACCTAACAAAGTAGTTGCACTGAGGCTGATTTGCGTTTGTAGGGACATCAACGCAGTTGTTTGGCCATTAATTGCTTGGTTCTGTTTAACCATATTGGCATTTAGACCTCTTAAATTAGTAGTTTGACCCTGAATGGCTTGGCCAATTTCTGCTAAGCGTGTGTCTAATGTAGAGACAAGACGAATTTGTGTCCCTACATTAGCCCGCACACTTTGAGAAATTCGTCTCATTTGCAGTGCTATGTTCCGCACATACCCCTTCACCGTTTCTAGTTGAGTGGTCTGCACCTCCATAAAAGCGAGTTGTTTCCCCTTACAAATATGGATGGATTGCGCCAACTCCTCCGCACTAGTGGGAGTGTTGGTGGCTGCAATGCTTGGGGGCTGCTGCCTATGTGACTGCGTATAGGGGGCCTCATTGACTGGGTGTGCTTGGTTTTGTGCAGGCTCCAACAATGTCACCATCTCCAGTATGATTTCACTCATGTCGTCCATATTTTGCATGGGATCCGTTGGTTCAGGCATTGGTTGTGAAGGACCTACACATGAGAAAAGAGTGGTAAGTATGCTATGCAGATTGGTGTATGGTGGGTCATGTTACCTTAGTTGGAATGGTTAGGTGTTGCTCATGCATTATGCATTGGCACAGGCTACTGTGGTGGGGACAGGCATGTGTGAATTGTGCAATGTGTGTGTGTAACATTATGATATCGCACCTGCAGACTGGACAGTGTGACCAATCGGATGTGGCTGATGTTGGTCAACAGCGGGCTGGGACTCCAGAGCTGGAGCTGTTTGAAAGAAGAAGACATTTTCTATTATTATAATTTGCACCTAACTGGCACTTTTCCAAATATGCAGATAAAAACTTTACCTCCATCAAACTTTTAGACCCTGATATGATTACATAAGGAATGTGAAGCCTTTGAACTGAAGTGGTTATTTGAGTATTATGACTGTGAACGATATTTTTAATCCACTTGCAAATAACAGGAAAGATCAGCAGATTAGACATGTAAAAGTGACTGTAAAGTGCTTTTCCAAATACCCAGAGGATTAATATGGATTAACAATCAAGTACACTGCAGGCCTACAGTGTTTAGGACTGCACACATTAATTGGATCTGTGGAACTACATAACCCAGCAAAATGCAGAGTCCATTATTTAGCAATGCAAGGTAGCAAAATGTGATTTTGCTGGGATATGTAGCAATCTTTTGGACACATAAAGCATAGCAGCATTATAGCATGCGCACATGAGATACCAAAATGTTACATTGACATGTGTGGACACTTACCAGTTGGCGGTGGAGTGGGGGGCCTGTCTGTGTCGGCAATGTGGATGCCGGGAAGCACCTCTGGTGGGATGATTCGGCGTAGCAGCCTCTCATAGGCCTTAAAGCGGACCTCCTGCCTAGGGCCACCTCCTGTGCGACAGGCCTCTTTCTTCTCCAGGGCAAGCTTGGCTTTGAGGAGGCGCTTGATGTCATTGTATCGCTTTTTGACGTTGCGCACACTCCTCTTGTGTGTGCTAACTGCATTTACCGCGGAGGTGATACTGTCCCACATCCCCTTCTTCCTTGCCACACTTGTGCGATGATGGTGAGGACCAAGTAGGCGGTCATACAGGGGCAGGAGTGCACGCACCAGGGCCATATTCTCCTCATATGAGAACCTGACTTTCCTCCCACTAGCTGTACGAGCTGCATCATCCTCCTCCACATTTCCAGCCTCACCCTCTTCCTCCTCCTCCTCCTGTCCTGGTTCTTCCCCCAGCACCTCGAAGTCAGCTTCCTCTGCCTCCTGCACAGGCCAGTCCACCTCAGAGAAATCCCCCTCTTGCAGTTCCTCCTCTGTGTGCCTGGCACTCTGTTCCTCCTGTGAGGACACTTGGCTTGTGCCTGCTTCCTCCTCATCCTCCATAGCCACCTGCTCAGCTTCCACCATGTGGCCTCTCCCTGGCGCAGCTCTTGGTGGGAGCATGCTGGCTCTCCCTGTCCTGCCTCTGGCAGTGCTGGCTCTCACTCCCCTACCTCTCCCAGTGGTTGGGGTGTTGGGGCCCAAGCTGGCTGTCCCTCTGCCTCCTCTGCACCTTACAAAACCTCCTCCTCTCCATCTCGAACGCCTTACTCCCTTTCAAAGGATAAAATGGCGTCTGCGCCCCTTTATATAGGGGGTGTGATGCGTATTGCAAGGGACTAAGGTGGGCCAATAGGTTAGCATGTTGTATGGGCTGATCAGGTGTATTGGTGTAAATCGCATTCCAGTTGGCCGCAAATAAGCACATGACCTAACCCGGAAATCGCACTTTTATGGCGTATTACTTAGACTCAATTCGCACCTTATCGCCATCTATCGCCATGTATCGCACTTTTCAGGCGGCTTTGCGCCAGCCATTCAATACGCGATTTCTGGGAAAAAATGCGATATAAAAAAATGGCGATACACGGCGATTTGAGTTTAAATCGCATTTTGACAAAAACGGTAAACACAATAAATCTCGCCCTTAGGGTGAGATTTAATAGAATGAGAGAATAAGAAAGTAAGAGATTTGGTGAGAAATCTCCAGTTTTTTAAAACGGCAATCATTTATACTGCAAAACCAGTTTGATTTTGAAGTATAAATGATTGCCGCTTTAAAAAAAAACTGGAAATTTCTCACCAAATCTCTCACATTCTGAATCTCTCATCCCATTAAATCTCACCCTTATTGACGCATATCATGAAGATATGCCCATACACACTAGGAGATTTTCATTTCAAAAGACTTTGCCAAAATCTCTGAAAGATCTTTCTATCACCAAAGCAAAGTACACACTGAGCTATTTTCCTTAAAGAGCAAGATATTTTCAGGAGACAAAAGAATTTTCTGAAAATCTTTAATTTTAAAAAGATATTTACATAATGTGCTAGGTTTGAGCAGGGGTATGAGCAGGGGCCCTTTAATTTCAGTGCATTTCTGTTCTTGGGGCCTGATTCAGAATTAATCGCTAGGCTGTGCATATTCGGAGCCCAGCGATCAGGTAAGGCCGCCCAGCCCCTTGCCGCCATAATATTCATTGGTGGGCAGTGGCTGTGGTGGTGCATACATTGCCGGCCTGCACCAGCAATGTATGCATTTCCACTATACCATAATATACAATGGTGAGCTGTGAAGTGATAACGCATACATTGTTG
Source organism: Crinia signifera (assembly GCF_055691185.1). Taxonomy (NCBI): domain Eukaryota; kingdom Metazoa; phylum Chordata; class Amphibia; order Anura; family Myobatrachidae; genus Crinia; species Crinia signifera. The sequence continues at coordinate 255,504,455 of NC_139222.1, forward strand.
ACCTGCAGCAGCAATGTATGCATTATTGCCATATTATACATTGGCGGGTGGGCAGTGGCTGCAGTAACGCTTACATTGCCGGCCTGCGCCAAAAATATATGTGTGGCATTTCTACCATTATATAAATTGGTGGGCAGTGGTGCCTATATATTTATTTATATATATAAAAGAAGAAGAAAGTTTCAGAGGGCGCTGAAGGATTGTTGAACAACTGTATTTAAGGGGTATTTAATACATAAAATATAAAATGACATAAAAATTGCCCTTTGGGCAAATAAGGCAAGTACAATCCACATATACTTTTTCGGAATATGTTAATATAACAGTATCTTTAGCAAATGGTCAACAAGTGTTAATCGGTCGATGTAGAGAGACCAACACGTTTCGTCATTACCATGACTTCATCAGGGGCAATTATAAATCGTTTGAATTAATTAGTTTCTATCCGTAGTGTAAATCCAATGTAGTATAAATAAAGAGCAGTCCGGTGTCAGAATGTCCAATATACATAGAGGGATTATCTGCTGATGAAATTCCTTCAGGGGATAAGATATATGCTCAGATGACCTGGAGATTTATGACCTTTAACACCACCAACTATAGTACAGTATATTGATTGAAGTGAAAGGTGTGTGCAGCCTGGGTCCATGCCTCACATTGGTGGCAGTGGTCTCACTTTAAAGATTGCTTTTATTATTATTTCTTCCCATCTTTTTTTTAGCAGCAGTGGAGCTTCAGCTGGGGACCTGGAGCTGTTGAGTGCAGGGGGAAGGGGGGTGGCCAGACGGATTTGGGAGCAGGCGGCTGGAAGGACTTGCGGGTGCCCAGACTGACGGGTGGACTGACTGATGGGTGGAGCGAGCGGGTGGCCGGATGTGCATCTTCTTCTCTTTGCTCCGTTTCCATGCAACGTGTTGATATGGAGCAGGGGCAGGGGGAGGGAGCAGGGGGAGGCAGCGGGGTGGTATGCGGGCTGAAAGCGGATGATATTTCAGCCCGCTGCATACACACACAGTGATGATGGATAAAAAAGCATCATCGATAGACATGCTGGTAAAACCAGCCGACGAGGGACCTCACTAGCGATGAAGCGGGAGTGTGCATCATCGCTAGTCGGCAATCTCTGGGGCATACACACTAGGCAATGTTCAGCTGAAAATCGCTCAAAACGGCTAAAATGAGCGATTTTCAACTGAAAATCATCTAGTGTGTGTGGGCTTTACGTTTACACAATTGTTCCTAAAATGATCACTGATTTGTCAGAGAATTGGCAAAATCCAACATGTTAAGAATCCCTGAATAACCAGTTCGGTACTTCTGTAGTTTCAGTTACGTAGTCAGCGTAGCGTCCCTGTCAGAATGAGCGTAATGTTCCCGGGCCAGCGTAGTTAAAAGTAGCGCAGTGTTTCCGCAAGCTTCCCAGTCAGAATCAGCATAGTGTAGTATTCCTGCGGCCGCTTAACGTATCCAGCGCCCCTGTCAGAATCAACGTAGTGGACTGTACCCGCGGCCAGCGTAGTCAGTAAGCAGTACGCAGTACATTGTGCGTAGTCAGTCAGTAGTATACATTGTGTCAGTTATGGCTGCTGACAAATTAACTATTTTTAACCTGCCGCAGACGGAGGAGGAGTCGTGAATTTCTTGCAGCTTCACCACTTTCTCGCTGAGACCAAGACGTGTCCTAATGGCCATACAATGTGACTGAATGTGAAGGAGCGGATGTGGCGCTGCCACATAAGAAGCTGCGGCAAAAAGGTTAGCGTCCGGGCCGCACAGTGGTTCCGTGGATGCCATCTCACGTTCATGACACTTATACGCTTTGTGACAAAGGAAAAAAATAAATAAAAGTATACAGCGCTTGGGTTAGTCTGAATAATAACCAATTACAATGGTGTAAGTAAATACAAATACATTTATTATATAAAAGTACATTAGAGAATTCTCTAAAAAAAGAAGAAAAAAAGAAAACATGGGGGATGTATTAGGTAAAAAGATTAAAAAAGAAGTCATGTGCATGCTTATATGCTCCAGACGAGGTAGAACAGGCAGTTCAGATAAGCCAAAATGTTTGGGTATAGTTACCAACGGTGGAGGTTAAGGGCCCCATACATCAGCAATTAATTGTGACAATTTTCAGATATGGAGATGATTGCCACAATTAATTTTAGATGTGTGGGCTCCCCCTTTTGGCAATCCCAATCAAAATCGCCAATCGATTGCTTAATCAGGTTTTTAAACATGTTTAATAATCTGGTATTATCTGCAGATCTTTTTTAGATGTGTGGGCATTCCCAATTCGTCTTCTTCATCTATTTACATTATGAACAGCTGAAATGACAATCGATTGGGGCAATTTCCAGATATGAAGATGCAATCTTTAGATGGAAAAATCTGCCGATCACTGAAATAAATCTGTAATGTGTGGGCAAAGTCAGATAGATTGTAAAATCCATTTATCTGGCCAAAATATCCCTATATCTGAAAATCCATAAATTGTGATTGCTGATGTATGGGGCCCATTAGCCAAGATGGTGGTTATATGCTTTGTGTTTTGTTGGGCGGAGGAGCTAACCAGCATCACGTTCTGTGAGCGTCATATGTCCATTTCTAAAAAAAACACTGTGTAGTATAACAACTATATGCGGGAGGCCTGCACCGTGGACCTAATGTCGCAGCCCCAACGCCGGATTGGCGGTCCAGGGAAAATAGTTGAGGTAGATGAGAGCCTCTTTGTACAGAGGAAAATTCATGTGGGATGCATGCTGCCTCAACAGTGGTTGTTTGGAGGCATTTCCAGAGACAACGGTGAGTGCTTCGTAACACCTGTTGAAAGATGTGATGCCAGCACCCTAATGGCCGCCATCAACAAATTCATCAAACTGGGGACGACTATATACTTGGATTGCTGGGTGCATATAACAACGAGAAGCTGGAGCAGGCAGGGTACCACCATGCACACGTGAACCATCGCTACAATTTTGTTGATCCGGACACTGGGGTTCACACCCAAAACATTGAACACCTTTGGGGATCGTGTAAGTGGTTTAACAAACGTCAAAGGGGCACTACGCGCCAGAATCTGGACTCCTACCTACAGGAATTTATTTGGCGAAAGACTGTGGTGCAGAAAACGCGTTCCATCGTATACTTTATGCCTTAAGTCTGCTCCCACAGACTGAGAAATTCGACGACACTTCTGCTGCAGTTTCTGTCAATGCAGATTCAGAAGAATAACTGTTTCATTTTTTTTCTTTCTTCTTAATAATTTCGATATTATTTTACTTTGTTAAATTGCGATCTTCATATTATTATTATTATTATTATTATTATTATTATTATTATTAACTAAAAACCAGTTACCAGTTAACACGTTAAAGTCGTCATTACTGTCTCAGATGTATGATATGGCAGGTGTGAATGTGTTCCTGAAACACCCACACTATCCACGCCAGCCCGAAGCTTGACGAGATCAGCGTGCCCCGTGAAGGGACGCGTTCCGCGTCCTCCTGACTTTTTCATACCCCCACTATCCACGTCGGCGTGGATTTGATGTTAGTGAGCAGCATGTAAACCGCGTCCTTCGGGCTCGGTGGCTCACTTCGCTTGCCACACTTTATAAAATAAACTCCACGCCGACGTGGATATTGGGGGTATGAAAAGGTCGGGAGGACGCGTAACACATCCCCTCGCGGGGCTCGCTGTGCTCGCCACGCTTCGGGCTGGCGTGGATAGTGTGGGTTTCAAATGGAGGCATTTGCCAGTATGTAACATGGAGCACTGGCAAATGCCTCCTTTATTGTGCACGAGATGCACTTGCGTCCGCACCCCCTCTTTGTGCAGGAGAGACACGCGCTACCGAACCCCTAACCCTGTCGGTAGGGTTGCTGTACCCTGCCGCAATAGTTACTCAGACACAGAAGCGTATCAGACGCTCCTGCGTCTCAGACAGATGGAGCGCCTCTCCGCCGGCATCCGCATGATCCCCTCTCCGCCGGATGCACTCAATAGGCTTACCAGGGACCCCGGGAACAGAGATGCAGTTCCCAGCAACAGTACGGTGAGTAGCTGCCTCACAGGGACACTACGCTGACTACGCGGGTTGCCGCGGAGTCACTACGCTAGCTACGCTAGGCAGCCGTGTGGCTACGCTGAAAACTTAGCTTAGGCTGCCGCCTGGAAACTTCACAAGTAAGGCAGCCGTTAGGCTACGCTATTTAACGTAGCTTCAAACGTATCGTAACCTGCCGCTGTGAAACTACACAAGTATTATACCAGTTCTAATAATTTGGGGGTCAGAATTGGCAAATCGAGGATTTCCAGCAATCTTACTGATGGTCTGACCCATGATCGACAAAAGGTTCAACTGCCCAAATTTATTGCAGATGTATGGGTTACAAAACCAAATATTTGTGGAAAGACAAAGCTTCCTACTTCCATAATGTACAGGAAATAAGTGAGGACATCATTTTTTTCAAATGACACTTTTGCATTCACCTTTTATTTTCTGTAGCCAGTGGCAGAACAACAATGCAAGGACTTCAGTTAATATGGGGCCCTGAGGTAACGAATCATGAATGATTCTGAACCCCTTGTTCCCGAGGCCTTGTGACACAACTAGTGAGAATATTGTATAATAAAATAACTCTGGGTAGTCTAAGGCAGGGGTGGCCAAACCAGTCCTCAAGATCTACTACAGTTCATGTTTTATAGACAACCTGTGGATGTGTAGAATGTGTCAGCTAGGAATGAATGCAGCACATTTGAAACTGTGACAGTTAGTAATGACTGAACCTGTGCTCCAGCTACGTGATTTGGGAAATGTGGACCATAGGTAAATATCGAGGACAGGATTGGACAGACATGGCCTGTGGGTTGGCTAATGCCATTGACCAATGGGAAGATTTCAAGTAGCACACAGCGTCACACTCTCCTGTGGCAGCCATTTTGTTACTAATACCCAGCATGAATACAAAGTATAAGGTTTTGTACAGTAGCTCTGGAATTTATGTGCAGTTACTAAATCTAAGCAGAATATATGACTTGATAAGCCTCATATAAGAAGTAACTAAATCAGAAGTATAGAAGACTCAATTGACCATGTGGAATTGTAATATGCATGAAAAGATATATTGATAAATATCCTTGAATCACACAGACAGGGCCGCCGACAGGGGGGTGCCCTTGGTACAGCTGCCCTGGTCCCTGCCCACAGAACCCCCCCGCACACTGCTGAGCCTCCCCCAACTGGTGCCGGCGGCCAGGCACGCACAATACACAGTGTGGGGGGGGAGGGGGGTTTGGCCGGAGGTATGGCGCTGTGCCGCTGGGGTCAGTAGGTCAGTCCTGGGCCCCAACATTTCTAGTGGCGGCCCTGCACACAGATAAAGGAGAAGGTATGGGGATGACACACGCAGTGACATGTGCCAGTGATCTGAGTGATGCTGTATCACTCAGCTCACTCGGCAAGATCGTTCAGAACACAATGATGACCAATACAATCGAAGAAGAAGAAAGAAATTGCACTATGGATGCACACCTAGAAAGATAATTTCTGTTTTAAAAGGGTTTGGTACTTTATTAAACTCGTTTTTAAGAAATAAGGAGGAGTTTATCCGTGTTCGTGGAATTTATAAGTTCACGGATGATCCCACCTTATTGATTGTGAAATAGGCAAGAATTAAAAAAGTTTAGACGCACATAAACAGACAGACGTATAATGTGATAGGCCGATTGGCACTTTATAAAGACTAGAAAGTGTGCATAAAGATTTAAAAAATAGGCTGTGTGTTCTATGTTACTGTTATAAGTTCATATAACGCCAAATAAACTCAGTAATTTTGTACAATCTTTGAGTGATACAAATTTTTCAAATAAATGACAATCTGTTTAAGACTGTGTCTATTGTATTACTCATATATTGGGTACTCCTTTCTTCTAATTTGTTTGTTACCACTTATTATGTAACAATTTATATGGAGGAATAGTTGTGCAGTTCTTATGCAGAGTCTTTTGTAATACTCTGCTGACCTCTTGTGGTTGTTCTGCACAATTTCAATTTATTTATACTGTTTTCATATGGCCATTGATACCTTCAAATAGGGTCCATGGTCATCTGATTTTATATGTCTGCTATATGGCAGTACCCAGCCGGATATTTTTACTTCATTAATTATTACACAGTTTTTCAGGGAATTCAGCTTTGGATTTCAGTGCTGTTTTTTACAGTATTTTTACCATATACTGGATTGTTAGATAAATACCGTAGTTGGTTTGTCTTTTATTTTGCTGAAAACAGCATATCAGTGGGCATGTTCTCTCACAACACGCCAAACCAAGATGCTGTTATTAGCACATACTGTAGATGCTGTGCTTTCCTTTGCAATGTGTATTAATGGTCGGCTGATCTTATGACAGTATATACAGATTTGGTGTTCTATACAGCCTGCTAATTCACCTTTCAAATGAGGGTGATAGCTCTATTAATCCTCTACATTAGTGATAGGAGACCGCTATCGTGGGACCATTGCCTAGTGGCCAATTTGTTATAACTTCATATTAATTCCCAATATGTGATTTATACTATCATTTATATGCTCTCTCACAGTATATATTTGATATTACCAACTGATGGTTGTTATGCACCCTTTGGGATTCAGTATAATTCTGATCCTGTTTTGTCTATTTAACAGGGTGAAAAGTTACTATCTGACATTAATGATAGTTTGCTGACCTCTGGTGGTTGATATGCAATATTACACCTATAGGTATTATGACCAGCAATTATAACAGCCTTAATTTTGGTTGGTATCAGATAATATAGATGTTAGGAATTGGATGTTTTAAATCAGGGGTTACCCCTTCCCTTAGAGGGGACAGAGGGCAAGCCCTTCACCAGGCAAAATGGTCCCCTGAGTTTGGCGTTTTAACTTTTATGATTAAATTCTCTACATTGAATTAATTAGTTACAATAACATTATTGACATAGATACACAGTAGCCTATTAAATTAATGTCGACACGTGTTTCACAAACATGCTTTCTCAAGACACAATGATGACCAGCAATGTGTGCTGAGCAATCTGGCAGTGTTCTCTGGTGATCTAAATAGATTTATACTGCATGCAGTAAAAATCTAGACAGGCGATAGCGACACGCCGGGCCACACATTGTTATGGCCCCTACACATGGAGCAATGTACGGTCAACTAAAAATAAGTCAGATGGCCAAGAAAAGGACACAAAATCACTATGTGTTTAGGTTCCAGTACATATTGAAGACTTGGATAATTAATTAAGGAGATTTATTTATTTATTATTTATTAACAGTTTCTTATATAGCGCATACATATTACGCAGCGCTTTACAGAGAATATTTGAACATTCACATCAGTCCCTGCCCCAGTGGAGCTTACAATCTATATTCCCTACCACAAGTACACGCACACACAGACATTCTAGGGTTGATTTTGTTAGAAGCCAATTAACCTATCTGTATATTTTAAGATTGTGGGAGGAAACCGGAGTAAACCCACGCAAGCACGGGGAGAATATACAAACTCCGCACAGTTAGAGCCATGGTGGGGATCGAACCCATGACCTCAGCACTGTGAGTCAGTAATGCTAACCATTACACCATCCGTGCTGCCCCACCAGGACAAGCTACTTCTGCCTACTACAGCCGTCATGGAACCTGCTCATGAGACCTCACATCACAAGGCCCAGTTTAAACTGCTGGAAGATGTGAGCAGCATGTTCCCACCCGTTGCTCAAGATTTGTTGCCGGAAGAGGCTGACTGCATAGTGAAATATGCCGGGAAGAGATAATGTTGGAAAGAGGAATGGGACTTTCTGACTGTATGCACACAAATGTGTGTGGGACTACTGATGTGGGACTTTTATTAACTCCACACATATCTGTCAATGTTGTCCCCACTGTCGCTAACCCTTCTGAACCATATGATGCATCTCAGGTAGTATGTAACCATTCTGAACATTGCAATGTTGTGATTTTTTTTGTGAAGCTCCTGGGATGATCTGTGATAGTGCCGTATTTGCTGTGGAGATGGAGGTAGGAGAGGGTGAGTTAGAGACAGGTATAGTGGGTAATCCTTGCCAGTTTGTGGGGTTAAATGAATGCCCTAATCTAGTTGGGAATGAGACACCCTCACTCACCAATGGTAGGAGTGCTGCTGGTGATGTCATTCATGTTGCTGTGCTAGAAGTTAACCTTGTTCTTCCAGTGATGTCTGGTTGTGACATGGGGCCAGGGGACGCTAACTGCACAAATGGGACAGACCTGAGTTGGTTGCAGGCAGAGCATGCACCTGCCAATAAGTTAATGGTGACAACATGCTCAGATAACCCCATTCTTGCTCAGAGAAAATGGGATCCAAATATAGAGGTTTTGCCACTGTCCAGTGGTAAGCCAGCAGGATGGGTCCCATATGTTGTGGAAGATGCACAGGCTAATTTGTAGGTAGTGCAGGATGCCTCCCCAGGTTATGATATTGATGTTAATGTTGATAATGTGATTTCTTGCGCTACTGTGAGAAATGTGGTACCAGGTATAACCAGTGACCTGGTGGGTCCTGTGTGCACTGCAGACCTGTCAGATAGGGGAGGGTCTGTATGGGCCGCTGTAGTCACTACTCGCTCCCAAAATAGGTAGAGAGTGTTTAATACTGCAGCTTCCCCACAGACCCCCCTCCTTCTTCTTGTCAGGACACAGACACACAGCAGGAGGCCCCTGCACACCCTGAGGGCTCAATAGAAAGTGGATCTTTCAAAGCTGAATTGATAATGGATCCCTCTCTGGCGAGTCTCAGGGCTGCAGCAGCAGCTCAGGAGTCAGATGGCTCCCAGGGTACTCCCAGGCTGGACTGGGAGAATGGTTGTTTGTATAGAGAGTATGAAGTCCACAACACCCCACCAGGGAAAGTTACAGAACGTCAGCTGGTCATACCCCAAAGGTATAGGGAGGATCTGCTTAAGGTAGCTCATAAAATTCCCCTCTCTGGACACCTTGCGGTTAAAAAGACCGGGGCTCGCCTGCATAAGTTCCACTGGCCAGGTATGATGAAAGAGGTGGACCGGTACTGTCGGACCTGCCATACCTGTCAGATAGTGGGGAAGCCTGGGGATGTGGGCAAGCCCCCCTCATTTCCTTCCCCGTGGTATCAGAACCCTTTGAGCGGGTGGCTGTAGATATTGTAGGGACCCTTGCAGTGCCCAGTAGCTCCAGAACAGAGTACATTTCAATAGGGGTAGATTACGCCACCCGTTACCCCGAAGCTGTGGCCCTTTTATCTATTAGGGCCCTTGTCCCCATATTCTACCGGGTATGGTTCCCCAAGGAGATATTGATGAACACAGGAACCCAGCAGGGGTCCCCTCCAAACACGGAGAGATTCCGTGACCAAACCACCGTCACGGAGGCTGCAAGCCTGCAAATGCCAGGTGAGCCACCTCCCACTGCGGCTGCCCCATACCTGGGAATTGTGAAAGATACCCATGGGTATAGTGAGAGGGTTTCTTCAGTAATAGATTCAGTGGCTAGTAGTGAAGGTGCTGAAGGGTTGGAGGGCCCACGGAGCACAGATAAACTCAGCTCCATTAACCTCTGAAAGGCTGGACTTGGATGTTTCCAAGACAGGGGACAATGACCTGTTGGTTTTCCCCCATGCAGAAACCTGCCCCCCTTCACAATTCACAAACACAAAGGCTTTGAGGGAATGTACCTTCCCCCCCAGTGAAAGGGAGGGGGGTCAATCAGCTCAGGCAAGAGAGCAGGACAAGCTCTGGGAAGGTAACAGGATTACCTGTCCCACTGTATGTAGTGCTGAGGTAAACACAGGAAAGGCCATAGCCAATATGATTTGTATCATATTAATTGTTGTTCACCACATGTCATGTACAGGTAATTTACAACACCTGATAGCATTGTCCCACAGTCCTCTTACGGCTGCCCAAGCCAAACAGAGGCTATGGAATGCATACACCTCAGGGGAATGCCCATGTGGGGTGTGGCAGAAGAGGTTGGTTCTGACTCCAGGATGGCAAACGGAACTGCCGGCGGCAGGTGAGAATCTATGCCCAGGAGTCCAACGCACAGCTGGGGTGGGCTGTGTCCTCGCCAGTAAGGATGGCACAATACACCTTCCACTGTATCAGTGTGACTTGGGCAGGGACACCTGTTCACCTGCAGCTTGCTGTCTCCTGGAAGAGGAGCTGGAATCAGGCCCCTGGCCCGCCCTAGCCATGGCTGAGGTGTCAGGTGGAATCCTGACAGATGCCAATTATCGGAATGTGTTAGTAGGAATGCAGCAGCATCAGTGGTCAGACCCCCTGCACCCCTACCAAACCTGCTTCGCAGGGAGACCAGGGAACATGCACCTAAGCACCCACCGGTAGACTCAGGTCACCGAACACCCCTGGGGGTGTTACAGATAATCAGGTGGGAGGTGAGTGAGATGCGGAGCCTAGGGGTGATACAAGAATCCTGTAGTTCGGGGACCCCGCCCATAGCGCTGGTCCTAACCTGGAAACTGCAGCAGTCTGTCGGGCAGGTGTCAGGGCTCGTCATGGGAGACTGTGGCTGGTTTGGCCACTGCTCCCATGCTGATCTTTAAAGGGGGAGGTGTCATGATTAAGCGCCATTCTGATGCCGGAATGGGCCTAACTGTACCTACGGATTCAGTATGAAATCCCGGCGGTCGGGATCCCGGCGTTCAAAATCCCGACGCCGGGATCCCGACCGCCGTGATTTTAACTGCATCCCGTACCTACAATGTTATTGATAAGTGACCTGCATGTATCCTGTAATTTTATGAAGAAATTGTGGGTAAAAAGGTTATTCCAACAACCCCTGCCCAGCTGTTTGAAAACTGAACAGGAAAGCAGAGGTTATCTCCTTCCCCCCTGCATCTATAAAACTTGTACTGAGTTCCAGGATCTAAGGCATAGAGATCTGGCAAATGTCTTCCAAGACCAGAAGAGATGTCAGGAAAGCAATTCCCTTATAACTCTAGAATGATACCTTTTTTGAGATAAGAATTAGGAGGCACCCCAGGGGGGTGGTTGATGGCTAATTGCTCAGCTTCAAAAGGGAAGTCAATTAGCCAGCCCCTGGGTATATCCTAAGGAAACCCCGTGACAGGGAGATTCTTGAGGTGGGGGCTGTGATTGTGTGTGTTTTGCAAATCTTAAAAGTGTGTGTCTCACAAGACATGTTGTTCATTTTCCTTGGAATGGGATGAGTCCGATACCTGTCTCTGAAATGATCCAGTATCCAGAGAGATTTCCACTCCAACCCTGTTTCATGCTGTGTGTCCTTGAATCGGTTTGTTTCTTTATCCACATATTGTTTTATTTTTAAACTGTTTTTACGTGTGACTTACCTATTAATCATATCTTGTAACTTATGTTTTCTGTAATATACTGTAAGCCTTGTAGTGTTTTCACTTAAATTAAACCGTCATAATTTAGTTCTGGTGTCTGCTGTTTTACAGGCCAAGCCTCTGACGAATTCGCCAGAGCGCTACTGTGTAACTCAAAATTTGGTGTGTCGGCAGAATCAAAGCTGTCGTGGACTACAGTAAGTCCAAAAAGCGTACTTTGATTGGTGAAATACGCACATGCTTGGGGTACTCAGTAAAAGTGTCACGTGGCCGGGATTCTCAGATTGCTGTATCTAGGGAATCGCCGCCTAGGAGCGTGACAAACCAAAACACACCATTACATATTACACCCTCACATGTCCCCTAGTAACACACCACTCGGTCGCATATCCCTTAGATACCTGTAATACCCGTGCAATGCCCGCTCCTTTCTGAGTCCTAGCCTCTAAAATCTTTGTAAAGTGGGATGGGTGGGTGGGATCTGCTGCCTGGCCATGCTCTGTGGAGGAATGCTGCCTCCTCTGCTGGCTCTGGCCTTTAACCCCCTCCCGGCCGGGCTCCCCCCTGCTCCCCCTGACTGGCTGGCCAGCGTGCCAGGTGCCAGGTGTGAAAAGAGGGTCAGGCATACCTGCCTGCCCCCCTAGCTACCCGCCGTTTGGACCTCCGTCCGCCACAGCCCCGCTCCCCCTATGCCGCTCCGGGCGCCATCTTTGGCTGCCTGCACTCCCTTAAGGGTGCGAGGGCTGTGTGCTATGTCCCTCGTGTAACCTCACTCTCAACCCCCAACCGAAATCATGCTCCTAGACAGTACGTGGGATTGAATCATTGGCCACAGTTTTTTTAGACATCTAAATACATATTACAGGGTAGGGACAGAGAACGGTGAGCAAGGCAAGCTACCCGTCAATGACCTTCATTGATTTATGATGTGGGGGCGTGCCCCCTGCCTACGCTGTAGGCACTTGGCTATGCCCCCCCTGTGAGCCAGCCCCTGCAGATCACCCCCTGCCTGGCGCACAGCCGGACGGCCTGCCGTCGACAGCTAGAGCTTGGCGTGCGACCCGACCAAGGGTGAATCTGCAAACCTCAGCTGGCTCCTCCTGTCCCGATGCCTTGCGCACCGCTTCTTCCCGCCACTGAGGCCCCCCTTGACCTGCCTGGGCCTATAACCCCCCACCCTGCAATATGCCCTTAGCTTATGTCTCCAGCGCCTCCTGCAGTGCATTGTTGAACAGGTCTATACCAACCTCTGACAAGTACACCCCATCGCCCCCGTATAAACCAACCGTCTTCTGGTTTATATCCGGGTGCCGTATGAGATTCCAATAGTCTGGGAAATTTTATTATCAGACTTTAGAAAATGCCAAGTCATGCTCTAGTAATGTGGTTCAATCCTAATTTATGAACATTTATCAGATCACAAAGTAACTTCCTCAACAGTAATGAAATGTGTCAGGGGAAATAAAGATTTGGGGGCCGATTTTTCACCATCTGCCCTCTCTTGTGATTACATCGGCCCAAACCGCAATGCGATAATTCATTACATTACACAGCTACTGCATATCAATGGTCACATGCAGGTAGAGAGCTTGTCAGAGAGCTCTGTCTCTGTGATGCCACTCCACACTTTTTGGGGTATTCACAAAAATACCCCCTGTAGTGACTGAGAATGCGCTGCCGCTATTGTCGCTTTTTAAAAAATATTGGCAAAATTCTATAATGTATAACTTCCACTACAAATATAAACTGCAGATACTGTAGGTTGGTCAATTTACACATATGTACCTTTATGCAACATCATGTTCCCTCAGTAACTCTTACCTGTACCATCTTCTGTCAGTGAAGCTGAAATCTGTAAATATTCTAAACTTTCCTTCGAAAGTTTAAAAAAACTAAGGTCAATCTCCTTGACCAGACATCCTTTACTGTTAGCCTACAAAAGATAAGATACAAAGTATGAATAATATAAATGCGTGATAAGGTTAAGGGCCAGATGTATCAAGCTTCAAAAACTGATACAATGGAGAGTGATAAACAGCCAGCCAATCAGCTCCTACCTGTCATGTTATAGGCTGGGTTTGAAAAATGACAGGTAGGAGCTGATTGGCTGGTTGTTTATCACTCTCCACTTTATCACTTTTTGAAGCTTGATACATGTGGTCCTAAGTGAAGAAGCCAAAAATTCTGTATGCAGAGTTGATTTCCAAAGAATAGATGTTCAGAAACTTACACCGCTTTTACACTGCCCAAAATATCCAGGCTATTGCTTACGGACGTGCAGCAATCCAAGATATTGTGCAGTGCGCTTGCTATGCTCAGGGCCGCTGAGAAGTATGCTGGGCCCCGGTTTATTTAGGGGTGGCCTAATCATGGTAGGCGTCGCCACCTCCCACGATTAGGCCATACCCCCAAAATGTTTAGAGGGGATGATGAAACACTCTAAAGTCGAGGCGGGAGTGTTATTGTCCCCTCCACCTCAGCAGCAGCAGAAGTACACCTACAGCATCTGACAGCAGGCTCAGCATGAGCTCTTACGCTGTCAGTGAGACAGTGAGATCTATGTCCACTGAAACCCATGAAATACTGTGTCAACCTTGCCACTGATGACCACTTTCTGTTGACCTTTTGCGTGCGTCGATCTTCGGTTGATGACGATCTAAACACTGTCAACCATTTTTAGGCATCTAATTAGAAGCATTTGACCATTAGTGGTCGAACATGTAATTGTTGATCTAGACATCGTTGACCGAATACACCCCCAGAATACACTGTCAGTAGTAATTAAGAATAAATGACTACTGTGCTCCACTGTCATCCCAGCACCCAGGAGAACAAATACCTGATGACAAAACATCTATTATACTGTATACCAGGGGTGTCAAACACAAGGTCCACGGGAAAAATCCGGCCCGCCAGACCTCTTCATGTGGCCCACGCAGCCGCCAGCCTTCACCTTTTATTCTCGATTTTTTTTTTTAAACAAGAAAGCCGCCTCTTCAGCGCATGCGCGGCAGCCTACAAGCCAGAGAACGTCTGCCCTCTAGCGCAGTGCCGCCGGTCGTCAACCCCTCCTCCGCTCCCACCTGCTGTATAGGAGCCAGAGAGAGGAAAGAGCAAGTCCGTCGTGGTGAATGGTGCTGCTGCTGCTGTGCGCTCCAGGTCACTTACTGCTGAGTGTGCACTGCACAGTGACAGGGAGCACGCTGCCCCCCACTCCTGGATAGATAGTGCAAAGAGCGCTACTCACAGGAGGGAGGGGGAAATGCGCCTGTGTGAGAGCGCAGCTGTGTCCTTGGTGGTGGAGCAGCTCAGACTGGAGTGGACGCATCCGAGCGGGAAAGTGTCAAACTCTCTGCCTATGTGTGTGTGTGTGCACTGGCACATTGCAGCCCATCATTAATTGCTGCGTCCCATGATAATAAGCAGGACATATGCCCTAAGACTGAGTGCTGCCCCCCTGTGCAGGCAGCGTGTGCCCTAATGCACTGCAGTTCACAGCAATAGCAGGAGGGAAATGCTACTGCTGAGTTACAGTGGTATTATTTGGGACATACTTGTATGAAGGACACTATTATGATAATAAAGAGTTAACACACAGTCCTACAGATACAACCGGCCCTTTGAGGGTGACCAAACTGCTGATGCGGCCCCCGATGAATTTGAGTTTGACACCCCTGCTGTATACTGTATTATATTATCATAATCATAATAATATGGAGCACATCACATTGTTCGTCACAAAAATGAATGTGCAGCCCTGTGTGTTTTGTTTTCTACATCGCATCTAGTACAAAAAGCACGCTGCTGTAGCACATTGCTTCCTGTATTGGTACCTTTAGATCAGGCATGGGGAACATTCAGCCCTCCAGCAGATGTTGAACTACATATCCCAGCATGCCCTGCAACAGTTTTAGCATGCCCAAAAAAGCAAAACTGTAGCAGGGCATCCTGGGATGTGTAGTTCAACAACAGCTGGTGTGCCGAAGGTTCCTCATTTCTGCTTTAGATCATTCTGCACTAATCCTCAAATAGGCATTTCTAACCTTAGCATCCTGGATTTTTATGCATTTCTTTGAGTGGTCATGATCTTCTCCACTGCTGCTGTCAGGTTGCCATATACGCCAAGTACTGATAGGACAGATCGTGAGATTAACAGAGCCATGTACTGGTTTTCCATAGGTGTAACTAGAAAGTGGAGAGGTGAGATAAACATGGTGATTCTATCACATAATCTATACAATCTATCACTATACCATACTTCCCAACTATGCCAATTTTCACGGGACTATTTTTGTGACTGTCCCGCATCTCGCTTCCCATGCTTTGGCATGTATGGAAAGAAATTCTGCAAAGTGAGAATGAATTACAAAATAGAAATGCTAATACTATAGTTTATTTTTATCAATCAACAAAAGGCAAAGTGGATGAACAGAAAATAAATCTAAATCAAATCAAAATTGATACTTGATTTGAAGGCAAAGGATCATCACACCAAATATTGGTTTTGTTTAGATGTCTGTTCATTCACTTTGCAGTTTGTTAATTAATAAAAATTAACTATTAAGGCCCCCCTACTCTAGGGACTTTATTCTGGTTTGTTCAGTCCTAATAGACATTTCTGTGCATGTGCATATGCTGGGTATGAATGGGCACCACCAGCATGGGTGGGGGGCCTGGGTTGGCGGCCAGGGGACGCGCCCATGGGAACGCCCAGCATTTCATGGGTGTTCCCATGAAAAGCTGGGCGTTCCCATGGAAATAAAGCAGTGACACGGCTGCCGGGAGTGGTCAGCTGACCGGATGTCAGCTGCCTGCCCTGTTTCCGTACAGGAAACATGCACCAGATAATGCACCAGATAGTGTATTAGTTTTGCGTGCTGCTTCCAAATAAATTAATGGGGGTAACACCAAAGTACCAGATCCTGCGCTGTAACATTAAGTACTGCACTCTACTGTAGTCTCAGTGCAGAAGCTAGCACTGCGGCCGACACAGTCACTGGCGGCATCCAGCAACTCAGGGACACCAAAAAGGTCAAGCCAACAAATCAAAACCCTTTCCCAGTGGGGCCATGTCCCCTCCCATAGAGACCACTCTTTTTTTTGCCAGGGCATGCCTTTAGCACGCCTATTGCTTCCAGTTGCTGCACAGGGTGTCAGTGAGGAAAGTGATGTCTCTTATACACTACAATTTATATACTGATGCTAGAGGAGGTGCCCATTCAAACACCCAAAATTCAAAGAAATCGGAATAGACAGGCTAAAAAACCTCAAAAAGGAGAGAAATATTAATCAGGAGGATTGAAGGGAGAAAAACAATTCAGATTTTTTGGAGCAAGGGAGAAAACCATATTCACATGCTCCAAGAGATCGATATTAACCTGCCCCCCACACACCTGGTAGATGGAATAGAGTAGAGAGTAGAAACCCACATCGTAACATCCAGCAGACACCTAACAGGAGGAATAGAGGGGAAGATAGAAGAGAACCGTACCAAATGAGAAATAGATTTGAGGTCCTCAGGAATGAGAACATCAATCTAAGACCCCAAAAATCTTTTTTATACAGGGACACACCACCCCCAAGAAGAGAATAAATAGAACAAATAGGAAAACGCATAGGGGCAAGAGAGGAGGTAAAATCCATTCCCAAAAAAACGGTGTCGAGTTTGAAGAATACAAACATAGAAACACAAGTGGTAGAAAACTCAGATATAGGAAAAATATTCAGTCTGAGTGATAGGATGTGGGACCAATGTTAGACAGCACTTACATAGACAGCCATTACATCGACACCATTAGTTCGACAGCTCAATAGGTCGACATGCTTTTAGGTCGACATACCATTAGGTCGACATGTCATTAGGTCGACAGCTCATTAGGTCGACAGCTCATTAGGTCGACATGTTTTTAGGTCGACACTGCCATTAGGTCGACAGTGTCTATGTCGACATGGTTTTTTCACTGTTTTTTGGCCAAAATGTCGACACAGTCGACATGGACACAGTTTGAAGTGAACCGCAGCCCCTCGCATCGCTCGCTTCGCTCGCGATGCTTCGGGCACGGTGCCTCGCTGCGCTCGGCACACTATTTTATTCTCCCTCCACGCCCTAGTGGATAGTAGGGCATGAAATACCGCCTGTCGGCACATGTCGGCTCAAAAAACAGTGAAAAAAACCATGTCGAACTTTTGACTGTTGACATAGACACTGTCGACCTAATGGCAGTGTCGACCTAAAAACATGTCGACCTAATGAGCTGTCGACCTAATGAGCTGTCGGCCTAATGACATGTCGACCTAATGGTATGTCGACCTAAAAGCATGTCGACCTATTGAGTCTATGTAAGTGCTGTCTAACAATAGTCCGGATACCGAGTGATATACCCCTCACAGAAGAAAAAAAAACATTTTCGCCCCTACGGCTAAAGCTAACCCTTTTGAACTATTTGTAGACTTACAAAAATTCATTAGAAAAATCAGTATAAAAAATTCTTTCTCTCAAAAGAAAAAGAAAATGATAAAATGGTAGTGAAAAAACACAATGGAAGAGATTAGTGTGAAAAATAACACATCCCTCCGTAGAAAATCAAAATTCTATCATCAACATGGGAGCATAGATTGTTTCAACTTCATTGTGTCCAAAGAGTTACAAAAGGTAATCAAATGTTTCTATAACCAAGCGCAGGGCACTAATTATAGTCCCAGCTGCCGCTTAAAAGTGATACTCAACCCTTAGAATAAACAAACAATTAGTCAAAACCAGGTAAGCGGCGCTTTATGGACTATAACTCAAGTATCAAGTTTGTATAATAATTTTTTTATTTATTTTTATAATTTTTTTTAAAAAATAATAAATGTAATACACAATACCACCGGCCGGCAGAAGAAATATATATCACAAACTGTGTACACAGAATTTCTTAAAACACATTACTTCTTTAAAAATTCTAAACCTTTCTCCTATAACCTGCAAGGTTAGAATATATTAGCTAGTGAGGCCATTGTAGTCACCCAGCTGGGCTTTCAGAGGCTTGTTATTCCTAAGTGAGGCTTATGAGTAATATACTCAGTACTCTAGTACAATGTCCTGAAAGTTGGGGAAAAAACTCTCAAATTCACCCAATCAAGCAGTTAATTCGGTTAGTAAGCAAGTTAGTCAGTCACACCTTTTTAATTTGGTTAGTCTCAACCAGGCAATTTGTAATCAGACTGCGGTAGCTCACTCATTCAGCCAAAAATGCATGGATCATAATTTGCTCAATACTTAGGCTCCCTTGGATGCAGGTAGAAGGATGCGAATTTGTAATCCACTAGGGGTGAGATAGGGCTGGCCTGGAGCGGGTCCCCGGCTGCTGGTCTTCCTGATTGCGCAGCCCTCTCAAGGACTCCCTGCTCCGGCGTTGGTCTCCCCGGCTCTCGTGGTAGGAAATGACGGTGATGGTGATGACGCGTTTCCCCGCCTTCTCTACGTCAGCGGCCAATCTGATGAGTTGAGACTAACCAAATTAAAAAGGTGTGACTGACTAACTTGCTTACTAACCGAATTAACTGCTTGATTGGGTGAATTTGAGAGTTTTTTTCCCCAACTATCAGGACATTGTACTAGAGTACTGAGTATATTACTCATAAGCCTCACTTAGGAATAACAAGCCACTGAAAGCCCAGCTGGGTGACTACAATGGCCTCACTAGCTAAAATATTCTAACCTTGCAGGTTATAGGAGAAAGGTTTAGAATTTTTAAAGAAGTAATGTGTTTTAAGAAATTCTGTGTACACAGTTCGTTATATATATTCCTTCTGCCGGCCAGTGGTATTGTGTATTAAATTTATTCTTTTTTTTAAAAAATTATAAAAATAAATAAAAAAATTATTATACAAACTTGATACTTGAGTTATAGTCCATAAAGCGCCGCTTACCTGGTTTTGACTAATAGCTACAAAAGGTGGTAACCTCTAAGAAAAATAATCTAAGTAAAAAAGAATGGAAGGCAATTGAACATCTTCAGCAAAATGATAAAATTATAATCAAACCTGCTGATAAAGGGGGAGGGGTAGTCATCATGAACAAAGTGGACTACATTATAGAAATAGAAAGGCAGTTGGGTGATTCCACTACGTACAAAAAATTAAGAAGTGATTCCACAACCACAGTAATTAAAAATCTGCAAACTCTTAGTTCAAAAGCCATGGAAAAGGGCATATTGTCAAAAGAGTAGTATGATTTTATTAATATTTCTAACCCCTCCACCCCCACAATCTATGTACTTCCAAAAGTACACAAGCACTTGACCAAACCTCCAGGACGGCCCATAATCACAGGGACTGGGAGTATTACATCTAATCTCTCAGCCCTGGTTGATTTTTATCTGCAACCACTGGTATCAAAAACATGATCATTTTTAAAAGATACAGGAGATGTTTTAAGGAAATTAGATCCAGTGATGTTGGACAAAAATTGTTTTTTAGCAAGTGCAGATGTTAGTTCTCTGTACACGATTATTGAGTGGGAAAAAGGTCAAGAAGCGATCAGATTTTTCTTAAATGGGAGTGATTACTCTATGGAAATGCAGGACTTCCTAATAGAAGCCATTTCATTCATTTTAACAAACAACTATTTTTATTTTAATGGAAGTTATTTCTTACAAATTAAAGGAACCGCCATGGGTACCAGGTTTGCCCCCAGTTACGCCAACCTGTTCATGGCCTTTTGGGAAACACGTATGGTGGATGACAGGTTGGTGGAGGGGGCGGACCTGGTATTATGGTGGCGGTTCATAGATGATGTCTTTTTTATATGGAGGGGTGAAGAAAACATTTTAAAAGAATTTTGTGATGTTTTAAATAGGAATGATTTTAATATTACATTAACTTTCAACATAAGCATAACAGAACTTGTATTTTTTGGACCTTAATATTTATATAGATACAGGAAAAATACATACAAAAACCAGGAAGGCCACCGATTCCAATTCTTATATTCAAACGAATAGCGAACACCATCAAAGGTGGCTAAACAATATTCCTTTCGGACAATACATGCGTCTGAAACGTAATTGCTCAAAGGATGAAGTTTTAGAAGAGCAAATTATGGAAATGGATAGTCATTTTGCAAAGAAAGGGTACACAGAACAAGCCCTGAGAGAGTCTAGGATGAAAGTAGAACAAATAAATAGAATTGATCTTCTTAAACAAAAAAATAAGAAAGAGACAAGTATGGATTCAAGTACAACAGAATGGGCCTTCTTCACACAATATGGATCCCACCACAAAAAGTGGAAACCATTGTGAAGAAGAACTGGAGAATCCGATTGGATGATCCGATTTTAGGAAAAGCAATGCCTAAAGCTCCTAGATTCATATACAGAAGGGCTCCCTCACTTAAAAATCTTTTAGTAAAGAGTGCCCTTACAGAAAAAACAGGGGTAGTAACTGTAATCAAGGTTTCCATCGATACGGTTCCTGCCTCATGTGTAAGACAACGAGCAAAAAAGCATATGAGAAAAAGACCACATCTTTCGAGGTGAATGGTGTTGAACACAAGATCAATCAGTTCATCACGTCATTCAAGAAATGTTATATTACCTCCTAGAATGTGAATGTAACATGCTATACATAGGTAAAACTACTAGGAATTTAAAACTTAGGTCCGCGGAGCATGTATACAATATTCAAAAGGGTCTTTGACACATGCCCTCTCTGAACATTTTGCAAAACATCATCAGACATGTGAGGGATCCATAAAAAGATATTTGGGGATCCAACAAATTATTGCAAATTGGAAAAACAGAGATGTGGAAATAAGATTGGCTAAAAGCGAAATGAAATGGATTTTTATGTTGAATATGCTTTTACCCAATGGTCATAACTCAGATTTCGAACTCAAATGGTTTTTAGATGATTAATATGTAGTTTTAACAGTATATTTTTAACATTATATTTTTAACATTAAAAAAGTTAAAATTCTTGTATTCATTAATTGTTGTTTCTTTTCTTCCTTGCATACCCATATAATTGTTGAAAGAGTGGATCCTGGGGAGTGGCGTTCCCGGTAATCAGGAATGGACTTTGCCAGAATACAAAGTACGTCATAGAGCGAGTGAGGAGCAGTCATTCCCTAGTAATATCCCCAGTAAAAGAGGATGAAGGGCTTGCCCATAGATTTGCCCATAAGCAATATGGCGGAATTGAATCGTGATTTTGAGAAAAATCCGTATACATTGATTAACATCAACTAAAAATATTTGCCGCCAACAAATAAAGCTTACAAGCTCTAAGAAATAAAGGGTGATAAAGAAAATACAGCAAAAAAATGAAATTCAAGCCAGGTCCGCAAAAACTGGAAGCAGAAGTGCGCGAACGGCCTGTGGAACGCACCCGGAAGTGCAAGGTGGAACGCACGGCACTTCCGGACCGCGAACAGAGCGGCACCTTGATTGGTCTCCTACCCAGGAACTGGGTTTAAAAGGAGATCGAGGGAACAACTTGTACATTCAGCTTGAAGGAGACAGGAGGTACTCCGAAACGCATTGCTGCTACAACATTTGCCTCTGCATTACTGAACTTTGGAGCACCTTGGCACATTGTCACTTTTCCACTGGACGCACTTTGTTGTGAATGCACCTGCACTTTATCCATTGGGGACATCACATCTGAAGCTCACTGCGGTGGTGCCGCAGTCTTTTGTCTAAAAGCCTAGCCCACCGCAGTGCTCTCACATGGTGAGATAACTCATATGTTTTTTCATTGATGTTCACCCAGAATTGAGTGCTTTTCCACAAGTATTGCATCCATGCAAGTTATTGTCATCATTGACTGTTATTTTACTGTTCTTCTGCTAAAATAAATACTTTAAAAAAATTGTTTGAAAAACCATCCTTTGAGAGGGTTGCGCCACACCACATCATTCTTTGCTTGTACTTTGTCCATTGGGGGACGGTGTACCTCTTTCCTTTATGCTGTGGTGGGCAGCAGCCTTTTAATTTATTGCGCTCTCTCGTCCACAAAATTAGTTTTTTTTCCAAAAGAGGTGCCCATACCAAAAACATCTCCTGCACGCTAGCGCTGCATACAAAGATGAAGTACCATGGCCACATTGCTTGACTGAAGATTACTTGGACTGGCTGTTAGAACTCCTCTGTTGGGTTAAGGAAATCTGTATCCAAACACACAGACCCCGGGCCTGGGATATTTTGTAAAATAGGCCATAGCCACATGTGATGAGGTCACACCTAATGTCAACCTGTGTGGAGCTATATATATGTCCGTATATGAGGCTAACACTGTGTAAATGCCTCTGGGACTACTGTCTAGGTAATGTATGAACAGTGCAATTATCAATTCAGTGCAATTCAGCAATCTCCTAGCTGGATGATAAATGCACACATAGGCAAACGCAGGGGGTTTCTGGTTGCCTGGAAACCCCCCTCCTCCTGGCAAGTATCTTGAAATTATGACAACAATAGCACTGGTATACAATATGATCAATAGAGCTGCCACCACAACATGCAGTATAAGGGACAGAGCAGAGCTGCTGCACATGCCTAGTGTACCAGCTTCTCCTACCACAATTACTGTATGTGTGGATCTGAGCCCTCAAACATCGCAATGGACCAGAGAGCAGCTGCCAGGAGAAAGAGACAGGAGCCTTACCATGAAGTGGATGATTGTCAGCTTAGAAAGTGCAGTACTGGTTCTATTATGTTTTGTGTATTTATTATATGTTTAACCTTTTCCTGAAAACTTATATTATTTAAATATTTAATACAGCCTATACTATAGACCTGTACTGTTAAATATTAACACTGTATTCCATACAGTACTCCCGTACTTACTCCAATGTGCTGCAGATTGGGAGATTTTGGATTACATGTGGAAACCCCTGTCTAAAAATTCTGTGTTTGCCACTGGGGCAGATAGTCAATCTGCCATGAGCTTGGCTCTCAACATCTGAAATGTCCCTCAGTCCTGTCATGTGTAGTAAATGCTGTGTGTACAGAGATCATCTGCCTATCTGCATGTTAAAAGCATCACGCCATCAAAGTAATTGTTTATATGGGAGCTATAATTGTCTAGTGTGTATTCAAGAAATGTCATGTTTTCAGGATTGTCATGTTATAGAAATACTGGTCTTTATACAGTACCTGCCACATGCCTCTAGGTGTAAGGATTTATTTTTCACTGATATAGTGGATGGTACGTTCAGATTGAGTTCAAACCTCTTCAGTACTGAAAGAAATAGAAACAGAATATACAGTTAGATACTGTAGGAAATGATGGCCTCTGAATGACTATAGAGATACAAATAATATTAGGAAAAATGGTGAGTTTTCCTTATGTTTCATACCTACCAACTTTGGATGAGCCGGAGGCGTGACGTAGTTGCTGCGCGCCGTAGGCCTATACTTGCGGCTCTCCCGCGAGGCCACGCCCCTATTTTGACGCTATGGGGGCATGACCCAGAGGCTCTGTGAGCCTCTAGCCATGCCCCCAGCCCCCTGGCTGCGGGGGTTAGACGCTGTGCGCATGTGCACAGCATTTATTCCCCGCTGCTTAGCAGCCGACAGGGGGGACTCCCAACAGCCCCCCCTCACCGCGGGACACTGCCGGCCGCGGGAGGGACAGCGGGACAGGTCCTGATAATCGGGACTGTCCCGCTGAAATCAGAACTGTTGGGAGGTATGATGTTGTAACAAATCAATAGGATATAGGAGGTTTGATATCAGAACACATTTCACTAAGGAAATCCTGTGACCAGAAAACACTTTTAACTGAACAGGGAACAAAGCCATTTGGATGTAATGTAGCTGACACTGGCAATGAACACTGCAGTGTTATCCACTCAGTTGTCTACCATATGGTATCTATTTTGACATAAAGGGGGAAATTTACTAAGAATACGAATACAAATAATTGTATTCGTATTCTTGCTACGAATGAATACGACTGCATACCTCCTATGCAAAGTCGTGTTCCGGAGGGGGATTTACAAAGCAGTCTAATACGACTGCTTTGTAACCCTCCGATGTCGTATTAATTCGTATTAGCTGGCGGTATATACGGCCGCTAATACGAATTCCTACAGGCAGTCTGCACGGATCAGTCAGATCCGTGCAGGCTGCAAGGTGAAAAAAAAAATAGAAATAAAAATAAATTAAAAAAACGGCGTGGGGTCCCCCCCCACAGCTGTAACCAGCACCAGGCTGAAAGAGCCGGGGCCAGTAATTAAAAATCAGGGAACCTGACAAATAGGGGTTCCCCAATTTTTAACAACCAGCCCCAGGCTCCAGGTCCGGGGCTGGTTCCCAAAATACGGGGGACAAAATGAGTAGGGGTCCCCCGTATTTTAAGAACCAGCCCCAGGCCAAACCAGCCAGCAGGGTAATGTCACAGCCGGGGGACACTTATTATATAAGGTCCCGCATCCAAAACATTCATCCCTACTGACCAGTCAGCCTGGCCAGGGGCCCTGGTGGAGTGGGGACCCCCCCCAATAAAGGGGTCCCCCCCCTCCAGGACTTACCTGACCCGGCTGAAGCCTGGTGCTGTCCCCGATGGCCCTGTGCGGTGGCCACCGGGCTGATTGAGTGTAAAAAAATAGATGAAAAACTATTGTTTAAAACTGTGGAACTATGAGTCCCAGCAAGCCTCCCCCGCAAGCTGGGACTTGGAGAACCATAAGTCCCAGCCTGCGGGGCATTAAAGGGCCCTGTGCTGCCCTAGTTAGGGTTTCTCAAGTTGAATCCACCATTTTGTATGGATGCTATATGATTTATTGAGTTCTTATGTATTTGTTATCCTTTGCTGCCATCTACTGGCCAATGTTATATTTACCTCTGTAAGTTAATGTAATTACCATATGTATGTGTCATGTGACCACTCCTGTTCTGTAAGCTCACTTCCAGTTCCTGTGTCAGCCTCATGTGTAGCAGACATGATTTCCTGAGCTGCAGAAAGGATTTTGCTTTGACCTCTATGTATCATCCCTCAAGGTATATCTGTGCATCATCTCAAGGTACAGCAATAAAATACCTAAAGCATTACCATTGTATCCTCCTCACTGGATCCTTACATGCAACTGGTGTTGCTAGGGGAATTTAATATAGCGAGTTCACTATCTTCCACTGTTTGCATAAGGGTTGCCACTCACAACTATCAGAGACTTCCTTCACGTGCATCTGTGGCAGAATAGTCAAAGCAAACCTAAGTCTACAGCATCTGCATGTATACACATAGTCTGCAAGCAAGTTTAGACCTGGCCACCATCTTATGAGAACACATGGCCACAAGTGCTTCCTAACTCAGCTCTCCACCTGTATGTTAAACACAGTTCTACCTTCAAGAGGCAGTTCTAAGCTAGTTATAACATGTCCACAAAAGGTTCTGTGGATTCCTCTGTGGCTGCACAAAAGCAAGTCCATCATGCCTTTGATAACTCAGATGTACAGGAAGCAGAGTTCAAGCTTACTGAAGGACAAGATGTACGCCCTAAACGTGCATTCAAACCTACACAAAAGATTAGAGAGACTTTTGAGACAACCAGAGATGAATTTAAGGACAATTTAGATGATTTATGGGAAAGAGTGGAATGCCACATAGCAGCTCTTCCACGCTTTAACAATGATGCAACAGAGTTAACCGCGGTTTTGAATCGCTTATCTACCGCCTATGATCGCTACCAGAGACTGTCCTCAAAATACATCACATTTCTGGGTAATTCTGATTTTGATGATGCCTCAGCAGAGCTAGCTGAGATAGAGACTCTACTCCAAAGAAATAATGCTTCAGTTCAAGATGCCAAAAATAAAGCAGAATTCCGCATCGCACACTTACAAGAAGTTAGGTCACATCGATCAACTTCAACCAAGCTTACATCCTCATCTGCCAGATCGTCTCATTCCAGAAGGTCAGCTTTACATGAGAAGCTAATAGAAATCCGTGCAGATGCAGAAGAAGCTAGTGTAAGAAGTTCTTTTGCTAAGAAGGAAGCAGAGGTAAGAGAAAAAATGGCACGGATGAAGGCTGAGGCAAAGATCCTCCAAATGGAAAAGGAAGAAGCAGCTGCCTTAGCCAAACTGAAAGTCCTTGAACAAGCATTAGGCCAAGGTACTGATCTGAACCACTACATCCCAGGAGAAGTAGAAAACCCAGCAGACCGCACTACTGATTATGTGCTAAAGCAACTAACACCTATACCTCCTGCTTACCATGAAGATTCAGCTCTCAAAACAGAAGCTTCTAAGTTGCGCATACCGATGCCACCCCCAATCTTCAATGCAGACATACCGACACAGCAACAGGTGATGCCACCTACCAATGACAAGGTAATTTCCAGCTACAAGCTAGCAGATTCCCCAGTAACTAAACCACAGCTTAATCCTTATGCTACATCATTTTGGCCTGACATATCTCAGCCTTATACGCCAGAGAACTTACATACCCCAGCGGCACCACAAGTTCATCCAGCAACAAGGAATGAGAGAACAGACATGTCTGACCTTGCCAGATATATGATACGCAGGGAGCTTATAAACACCAGTCTCTCAAAGTTTGATGACTCTGCTGAGAACTATAGAGCCTGGAAATCGACCTTTGAAGCTGTAATCCATGATCTTAACTTCACCGCCAAGGAAGAACTTGACCTGCTTGTCAACTGGTTAGGCCCAGAATCTGCAGAACGCATCAAGACATTAAGAGCAGTTCATACCGGCCACTCAGAGGAAGGTCTTGCTGCAGCATGGGAGAGACTTGAACAGACTTATGGCAGTTCTGAAGCTATAGAAAGTGCCTTATTCAAAAGACTTCAAGCCTTCCCAAAGATAACTAGCAAAGACAACCACAAGCTCCAGGATCTAAGCGACCTATTAAAAGAATTAGAACTAGCCAAGTTAGATCCTCGTCTGACAGGACTGAGTTACCTTGACACTGCTCATGGCGTGAATCCAGTGGTGTCCAAACTACCTTACGGCATGCAGGAAAAATGGGCAGACCAGGGTTCCAGGTACAAAAGAGAACACAAAGTGTCCTTTCCCCCTTTCTCTTACTTTTCCAGATTCATCAGTGACCAAGCTCGTAAGAAGAATGACCCCAGCTTTGACTTCAATGAACCTACTCCAGCAGCTTCATCATCATCCTCAAGGTATGATAACACTGCTACCAAACATAGAGATTTAAGGAGAACAGTATCTGTCAGAAAGACTAACGTCCCACTTACTGCGCCCTCATACACCAAGCAAGATGCTCCTGCTCTTAAACAAAGGGACTCCAGTCGTGTGTGCCCTATCCACAAAAGGCCTCATCCACTAAAGGAATGTCGTGGGCTTAGGGCTAAGACTTTGCAAGAGCGCAGAGATACTTTAAGAGAGCTTGGAGTGTGTTACAAGTGTTGTGCCTCTTCAGACCACATTGCAAAAGACTGTAAAGCTACCGTCGAGTGCACCGAATGCAATAGCGATAGACATGTTACAGCCATGCATCCCACTCTACCTCCAGAGAACACACAACTTTCAACAGCGCCTAACCCCGTTGCAAAACATGGCGGGGAGCTACAACCTCAGGACTCAGCTACACCCACAGTTTCCTCATCATGCATGGAAGTATGTGGGGAAGAGAACAATCCCAAATGCTGTGCTAAGGTTTGTCTGGTCAAGGTCTACCCAGAAGGGCAATCTGAGAAAGCAACCAGAATGTACGCCATTATAGATGAACAAAGCAACAGGTCTTTAGCAAAACCTAAATTCTTTGAGATCTTCGGTATAAAGGGACAAGCAATGCCGTATTCCATTGACACCTGCTCCGGTCATACAGAGACTTTCGGCAGAAGGGCCACTGGCTATGTTATCTCCTCAATCAAGGGGAATACCCACATACCCTTACCAACATTAATTGAATGTGACCAGATACCTGATGAAAGAGAAGAAATTCCTACTCCAGAAGCTGCACTTCATCATCCTCACCTAAAACACCTTGCTAAAGAAATTCCTCCGATGGACATGAATGCTGACATTCTTCTACTACTGGGAAGAGACATTCTGAGGGCCCATAAGGTACGCCAATATTGCAATGGTCCAGATGACGCCCCATATGCACAAAGACTCGATTTAGGCTGGGTAATTGTGGGCGATGTGTGCCTGGGCAAGAGCCATAAACCTTCTCAAGTTAACTCTTTTAAAACTTATGTGTTCAAAAACGGTCGCACAACTCACTTCAAGCCATGCTCACATCACTATGAAGTGAGAGAAAAGTTCTCTGACCTCATCCAGGTGCCAGAAGTAATTCCTACACCTTATGACGACTTAGGAAGATCAGTGTTTTGCACAACGCAAGATGACAACAGAATAGCCTTGTCCATAGAAGACAAAGAGTTTATTAAGATAATGCACAGCGGATTCTGCAAGGATGAATCTAACCACTGGGTTGCACCTTTACCTTTTCGGAATGTTAGAACACGACTGCCAAACAACCGAGAACAGGCTTTATCCAGATTCATGTCATTGCAACGTACATTAAAAAGCAAGCCTGAAATGAAAGATCACTTTGTGACCTTTATGAATAAGATACTTCAAAATGATCATGCAGAGCTAGCTCCACCCTTGCAAGAGCATGAAGAATGCTGGTATCTTCCCTCCTTCGGAGTGTATCACCCACGTAAACCCAAGCAAATCAGGGTGGTATTCGATTCAAGTGCCAAGCATTGTGGCGTATCTCTAAATGACGTTCTCCTCACTGGTCCGAACCTAACCAACAATCTGGTAGGAGTGCTTATGAGATTCAGAAAAGAGCCAGTTGCCATTACCGCAGACATTGAACAAATGTTCTATTGTTTTATTGTACGACAAGACCACAGGAATTACCTTAGGTTTCTATGGCACCGAGACAATGATACCAGCCAGGAAATGGTTGAATACCGCATGAAGGTGCATGTGTTTGGCAACAGTCCTTCACCCGCAGTCGCTACATATGGTCTACATAGGACTGCCTCTGATGGCGAATCAGAGTTTGGAAAAGATGCCCGACACTTCATTGAAAGAGACTTCTACGTGGACGACGCACTCAAATCTTTACCTACAGCAGAAGAAGCTATAGATCTGCTTAAAAGAACACAAGGTATGCTTTCTAAGGCTCATCTAAGGTTACATAAAATTGCTTCCAATAGTGCTGCTGTCATGAAAGCTTTTCAACCCAGCGATTATGCCACAGAATTTAGAGACTTGGATCTCGACCAAGGCAATCCACCAGTACAGAGAAGTCTGGGTTTGCAGTGGGACTTGTTGCATGATTCCTTCGGCTTTCAAGTAAGTTGTGCAGATAAGCCATTTACCAAGCGGGGAGTCCTCTCAGTGGTGAACAGCCTATATGATCCACTGGGATTTGTAGCACCCTTAACTGTACAAGGTAAATTTCTGTTAAGACAGCTCTCAGAGTCTATTGAGGACTGGGATGCTCCACTGCCTACAGACAAACAGCGAAGCTGGGAGTCTTGGAAGGAATATGTACAAGCCTTAGATGGGATTCATGTACAACAATGTTACACTCCAACGTCTCTTGCCACAAGTCAGAGAAAGGAAATCCACATATTCTCAGATGCATCTACTGAAGCCATAGCAGCTGTCGCCGATTTGAAGGTAATAGACTCTTGTAATGAAACTCATGTTGGATTTCTATTTGGGAAGGCTAAGTTAGCTCCTAGGCCTGAACATACCATTCCTAGGCTCGAACTTTGTGCAACTGTACTGGCTGTAGAGATTGCAGACTTTATACAGCGAGAGTTGGATATTCACATAGATGATGTTCAGTTCTACACATATAGCAAGGTCGTTCTGGTTTATATAAGCAACCAGAAGAAACGCTTCTATGTTTATGTCAGTAACCACATTGAAAGGATCAGAAAATCCTCTAAACCTGAACAATGGCACTATGTTCCAACCCATCTCAATCCTGCAGATTGTGCCACCAGACCAGCGTCTTATAGTGCCACTAAAAATTCTTCTTGGTTGACGGGCCCAGAGTTCTTGCAGAACCAGCCTGAAGAAACTTCCCTACAAGATGTCTTCAGTCTCCAAGACCCTGACATCGAGCCAGAGATTCGTCCTGAAATAAGTAACCTTATTACAAGATCCAAAGAAACATTTGGTTTGGGCTGCCATCGCTTTGAATGCTTCTCCAGATGGCTAAATCTTGTACACGCCATCGCAAGGCTCACCCATGAGACTCTAACCACATGTTTGGCTGAAGTGACTGCTATCGTCAATTCAAGACCTCTTGTTCCTGTATCCACGGATCCAGAGACCCCTGTTATTCTCACTCCAGCAACTTTTCTCACTCAAAAACTTGGAACTGTTCCTAGTCCACCTGAAAACCTTTCATATCAGAAGAGGTGGAAACATGTTCAACATCTCGCCTACTGTTTCTGGAGCAGATGGAAAAGGGAATACCTTACTCTTCTTCAAGAACTTTGTTTAATTTGTTTCATCACTTGATACATGCTTGAGAGACTTGTCCATTGGACTACTCCATATACATTCCAGTATTGTTGTGTTTTGCATTCTTGTATTTTGTCTTTCAGGTCAGAACCATCGTTGATTATCTCATGGACATTAATCCATAATGTCAAATGGTAAAGTGAAATCCTAGGATTTCAGACGGGGAGTGTGCTGCCCTAGTTAGGGTTTCTCAAGTTGAATCCACCATTTTGTATGGATGCTATATGATTTATTGAGTTCTTATGTATTTGTTATCCTTTGCTGCCATCTACTGGCCAATGTTATATTTACCTCTGTAAGTTAATGTAATTACCATATGTATGTGTCATGTGACCACTCCTGTTCTGTAAGCTCACTTCCAGTTCCTGTGTCAGCCTCATGTGTAGCAGACATGTTTTCCTGAGCTGCAGAAAGGATTTTGCTTTGACCTCTATGTATCATCCCTCAAGGTATATCTGTGCATCATCTCAAGGTACAGCAATAAAATACCTAAAGCATTACCATTGTATCCTCCTCACTGGAACCTTACATGCAACTGGTGTTGCTAGGGGAATTTAATATAGCGAGTTCACTATCTTCCACTGTTTGCATAAGGGTTGCCACTCACAACTATCAGAGACTTCCTTCACGTGCATCTGTGGCAGAATAGGCCCGCTGGCACTAGTAGTTCCACAGTAATAAAAATAGTAAAATAAATACACACTGACACAATGAAAATAAAACTTTAATTCATCCAAAGCCCATACATACTGATACTTACCTATCTTGAGCCCGTAGGTAGCCCTCGGTCCTGGTGTCCGGTGTCCTGTGTCGTCCTCCATGTCCATGTCGGCGTCCGTGTCATCCTCCAGGTCCATGGCGGTGTCCGGGTCCGAAGTAATCCATGGTGGAGCTGTGGAAGGAAATCCTACTCACCTGGTCCTGTGGCGAAGATCTTTTCTCTTGATCCGCCGTAGTCCAGGTATTCTTCAGCATGTCGGCGCTCCCCGCACTCTCCGCATCGGACTGTCAGAGGCGCAGAGATGTTTCATCTTCTGCGCCTCTTCTCAGAATGATTTCTATTAATCAGGAGCCAAGAAAGTCGGCTCCTGATTGGCCACTAGGCGGCCAATAGAAATCATTTATTGGGGGAGTCCCCACTCCCCCAGGGCCCCTGGCCAGGCTGACTGGTCGGTAGGGTGAATGTTTTGGCCGCGGGACCTTATATCATAAGTGTCCCCCGGCTGTGACATTACCCGGCTGGCTGGTTTGGCCTGGGGCTGGTTCTTAAAATATGGGGGACCCCTACTCATTTTGTCCCCCGTATTTTGGGAACCAGCCTCGGACCTGGAGAGTGGGGCTGGTTGTAAAAAATCAGGGAACCCCTATTTGTGGGGTTCCCTGATTTTTTATTACCGGCCCCGGCTCTTTTAGCCTGGTGCTGGTTTCAGCTGTGGGGAGACCCCACGCTGATTTTTTTCATTTATTTATTTGGTACTTGTGAGTTATCCGGGCTCCCGATTTTTTGATTGTATGCCTTAAGTTAAGGCATACAATCCGATGCGATGCGATACGACCATCGGATGCGATGACCCGATTTTTCCATAGGAATCAATGTTAAAATGATTCCTATGGAAAAAGGGGTCCTTTTCATACCCCTACTATCCAAGTGGGCATGGAGTTGGATATAAACCTGTGGCGAGCGTAGCGAGCCACCGAGCCCGAAGCGTGGCGAGCGAAGCGAGCCCCGCGAGGGGACGGTATTCCGTGTCCCCTCGCGGGGCTCGCTACGCTCGCCACGCTTCGGGCTCGGTGGCTCGCTACGCTCGCCACAGGTTTATATCCAACTCCATGCCCACTTGGATAGTAGGGGTATGAAAAGGACCCCTTTTTCCCATTGAATTCCATGTTAAAATGGACTCAGTCCATTTTAACATTGATTCCTATGGAAAAATCGGGTCATCGCATCGCATCGCATCCGATGGTCGCATGCGATGCGATGCGATGTCCCGATCCGACCCGATTTTAAAATCAGACGCCCGGATAACTCACAAGTACCATTTATTTATTTTTATATTTTTTAACACTAAAGCCTGCACAGATCTGACTGATCCGTGCAGGCTTCTGCCAAATACGACAGGAAAATAAAGTGTATTTTCCTGCCGTATATTCGTGGCAGTTTTACACTAATTAGCAGCCGTATTTTCAATACGGCTGCTTAGTAAATCAGGAACCACCATTCTTTTGAATGGTGATTCCTGTCGTATTCTATCGATGGTGTAGACATTCGTATTTGTAAATACAAATATGAATGTCCCATCAATATGAATACGAATATTTGTATTTTTGGCATAGTAAATGCCAAAAATACGAATACACCCAATTTTTTCTACTAAATCATCTTAGTAAATTTCCCCCAAAATGTATATTTATACACTATAAAGTATGGTTAGTATCCTGCGTTCAAAAATAAATGAATGACGCATATAAGTATATACATAAACATACAATGGGGGAAAGTTACTGCTCCTCCTCCCGAATAGCGCTATTGGGCGCCTAGCGGCACCTTGTACCAATCAGGAGTTGCTAGGCCGCTAGGCGGCCAATAACGCTTATCAGGAGGAGGAGCTGCAGGATTTAAACACACACCCTCCGGCTACTCCTAAGTCAGGTTTGGTGTCGGGTCATTCATTTTTTTGTTTTGCCAAGACCCTTGGATGCTACTTGAAAAGAAGAGGATGCGGTCAATGCCGAGGGACCACCGTGAGTATGGTTTCCTTCCACAGGTACCCACATTGGATTTCTTCAGGACCAGAGGACGGAGAATTCCTACCTACGTGTCAAGGTAGGTAAGTTTATGTATGAATGGGCTCAGTGTGTAATAAAGTTATATTTTAATGGTGTGTGTGTGTGTTTTTATTTAACTATTTGTACTGTTGTGGGACTTTAATGCCCCGCATGCTGGGACCTTTGGTTCTCCAAGTTCATGCATGCAGTGCAGGCTTGCTCGGACTCATAGTTCCACAGCAATGCAAAATAGTTCTATTTTTTACACCAACATTAGCCCGATGCCCAATGCCTAAGGGCACCAGGGGCAGCCCCAGGCTTCAGTCTGGGCAGGTAAATTCTGGAGTGGGGACCCCTTCATTAAGGGGGCCCCACTTCCCCAGGTTAATGCTTTGGCCATGGGACCTTGTATAGTCTTGTATATGTATATATGTTTATATGTGTGTTTTTCCTTTCAGAGAATTTCACTTGTATAATATTCTTATTGTTACAGGATATATATCTGCATCATCCCTCTGGTGGCCCAGACCAAACACAATATGATTATTCAAAGATAGGATGTGTTAGCATCCTATCTTTGAATATAGCAACACATATTTTTAAACTACACAAGCTAGTAAGGTAGCTAATGTAAGAAAGAGAAAGATGTAGTTTCACTTGCTGCCAACAGATGGCAGTGTTTCTGTGACTCTCAGACCCTAGATGATTGTTACTCTATTAGTGGCTCATTGACTTGGCAGAGCAGCACCATGGACTTGTGAGTGACATGGGACCTTTATTTACCTATTGAAAAATGTCAAATTGTGAAAAGTTTGTCTAAACATCATGTAAAGGGTCGTGTTTGCTTTATACACTTGGACCTAGGGACATTGATAGAGATTATAGAATGCTGTGACTACATAAAAACCAGAACTGGACTGGATCCCAGGCTCCATTTCTTAAACCGTTCTGGTTTTAACTACATTCCTGGAACATACAGGGAGGGTGAAAATTCTCCCTCCACGTCTCCCTGGTGACAGGTATCACAGGCACCCCCACTGGACTGAACACCCCCCGGAAAGCACATTACAAGCTCCGAAATGGCACAGTTCGGTTTTTGGAGCCTCTCTGGTCTGGCGCTCCGGGGTATTGTCTGTTTCAGTTTTTTACCCATTTCCCTGAAACAATGGGCCTTATTCTAGTTCACTCTTTCTGACAAAATCCTTCTTAGATGGACAAAACCATGTGCACTGCAGGGGGGCAGATGTAAAATGTGCAGAAAGAATTTGATTTGGGTGAGTTATTTTGTTTCTGTGCAGGGTAAATACTGGCTGCTTTATTTTTACACTGCAATATAGATCTCACTTTGAAGTAAAACCCCACCCAAATATAACTCTCTCTGCACAAGTTACATCTGCCCCACCTGCAGTGCACATGGTTTTGTCCATCTAAGAAGGATTTTGTCAGAAAGAGTGAACTAGAATAAGGCCCTACTGTATATACAGTAGTAGTACAGTAACTCAGGCTATA
This sequence comes from Crinia signifera, assembly GCF_055691185.1. NCBI lineage: Eukaryota > Metazoa > Chordata > Amphibia > Anura > Myobatrachidae > Crinia > Crinia signifera. Next base: position 255,539,599 of record NC_139222.1, read on the forward strand.
AGCTGTGATATCTTACAGAATGTTATATTTTATGATAAACAACTTCAGATAAGCATCGTTTGTTAGAACAGCAGTTTCATAATAAACATGTGCTAGCATACTACTCTTTGGTGTATTTTAAATTGCAACTTACCATATTCAGAGACTCTAAAGTGTTTTGTACATGCAGACGGTAGGTTGATTGTATAATCTCCAAAAGATAGCTCATTTGACAAAGGGAAACTAAAATCAGCAATCCCGTGGTTTACTGTTACATTGAGCCATTGTCCAATGCGGTTGTTGTTTGCATCCTGTAGGTAAATAGATTAAAAAAGAATTGTTATAAAGCACAGGCATCACTAGCGTGGTGCAGGTGATCCTTCTAGGGGGTGACACCTTAGTGCTGACCAGTGGTGGATTGGCAAGAAAATCCGGCTCGGGAAAAATCCACAAGCAACCCACAAGGGGGGGGGAGGAGGTAATGAGCGCGGGGGGGGGGGGGTGAGACGGCTTTGCTAACACTATTGAACCGGAACCCGGCTCCCGGCTTTTGGGGGGGGGGGGGGGGGGGCGTCACTTACCAAGCTTCGCCCGGTGCCACGTTGCTTGCGGCCACACATGCTGAAGAAGCTCAGCCTCGGGTGATGTCACCCAAAAGCGGCCGTAGTAACACTGTAGTACCGGGTGACGTCACCCAAAAGTGACCAACGACCATATTAACTGTGGGCACTGGGCAGCCACGGGCACTAACCGATGTGGTAGCGCGATCTGAGGCCCGCAGCCCAGCCAGGGCAAAGTGGTGGCCCAGATAGGGAAAAAGCAGACAAATCAGTACCGGCCCACCCGGAAATGACCCGGATTCCCGGCGGGCCAATCCGCCCCTGGTGCTGACTCATCGTCAGTGAATGGGATTTGTGACCTGGCCTGGGACATGATTGTGCAGCTTCCAGCTCCAGTCACTGAGGAAGAACCAACAATGCAGGCATATAGATGTAGCCACGCTCATTATCGCTACATCCCTGCCGCCTGGGCCCGTTTTGTGGGCCTTGTCGCACCCGCAGGCTGCCGGCTAATATATCTTGAATGAGTTGCCGGGGAGACTACGACGCACTTGTGCATAGGTGTGCACAGGTGTGCCTGTGCGTTATGCTACACATGACAGAAGCCCTAAATTAACGGATTTCGTATATTCTCCCAAGGATTTACACCAGGTTCACCGGTTTCTTCCCACAGTACAAAAATATACTTACAAAATTAACGCTAGAATGAATGTTTGTGCCTTTACATGTGGTAGGGAATATAGGGGCAGATGTATTAAGCCTGGTGAAGAGATAAAGTGGAAGGAGATGACAGTTGGCTTAATACATCTACCCCATAGAGTGGTAGGAACTGATGTAAAGCGCTATATAAATAACTGTTAATAAAATAAATAAAACATGATGCACCCACGACAAAATAGTTTTTCTGTTAACATAACTTGTTACATTTGGTAGATTCTGTACAATACAATACATAGCAGTACATAGAGTGCTAAAATGATATGAATTATTAATAAGAAAATTGATTATATTCAGTATTTTGTGGACCTTGAATGCAAAAAAAGTCGGTCTGCATAAATGGATAATTTAAATAAGATATAAACATATACAGAAATTGTTAATATAATACGTACCAGTAGCTCAAGCAGGGGAAACTGATGACAAAAAATAAATAAAAAAAAGTTAATTCAAATCTTAATGACATCATCAATATACATTGTACAAACACACAGGATACAGCGGTATATTCGCATCATGTCACTCACATACAGTAGCTCTGGAGTGAAATCACTAATCTGTATCTGCTCTGTCTAAACTCAGCAGCTGAGCAGTCTCACTATATGTTTAACAATCTAGAACAGATGAGCTGCAATATACGATACAAACCCCGGGGCCTGATTCTGACTGTGGGAAGTAATGCTGATGGCGGATGCAATTGAGTGATTTTATCCTTCCAATCAGCTCCTGACTGCCATTTTTTAAACACCTGGCAGGAGTTGATTAACTTGAGCATTATTTATCATATGCAATGGACCTTATTCAGGACTGTTCATATGGCCGCGTGCATTCGCACGGGTCCGATGTTTTCTCTTTGTGCATGCGCACAGGGCCGTCTCATTAGCATATGTGAACACCCAGCGTTTCATGGGCGTTTTTATGAGAACGCTGGGCGTTCTTATGCTGATGGAACGATGACGCGGGTGTGGGGTGGCGGGCAGCTGCCATCACTGGGTGTCAGCTGCCTGCCCTCTTCCCTCAGAATGTGCACAAACATCTAAGGTTGCTCTGAGCAACCTTAGATATGCTTGTATGTTCCACATCATTCGATGATCGCAGACCATCAAATGATGTGGGTGTTACCCCGCAGGCTGCGAATGGATGTTTATACAATCTGCGGCGGATGGACCTTCGTGCTGGTGGCGGGCGTCGTTTTTATGACTCGGGTCAATCTGAATGATGGCCATTATTTCAACATTTCAAAAAAGATCTGTGGTTTAGCTATGGGGGTTATTCAGACCTGATCGCATGGCTGTGATTTTGCAGGCCGGGTGATTATCAATATATGGTGCATGTGTGAGGGGGTCCTACGATAATATCATGCTACTGCTATCGCTGGCCTATACGCAAGCCCAGAGATCAGGTCTGAATAACCCTTTATGACTACTTTCTGCCTTATACCAATATTGGAGCAGGTTTGGTGGTTCTGCACTCAAAAGTAATCAGCTCTTATCGATTAGGATAATTTGTGTGTTAAAAAAGTGCGAAGTGAATATATATATATAAGTGTGAAAGAAGGGATTTAATAGGAAATTATTGAGTGGTACCTCCTCACCAAGCGCTAAGGACATATACTGTATGTATATACCAATATTACCAAGCAGTCATTTGCAATTTAATGGTATAAAAACATAAAAAAGGATAAAAATCCTCACCTTTCTTTCTGCAGGACGGAAATCCCTTTCCACGGCTATTAACCGAAATTTCACTGAAATCATTAATTAGATAATATCAGGAACGGTTTGTATACTTTAGTCAATAAAATAATCACATACATTAAAACAAACAACATATATGAAGTTAGCATACCTCCCAAATGTCCTGCTAAACGCGTCCCTCCCTAAATGCATCCTTCCCACGGCCGGCAGTGTCCCCCTGCGGGGGGGGGGGAGGGGGGGCAGCTGGGAGTCCCCCCTCAATCTGACAGAATAGACGCTGTGCAGCGTCTATTCAGCAGTGCAGCGGGCGGAAATGGGGTGCGGCCCTAATTTGCATATGCCGTGCCATCATTTGCATACGGCACCCCCCTTTTCGGACACTCGCGCAGCTTCGCTGCACAAGTGTCCCTATTCTTCGTTTCAGAAAGTTGGGAGGTATGAGTTAGGGATCTGCTATATACAATCTGTACAGTATATTTTTAATCCAGAACATATTTGATACTTTGCTAGTGGTAGCTGAGATATATACAGATAGTGGTAGATGCTCAATTAGTTCAGTAGCATTTCCCAGGTGCATGAGGGAGGGGTTAATTACTGGGTAAGTAAAACAAGACATTTTTTCCCTCAACACACTGAGCAATGCTAGTAACCAATCTAGAACACTACATGATAATAGAATTCAGAGATATTGGTTACATATACCTGCGCAGGTGTATGCTATGCCCCCAAGCCGCATCAAGGCTTCTCTGTATATTGGGGGTCCCTAGCGCTATATCTAGGTGCAGGGTGCGGCACCCCAAAAAACCATCATAAGCTGGGAAGCCCAGCGCGGCATGCCAGTGATATATTAAGTGTTAATAATTAGTGATAGGAAGCCGAAGCTATATAAAAGGGAGAGATAAATGAATGTAATTAAAATAGGATAGAGATAGTGTTAGTGAGGGGAAAGTGTTAATAGAATGTAAGGGCATGCCGCACTAAAGCCACCCAGCCCATCCAGTCCAGGAGCACCGCACCCCACACCACCGTTACCCTAAATTGGGTCTACGATTAACCAGCAAGGAGCCACATGATAATGGCTCCTTACTTGATATATCCAAACTAAGAGCTACCTACCTTGGAGCAACCCCGGACTACTCCATGTGGCATATCAGGACCCACATCTCCTCCTAATATGGGCTCCCTTCTGCCTCTAACAACATACATACAGATAGTGGTAGATGCTCAATTAGTTCAGTAGCATTTCCCAGGTGCATGAGGGAGGGGTTAATTACTGGGTAAGTAAAACAAGACATTTTTTCCCTCAACACACTGAGCAATGCTAGTAACCAATCTAGAACACTACATGATAATAGAATTCAGAGATATTGGTTACATATACCTGCGCAGGTGTATGCTATGCCCCCAAGCCGCATCAAGGCTTCTCTGTATATTGGGGGTCCCTAGCGCTATATCTAGGTGCAGGGTGCGGCACCCCAAAAAACCATCATAAGCTGGGAAGCCCAGCGCGGCATGCCAGTGATATATTAAGTGTTAATAATTAGTGATAGGAAGCCGAAGCTATATAAAAGGGAGAGATAAATGAATGTAATTAAAATAGGATAGAGATAGTGTTAGTGAGGGGAAAGTGTTAATAGAATGTAAGGGCATGCCGCACTAAAGCCACCCAGCCCATCCAGTCCAGGAGCACCGCACCCCACACCACCGTTACCCTAAATTGGGTCTACGATTAACCAGCAAGGAGCCACATGATAATGGCTCCTTACTTGATATATCCAAACTAAGAGCTACCTACCTTGGAGCAACCCCGGACTACTCCATGTGGCATATCAGGACCCACATCTCCTCCTAATATGGGCTCCCTTCTGCCTCTAACAACATACATACAGATAGTGGTAGATGCTCAATTAGTTCAGTAGCATTTCCCAGGTGCATGAGGGAGGGGTTAATTACTGGGTAAGTAAAACAAGACATTTTTTCCCTCAACACACTGAGCAATGCTAGTAACCAATCTAGAACACTACATGATAATAGAATTCAGAGATATTGGTTACATATACCTGCGCAGGTGTATGCTATGCCCCCAAGCCGCATCAAGGCTTCTCTGTATATTGGGGGTCCCTAGCGCTATATCTAGGTGCAGGGTGCGGCACCCCAAAAAACCATCATAAGCTGGGAAGCCCAGCGCGGCATGCCAGTGATATATTAAGTGTTAATAATTAGTGATAGGAAGCCGAAGCTATATAAAAGGGAGAGATAAATGAATGTAATTAAAATAGGATAGAGATAGTGTTAGTGAGGGGAAAGTGTTAATAGAATGTAAGGGCATGCCGCACTAAAGCCACCCAGCCCATCCAGTCCAGGAGCACCGCACCCCACACCACCGTTACCCTAAATTGGGTCTACGATTAACCAGCAAGGAGCCACATGATAATGGCTCCTTACTTGATATATCCAAACTAAGAGCTACCTACCTTGGAGCAACCCCGGACTACTCCATGTGGCATATCAGGACCCACATCTCCTCCTAATATGGGCTCCCTTCTGCCTCTAACAACATACATACAGATAGTGGTAGATGCTCAATTAGTTCAGTAGCATTTCCCAGGTGCATGAGGGAGGGGTTAATTACTGGGTAAGTAAAACAAGACATTTTTTCCCTCAACACACTGAGCAATGCTAGTAACCAATCTAGAACACTACATGATAATAGAATTCAGAGATATTGGTTACATATACCTGCGCAGGTGTATGCTATGCCCCCAAGCCGCATCAAGGCTTCTCTGTATATTGGGGGTCCCTAGCGCTATATCTAGGTGCAGGGTGCGGCACCCCAAAAAACCATCATAAGCTGGGAAGCCCAGCGCGGCATGCCAGTGATATATTAAGTGTTAATAATTAGTGATAGGAAGCCGAAGCTATATAAAAGGGAGAGATAAATGAATGTAATTAAAATAGGATAGAGATAGTGTTAGTGAGGGGAAAGTGTTAATAGAATGTAAGGGCATGCCGCACTAAAGCCACCCAGCCCATCCAGTCCAGGAGCACCGCACCCCACACCACCGTTACCCTAAATTGGGTCTACGATTAACCAGCAAGGAGCCACATGATAATGGCTCCTTACTTGATATATCCAAACTAAGAGCTACCTACCTTGGAGCAACCCCGGACTACTCCATGTGGCATATCAGGACCCACATCTCCTCCTAATATGGGCTCCCTTCTGCCTCTAACAACATACATACAGATAGTGGTAGATGCTCAATTAGTTCAGTAGCATTTCCCAGGTGCATGAGGGAGGGGTTAATTACTGGGTAAGTAAAACAAGACATTTTTTCCCTCAACACACTGAGCAATGCTAGTAACCAATCTAGAACACTACATGATAATAGAATTCAGAGATATTGGTTACATATACCTGCGCAGGTGTATGCTATGCCCCCAAGCCGCATCAAGGCTTCTCTGTATATTGGGGGTCCCTAGCGCTATATCTAGGTGCAGGGTGCGGCACCCCAAAAAACCATCATAAGCTGGGAAGCCCAGCGCGGCATGCCAGTGATATATTAAGTGTTAATAATTAGTGATAGGAAGCCGAAGCTATATAAAAGGGAGAGATAAATGAATGTAATTAAAATAGGATAGAGATAGTGTTAGTGAGGGGAAAGTGTTAATAGAATGTAAGGGCATGCCGCACTAAAGCCACCCAGCCCATCCAGTCCAGGAGCACCGCACCCCACACCACCGTTACCCTAAATTGGGTCTACGATTAACCAGCAAGGAGCCACATGATAATGGCTCCTTACTTGATATATCCAAACTAAGAGCTACCTACCTTGGAGCAACCCCGGACTACTCCATGTGGCATATCAGGACCCACATCTCCTCCTAATATGGGCTCCCTTCTGCCTCTAACAACATACATACAGATAGTGGTAGATGCTCAATTAGTTCAGTAGCATTTCCCAGGTGCATGAGGGAGGGGTTAATTACTGGGTAAGTAAAACAAGACATTTTTTCCCTCAACACACTGAGCAATGCTAGTAACCAATCTAGAACACTACATGATAATAGAATTCAGAGATATTGGTTACATATACCTGCGCAGGTGTATGCTATGCCCCCAAGCCGCATCAAGGCTTCTCTGTATATTGGGGGTCCCTAGCGCTATATCTAGGTGCAGGGTGCGGCACCCCAAAAAACCATCATAAGCTGGGAAGCCCAGCGCGGCATGCCAGTGATATATTAAGTGTTAATAATTAGTGATAGGAAGCCGAAGCTATATAAAAGGGAGAGATAAATGAATGTAATTAAAATAGGATAGAGATAGTGTTAGTGAGGGGAAAGTGTTAATAGAATGTAAGGGCATGCCGCACTAAAGCCACCCAGCCCATCCAGTCCAGGAGCACCGCACCCCACACCACCGTTACCCTAAATTGGGTCTACGATTAACCAGCAAGGAGCCACATGATAATGGCTCCTTACTTGATATATCCAAACTAAGAGCTACCTACCTTGGAGCAACCCCGGACTACTCCATGTGGCATATCAGGACCCACATCTCCTCCTAATATGGGCTCCCTTCTGCCTCTAACAACATACATACAGATAGTGGTAGATGCTCAATTAGTTCAGTAGCATTTCCCAGGTGCATGAGGGAGGGGTTAATTACTGGGTAAGTAAAACAAGACATTTTTTCCCTCAACACACTGAGCAATGCTAGTAACCAATCTAGAACACTACATGATAATAGAATTCAGAGATATTGGTTACATATACCTGCGCAGGTGTATGCTATGCCCCCAAGCCGCATCAAGGCTTCTCTGTATATTGGGGGTCCCTAGCGCTATATCTAGGTGCAGGGTGCGGCACCCCAAAAAACCATCATAAGCTGGGAAGCCCAGCGCGGCATGCCAGTGATATATTAAGTGTTAATAATTAGTGATAGGAAGCCGAAGCTATATAAAAGGGAGAGATAAATGAATGTAATTAAAATAGGATAGAGATAGTGTTAGTGAGGGGAAAGTGTTAATAGAATGTAAGGGCATGCCGCACTAAAGCCACCCAGCCCATCCAGTCCAGGAGCACCGCACCCCACACCACCGTTACCCTAAATTGGGTCTACGATTAACCAGCAAGGAGCCACATGATAATGGCTCCTTACTTGATATATCCAAACTAAGAGCTACCTACCTTGGAGCAACCCCGGACTACTCCATGTGGCATATCAGGACCCACATCTCCTCCTAATATGGGCTCCCTTCTGCCTCTAACAACATACATACAGATAGTGGTAGATGCTCAATTAGTTCAGTAGCATTTCCCAGGTGCATGAGGGAGGGGTTAATTACTGGGTAAGTAAAACAAGACATTTTTTCCCTCAACACACTGAGCAATGCTAGTAACCAATCTAGAACACTACATGATAATAGAATTCAGAGATATTGGTTACATATACCTGCGCAGGTGTATGCTATGCCCCCAAGCCGCATCAAGGCTTCTCTGTATATTGGGGGTCCCTAGCGCTATATCTAGGTGCAGGGTGCGGCACCCCAAAAAACCATCATAAGCTGGGAAGCCCAGCGCGGCATGCCAGTGATATATTAAGTGTTAATAATTAGTGATAGGAAGCCGAAGCTATATAAAAGGGAGAGATAAATGAATGTAATTAAAATAGGATAGAGATAGTGTTAGTGAGGGGAAAGTGTTAATAGAATGTAAGGGCATGCCGCACTAAAGCCACCCAGCCCATCCAGTCCAGGAGCACCGCACCCCACACCACCGTTACCCTAAATTGGGTCTACGATTAACCAGCAAGGAGCCACATGATAATGGCTCCTTACTTGATATATCCAAACTAAGAGCTACCTACCTTGGAGCAACCCCGGACTACTCCATGTGGCATATCAGGACCCACATCTCCTCCTAATATGGGCTCCCTTCTGCCTCTAACAACATACATACAGATAGTGGTAGATGCTCAATTAGTTCAGTAGCATTTCCCAGGTGCATGAGGGAGGGGTTAATTACTGGGTAAGTAAAACAAGACATTTTTTCCCTCAACACACTGAGCAATGCTAGTAACCAATCTAGAACACTACATGATAATAGAATTCAGAGATATTGGTTACATATACCTGCGCAGGTGTATGCTATGCCCCCAAGCCGCATCAAGGCTTCTCTGTATATTGGGGGTCCCTAGCGCTATATCTAGGTGCAGGGTGCGGCACCCCAAAAAACCATCATAAGCTGGGAAGCCCAGCGCGGCATGCCAGTGATATATTAAGTGTTAATAATTAGTGATAGGAAGCCGAAGCTATATAAAAGGGAGAGATAAATGAATGTAATTAAAATAGGATAGAGATAGTGTTAGTGAGGGGAAAGTGTTAATAGAATGTAAGGGCATGCCGCACTAAAGCCACCCAGCCCATCCAGTCCAGGAGCACCGCACCCCACACCACCGTTACCCTAAATTGGGTCTACGATTAACCAGCAAGGAGCCACATGATAATGGCTCCTTACTTGATATATCCAAACTAAGAGCTACCTACCTTGGAGCAACCCCGGACTACTCCATGTGGCATATCAGGACCCACATCTCCTCCTAATATGGGCTCCCTTCTGCCTCTAACAACATACATACAGATAGTGGTAGATGCTCAATTAGTTCAGTAGCATTTCCCAGGTGCATGAGGGAGGGGTTAATTACTGGGTAAGTAAAACAAGACATTTTTTCCCTCAACACACTGAGCAATGCTAGTAACCAATCTAGAACACTACATGATAATAGAATTCAGAGATATTGGTTACATATACCTGCGCAGGTGTATGCTATGCCCCCAAGCCGCATCAAGGCTTCTCTGTATATTGGGGGTCCCTAGCGCTATATCTAGGTGCAGGGTGCGGCACCCCAAAAAACCATCATAAGCTGGCTAGCTATAGCGCTAGGGACCCCCAATATACAGAGAAGCCTTGATGCGGCTTGGGGGCATAGCATACACCTGCGCAGGTATATGTAACCAATATCTCTGAATTCTATTATCATGTAGTGTTCTAGATTGGTTACTAGCATTGCTCAGTGTGTTGAGGGAAAAAATGTCTTGTTTTACTTACCCAGTAATTAACCCCTCCCTCATGCACCTGGGAAATGCTACTGAACTAATTGAGCATCTACCACTATCTGTATGTATGTTGTTAGAGGCAGAAGGGAGCCCATATTAGGAGGAGATGTGGGTCCTGATATGCCACATGGAGTAGTCCGGGGTTGCTCCAAGGTAGGTAGCTCTTAGTTTGGATATATCAAGTAAGGAGCCATTATCATGTGGCTCCTTGCTGGTTAATCGTAGACCCAATTTAGGGTAACGGTGGTGTGGGGTGCGGTGCTCCTGGACTGGATGGGCTGGGTGGCTTTAGTGCGGCATGCCCTTACATTCTATTAACACTTTCCCCTCACTAACACTATCTCTATCCTATTTTAATTACATTCATTTATCTCTCCCTTTTATATAGCTTCGGCTTCCTATCACTAATTATTAACACTTAATATATCACTGGCATGCCGCGCTGGGCTTCCCAGCTTATGATGGTTTTTTGGGGTGCCGCACCCTGCACCTAGATATAGCGCTAGGGACCCCCAATATACAGAGAAGCCTTGATGCGGCTTGGGGGCATAGCATACACCTGCGCAGGTATATGTAACCAATATCTCTGAATTCTATTATCATGTAGTGTTCTAGATTGGTTACTAGCATTGCTCAGTGTGTTGAGGGAAAAAATGTCTTGTTTTACTTACCCAGTAATTAACCCCTCCCTCATGCACCTGGGAAATGCTACTGAACTAATTGAGCATCTACCACTATCTGTATGTATGTTGTTAGAGGCAGAAGGGAGCCCATATTAGGAGGAGATGTGGGTCCTGATATGCCACATGGAGTAGTCCGGGGTTGCTCCAAGGTAGGTAGCTCTTAGTTTGGATATATCAAGTAAGGAGCCATTATCATGTGGCTCCTTGCTGGTTAATCGTAGACCCAATTTAGGGTAACGGTGGTGTGGGGTGCGGTGCTCCTGGACTGGATGGGCTGGGTGGCTTTAGTGCGGCATGCCCTTACATTCTATTAACACTTTCCCCTCACTAACACTATCTCTATCCTATTTTAATTACATTCATTTATCTCTCCCTTTTATATAGCTTCGGCTTCCTATCACTAATTATTAACACTTAATATATCACTGGCATGCCGCGCTGGGCTTCCCAGCTTATGATGGTTTTTTGGGGTGCCGCACCCTGCACCTAGATATAGCGCTAGGGACCCCCAATATACAGAGAAGCCTTGATGCGGCTTGGGGGCATAGCATACACCTGCGCAGGTATATGTAACCAATATCTCTGAATTCTATTATCATGTAGTGTTCTAGATTGGTTACTAGCATTGCTCAGTGTGTTGAGGGAAAAAATGTCTTGTTTTACTTACCCAGTAATTAACCCCTCCCTCATGCACCTGGGAAATGCTACTGAACTAATTGAGCATCTACCACTATCTGTATGTATGTTGTTAGAGGCAGAAGGGAGCCCATATTAGGAGGAGATGTGGGTCCTGATATGCCACATGGAGTAGTCCGGGGTTGCTCCAAGGTAGGTAGCTCTTAGTTTGGATATATCAAGTAAGGAGCCATTATCATGTGGCTCCTTGCTGGTTAATCGTAGACCCAATTTAGGGTAACGGTGGTGTGGGGTGCGGTGCTCCTGGACTGGATGGGCTGGGTGGCTTTAGTGCGGCATGCCCTTACATTCTATTAACACTTTCCCCTCACTAACACTATCTCTATCCTATTTTAATTACATTCATTTATCTCTCCCTTTTATATAGCTTCGGCTTCCTATCACTAATTATTAACACTTAATATATCACTGGCATGCCGCGCTGGGCTTCCCAGCTTATGATGGTTTTTTGGGGTGCCGCACCCTGCACCTAGATATAGCGCTAGGGACCCCCAATATACAGAGAAGCCTTGATGCGGCTTGGGGGCATAGCATACACCTGCGCAGGTATATGTAACCAATATCTCTGAATTCTATTATCATGTAGTGTTCTAGATTGGTTACTAGCATTGCTCAGTGTGTTGAGGGAAAAAATGTCTTGTTTTACTTACCCAGTAATTAACCCCTCCCTCATGCACCTGGGAAATGCTACTGAACTAATTGAGCATCTACCACTATCTGTATGTATGTTGTTAGAGGCAGAAGGGAGCCCATATTAGGAGGAGATGTGGGTCCTGATATGCCACATGGAGTAGTCCGGGGTTGCTCCAAGGTAGGTAGCTCTTAGTTTGGATATATCAAGTAAGGAGCCATTATCATGTGGCTCCTTGCTGGTTAATCGTAGACCCAATTTAGGGTAACGGTGGTGTGGGGTGCGGTGCTCCTGGACTGGATGGGCTGGGTGGCTTTAGTGCGGCATGCCCTTACATTCTATTAACACTTTCCCCTCACTAACACTATCTCTATCCTATTTTAATTACATTCATTTATCTCTCCCTTTTATATAGCTTCGGCTTCCTATCACTAATTATTAACACTTAATATATCACTGGCATGCCGCGCTGGGCTTCCCAGCTTATGATGGTTTTTTGGGGTGCCGCACCCTGCACCTAGATATAGCGCTAGGGACCCCCAATATACAGAGAAGCCTTGATGCGGCTTGGGGGCATAGCATACACCTGCGCAGGTATATGTAACCAATATCTCTGAATTCTATTATCATGTAGTGTTCTAGATTGGTTACTAGCATTGCTCAGTGTGTTGAGGGAAAAAATGTCTTGTTTTACTTACCCAGTAATTAACCCCTCCCTCATGCACCTGGGAAATGCTACTGAACTAATTGAGCATCTACCACTATCTGTATGTATGTTGTTAGAGGCAGAAGGGAGCCCATATTAGGAGGAGATGTGGGTCCTGATATGCCACATGGAGTAGTCCGGGGTTGCTCCAAGGTAGGTAGCTCTTAGTTTGGATATATCAAGTAAGGAGCCATTATCATGTGGCTCCTTGCTGGTTAATCGTAGACCCAATTTAGGGTAACGGTGGTGTGGGGTGCGGTGCTCCTGGACTGGATGGGCTGGGTGGCTTTAGTGCGGCATGCCCTTACATTCTATTAACACTTTCCCCTCACTAACACTATCTCTATCCTATTTTAATTACATTCATTTATCTCTCCCTTTTATATAGCTTCGGCTTCCTATCACTAATTATTAACACTTAATATATCACTGGCATGCCGCGCTGGGCTTCCCAGCTTATGATGGTTTTTTGGGGTGCCGCACCCTGCACCTAGATATAGCGCTAGGGACCCCCAATATACAGAGAAGCCTTGATGCGGCTTGGGGGCATAGCATACACCTGCGCAGGTATATGTAACCAATATCTCTGAATTCTATTATCATGTAGTGTTCTAGATTGGTTACTAGCATTGCTCAGTGTGTTGAGGGAAAAAATGTCTTGTTTTACTTACCCAGTAATTAACCCCTCCCTCATGCACCTGGGAAATGCTACTGAACTAATTGAGCATCTACCACTATCTGTATGTATGTTGTTAGAGGCAGAAGGGAGCCCATATTAGGAGGAGATGTGGGTCCTGATATGCCACATGGAGTAGTCCGGGGTTGCTCCAAGGTAGGTAGCTCTTAGTTTGGATATATCAAGTAAGGAGCCATTATCATGTGGCTCCTTGCTGGTTAATCGTAGACCCAATTTAGGGTAACGGTGGTGTGGGGTGCGGTGCTCCTGGACTGGATGGGCTGGGTGGCTTTAGTGCGGCATGCCCTTACATTCTATTAACACTTTCCCCTCACTAACACTATCTCTATCCTATTTTAATTACATTCATTTATCTCTCCCTTTTATATAGCTTCGGCTTCCTATCACTAATTATTAACACTTAATATATCACTGGCATGCCGCGCTGGGCTTCCCAGCTTATGATGGTTTTTTGGGGTGCCGCACCCTGCACCTAGATATAGCGCTAGGGACCCCCAATATACAGAGAAGCCTTGATGCGGCTTGGGGGCATAGCATACACCTGCGCAGGTATATGTAACCAATATCTCTGAATTCTATTATCATGTAGTGTTCTAGATTGGTTACTAGCATTGCTCAGTGTGTTGAGGGAAAAAATGTCTTGTTTTACTTACCCAGTAATTAACCCCTCCCTCATGCACCTGGGAAATGCTACTGAACTAATTGAGCATCTACCACTATCTGTATGTATGTTGTTAGAGGCAGAAGGGAGCCCATATTAGGAGGAGATGTGGGTCCTGATATGCCACATGGAGTAGTCCGGGGTTGCTCCAAGGTAGGTAGCTCTTAGTTTGGATATATCAAGTAAGGAGCCATTATCATGTGGCTCCTTGCTGGTTAATCGTAGACCCAATTTAGGGTAACGGTGGTGTGGGGTGCGGTGCTCCTGGACTGGATGGGCTGGGTGGCTTTAGTGCGGCATGCCCTTACATTCTATTAACACTTTCCCCTCACTAACACTATCTCTATCCTATTTTAATTACATTCATTTATCTCTCCCTTTTATATAGCTTCGGCTTCCTATCACTAATTATTAACACTTAATATATCACTGGCATGCCGCGCTGGGCTTCCCAGCTTATGATGGTTTTTTGGGGTGCCGCACCCTGCACCTAGATATAGCGCTAGGGACCCCCAATATACAGAGAAGCCTTGATGCGGCTTGGGGGCATAGCATACACCTGCGCAGGTATATGTAACCAATATCTCTGAATTCTATTATCATGTAGTGTTCTAGATTGGTTACTAGCATTGCTCAGTGTGTTGAGGGAAAAAATGTCTTGTTTTACTTACCCAGTAATTAACCCCTCCCTCATGCACCTGGGAAATGCTACTGAACTAATTGAGCATCTACCACTATCTGTATGTATGTTGTTAGAGGCAGAAGGGAGCCCATATTAGGAGGAGATGTGGGTCCTGATATGCCACATGGAGTAGTCCGGGGTTGCTCCAAGGTAGGTAGCTCTTAGTTTGGATATATCAAGTAAGGAGCCATTATCATGTGGCTCCTTGCTGGTTAATCGTAGACCCAATTTAGGGTAACGGTGGTGTGGGGTGCGGTGCTCCTGGACTGGATGGGCTGGGTGGCTTTAGTGCGGCATGCCCTTACATTCTATTAACACTTTCCCCTCACTAACACTATCTCTATCCTATTTTAATTACATTCATTTATCTCTCCCTTTTATATAGCTTCGGCTTCCTATCACTAATTATTAACACTTAATATATCACTGGCATGCCGCGCTGGGCTTCCCAGCTTATGATGGTTTTTTGGGGTGCCGCACCCTGCACCTAGATATAGCGCTAGGGACCCCCAATATACAGAGAAGCCTTGATGCGGCTTGGGGGCATAGCATACACCTGCGCAGGTATATGTAACCAATATCTCTGAATTCTATTATCATGTAGTGTTCTAGATTGGTTACTAGCATTGCTCAGTGTGTTGAGGGAAAAAATGTCTTGTTTTACTTACCCAGTAATTAACCCCTCCCTCATGCACCTGGGAAATGCTACTGAACTAATTGAGCATCTACCACTATCTGTATGTATGTTGTTAGAGGCAGAAGGGAGCCCATATTAGGAGGAGATGTGGGTCCTGATATGCCACATGGAGTAGTCCGGGGTTGCTCCAAGGTAGGTAGCTCTTAGTTTGGATATATCAAGTAAGGAGCCATTATCATGTGGCTCCTTGCTGGTTAATCGTAGACCCAATTTAGGGTAACGGTGGTGTGGGGTGCGGTGCTCCTGGACTGGATGGGCTGGGTGGCTTTAGTGCGGCATGCCCTTACATTCTATTAACACTTTCCCCTCACTAACACTATCTCTATCCTATTTTAATTACATTCATTTATCTCTCCCTTTTATATAGCTTCGGCTTCCTATCACTAATTATTAACACTTAATATATCACTGGCATGCCGCGCTGGGCTTCCCAGCTTATGATGGTTTTTTGGGGTGCCGCACCCTGCACCTAGATATAGCGCTAGGGACCCCCAATATACAGAGAAGCCTTGATGCGGCTTGGGGGCATAGCATACACCTACGCAGGTATATGTAACCAATATCTCTGAATTCTATTATCATGTAGTGTTCTAGATTGGTTACTAGCATTGCTCAGTGTGTTGAGGGAAAAAATGTCTTGTTTTACTTACCCAGTAATTAACCCCTCCCTCATGCACCTGGGAAATGCTACTGAACTAATTGAGCATCTACCACTATCTGTATGTATGTTGTTAGAGGCAGAAGGGAGCCCATATTAGGAGGAGATGTGGGTCCTGATATGCCACATGGAGTAGTCCGGGGTTGCTCCAAGGTAGGTAGCTCTTAGTTTGGATATATCAAGTAAGGAGCCATTATCATGTGGCTCCTTGCTGGTTAATCGTAGACCCAATTTAGGGTAACGGTGGTGTGGGGTGCGGTGCTCCTGGACTGGATGGGCTGGGTGGCTTTAGTGCGGCATGCCCTTACATTCTATTAACACTTTCCCCTCACTAACACTATCTCTATCCTATTTTAATTACATTCATTTATCTCTCCCTTTTATATAGCTTCGGCTTCCTATCACTAATTATTAACACTTAATATATCACTGGCATGCCGCGCTGGGCTTCCCAGCTTATGATGGTTTTTTGGGGTGCCGCACCCTGCACCTAGATATAGCGCTAGGGACCCCCAATATACAGAGAAGCCTTGATGCGGCTTGGGGGCATAGCATACACCTGCGCAGGTATATGTAACCAATATCTCTGAATTCTATTATCATGTAGTGTTCTAGATTGGTTACTAGCATTGCTCAGTGTGTTGAGGGAAAAAATGTCTTGTTTTACTTACCCAGTAATTAACCCCTCCCTCATGCACCTGGGAAATGCTACTGAACTAATTGAGCATCTACCACTATCTGTATGTATGTTGTTAGAGGCAGAAGGGAGCCCATATTAGGAGGAGATGTGGGTCCTGATATGCCACATGGAGTAGTCCGGGGTTGCTCCAAGGTAGGTAGCTCTTAGTTTGGATATATCAAGTAAGGAGCCATTATCATGTGGCTCCTTGCTGGTTAATCGTAGACCCAATTTAGGGTAACGGTGGTGTGGGGTGCGGTGCTCCTGGACTGGATGGGCTGGGTGGCTTTAGTGCGGCATGCCCTTACATTCTATTAACACTTTCCCCTCACTAACACTATCTCTATCCTATTTTAATTACATTCATTTATCTCTCCCTTTTATATAGCTTCGGCTTCCTATCACTAATTATTAACACTTAATATATCACTGGCATGCCGCGCTGGGCTTCCCAGCTTATGATGGTTTTTTGGGGTGCCGCACCCTGCACCTAGATATAGCGCTAGGGACCCCCAATATACAGAGAAGCCTTGATGCGGCTTGGGGGCATAGCATACACCTGCGCAGGTATATGTAACCAATATCTCTGAATTCTATTATCATGTAGTGTTCTAGATTGGTTACTAGCATTGCTCAGTGTGTTGAGGGAAAAAATGTCTTGTTTTACTTACCCAGTAATTAACCCCTCCCTCATGCACCTGGGAAATGCTACTGAACTAATTGAGCATCTACCACTATCTGTATGTATGTTGTTAGAGGCAGAAGGGAGCCCATATTAGGAGGAGATGTGGGTCCTGATATGCCACATGGAGTAGTCCGGGGTTGCTCCAAGGTAGGTAGCTCTTAGTTTGGATATATCAAGTAAGGAGCCATTATCATGTGGCTCCTTGCTGGTTAATCGTAGACCCAATTTAGGGTAACGGTGGTGTGGGGTGCGGTGCTCCTGGACTGGATGGGCTGGGTGGCTTTAGTGCGGCATGCCCTTACATTCTATTAACACTTTCCCCTCACTAACACTATCTCTATCCTATTTTAATTACATTCATTTATCTCTCCCTTTTATATAGCTTCGGCTTCCTATCACTAATTATTAACACTTAATATATCACTGGCATGCCGCGCTGGGCTTCCCAGCTTATGATGGTTTTTTGGGGTGCCGCACCCTGCACCTAGATATAGCGCTAGGGACCCCCAATATACAGATAAGCCTTGATGCGGCTTGGGGGCATAGCATACACCTGCGCAGGTATATGTAACCAATATCTCTGAATTCTATTATCATGTAGTGTTCTAGATTGGTTACTAGCATTGCTCAGTGTGTTGAGGGAAAAAATGTCTTGTTTTACTTACCTAGCTGAGATATAATTTTCTATACAGCAATCAAACCTTCTAAGGCAGGGGTGGCCGAACTGGTCCTTGAGATCTACCAACGGTCCACATTTTCCAGATCACCTAGCTGCTGCACAGCTGTAGTCATTGCTAACTGTCACATTTTCAAACATGCTGCATTCATTTCTACCATAGATCCACTGGTTGCCTGAAAAACATGAACTGTTGGTAGATCTTGAGGAAAGGTTTGGCAACATAGGGAAGGAGAAAAATTTGCACTCTTTTTTTATCATAATTAATATTATGCCACACTACAGTGCCCCATGTTCATACTTTACCACATTAGAGTGCCATCTGGTTCATATTATGCCACATTTAAATTTGATGAGATGAGCGCCGGGATCTGGATTTGGATTTGTCAAATAGCAGTGAAGGGCTTTGGATTTTTTTTAAAAATGGTCAAAAACCGCCCAAATCGCGTCATTTTTGCATTTTTTTTTGTCCCTAGAGTAATATTAACCTCAATAACATTAATTCCCAGCCCTTTACAGACAATTTTGACCACTTTTCAGCTCACAATGTTGTTTTCATTCAATTTATAAATTAAATATCACTAAGTCAATCTATAGCTTGCCCCACAGATACATATATAGGAAAACAGTAAAGGTTGAGGTCCAGACATATCACTCATGCCCAAGGTTAAGAACGGCATAGAGTATTATATATTAATTTTATCTTTGTCTATGTACGGGTGTAATGTAAATACACTATAGAATACATGTAGCCATAACATTTGTTTTATTTGTTCACAGCACATATCCAGTGCGTTTCAAACAGTGCATTATTTTTGTTTGTATTGCACACACAGGAAACACGGCAGCCGTGGTGGAGCGCAAGCTTCTAGTGTTGCATGGCAACGGCCAGAACCAGAGGGAGGCGGAACCACAGCAGCAGGAAGCAGTGCACACAGACGCCGGGAATCCCACGCTACACTTCACAGACCTGGGCTACAAAAGGTAAGAAACACATAGTCTAAGGTTCTTTTTTCTGCACAGCACCTTACTTCATTCATTGCACGCCCTGAAATAGAGGCTCAAGGCCTCGAAACGTCGGCTTGGCTTATGGATCATTGAATAAATAACCTTTTTCACCTTTAACCGTTGGAGTGCCGCCTACCTTATTTACAGCCTACGGGCCATTAAGTAAGGACAGAGAGTATATATATATATATATATATATATATATATATATATATATATATATATATATATATATATATATATATATATATATATATATATATATATATATATATATATATATATATATATGGTAACGGAGTCACTCACCAGTCTTTTGATGCAGGTATAAGCAGTTTAATCAGGCAGCATAGCACGAAATAGGCCTTCTATGCTGCCTGATTAAACTGCTTATACCTGCATCAAAAGACTGGTGAGTGACTCCGTTACCTTCTCTATACATCCAGTGGACTTACTATTAGCCTACTGACTGGAGTGTCACCCCAGCAAGTTATTTCTTTCTGATGGGCGTGCCAGTACAATTGGACTATATATATATATATATATATATATATATATATATATATATATATATATATATATATATATATATATATATATATATATATATATATATATATATATATATATATATATATATATATATATATATATATATATATATATATATATATATATATATATATATATATATATATATATATATGAATGGAAGAGGCGGCACTCAAATGGGATTTTTCAAAAGTGTATTGTGGCAAAAGAAGGTCCTTTCTTTTGCCACAATACACTTTTGAAAAATCCCATTTGAGTGCCGCCTCTTCCATTCCTCTACCTACCTGTCCTGGAAGGGATGCAGTTAAAATCCCGGCGGTCGGGATCCCGGCGTTCAGAATCCCGACGCCGGAATCCCGACCGCCGAAATGCCGACACATTCTCCCTCCTGGGGTGTCCACGACACCCCTGGAGGGAGAATAAATTAGTGTGCCGAGCGTAGCGAGGCACCGGGCCCGCTGCGTGGCGAGCGCAGCGAGCCCGCAAGGGGGGGCGATCCACGTCCCCCCCTTGTCGGCATTTCGGCTGTCGGGATTCCGGCGTCGGGATTCTGAACGCCGGGATCCCGACCGCCGGGATTCAATACTGAATTCGTCCTGGAAGGCACCGGGGTATTCGGACCCAGCTGCGGGAGTGCCAGGCCTTCTCCATTATATATATATATATATATATATATATATATATATATATATATATATATATATATATATATATATATATATATATATATATATATATATATATATATATATATATATATATATATATATATAATATATAACCCAGCACAAACCCCAGCACACAAACCCCTCTGCACTGCACAAACCCCTCTGTTCTGCACTGCCACAAACCCCTCTGCACAGCACAAACCCCTCTGCACTGACTGCACTACACCTCTCTGCACTGCACAAACCCCTCTGCACTGCACAACACCCCTCTGTCTGCACTGCACAGCACCCCTCTGCACTGACTGCACTGCACCCCTCTGCACAACATCCCTCTGCACACTGTGACACAACACCCTTCTAGCCTGCACAACGCCCAGACCCCACTGCTACACAGAGCTGTGCGCAGCAGGAAGCGTGACTGTGAAATGGCGCCGTATTCTCAGGACGCCAAACTTTTATAGACTCGAGAGAATCCGATGCCAGATTCCCGCATTCTGCCTCGCTCGGGTTTCCGAACAAAGCCGGAAACTCACGAGCATGGCTCGCAGGACATCGGGCCGGCTATGTTCAGAGCGGTTAGGGTTCCACGGATTCCGAACTGCTCATCTCTAATTAAAATGCCCCAGTTCATATTATAACATACTTTAATGTGGCACAACATGAAATGGAAATGGAAACACTACAGTGCCCCAATTCGTATTATGGGTCTGATTCTGATCTGAGCTCAGTACAAATTTGTTCAGAAAATGGGCAAAACTATGTGCACTAGCAGGTGTAACATGTATAGAGAGAGTTAGATTTGTGTGAGTTATTTTGTTTCTGTGCAGGGTAAATACTGGTTTCATTATTTTTGCACTGCAATTTAGATTTCAGTTTCAGCACACCCCACCCAAATGTAACTCTAATTGCACAGGTTACATCTGCAGTGCACATGGTTTTGCCCATTTTCCTCAGATCAGAATAAGGCCCTATGTGACATTATATTTCCCTCACCATTACAATGAGCAGATCAGATTGAGCAGATCAGATGTGTCCCCCAGTTCCTATTGTGTCATATTACAGGGGCCTCCAGTTTAAATTATACCATATTACAGTTCCCCCTTACTGTTAAAACATCCACTAAAAACTCCTCTTACTGACAATGTAATGTCACATTTCAAGCTGAGCAATAGATCTGACCCAATTGCTTAGCAGGCAAATTTGGGAAATTGCAATTTATAACCTGAGTCCGGGCCCCCCTACGCCTCTGGCGCCATAGTAATCACATCATCTATAGTTACACTCATGTACCCATGTCAACAAATAAGCGCTGAGGTCATCTGGAAATAGACATCTATGGTGTACACAGAAGCACTGCATCTCAAGCAAACTGGTGTCATCTGTATTGCTGTTCTCTCAATGGTAGACTTGAAAGAGCCAGTTAGAGGTGAATTTGGAAAAGTCACTGGTCTTTTATCTCAAAGCCAAATACTACAATAATGGCCAATGAATTCCAAAGTAACAAAATATAGTTAAACACATTGGGGCCCTTTCTGGATCACTTAGAGTGATCCGAATTTGGCCCCTACCCCAATAGTCGAGGTTTGCGCATGCACATTTCTTTATATGTATAAACCCCGACAGCGAGTGGCCACAGTGAGTTAGACACTCTCCGGGCCGTTCGCAGAGGGAGGAATGGGGTGGATGGCAGCGGGGATGGGGATAGCCCATGGGAATGCCCAGCATTTTATGGACGTCCACATGAAAATGCTAGTGTTACCGGACGCCTGCCCTAGGCTCTGGCTACATCATCTGGGTCTATGTATGCCAAGGGATGAAAGAGGGAAAGAGATAACGACCTGTTTCTGACTCCACCCTCTACGCAGTGGGTGGGGATATCGCTGCCACCACCAGACTCTTACCACGTGGCGTCTGAAACCACGGATACCTCCTCAGGCCCAAACGCTGGCACCTGAGTACTACCTGCTAGGGTGTATGCATCAATATGCTGCTGACACACCCCCGACTGGCATTGGTTGGTTCCACACTGGTCATGGACCAGGCCTCTGGCAGAGCAGAGCTTGGAGACACTGGATGCTTTACCCAGTACAGCTGGAGAACGGGATTACGTTTGGCATATTCCTGTTGGTCGCTAGATGAAAACAGTCATCTTGAGGCAAAGGATGTTTATTTGTTCAAATACCTGAAAATATCTCTTCTCCTATCTCTAGGTGGGTGAGCATACAGATGTTACAGCATTCAAATACAGGCAGATGTACAATTTTTACAGGCAAACCTTGTGCCTTTTATCCAAATCCCACCACAGAATACCACAGCGGGTAATTCCACCCTGTGGTTTCCACCCAATCAGCAGGAGGTGTACATGCCTGGGACATTTACATTCATAGATCAATTGGAATATTTTCCCGTCATGAATAAATCCAGATTACACCCCAAAGGGTTTAATCCAATTTCCTTAGGTTATCTACCAAATGGACAGGAAAGCATGAATTCCTTGACACATCTTATACACAAGTCCCCCTACTAACACCTTCACACAGGAACTACAGACACAAAGGGCCAGATGCACAAAAGTGATAAAATAGAGAGCCAATCAGCTTATACATGCCATGTCACTGACTGTGTTTGAAAAATATCAGACAGGAGCTGATTGGTTGGTTGTTTATCACACTCCATTTTATCACTTATGAAGCTTAGTGCATCTGGCTCATAGCCTGCTACCTGAGTTCTGCTAGGAAAGGACAATTTAGCATCTCATTTCCTTGTCACAGAGTCTGCTGGACTCCTTCCTCCAGAAATTTACAAAGTGAATGCATTTTATTTAAAAAAATGCACCTGTGGTACACTTCTTATATCATATAATAATGCATTTGATATATTTTATACATGCTCTGCGACTGGTGTGCTGCACCCGGCTTCACCTCACAGCAGCACTGTAGCAGGGGACCTGCCCCAGCTCAGTGCTGCTTATACAGTTTAAAACACATTTAAACCCTATCAAGTGTCCACTTTCGTGTATTGATTTTGCGGCAGCACAGGGATTAAACCCTTTCAGTGCCAATGTGTCCAAGTTTTTAATGTGGAACTGAGTCTCTGGCCACAGCTAGGAATTTTCATGGGTACTCAGTTGACCTGATGCCTGCTGGGAGGGTGGGCGGCTGATGTCAGAGGATGTCAGCCGCCAACCCCGTCTTCGCCGCGACGCTCGCAAATAAAAGTAATTTGAAACTGACTTTACAAAGGCAGGAGAAATCATACGATGGATGGCGACCAGCAAATTATTTCTCCTGCAGCACGAGGTAGGTGAGTGGGTTGGTTTTCGTTACACATCCCTTTGCATGGAACCCAGGGGAATCGGTGGGGGGGATTCGGCATGGTGGTGGTGCGGAGTCTCAGGTGCTCTGTAAACTGTTATGTTCTCAGCTTAACGAGCGAACCTGAATCAAACCCATTGTTTGTCCATTACATACTGTATCTCTGTTGTTTAATAATTGCTGCTATGTGATTCCATGCTATTTAGTCTTACCTGTATCACCCGGCTTGTATGTGGCTTTATCAGTCTGGAAGGCACATGTTTTAAAACCTTGGATTATACCAAACATCTTGGTCTCATTGATATTGAGGTGTTCCCCATGTGCAAATGCATGAAGAGACCAGACTGAGTATTCTTCTTTTATTGCAGGAACCTGGTGAGAAGTAAGGGATCATTCTAAATATCACTGATTGCCTTATTGCATTCCCCCACCCATTCCTCCCCTGTCTCCTCCTCACATCTACAGTGCTCCCGATGGACATGTGAAAAAACTGTCGATGGCCAGGGACACTTGCAGAGTGGCATCAAACCTGGGTACAATTTCTCCCACTGTCTCCATTAGCCAGGCCGGTTCCCACATGCAAGTTCAAGATTCCTGCTGGATCAAACTGGATCCCTCAGCACAGCAGCCAGCCTGCTCGAGGCTCCCAGCCTCCATCTAGTCCTGTTCCAAGTTGGGAAGCACCACTGACAGCAGTGTGTGGAATGTTATTATCAGCCAAGGAAGGAGAGGCTAAGCGGCCTTGGATCCTGCATGATGTAACATTGTGGCACAATGCGAGGGCGTGTGGCATAGGTGGGTTACAGGGAAGAGCGTAGGGTATGTGCCGGGAACATGAATATGCTTAGAATGACAAATGTACTGCAAGCACTGGGCTATGACTTACACAGTGAGAGGGCATTGCTACATAAGCGCGTGCCGCGTTCCTACCAGCTAAATGATAAACACATTGTGCTTGGCTCCTATACAGGATAGGGCGATGATGACAGGGTGCAGTCTGTAATAGATGTTGTGATGTAGCGATGACCCTGCATAAAGTATTTAGTACAGTTTATGTTCAGTTTATGTTCTAAATGTAATTGTTCCCTACAGCTGGAGTAGCACTGCAGTGTATCCTTCCATATCCTTACATAGTATAAAGCAAAGTTCCTGAAGCACGTCTTTCTGAACGCGTTAATCATGAAAACCGCTGGGCGAATTCTTCTGCATTTCTTGTATTATGTAGCGCAGTTCTCCCAGAAAGTTTTCGTATTTCACCATCACCCTATCCCATATGTGGGCGAGCACAATGAATAATCAACCATTAATCATGCACTATGTAAATGGAGTGACTGGAAACATCCCGGCCACCCATGGGCATGGGACATGGTATAAGAAGTCTAGCATCCTCCTTACCCACTGGAAATGCCATATATTGGCAGTCTGTATCAAAGGATAAGTTATAGTGTGTACACATGGTGAGATTCAGGCTAATGGATATTTTTAACTAACTGATTTCGCCACAAAGGTCCCCCAGCACCTAACAATACACAAATGAGCAAAAACAGATAACAAATTACAGTACAAGACAAGTTAGGACAAGTACATGGTAAATATGGATAGTTGCATCAGGGGACAGGACTCTGCAGCAATCATCAGGGTGGCAGAGGTTTATATATTCTAAGAAAGGCACACGAGGAGAAAGGGCCCTGCTCGTGAGAGCTTACATTCTAAAGGGGAGGGTTAGACAGACAGGGGTGACACAGAAGGGGAAGAAGTGAGCATAAACAGAAGGTCAGGATGAGAGAAGGTCAGGCTTTATGCAGGAGGGTGGGAAGAGGTCAGCTTAGTCTTTGATATTTTAAGCCTAAAAAATTGCTGGGTCATCCAAGAGTAGACAGCAGAGAGACAGTTGGAGATATGAGCATAGGCGAATCTAGGGGGTGGTCCGGGGGTGCACAGGACCACCCATTAGCCCATTTTGTAGCTGAGGGATGGGGCTTTCCAAAGAGCCCAGCCCCGTGTCTCTAGCCCCCTGGGAACCGGAGATACTGCCAGGCAAAGCTGGAATGTTTTCCCTATAGGATAACATGGGACCCACTAATTCTGACCCCCACCCAGTTCAACAGTTCCCACTTCGGCATCACTGAGGCTCGAGGTTGATCTCAGTCGAACCCAAATCACTGGGCCTTCAATCTGATACCAGGCTGGATTCATATTGGTTAATTGGTTCCAGGGATATTGAGGTTAAACCGATTTTTTTCATTTCCTAAATGTAATTTCATGACTGTTTATGTTCTTTGAGGGCAGATTTCTCTGGAACCAAACAGCCCAGTTTCACGGGACCAAAATCATTCGAAGCCAACTCAAAAGTTCTTCAATATGATACTGGTCTCATGTAAATGGGTCAGTTGGTTCCGAAGATATAGCTGGTTGGTTAAGGGGGGTAGGGAGAGAGGAGTGGTTGTCTCTTCCCCTCACACCAGAAAATGCAGGGACTAGGCAGTATATAAGGGGTCAGCCTGGGAATGTCCCTGCATGATCCTGGGACCATATTCCCGGGTAAATCCCTGCATTTTCTGTTGTGAAAGGGGTATTATTTCAAACAGCCTTGACCTGTAGTGCTCTAAATCCAGCCGGGCGGCCCCCTGCTCTCTGCCCAGCTGTCAATGACTGTCACCCCTGCAGCTTCCGCTCCAATTCATCTCCCTGCTTTCACCTCAGCCCGCCCCCCCCCCCCCTTTAATCATGTGGTGCCGGCGCCCGGCGTGCTCCCCCGACGTCACGCACAACAGTGCGCACAATATTTCAAATGTCCACTCGGCTAGAGGGGACACCAGGAGGGGAGTGGGAGCGTGCTCTGCGCTGCGCTCTGCTCCTCTCCCCATAGAAGCAGCTGCACCGCTCTCCATCTCTCCCTGCAGCAGCAGTGAAGGCTCATATAAAAATTTACAAGTGGCGGTATGTGGGGGCATTACGCATAATGTGTGGCTTAATGTGTAAGGGGCATTACGGTGTGCAGCATCATGTGTAAGCGGCATTATGTGTGCAGCATCATGTGTAAGGGACATTATGTGTGCAGTATCATGTGTAATGGGTACTATGGTGCGCGGCATTATGTGTAATGGGTACTATGGTGTGCGGCATCATGCGTAATGGGTACTATGGTGTGCAGCATCATGCATAATGGGTACTATGGTGTGCGGCATCATGTGTAATGGGTACTATGGTGCCATCAAGCAAGAACCCACTAGCAATGAGCATGTAGGTAAGCAGCACTTATGTGGCAAATATGTAATGGGCATTACGGTTTGTTATATAGTATGTAATGGGCATCATGATGTGTGGCACTATGTGTAATGGGAATTATGGTGTGTGGCCTTATGTGTAATTGGCATTACGGCGTGTGGCTTTATGTGTAATGGGTATTAGGGAGTTTGCTAAAGTGTGTTATGGGCATTACTGTGTATGGTCTAAAGTGTAATACCACACCCCTTTTTGTGATGCCACGCCTCCTTCCCATGAGGCCACGCCCCCTTTTGGCGCGCGGCTACGCCGCGCAAAGGTCCCCCTGCTATTATGTCTAGATCTGGGACCACCCATTACCATAATTCTAGATTCGCCTATGGATATGAGTGAGGAGAGATGGAGAGAGATTAGCAAAGGAGCGGTAGATTTCAGTATTATCAGCATAGAGGTGATAGTGGAAGTAAAGGGGGAAATTCTCTAAACTAAAAATGCGGTAAAAACCCGTTATCGGCTTTGAGCTGAAAGCCGCTCAAACCTGCTGTTTTGAGTGACTTTCAGCTCAAAGTCGCCCAGTGTGTATGGGCCTTAAGCGATTTTGTCTAAGCAATGATAGTCTATGATCTAGTCAAAATTGCCTTGCCTGCACAGTCAATCTACTGTATACTAAGCAATTTCTGCTAGAAAATATTGAGCAGGAGAAAAATAGGGAGATTTTGGCTAACCTTCTAGGAGATTTTGACTATCTAGTCAAAATCTCCTATTAACCCCTTCCCGACATTTGACGTACATTTACGTCATGGCCGGGATGTACTTCCCGACACATGGCATAAATGTACGTCATGACTTTAAACTGTCACCGCGTCTATAGACGCGGTGACAGAGGGACGATGGCTGCTGTCCCTGACAGCAGACATCTTCCCTCATTGCCCAGGGGGGGCAGCGATGCCCCCCTCCCCATCGGCGATCGCTGTGATTGGCTGTTCAAATGTGAACAGCCAATTACAGCGTTTTCTGTGTACCGGCGAATAACGTCGCTCGGTAACACAGGGATCGGTGGTGATTGGTGCTGTTAAGTACAGCACCAATCACCACCGGGTATAAAGGGCTCACTGGTGGTCACCCCACCTCACCCCACCTGCCCCCAAGGCTGTGATTGGTCCGTCGGACCGATGGACCAATCACAGCCATTACACCTCACAGAAAATAACGGAGACAGCCCTGCAGCCGCCATTCCGGTCAGGAACAGCGTGCAGAGCGGTCTCCGTGCCCATCTGTACCCTAATACTGACCTGATCAGCGTTGGTTGGCCAGCTGCTGGTGCTTCCTGGTTGCTGTGGTTGCTGTTGCTTCCTGCTGCTGCTGCAGCGTCATTGTGTCAGAGAATATAATATTGTGTGATATAATTTTGTCTCTGCTGCCCCCCTTTTGTGCTGATCAGTATAAATTAACTGATCAGCAACTTTTTTGGGGTGCAGGTTTTTTTTTTTTATATATACCCTGTCAGGTATCACCAAAAGTAGTGTGCCTGCTGCCCCTCACTGCTAATCAGTGTTGCATCACTGATCAGCAGTTTTGTTTTTTTTGAGGGTGCTGTGGGTTTTTTTTTTTTTTTTACACCCACGGTGATTTTGTGGGTGTCCTGTGGCCGCTGAGCGCTGATCAGTGACGTACATCACTGATCAGCATTTTTGGCACAGGGTTGATCTAATTTTTTTTTTTTGGATCAAATTCCTGTTGCCTTTGACTCATCAGCATTTTTTTTTTAATTTTTTTTTTTGGAGGGTGCTGTGGGGTCTATTTTTTAATTTTTTTTTACACCCACGATGATTTTGTGGGTGTCATGTGGCCGCTGAGCGCTGATCAGTGACGGACGTTACTGACCAACATCTGTGCTCAATTTTTGGCGCAGGAGCTTTTTTTTTTTCTTTTAACTTACACGTGTTAAAGCACTACATACACACTACATACCCCCCGTGTTGAAATAAAGTTTGTACCCCCCCTACACTATACACGTGTTAAAACACTACACTTACACAAACACAAAAATAATAAAAATGTCCCAATCGTCGCAAAGACTGTTTTCAGCGGAGGAGGCATATGCCCTTATTGCCTCTGACACTGACACAGCCAGTGAAGAAAGCGATGAATTTGCATTCGTCTTAAGCTCCTCTTCCTCCTCTAGTGATGAGGGACCCCCTCAAAGACGCCCCCGTAGAGCAGCTGAGACCCCCCCCCCAATGATTGATCTCGTATGGACCCCACCACCAGACAATTTTGAGCCCCAGGTTCCTGAGTTTTTGGCCATCCCAGGAATCCAATTTGATACTACAGGCCTCTAAGAAATTGACTTTTTCAAAGTCTTTTTCTCTGATGATTTTATAAATTTAATGGTGGACCAAAGTAATTTATATGCCCAGCAGTTTATTGCCCAAAACCCCACGTCATCATTTGCTAGGTGGACCCCTGTAGATGCAGTAGAGATGATGACGTTTTGGGGTCTGGTGTTACATATGGGCATAGTTAAAAAGCCAGAAATTAGGCAATATTGGAGTACAGATGTTCTGTACGGGATGCGGTCATTCGTCAGACTGCATTTAGGTCTACAGTCATTAGGTCGACCCCACTAGGTCGACTGGCAGGAAGGTCGACCTGACTTAAGGTCGACATGGGCCAAGGTCGACATGACTTAAGGTCGAATTTGCATAAAGGTCGACATGACAAAGGTCGACTGGTCATAAGGTCGACATGGGTTTTTCACTGTTTTTTGAGCCGACATGTGCCGACAGGTGGTATTTCATGCCCTACCATCCACTAGGGCGTGGTGGGAGAATAAAATAGTGTGCCGAGCGCAGCGAGGCACCGTGCCCGAAGCATCGCGAGCGAAGCGAGCGATGCGAGGGTCCGATTCTCATTGCCAACTGTGTCCATGTCGACTGTGTCGACATTCGGATAAAAAAACAGTGAAAAACCCATGTCGACCTTATGACCAGTCGACCTTCCTCATGTCGACCTTTATGCAAATTCGACCTTAAGTCATGTCGACCTTGGCCCATGTCGACCTTAAGTCAGGTCGACCTTCCTGCCAGTCGACCTAGTGGGGTCGACCTAATGACTGTAGACCTAAATGCAGTCTGACGAATGATCCCATTCCATCTGTACAGCACCCCACTTCATCGTATGGCCATGACCCGGACTCGTTTTGAGACGATCCTTAAATTTTTGCATTACAACGATAATGCACAGTGCCCACCCAGAGATGATCCCACCTTTGACCGGCTATTCAAAGTCAGGCCGGTCATTGATCATTTCAGCGCCAAATTTGCTGAGATGTACATCCCCGAAAAATTCATTTGTGTAGACGAGTCACTGATACATTTTAAAGGAAGGGTTAAATTCCGCCAGTACCTTCCCAGTAAGAGGGCAAGGTATGGCATAAAAATGTATAAGCTGTGCGAAAGTACCTCAGGGTACACCCACAGGTTTAGGGTATATGAAGGGAAGGACACAAGAATTGAACCGCCAGAATGCCCCCCCTCCCTCGTAGGTGTTAGTGGAAAGATTGTCTGGGATTTAGTGCACCCCTTCCTGGATAAGGGTTATCACCTCTATGTGGATAACTTTTACACCAGCATCCCCCTGTTTAAGGCCCTTGGTTCAAGAGGTACAGCAGCTTGCGGTACTGTGCGCAAGAACCAAAGAGGCCTCCCAAAAACGCACGTTGCCCAATTACTGAGAAAGGGTGAAAGCAGGGCACAATCCACCGAAAATATGTTGTTGGTCAAATATAAGGACAAGAGGGATGTCCTTATACTGACAACAATTCACGGAGACAGTACCACCTCCGTCCCTGTACGAGGTACCAGTACCCACACCTCAAAACCTATTTGTATCCTAGATTACAATAAGTACATGGGCGGAGTGGATCTTTCAGATCAGGTACTGAAGCCGTACAGTGCCCTGCGGAAAACAAAAATATGGTATAAGAAGCTGGCCGTGTATATCATCCAGATGGCACTGTATAACGCTTACGTACTATTCCGTTCTACCAGCCAGACGAGGACATTTATGCACTTTCAAGAGGAAGTCATAAAGGGCCTAATATTTGGGAAACAGCAGGCAGAGGGCCCCAGTACTTCTAGTACTGGCCCCCGTATTGTATCAGGGCAGCATTTTCCTAACGAAATCCCCTCCACTGGAAAAAAGGGCAGGACACAAAAAAGGTGCAAAGTTTGCTATAAAAAGGGAATAAGAAAGCAAACTATTTTCCACTGTGAAACTTGCCCCGACAAACCCGGCCTATGTATGAAGGAGTGTTTTAAAATATACCACACATCTATGGATTATTAGGTTCATCATTTCACCGTGCTTCGGGGGTCTTGCTAATGCGACATAGCACCCACCATTTATTCCACCAGAATCTGTGCTGCAAAATCCAAATATCACTCCTTCCCTTCTGAGTCCTGCCATGCACCCAAATGGTATTTTTTGGTCACATATGAGGCATTGCCGTACTCTGGAGAAATTGCGGCACAGATTTTGGGGTGCTTTGTCTCCTTCATTCCTTGTGAAAATGAAAAATTTTGAGCCAGAACTGCATTTTTGTGTAAAAAAATGTAATTTTTCATTTTCACAGCCCAGTTGTACCAAAATTGGTGAAACCCCTGGGGGTTTGAAATGTACACTATACCCCTAGATGAATTCCCTGAGGGGTGTAGTTTGCAAAATGGGGTCACTTGTGGGGGGGTTCCACTGTATTGGTGCTTCGGGGGTCTTGCTAATGCGACATAGCACCCACCATTCATTCCACCAGAATCTGTGCTGCAAAATCCAAATATCACTCCTTCCCTTCTGAGTCCTGCCATTTTTTGGTCACATATGAGGCATTGCCGTACTCGGGAGAAATTGCGGCACAGATTTTGGGGTGCTTTGTCTCCTTCATTCCTTGTGAAAATGAAAAATTTTGAGCCAGAACTGCATTTTTGTGTAAAAAAATGTAATTTTTCATTTTCACAGCCCAGTTGTACCAAAATTGGTGAAAAGCCCTGGGGGTTTGAAATGTACACTATACCCCTAGATGAATTCCCTGCGGGGTGTAGTTTGCAAAATGGGGTCACTTGTGGGGGGGTTCCACTGTATTGGTGCTTCGGGGGTCTTGCTAATGCGACATAGCACCCACCATTTATTTAACCAGAATCTGTGCTGCAAAATCCAAATATCACTCCTTCCCTTCTGAGTCCTGCCATGCACCCAAATGGTATTTTTTGGTCACATATGAGGCATTGCCGTACTCAGGAGAAATTGCGGCACAGATTTTGGGGTGCTTTGTCTCCTTCATTCCTTGTGAAAATGAAAAATTTTGAGCCAGAACTGCCTTTTTGTGTAAAAAAATTTAATTTTTCATTTTCACAGCCCAGTTGTACCAAAATTGGTGAAACCCCTGGGGGTTTGAAATGTACACTATACCCCTAGATGAATTCCCTGAGGGGTGTAGTTTGCAAAATGGGGTCACTTGTGGGGGGGTTCCACTGTATTGGTGCTTCGGGGGTCTTGCTAATGCGACATAGCACCCACCATTCATTCCACCAGAATCTGTGCTGCAAAATCCAAATATCACTCCTTCCCTTCTGAGTCCTGCCATGCACCCAAATGGTATTTTTTGGTCACATATGAGGCATTGCCGTACTCGGGAGAAATTGCGGCACAGATTTTGGGGTGCTTTGTCTCCTTCATTCCTTGTGAAAATGAAAAATTTTGAGCCAGAACTGCATTTTTGTGTAAAAAAATGTAATTTTTCATTTTCACAGCCCAGTTGTACCAAAATTGGTGAAACCCCTGGGGGTTTGAAATGTACACTATACCCCTAGATGAATTCCCTGAGGGGTGTAGTTTGCAAAATGGGGTCACTTGTGGGGGGGTTCCACTGTATTGGTCCTTAGGGGGTCTTGCTAATGCGACATAGCACCCACCATTCATTCCACCAGAATCTGTGCTGCAAAATCCAAATATCACTCCTTCCCTTCTGAGTCCTGCCATTTTTTGGTCACATATGAGGCATTGCCGTACTCGGGAGAAATTGCGGCACAGATTTTGGGGTGCTTTGTCTCCTTCATTCCTTGTGAAAATGAAAAATTTTGAGCCAGAACTGCATTTTTGTGTAAAAAAATGTAATTTTTCATTTTCACAGCCCAGTTGTACCACAATTGGTGAAACCCCTGGGGGTTTGAAATGTACACTATACCCCTAGATGAATTCCCTGAGGGGTGTAGTTTGCAAAATGGGGTCACTTGTGGGGGGGTTCCACTGTATTGGTCCTTAGGGGGTCTTGCTAATGCGACATAGCACCCACCATTCATTCCACCAGAATCTGTGCTGCAAAATCCAAATATCACTCCGTCCCTTCTGAGTCCTGCCATTTTTTGGTCACATATGAGGCATTGCCGTACTCGGGAGAAATTGCGGCACAGATTTTGGGGTGCTTTGTCTCCTTCATTCCTTGTGAAAATGAAAAATTTTGAGCCAGAACTGCATTTTTGTGTAAAAAAATGTAATTTTTCATTTTCACAGCCCAGTTGTACCAATATTGGTGAAACCCCTGGGGGTTTGAAATGTACACTATACCCCTAGATGAATTCCCTGAGGGGTGTAGTTTGCAAAATGGGGTCACTTGTGGGGGGGTTCCACTCAATGTTCCCTCTAATTTTACGAAGGCTGTGTGCGGCAAAAGATTTTGGCTGTGCAACTTTGGAAGGAAATTTTTATTTTTGTGCGTCACTTCTATATATAACTGGAAAACGACGTTCAGCATTTGTGTTAACTTTTCTTCAAATGATATTAAACATTTAAAACATTTAAACATTCAAAACACAGCACATGATGTAGTTATTGGGTGAAACATACGTTAATTTAGTCCACGACTGCAAAAAGGGGACCACTGCTGCTTTGTGCGCTCTGTTGTAATGTCTGTGCGCATGCTTGGCGAGTTGTGTGCGCGCGCACACGTGCACAGCTTAGAGGGAACACTGGTTCCACTGTATTGGTGCTTCGGGGGTCTTGCTAATGCGACATAGCACCCACCATTTATTCCACCAGAATCTGTGCTGCAAAATCCAAATATCACTCCTTCCCTTCTGAGTCCTGCCATGCACCCAAATGGTATTTTTTGGTCACATATGAGGCATTGCCGTACTCAGGAGAAATTGCGGCACAGATTTTGGGGTGCTTTGTCTCCTTCATTCCTTGTGAAAATGAAAAATTTTGAGCCAGAACTGCATTTTTGTGTAAAAAAATTTAATTTTTCATTTTCACAGCCCAGTTGTACCAAAATTGGTGAAACCCCTGGGGGTTTGAAATGTACACTATACCCCTAGATGAATTCCCTGAGGGGTGTAGTTTGCAAAATGGGGTCACTTGTGGGGGGGTTCCACTGTATTGGTGCTTCGGGGGTCTTGCTAATGCGACATAGCACCCACCATTCATTCCACCAGAATCTGTGCTGCAAAATCCAAATATCACTCCTTCCCTTCTGAGTCCTGCCATGCACCCAAATGGTATTTTTTGGTCACATATGAGGCATTGCCGTACTCGGGAGAAATTGCGGCACAGATTTTGGGGTGCTTTGTCTCCTTCAATGTTTGTGAAAATGAAAAATTTTGAGCCAGAACTGCATTTTTGTGTAAAAAAATGTAATTTTTCATTTTCACAGCCCAGTTGTACCAAAATTGGTGAAACCCCTGGGGGTTTGAAATGTACACTATACCCCTAGATGAATTCCCTGAGGGGTGTAGTTTGCAAAATGGGGTCACTTGTGGGGGGGTTCCACTGTATTGGTGCTTCGGGGGTCTTGCTAATGCGACATAGCACCCACCATTCATTCCACCAGAATCTGTGCTGCAAAATCCAAATATCA
Source organism: Crinia signifera (assembly GCF_055691185.1). Classification (NCBI taxonomy): domain Eukaryota; kingdom Metazoa; phylum Chordata; class Amphibia; order Anura; family Myobatrachidae; genus Crinia; species Crinia signifera. Next base: position 255,574,497 of record NC_139222.1, read on the forward strand.
CTCCTTCCCTTCTGAGTCCTGCCATGCACCCAAATGGTATTTTTTGGTCACATATGAGGCATTGCCGTACTCGGGAGAGATTGCGGCACAGATTTTGGGGTGCTTTGTCTCCTTCATTCCTTGTGAAAATGAAAAATTTTGAGCCAGAACTGCATTTTTGTGTAAAAAAATGTAATTTTTCATTTTCACAGCCCAGTTGTACCAAAATTGGTGAAACCCCTGGGGGTTTGAAATGTACACTATACCCCTAGATGAATTCCCTGAGGGGTGTAGTTTGCAAAATGGGGTCACTTGTGGGGGGGTTCCACTGTATTGGTGCTTCGGGGGTCTTGCTAATGCGACATAGCACCCACCATTTATTCCACCAGAATCTGTGCTGCAAAATCCAAATATCACTCCTTCCCTTCTGAGTCCTGCCATGCACCCAAATGGTATTTTTTGGTCACATATGAGGCATTGCCGTACTCAGTAGAAATTGCGGCACAGATTTTGGGGTGCTTTGTCTCCTTCATTCCTTGTGAAAATGAAAAATTTTGAGCCAGAACTGCATTTTTGTGTAAAAAAATGTAATTTTTCATTTTCAAAGCCCAGTTGTACCAAAATTGGTGAAACCCCTGGGGGTTTGAAATGTACACTATACCCCTAGATGAATTCCCTGAGGGGTGCAGTTTGCAAAATGGGGTCACTTGTGGGGGGGTTCCACTGTATTGGTGCTTCGGGGGTCTTGCTAATGCGACATAGCACCCACCATTCATTCCACCAGAATCTGTGCTGCAAAATCCAAATATCACTCCTTCCCTTCTGAGTCCTGCCATGCACCCAAATGGTATTTTTTGGTCACATATGAGGCATAGCCGTACTCGGGAGAAATTGCGGCACAGATTTTGGGGTCCTTTGTCTCCTTCATTCCTTGTGAAAATGAAAAATTTTGAGCCAGAACTGCATTTTTGTGTAAAAAAAATGTAATTTTTCATTTTCACAGCCCAGTTGTACCAAAATTGGTGAAACCCCTGGGGGTTTGAAATCTACACTATACCCCTAGATGAATTCCCTGAGGGGTGTAGTTTGCAAAATGGGGTCACTTGTGGGGGGGTTCCACTGTATTGGTCCTTAGGGGGTCTTGCTAATGAGACATAGCACCCACCATTCATTCCACCAGAATCTGTGCTGCAAAATCCAAATATCACTCCTTCCCTTCTGAGTCCTGCCATTTTTTGGTCACATATGAGGCATTGCCGTACTCGGAAGAAATTGCGGCACAGATTTTGGGGTGCTTTGTCTCCTTCATTCCTTGTGAAAATGAAAAATTTTGAGCCAGAACTGCATTTTTGTGTAAAAAAATGTAATTTTTCATTTTCACAGCCCAGTTGTACCAAAATTGGTGAAACCCCTGGGGGTTTGAAATGTACACTATACCCCTAGATGAATTCCCTGAGGGGTGTAGTTTGCAAAAAGGGGTCACTTGTGGGGGGGTTCCACTGTATTGGTGCTTCGGGGGTCTTGCTAATGCGACATAGCACCCACCATTCATTCCACCAGAATCTGTGCTGCAAAATCCAAATATCACTCCTTCCCTTCTGAGTCCTGCCATGCACCCAAATGGTATTTTTTGGTCACATATGAGGCATTGCCGTACTCGGGAGAAATTGCGGCACAGATTTTGGGGTGCTTTGTCTCCTTCATTCCTTGTGAAAATGAAAAATTTTGAGCCAGAACTGCATTTTTGTGTAAAAAAATGTAATTTTTCATTTTCACAGCCCAGTTGTACCAAAATTGGTGAAACCCCTGGGGGTTTGAAATGTACACTATACCCCTAGATGAATTCCCTGAGGGGTGTAGTTTGCAAAATGGGGTCACTTGTGGGGGGGTTCCACTGTATTGGTCCTTAGGGGGTCTTGCTAATGCGACATAGCACCCACCATTCATTCCACCAGAATCTGTGCTGCAAAATCCAAATATCACTCCTTCCCTTCTGAGTCCTGCCATTTTTTGGTCACATATGAGGCATTGCCGTACTCGGGAGAAATTGCGGCACAGATTTTGGGGTGCTTTGTCTCCTTCATTCCTTGTGAAAATGAAAAATTTTGAGCCAGAACTGCATTTTTGTGTAAAAAAATGTAATTTTTCATTTTCACAGCCCAGTTGTACCAAAATTGGTGAAACCCCTGGGGGTTTGAAATGTACACTATACCCCTAGATGAATTCCCTGAGGGGAGTAGTTTGCAAAATGGGGTCACTTGTGGGGGGGTTCCACTGTATTGGTGCTTCGGGGGTCTTGCTAATGCGACATAGCACCCACCATTCATTCCACCAGAATCTGTGCTGCAAAATCCAAATATCACTCCTTCCCTTCTGAGTCCTGCCATGCACCCAAATGGTATTTTTTGGTCACATATGAGGCATTGCCGTACTCGGGAGAAATTGCGGCACAGATTTTGGGGTGCTTTGTCTCCTTCATTGTTTGTGAAAATGAAAAATTTTGAGCCAGAACTGCATTTTTGTGTAAAAAAATGTAATTTTTCATTTTCACAGCCCAGTTGTACCAAAATTGGTGAAACCCCTGGGGGTTTGAAATGTACACTATACCCCTAGATGAATTCCCTGAGGGGTGTAGTTTGCAAAATGGGGTCACTTGTGGGGGGGTTCCACTGTATTGGTGCTTCGGGGGTCTTGCTAATGCGACATAGCACCCACCATTCATTCCACCAGAATCTGTGCTGCAAAATCCAAATATCACTCCTTCCCTTCTGAGTCCTGCCATGCACCCAAATGGTATTTTTTGGTCACATATGAGGCATTGCCGTACTCGGGAGAAATTGCGGCACAGATTTTGGGGTGCTTTGTCTCCTTCATTCCTTGTGAAAATGAAAAATTTTGAGCCAGAACTGCATTTTTATGTAAAAAAATGTAATTTTTCATTTTCACAGCCCAGTTGTACCAAAATTGGTGAAACCCCTGGGGGTTTGAAATGTACACTATACCCCTAGATGAATTCCCTGAGGGGTGTAGTTTGCAAAATGGGGTCACTTGTGGGGGGGTTCCACTGTATTGGTGCTTCGGGGGTCTTGCTAATGCGACATAGCACCCACCATTTATTCCACCAGAATCTGTGCTGCAAAATCCAAATATCACTCCTTCCCTTCTGAGTCCTGCCATGCACCCAAATGGTATTTTTTGGTCACATATGAGGCATTGCCGTACTCAGGAGAAATTGCGGCACAGATTTTGCGGTGCTTTGTCTCCTTCATTCCTTGTGAAAATGAAAAATTTTGAGCCAGAACTGCATTTTTGTGTAAAAAAATGTAATTTTTCATTTTCACAGCCCAGTTGTACCAAAATTGGTGAAACCCCTGGGGGTTTGAAATGTACACTATACCCCTAGATGAATTCCCTGAGGGGTGTAGTTTGCAAAATGGGGTCACTTGTGGGGGGGTTCCACTGTATTGGTGCTTCGGGGGTCTTGCTAATGCGACATAGCACCCACCATTCATTCCACCAGAATCTGTGCTGCAAAATCCAAATATCACTCCTTCCCTTCTGAGTCCTGCCATGCACCCGAATGGTATTTTTTGGTCACATATGAGGCATTGCCGTACTCGGGAGAAATTGCGGCACAGATTTTGGGGTGCTTTGTCTCCTTCATTCCTTGTGAAAATGAAAAATTTTGAGCCAGAACTGCATTTTTGTGTAAAAAAATGTAATTTTTCATTTTCACAGCCCAGTTGTACCAAAATTGGTGAAACCCCTGGGGGTTTGAAATGTACACTATACCCCTAGATGAATTCCCTGAGGGGTGTAGTTTGCAAAATGGGGTCACTTGTGGGGGGGTTCCACTGTATTGGTCCTTAGGGGGTCTTGCTAATGCGACATAGCACCCACCATTCATTCCACCAGAATCTGTGCTGCAAAATCCAAATATCACTCCTTCCCTTCTGAGTCCTGCCATTTTTTGGTCACATATGAGGCATTGCCGTACTCGGGAGAAATTGCGGCACAGATTTTGGGGTGCTTTGTCTCCTTCATTCCTTGTGAAAATGAAAAATTTTGAGCCAGAACTGCATTTTTGTGTAAAAAAATGTAATTTTTCATTTTCACAGCCCAGTTGTACCAAAATTGGTGAAACCCCTGGGGGTTTGAAATGTACACTATACCCCTAGATGAATTCCCTGAGGGGTGTAGTTTGCAAAATGGGGTCACTTGTGGGGGGGTTCCACTGTATTGGTCCTTAGGGGGTCTTGCTAATGCGACATAGCACCCACCATTCATTCCACCAGAATCTGTGCTGCAAAATCCAAATATCACTCCTTCCCTTCTGAGTCCTGCCATTTTTTGGTCACATATGAGGCATTGCCGTACTCGGGAGAAATTGCGGCACAGATTTTGGGGTGCTTTGTCTCCTTCATTCCTTTTGAAAATGAAAAATTTTGAGCCAGAACTGCATTTTTGTGTAAAAAAATGTAATTTTTCATTTTCACAGCCCAGTTGTACCAAAATTGGTGAAACCCCTGGGGGTTTGAAATGTACACTATACCCCTAGATGAATTCCCTGAGGGGTGTAGTTTGCAAAATGGGGTCACTTGTGGGGGGGTTCCACTCAATGTTCCCTCTAATTTTACGAAGGCTGTGTGCGGCAAAAGATTTTGGCTGTGCAACTTTGGAAGGAAATTTTTATTTTTGTGCGTCACTTCTATATATAACTGGAAAACGACGTTCAGCATTTGTGTTAACTTTTCTTCAAATGATATTACATAGTTACATAGTAGGTAAGGCTGAAAAAAGACTTGCGTCCATCTAGTTCAACCTGGTATAGATATCCATTGCTGATTTGGTTGGTTCTGGTATTTTACAGACAAATTATATTTCTTATTTGTACCCATGGATGTTTTTCTCCAGTAAATGTTTGTCCAACTTTGCCTTGAACGCATTTAATGAGCCAGCCATTACCACCTCTCTGGGAAGAGAGTTCCAGAGTTTGACTGTTCTGACCGTAAAGAAATTCTTTCTACTAGCTGAATGAAATCTTTTTTCTTCTAATCTATACTCATGCCCTCGCGTCCTAGATTCCTTTCTAGTAGAAAATAGGGTGTGTGACAGTTCCTTATATTGGCCCTTGATATACTTGTACATGTTGAGCATGTCCCCCCTTAAACGTCTCTTTTCTAATGTAAATAGTCCCAAATTGCTTAATCTCTCCCCGTAGCTTAAATTCTCCATTCCCCTAATAAGCTTTGTTGCTCGCCTTTGGACTTTTTCTAATTCTATTATGTCCTTTTTATAGTGTGGGGCCCAGAACTGTACTCCGTACTCTAGGTGAGGTCTCACCAATGCTTTATATAGTGGCATAATTACCCTTGAGTCCCTAGTTTCCATTCCCCTCTTAATACATGCCAGAATTTTGTTGGCCTTTTTTGTAGCTACATTACAATGGGCACTACATCCTAGATTGCTGTCTATTTGGACTCCTAGATCCTTTTCAAGTATGGAATTACCCAGTTCCTCTCCGCTAAGGTTGTAACTTGCACACTGGTTGTGTCTCCCAAGGTGCATAACATTTAAAACATATTAAACATTTAAAACATTTAAACATTCAAAACACAGCACATGATGTAGTTATTGGGTGAAACATACGTTAATTTAGTCCACGACTGCAAAAAGGGGACCACTGCTGCTTTGTGCGCTCTGTTGTAATGTCTGTGCGCAGGCGAGTTGTGTGCGCGCGCACACGTGCACAGCTTAGAGGGAACACTGGTTCCACTGTATTGGTGCTTCGGGGGTCTTGCTAATGCGACATAGCACCCACCATTTATTCCACCAGAATCTGTGCTGCAAAATCCAAATATCACTCCTTCCCTTCTGAGTCCTGCCATGCACCCAAATGGTATTTTTTGGTCACATATGAGGCATTGCCGTACTCAGGAGAAATTGCGGCACAGATTTTGGGGTGCTTTGTCTCCTTCATTCCTTGTGAAAATGAAAAATTTTGAGCTAGAACTGCATTTTTGTGTAAAAAAATTTAATTTTTCATTTTCACAGCCCAGTTGTACCAAAATTGGTGAAACCCCTGGGGGTTTGAAATGTACACTATACCCCTAGATGAATTCCCTGAGGGGTGTAGTTTGCAAAATGGGGTCACTTGTGGGGGGGTTCCACTGTATTGGTGCTTCGGGGGTCTTGCTAATGCGACATAGCACCCACCATTCATTCCACCAGAATCTGTGCTGCAAAATCAAAATATCACTCCTTCCCTTCTGAGTCCTGCCATGCACCCAAATGGTATTTTTTGGTCACATATGAGGCATTGCCGTACTCGGGAGAAATTGCGGCACAGATTTTGGGGTGCTTTGTCTCCTTCATTGTTTGTGAAAATGAAAAATTTTGAGCCAGAACTGCATTTTTGTGTAAAAAAATGTAATTTTTCATTTTCACAGCCCAGTTGTACCAAAATTGGTGAAACCCCTGGGGGTTTGAAATGTACACTATACCCCTGGATGAATTCCCTGAGGGGTGTAGTTTGCAAAATGGGGTCACTTGTGGGGGGGTTCCACTGTATTGGTGCTTCGGGGGTCTTGCTAATGCGACATAGCACCCACCATTCATTCCACCAGAATCTGTGCTGCAAAATCCAAATATCACTCCTTCCCTTCTGAGTCCTGCCATGCACCCAAATGGTATTTTTTGGTCACATATGAGGCATTGCCGTACTCAGGAGAAATTGCGGCACAGATTTTGGGGGGGTTTGTCTCCTTCATTCCTTGTGAAAATGAAAAATTTTGAGCCAGAACTGCATTTTTGTGTAAAAAAATGTAATTTTTCATTTTCACAGCCCAGTTGTACCAAAATTGGTGAAACCCCTGGGGTTTTGAAATGTACACTATACCCCTAGATGAATTCCCTGAGGGGTGTGGTTTGCAAAATGGGGTCACTTGTGGGGGGTTCCACTGTATTGGTGCTTCGGGGGTCTTGCTAATGCGACATAGCACCCACCATTCATTCCACCAGAATCTGTGCTGCAAAATCCAAATATCACTCCTTCTCTTCTGAGTCCTGCCATTTTTGGTCACATATGAGGCATTGCCGTACTCGGGAGAAATTGCGGCACAGATTTTGGGGTGCTTTGTCTCCTTCATTCCTTGTGAAAATGAAAAATTTTGAGCCAGAACTGCATTTTTGTGTAAAAAAATGTAATTTTTCATTTTCACAGCCCAGTTGTACCAAAATTGGTGAAACCCCTGGGGGTTTGAAATGTACACTATACCCCTAGATGAATTCCCTGAGGGTTGTAGTTTGCAAAATGGGGTCACTTGTGGGGGGGTTCCACTCAATGTTCCCTCTAATTTTACGAAGGCTGTGTGCGGCAAAAGATTTTGGCTGTGCAACTTTGGAAGGAAATTTTTATTTTTGTGCGTCACTTCTATATATAACTGGAAAACGACGTTCAGCATTTGTGTTAACTTTTCTTCAAATGATATTAAACATTTAAAACATTTAAACATTCAAAACACAGCACATGATGTAGTTATTGGGTGAAACATACGTTAATTTAGTCCACGACTGCAAAAAGGGGACCACTGCTGCTTTGTGCGCTCTGTTGTAATGTCTGTGCGCATGCTTGGCGAGTTGTGTGCGCGCGCACACGTGCACAGCTTAGAGGGAACACTGGTTCCACTGTATTTGTGCTTCGGGGGTCTTGCTAATGCGACATAGCACCCACCATTTATTCCACCAGAATCTGTGCTGCAAAATCCAAATATCACTCCTTCCCTTCTGAGTCCTGCCATGCACCCAAATGGTATTTTTTGGTCACATATGAGGCATTGCCGTACTCAGGAGAAATTGCGGCACAGATTTTGGGGTGCTTTGTCTCCTTCATTCCTTGTGAAAATGAAAAATTTTGAGCCAGAACTGCATTTTTGTGTAAAAAAATTTAATTTTTCATTTTCACAGCCCAGTTGTACCAAAATTGGTGAAACCCCTGGGGGTTTGAAATGTACACTATACCCCTAGATGAATTCCCTGAGGGGTGTGGTTTGCAAAATGGGGTCACTTGTGGGGGGTTCCACTGTATTGGTGCTTCGGGGGTCTTGCTAATGCGACATAGCACCCACCATTCATTCCACCAGAATCTGTGCTGCAAAATCCAAATATCACTCCTTCCCTTCTGAGTCCTGCCATTTTTGGTCACATATGAGGCATTGCCGTACTCGGGAGAAATTGCGGCACAGATTTTGGGGTGCTTTGTCTCCTTCATTTCTTGTGAAAATGAAAAATTTTGAGCCAGAACTGCATTTTTGTGTAAAAAAATGTAATTTTTCATTTTCACAGCCCAGTTGTACCAAAATTGGTGAAACCCCTGGGGGTTTGAAATGTACACTATACCCCTAGATGAATTCCCTGAGGGGTGTAGTTTGCAAAATGGGGTCACTTGTGGGGGGGTTCCACTCAATGTTCCCTCTAATTTTACGAAGGCTGTGTGCGGCAAAAGATTTTGGCTGTGCAACTTTGGAAGGAAATTTTTATTTTTGTGCGTCACTTCTATATATAACTGGAAAACGACGTTCAGCATTTGTGTTAACTTTTCTTCAAATGATATTAAACATTTAAAACATTTAAACATTCAAAACACAGCACATGATGTAGTTATTGGGTGAAACATACGTTAATTTAGTCCACGACTGCAAAAAGGGGACCACTGCTGCTTTGTGCGCTCTGTTGTAATGTCTGTGCGCATGCTTGGCGAGTTGTGTGCGCACGTGCACAGCTTAGAGGGAACACTGGTTCCACTGTATTGGTGCTTCGGGGGTCTTGCTAATGCGACATAGCACCCACCATTTATTCCACCAGAATCTGTGCTGCAAAATCCAAATATCACTCCTTCCCTTCTGAGTCCTGCCATGCACCCAAATGGTATTTTTTGGTCACATATGAGGCATTGCCGTACTCAGGAGAAATTGCGGCACAGATTTTGGGGTGCTTTGTCTCCTTCATTCCTTGTGAAAATGAAAAATTTTGAGCCAGAACTGCATTTTTGTGTAAAAAAATTTAATTTTTCATTTTCACAGCCCAGTTGTACCAAAATTGGTGAAACCCCTGGGGGTTTGAAATGTACACTATACCCCTAGATGAATTCCCTGAGGGGTGTAGTTTGCAAAATGGGGTCATTTGTGGGGGGTTTCCACTGTATTGGTGCTTCGGGGGTCTTGCTAATGCGACATAGCACCCACCATTCATTCCACCAGAATCTGTGCTGCAAAATCCAAATATCACTCCTTCCCTTCTGAGTCCTGCCATGCACCCAAATGGTATTTTTTGGTCACATATGAGGCATTGCCGTACTCGGGAGAAATTGCGGCACAGATTTTGGGGTGCTTTGTCTCCTTCATTTCTTGTGAAAATGAAAAATTTTGAGCCAGAACTGCATTTTTGTGTAAAAAAATGTAATTTTTCATTTTCACAGCCCAGTTGTACCAAAATTGGTGAAACCCCTGGGGGTTTGAAATGTACACTATACCCCTAGATGAATTCCCTGAGGGGTGCAGTTTGCAAAATGGGGTCACTTGTGGGGGGGTTCCACTGTATTGGTGCTTCGGGGGTCTTGCTAATGCGACATAGCACCCATCATTCATTCCACCAGAATCTGTGCTGCAAAATCCAAATATCACTCCTTCCCTTCTGAGTCCTGCCATGCACCCAAATGGTATTTTTTGGTCACATATGAGGCATTGCCGTACTCGGGAGAAATTGCGGCACAGATTTTGGGGTGCTTTGTCTCCTTCATTCCTTGTGAAAATGAAAAAGTTTGAGCCAGAACTGCATTTTTGTGTAAAAAAAATGTAATTTTTCATTTTCACAGCCCAGTTGTACCAAAATTGGTGAAACCCCTGGGGGTTTGAAATGTACACTATATCCCTAGATGAATTCCCTGAGGGGTGTAGTTTGCAAAATGGGGTCACTTGTGGGGGGGTTCCTAACTTTTAGCATCTTATGGTGCCTAGAAACCTACATGGTGCCTAAAAAATAATCTCATAAAAAGGAGGCTCCAAAATCAAGTAGGTGCTCCTTCTATTTTGAAGCCTGTGGTTTGGTCAACGTGCACACTAGGGCCACATATAGGATATTTATGAAAACAAAAGAATTGGGGGAATCAATTTTTAGTCACATTTCTCTAGTAAAATCTACTGTGTTCCTTAGAAAAGTGTATTAAAATTGAAAATCTGCTAAAAAAATGAAATTTTGAAATTTCACCTACACTTTATTTTAATTCCTGTGAAACACCTAAAGGGTTAACAAACTTCCAAAATGCTGTTTTGAATATTGTGAGGGGTGCAGTTTTTGAAATGGCATCATTTATGGGGGTGTCTCACATACAAGTCCCTCAAAGTCACATCAGAACTGAACTGGTCCCTAAAAAAATCAGTGTTTGAAATTTTCTTGAAAATTTGAGAATTTGCTATTCATATTTTAAGCCTCCTAGTGTCCAAAAAAATTAAAAGGAGGTTGAAATAATGATGGCAACATAAAGTAGACATATGGTCTTTGTTAGTTATTAACTATTTTGAGTGGTATGATTATTTGTCTCACAAGCAGAAAATTTAACATTTTGCAAATTTTTCAATTTTTTACGACATTTTGGTATTTTTCACAAAAAAACACAGACTGTATCGACCAAAATTTACCACTAACTTGAAGTACAATGTGTCACGAGAAAACAATCTCAAAATCACTGGGATAAGTAAAAGCAAAAAAAAGTTATCCCCACATAAAGTGATACATGTCAGATTTGAAAAAAAGGGCTCTGTCAGGAAGGCAAAAAAAAACAGGCTGCGGCGGTAAGGGGTTAAAAGTTCTCCATGTGTACACCCCTTAAGTTCAATGATTGAGACCCCACCCAGCCAGTGCCCCTCTGCCACTAGCAATAAAACTAAGATATAGCCATATTGGCACCGTGTGTACACAGCTTTAAACCCAATATTACTCTTACAATTGCTTAGGTATGTACACACGTACACATGTAGTTTAAATGAATAGCGCTAATTGCACCGTGTGTACACAGCAATAGAGTACATACTCTTCAGCTTAATCTGAAGATCAAATCAAATCAAAAAAATATTATTGGGGGAAATTTACTAGTGGGCCCTACACATTTACTAAATCCCTCAGAAAATGCATGTAAATCACTGTGTACTGTATGTGGCCCACACAGCAATTTACATGCATGCCCCCAACATTCTGCATCTGCCCAAGATTCATAATGGCCGAGTCAGATTATTTAGTGCAGTCTCTCAGATGCTCCTGCACACATCTCCTGCATGTGTGGCGAGGGGATGAGCAAGGTCTTCTGAGTGGGTGATGTGGCACCGCCGACAACCCCTCCCCCAACCCCCCCCTCTTCCACCTCTTCCACCCGCAGCACCCCCCCATCCACAGCACATCCGACCCCCGCCCTCCCTCACCCACAGCTCCCCCATGGGGCAGGCTTGCTGGGACCTGTAGTCCTAATGTAAAGGACAAAATTACTGTTTAAAGCAGCTATCAACCCTTCCCCACCACCCAGGGGTGCAGGGGATAGCCCCGGGCTTCAGCCCAGGCCTGGGGTGCCCTGGAGAGTGGAGACCACTTTATTCGGTTGGTCCCCACCTCCCCAAAAACTCCCAGCCTGGGCTGACTAGTTAGGGAGGGTAATACTTTGGCCACAGGGCCCCGTCAGGCGTGTCCACTGGCTATGGCATTACACCCCCTGCTAGTGGAGCCTGGTGCTGGTCCCTAAAATACGGGGGACCCCCACTCACTTTTGTCCCCTGTATTTTCCGAAGCAGGACCGGCCTAAGAGCCGGTGCTGGTTTCTTGAATATAGTGGGACCTTATTGAATTTTTACCCCTGGTATTCAAGAAACCAGGACTAGCTCAGAGAGCCCGGGACTGGTCATGCTCGTGGGGGGGACCCCTGCAATTTTTTTTACATTATTTAATTTATTTTTCTATTATAGAGAAAGAAGATGACAGTCCCCCAGGCTTTATTCCAACCCATTATTTAAATGTGAAGGCTTTTTATCCCCCTGAAGTCGCCTAAACACTTTCTGTGAGAGATTTGAAATCTCTCATGCTGAATCTCCCATTATAAATCTCTGGCACAAATCTCTCTGTGTGTAGGGCCCTTAAGATGGGAGATCTATTTCACATGGGCTGTTACTATGGGCAATCAATCATATTTTACTTCTTATTGATTTAGCACCCTCTAGGAGATAATAGACAGGATCTGATTGGTTGCCCATAGCAACATCTCATGCAGGGGCGTAACTATAGCACCGCAGCCCCCGCCACCGCGGGGGGGCGCTGTGCATGTGGGGGCGCCGGGGGCTGCGGTGCTATAGTTACCCCCCCCCCCTATCCCCCGCAGACTTACGTATCTTGCTGGTCCCGGCGGCTCCGTTCTTCTGATGAGGACCACCACAAAATGGCTGCCCCCATATAGCAAACAGTTCTCTGAAACTGTCTGCTGTATGGGGGCGGCCATTTTGTGGTGGTCCTCAGCAGAAGAACGGAGTCGCCGGGACCAGTGCGATAGGTAAGACTGCGGGGGAGGGGGTTAGCATAGGCGACGGGGCGGCCGGGGGGGGGGTGCTTGACGGGGCGGCGGCGGGGGGTGGGTATGGGCGCCCCCCCCTAACGGCGAACTCCCATATTAGTAAATTTCCCCCTATTGCCTCTATTACAATGTTCTAAATGTTATATTCTCCTTGATAAATACATAATTGACTTAATTATTAAAAGTGTATTGGAAGTTCCAGGGGTGTAAGCTCATCCTAGTTACTCAGGCATGTTGGAATTTGCCTCCCTCTTATAAAGAGCGCTCTCAGCCGGTCTACAGGGACTGAAGCCTGCACTGAAATGGCAGGTCTCCATCCATGATGTCTGACAATGGCTGGGGTGTCAGGATTAGACTAGTGAGATTCAGCCGTCTGCAATTTGCAGAATCATTATTCTCTGGTGGGGGGTGCACCATCACTTGCTCCAGTGCAGGCTGAGCAGTATAAAATGGCAGCCATCCTGTCCCCTATTGCAGGGGTTGGCAAGGCTCCTTAGGCAATTAGCTCTGCAGTGGGTTTGCCACAGGGCTCCATTGGAAGAGCAGCGGTCACACTTGGATCCTACGTTAAACCACACAGGTGCTGCTATACTGTACATACAGGTGCCCCTTCAGAGCTTGGAGCCCAGAGACAGGCAAAGCCATTGCCTCTGGGAGTTATGCCCATGGAAAGTCGCCGCCTCCTGATTGCCAAGTGATGCAGCAGCTTCACAGTGGTATTGTGGTGGTTTTACACCAGTTTAGAGCAAAATACTGGTCGGTGTGACCAAACTTCTGGTGGTTTAGGCATGTTTAATCCCCAGCACTCCACCAGCAGATTTAAAATTACCACCCAAACTGAAGAGCAGTACATTAAGCAGTATAAAAGGTAAAGATTGTCATTGATGGATGGCCTATTGAAAAAGTCACCAAACCCGTTTTTTTAGTAAATCTACCCCCAAGTATTCTTGAAATTAACAGGGACATTGTGGAATTTTGCTGAAATGTTTCCACATCATACTGTACATAGACCATATAAACTGTAGCAGAATATGTGGGAGAGTTATGGTTCTACTATTTGGGGTATGGACGGTTGGTCAAACATAAGTTGGTCTACCGTCATTAGGTGGACACCGTTGGGTCGACACACAGGAAGGTCAAGAGGGGTCTAGGTCAACGTGGGTCTAGGTCGACATGGGGCATGGTCGACAGGGTCTCGGTCGCACATGCGTTAGGTTGACATGGGTTAGGTCGACAGTCAAAAGATCGACATGGGTTTTTCACTGTCTTTTGAGCTGACATGTGCCGACAGGCGGTATTTCATACCCTACCAACCACTTGGGCGTGGTGGGAGAATGAAATAGTGTGCCTGAAGCATGGCAAGTGCAGCGAGTCATGAGAGGGGACGCGGTGCCCTTAAAAATGTGTCCATGTCAACTGTGTTGACATTCAGGTAAAAAAACTGTGAAAACCCCCATGTCGACCTAACCCATGTCAACCTAAATCATGTGTCGACCTAGACCCCTGTCGACCAATGTAGACCTTCACCCATGTTGCCTTAGAGCCCTGTCGACCTTCCAGTGTGTCGACCCAACGGTGTTGACCTAATGACTGTCGACCATATTATGATCCCAACCCTTCTATTTGGAAGCTGCCATGTCAAGTATTTATTCTCTTTTTTATTACTAATATCTCCTATAATCCTGTGTTTATTTGCATTACTCAGTCACAAAGTTCATGATAAGTTAAAGAATTTCACAATAACATTTTTGTTGACAAACCTTACATGCTAGAAATGTCTACTCACCTGGAAAGGGAAACAGTTGGAGTATTCCACGGTGTCTACTTTGTGCTCAGCAATAATATGAGTGTGCTCATCATTATGCAAGGACAGTTTGAAGTCAACAGCCCCATCTAGATCAAGGAAGGTCACGCAGGCTTTCTGCTGGGTTCCCTGCACTGAGTATACAGGAGCTGTGATCACATAGCGCCTACATAGACACAGAACAAATGGAAATTTAAATACTCCGTAGTTTATATTATGAACATTTATGGAGCCGGAATAGTTAGGAAGTTTAATTTATAAAATAAGCTATTGTGAGTAAATATACAGTAAGTACTGTGACAAAGAATCAAATACACTGGATCAGTCTTGGTCTTCATTTTTGTAGCAGGTCACAGCATACCAGGTAACCAGCATAAGCGAGGAAGGTTACAGCATTGCAGCATACAGGTATCACAGCATACTACAAACTCTTTAGAAGGCTCCAGTGGACCCTACCGTAGCCCACACACCAGTTTATCACTTGGGCATAGGGATGCCAATCCCGGGGCATTTCTTTAGTCCCGGGAATCGGGATGGAAAAACGCTCAATCCCGGGATTGCATCCCTTGTGTGTGGGATTGTCTTATAGGTAAAAGCAACCAAATATCTGATCTGTGTAAATAACAACAGTACCTTGCCTGTGTGTAGTGAGGCATGTATTTTTTTATTCTAAATGAGATATAGTATCCTGGAATGCCAGAACTGTTTTTGTAAGCCACTTTTATTGCTCTGTATAGCAGTGGGTGGGGACTGAGGGTGTAGATTCCAATTATTGGAAATTGGGAACAAGGCATTGTTAGAGTATATTAGTTGTCATTGCATATGGCTGTGGCCATAGTTTAGCTGTGGCCCTGTATTGAAGTGGGCCGTTTTAAAGTGGGAAAACAATGTCATAACTACGAGAGTTATACCTGCGTTACACCGAAGGAAAACAGAAGGCAAACTACTACAAATCAACAACAACACACATGGACTGCATTGATATCTCAAGAGTATGTAATTCATCTCCAATATGCTCTCTTCATTTCTGTGTTATGCAAACTCTTGTATGATTTGAAAAGTTCTGATGTAATGAATTGCTTGTAATTGTTATTACTTGTTTGGGGAAGTTGTTCAGTGAAGCATAGTTTAGTGTTGCATTCTGCCTGATGTCTACTCAAACACAGTGCAAATTATCTCCTTTGACCATTTGGCCATTAGTGTTCAGGTGTAGCCTGACCTGAACAGACTCACTATATTCCTAGAATTAGTGACCTGCAGCTTTCTGAACAGTAAAAAATAAAAACAGACATTGAACAACATCATCAAACAGGTAATTTCAACTTTAGACTTCGATTTTGTACTGTATGAACATGGCTAGGAATAACAGATGCACAGGCAAAATTTTTAAAACTATGTGTGCAAACGCTAGAAGCCTAGGAGACAAAATTCCTGATCTAATTGCAATAATGACAAGGGATGACCTAGACATTGTGGCTATCACAGAGACATGGTGTAATGAGAACCAAAGCTGGGACATAGCTATACCAGGATACAATTTATTTAGGAATAACAGAATGGGAAGTATCAGAGGAGGGGTAGCAATGTATGTAAAGAAAAGCATAAATGCTACTTTAATACAAAACATTGAAGAAAAAACTGAGGCCCTTTGGGTGACCATATGGGGGAGAAAGACATTATTCGTACTGGGGTCATCTATAGGCCACCAGGCCAGGGGCAGGATTTGGACAGGAGCCTATTGCTTGATGTCACTAAAATGGCTTTAAAGGGAGAAGTCATAATCATGGGAGACTTTAATCTACCTGATGTGAATTGGGAGGAGTCTTTTGCAAGACCATCTATAAGTGGCAAATTTCTAAATTCCCTACAGGGAGCCTCTCTCAAGCAATTGGTGAGGGAACCTACTCGCAAAGACTCAATATTAGATTTAATACTCACAAATGGTGACAGAATATCAGACATATATGTGGGTGAGAACCTGGGATCCAGTGATCATCAAGCAGCATGGTTTAGTATTAAGGCAGGGTCCAACTCCAGTCACATAAAAACTAAGGTGTTGGATTTTAGGAAGGCTGACTTTGCAAAAATGGGGAGATGTTTAAGCGACTCATTAGCGGATTGGAGGAACTTGAATGGAGTGCAGGAGAGGTGAAAAAAATTAAAAAGTGCAATACTAAAGGCAACGGACCTTTGTATCAAAAGGGTTAAGAGAAGTAACAGGAAAAGGAAGCCAGTGTGGTTTACTAAAGAGGTATCAACTAGTGTAATAGCGAAAAAGATGGCCTTTAGGACATACAAGACTCAAAATAATAATGACAAAGAAGTGTATCTTGCCAGACGCAAAGAGGCTAAGAAAGTGATCAGGCGTGCCAAGGCACAAGCTGAGGAGAAAATTGCTCAGTCGGTAGATAAAGGAAACAAAACTTTTTTTAAGTATATAAGTGAAAGGAGAAAATCAAATGGAGGAATAATAAGACTGCGGACAGACACTGAGAATTTGGTGGAGGGAGACAAGGCAATTGCAGATCATCTAAATAATTACTTTTATTCACTATAGAAGGAGAAGGGAAGGGACCACAGTTAAGTTTCAAGGACATTCATAAAAATAAGGTAGATGGAAGTACATTTACTAGGGAGACTGAAAGTGTATAAATCAATGGGGCCAGATGGAGTGCATCCAAGGATACTAAAAGAACTAAAAGATGTGTTGGTAGCGCCATTAACAGATTTATTCAACCAGTCACTAGATACTGGTGCAGTTCCAGAGGACTGGAGAAAAGCAAATGTAGTTCTACTGCACAAAAGCGGAAGCAAAGAAGAAGCAAGTAACTACAGACCAGTGAGCCTTACATCAGTAGTAGGGAAATTAATGGAAACTCTATTAAAAGAAAGAATAGTGGAATATCTTAAATTAAACAACTTACAGGATCCAAAACAGCATGGTTTTACTGCAGGGAGATCATGCCAAACAAGTCTCATTGACTTTTTTGACTCCATGACCAAAATACTAGATGAAGGGGGGGCTGTAGATGTGGCATATCTAGACTTTAGTAAGGCATTTGACACTGTCCCACATTGAAGGCTGCTAAATTAACTTGAAAGTGTGGGATTGAATTATAAAACAATTAAAAGGATAAGAACCTGGTTGCAGGACAGTTGTAGTAAATGGAGTACATTCAATAGAGGGACATGTTACCAGTGGAGTACCCCAGGGATCTGTACTTGGAACAGTGCTCTTTAATATCTTTGTTAGTGACATTGCAAATAGTATTGAAGGGAAAGTATGCCTTTTTGCAGATGACACAAATATATGCAACAGAGTAGACACACCAGGAGGGGTAAATCAAATGACTGATGATCTAAGTAAACTTGAGAATTGGTCAAGAGAATGGCAACTACAGTTTAATGCTAAAAAATGCAAAATTATGCACTTGGGACTCAAAAACCCAAAGGCTCAATATAGCATCAAGGGTTCTATAATGGAAACTACTGAGGAGGAAAGAGATCTAGGAGTCACTATTTCAAGTGACTTAAAGGCAGGGAGGCAATGTAACAAAGCAATGAGGAAGGCTAGTCAGATGCTTGGTTTCATAGGGAGAGGAATCAGTAGCAGAAAAAAAGATGTAATAATGCCACTTTATAGGTCATTGGTACAACCTCATCTGGAATACTGTGTCCAGTTCTGGAGACCATATCTTCAGAAGGATATAAATACATTGGAGAGTGTACAAAGAAGGGCAACTAAAATGGTGCATGGCCTACATCACAAAACTTACCTGGATAGACTAAAAGATCTTAACATGTATAGTTTGGAGCAGAGAAGGGAAAGGGGCGACATGATAGAAATCTTCAAATATATCAAGGGTTTTAACATAGTACAGGAGGGAAATATTCTTCAAAGGAAAAGAAGTAATAGAACACGAGGACCTGCACTGAAACTGGAGGGAGGTAGGTTCAGGGGAAATGTTAGAAAAAATTACTTCACAGAAAGGGTAGTGAATAAGTGGAATAGCCTCCCATTAGAGGTGGTAGAGGCTAAGACAGTAGAACAATTTAAACATGCTTGGGATAGGCATATGAATATCCTTACAAAGAAATAAGGATTAAAAAGGGTTGAGTTTACCTGAAGGGTAAAAAAGGGGCAGACTAGAAGGGACAAATGGTTCTTATCTGCCGTCAAATTCTATGTTTCTATGTTTCTATGTTACACCCCTCAATATCTCTATGGGTGTGTGTGTGTATATGTGTATATGTGTGTGTGTATGCATGCGTGCGTGCATGTGTGTCTCTTCTTATGACAAATATTGTATCAAATACCTTCAGGCTGTGTGTAAGGTCTATATGACACATAAATTAATATTGTGTAATTGCACAAACTTTTTATTATTACTATTATTATTATTATTATTATTAGTAATAGCAATAATATTAATACAAAATAATGTATAAAATTACCTACAGGCTATGCACTATGGTTGTGTCCCATCCTAAGATATCTCATTTTGGAATGCAAGTATTCCAAAATAAGGAAAAATCCAATATCCAAATGACTTCTAGTCCCAATCATTTTGAAAATAGGAGACCCAACCTGTAATACATTCCCACAATAACAGTCTTACGGTTCTGATGCTGATGTAAGTGCTGAGCTGAAGATGGCCAGGCAGACGGACACCAGGAGAAGCTGCATGTTGGCCCACAAGTCACCTCCGCAGAATTTGTCCCTCTGTTGTCCTATATATATATTCTGCCACCTCCCTTGCTGGAGGCGTATGATGACATTAAACATACGGGGAGACGATTGGCTGAATAATCTCATTTCAACACATGAACTCTTATCTACCATGCAGGTTATGTTCATGAACTTGCACTGATCTGTTTTGTAAACACTTTTATAAATGTTTTACTATAGATTAGCTTTAAACAATTTTAAGCTGTCTGAACATTAGAATCCTAAAAATGAAATGTAGCTGTTAGCAGTGAACATCAGTGTACTGTAATTTGTATTGTGAGTTACTCCATTAAATATAATTTCTCTAATATGTTATAAAATATACACCTAGCCTGAGTACACCACACAGCGGGAGATGCCTCGCATGAGTGAGCTGACCAGTCCTGTGCAACTCCCTTAGCATCTGGTGTCTTGTTTTGCATCTTATTTGCATTGCTATGGGAATAACATGCAGCAGCATATGATGTAATATTCTGTGAGCGACCGCTGCTGTATCTGCATACAAAATGCACACAGAATATAGGCATACCACATGTCATGAATATAGGCATGCCACATATCATGCTGCTTGTGCATCCTGTTTGCATCATTTCATTAAAATGCATTTTAATAAATATAGTCAAATGAAAAGACACTTGTCAGTACCGATTCACGCCATGGCATGGTGTGATTAAAAAGGATGTTCATCATGAAAGGAGGCTAGGGATGACATTCTATGGGATGAGATAATCTGACTTTGGTGAATTTTATCGCAAAAACGTCCGTTTTCGCACTTTTTCCCTAATTCGCATATTTAATGAGATGCGAAAATCGGCAAAAAGTGCGGTTTTGCCGCGAAATCGCACTTTTTAGAAGTGCGATTTTTAGTTTTCGCCAGAACTCGCATCAAGATGTTTTCACATTGAAAAGTATACAATTCGCATATTTAATGAGATGCGAATTTGTAAAATGTGTCTAAAAATCTCAAAAAAATCAGACCAGGTTCTGATATGCGAATTGGCCAGAACCCTGCACAGATCATAGAGATCTGTGCATGGCCCTGTGTTAAAAAATGTGGAAAAGTGTTTTTTGACAAAAAAAATTGCGTGGGGTCCCCCCTCCTGAGCATAACCAGCCCCGGGCTCATTGAGCTGGGGCTGGTTCCAAAAATACGGGGGACAAAAAGCATAGGGGTCCCCCGTATTTCTGAAACCAGCCCCGGACTCTTGGACCGGTCCTGATTCCAAAAATACGGGGGACAAAAAATCTGGGGGTCCCCCGTATTTTTAACCAGCACCGGGCTCCAACAGCCCTCGGTGTCATGCCACAGCCTGGGGACACTTTTTATATAAGGTCCCCCGGCCGAAACATGAGCACCGTGGCTGGTCAGCCTTGGACGGGGTACCTGGAGGAGTGGGGACCCCCCCATAAAGGGGTCCCCCCAGGCTTCACCCGTCCAGGGCTGAAGCCCGGGGCTGTCACCGGCGTCCCTGGCCATTGGACGCCGGCCTGATAGTGTTAAATCTTCCATACATAACATTGCTTGATACAGAAGAACTACAAGTGCCAGCAGACCTCCCCCGCATGCTGGGACTTGGAGAACCACAAGTCCCAGCATGCGGGGCATTAATGGGCCCGCTGGGACTTGTAGTCCACCTGTAAAAAGAATGTTAAAAAAACACACACACAGAGAAGTAAAACTTTATTACACACAAACACACCTCACTTTTACACCCACATACTCACCGATCCAGGATCCAGCGCTGGTCTCCCTTCTGCTGCAGAGCCGGCTACCCCCGCACTGACAGCGGGGACAACCGTCTCTCTCCGATGCCGCTAACAGTCTATGTAGCGCTGTCCCAGCGCTACAGAGGCTGAGAGCGTGATTGGCCGATGCGTCTCCATGGAGACGCATAGCTCAGCCCTGATTGGCTGAGCTATGCGTCTCCATGGAGACGCATAAGCCAAAGACGCTCTCAGCCTCTGTAGCACTGGGACAGCGCGACAGAAGCTGTTAGCGGCATCGGAGAGAGCCGGTTGTCCCCGCTGTCAGTGCGGGGGTAGCCGGCTCTGCAGCAGAAGGGAGACCAGCGCTGGATCCTGGATCGGTGAGTATGTGGGTGTAAAAGTGAGGTGTGTTTGTGTGTAATAAAGTTTTACTTCTCTGTGTGTTTTTTTAACATTCTTTTTACAGGTGGACTACAAGTCCCAGCGGGCCCATTAATGCCCCGCATGCTGGGACTTGTGGTTCTCCAAGTCCCAGCATGCGGGGGAGGTCTGCTGGCACTTGTAGTTCTTCTGTATCAAGCAATGTTATGTATGGAAGATTTAACACTATCAGGCCGGCGTCCAATGGCCAGGGACGCCGGTGACAGCATCGGGCTTCAGCCCTGGATGGGTGAAGCCTGGGGGGGGGGGACCCCTTTATGGGGGGGTCCCCACTCCTCCAGGTACCCTGTCCAAGGCTGACCAGCCACGGTGCTCATGTTTCGGCCGGGGGACCTTATATAAAAAGTGTCCCCCGGCTGTGGCATGACACCGAGGGCTGTTGGAGCCCGGTGCTGGTTTCAAAATACGGGGGACCCCCAGATTTTTTGTCCCCCGTATTTTTGGAACCAGGACCGGTCCAAGAGTCCGGGGCTGGTTTCAGAAATACGGGGGACCCCTATGCTTTTTGTGCCCCGTATTTTTGGAACCAGCCCCAGCTCAATGAGCCCGGGGCTGGTTATGCTCAGGAGGGGGGACCCCGCGCCAATTTTTTTTTTTTGATGAACAAAAAATCACACATTTCCTTAAATTCGCACATTTTCATGCCTAAAATTCGCACATTTTCATGCCTAAAATTCGCACATTATCGCACCTAATCGCACTTTTCATTCCAGAATTCGCACCTCATTAAATATGCGAATTCGCGGCAAAAATGCGATATTAAAAAAGTGCGATAATGGGCGATTTTGAAAGTGCGAAAAAATCTCATCCCATAGAATGTCACCCTAGATGTCTGTGGACACTGATGTACGTTACTTCAATAGTACCGGTGTATTCACTTACTAACAGCAGTGGAAACAATATCACTGAGGGAGTATCAAGCTAGTTTCCTAGAAAATAGAAGCATCACTGAGACACAAAAGGGGTGAGATTTAATAGGATGAGAGATTCAAAAAGTGAGAGATTTGGTAAGAAATCTCCAGTTTTTTTAAAGCGGCAATCATTTACACTGCAAAACCAGTTTGATTTTGCAGTGTAAATGATTGCCGCTTTAAAAAACTGGAGATTTCTTACCAAATCTCTCACTTTCTGAATCTCTCACCCTATTAAATCTCACCCACGGTATGTTATCTAGTAAAAGGGAATTTGTAATGTAAAATGGCAGTAAAAGGCTTTTCCTAACTTAAAGTACTGTAGTAATTTGGAAACAAATAACTCTTGTTGCTGATTATTAACCCTGGTGACATAAATGTAAATTCGGTACTCTTTACCTAGCACGGCGCCCATCGTGGGCATCGCGGCCATCGCATGCACTAAAAAACGGGTGCGACGCGATGCCCGCGATGCCCGCGATTTCCCATAGGGAACAATGTTAAAAGTGTCAATGGACGCGATTTTAGTGTTCAATGCCTCAATGCCCGCGATTTTTCCATAGGAAACAATGTTAAATGGGCCACAGAGCCCAAATAGTCCCCCTGAAGTCTGAAATGGCCCCCACAATTGTTAACGCCACCCCACGATCAACGTGAACCCGAAGCGTGGCGAGCGCAGCGAGCCCGCGAGGGGCGGCGGTACGCGTCCTCCAACCTTTTCATACCCCCACTATCCACGTCGGCGTGGAATTGAGAATAGAATAGTGTGGCGAGCGCAGCGAGCCACCGAGCCCGAAGCGTGGCGAGGGGACGCGGATACCTGTGAAGCCCGCGAAGGGACGCGTTTACCTGTGAAGGTATCCGCGTCTCCTCGCGGGGCTCGTTGCGCTCGCCACGCTTCGGGCTCGGTGGCTCGCTGCGCTCGCCACACTATTCTATTCTCAACTCCACGCCGACGTGGATAGTGGGGGTATGAAAAGGTCGGAGGACGCGTACCGCCGCCCCTCGCGGGCTCGCTGCGCTCGCCACGCTTCGGGTTCACGTTGATCGTGGGGTGGCGTTAACAATTGTGGGGGCCATTTCTGGCTTCAGGGGGACTATTAGGGCTCTGTGGCCCATTTAACATTGTTTCCTATGGAAAAATCGCGGGCATTGAGGCATTGAACACAAAAATCGCGTCCATTGACACTTTTAACATTGATCCCTATGGGAAATCGCGGGCATCGCGTCGCAACCGTTTTTTTAGTGCATGCGATGGCCGCGATGCCCGCGATTTTTTACCCCCAATGACCGCGATGGACATCGTGGGCGCCGTTCTAGGTAAAGAGTACCGTAAATTCTAACCGACAACCGTTCCTGTTTTAGTAATCGTCATATACTGTAGGTTTTTTTACCATATAAAATCAAAGCATTGTTTTATTTTACGTTCATGAATATTCTATTTGGCCTATATTCATACTTCTTCTCTCACTGACTGTCTTGCAGACTATAAGGGGAGATGTATCAAACATTGGAGAGAGATAAAGTACCAACTAATCAGGCTGCATTTGACAGCTGACTGTGTGTACTTTATCCTTCCCCATTTTGTATCTCTCCAAGCTTTGATACTTCTGTAACACCCTAGTGTGTTTAAGGGTCAACTGGAATGGTTTGCTACCATTCTGGTTATTCCTGATGTTTCGTCCCATGCCACAGCAGAGAGGCAGGAGGTCCCCAAACCCCAACACAATGATCTGCACAATAAATAAAGTATTGTATTTTCTTTAAGTGGAACTTTGCAATCATTCCTGATCTGTTTATAAATAAAGGGAAACAGTAAAGCAAAACATACTATGAATATTGACACTCCAATAACAATAATATATGTAAAATGTTGTATACATACTCAGAATTTGTTAATTCAAATTATTAATTAAATAGTTTAAAATTACCTGAGCAAACAATAAGTGGAAGTTAAACTTCAACAGAAAAATATAAATATAATATTTGAAAAGGGTACTATACATACTTAGTACTAAGTGTATAAATAGCGATAAATGACAACAGTATTCACACATGATAAATTATAATTCTTTATTGTCTTTAACTCCATGCTATCTCTGATAGTCATTCCCTGGGTCACAAGATGATGCCCAGCGGTTTCCTGGATACACTTTCGAATGTCTCCTGCATGCCCGCCTCCCCGTGCTGCAAAAACCACAGAGACTATGCAAGTCTCCAAGGGCACCTGCAGTGAAGAGCCTGCACATGCTCAGGCAGTAAACATCGGTCATCATTGCAAATTCGCAACGTAGCGAATCAATTACAGTAGCTTAAGGGCCTATATCCTGCAAGCACCAGCAGCATTAAGGCGCCCAAGGGATTATGTTGGTTGCCTTGCGTTGTTACCCTTACATTACTTCCTAGAAATAATTCACACGGACACCTTATCTAAAAATAAGACTCAGACAACCATGGCATAAGTTTAAAATGGTCAAGTTATTTATTTAGGTGGTATGACCCTTGTTAGTCTATCAAAGGGATGGCCAAGAAAGCACTTGAGACCAGCACCAGTCAGAGGTGTATGCCAATGGCAGCGACTGCATCGCTCCAATCTAACAAACACACCCCTTACGCAAGGTACAGCCTGCACCGTGACGGCTCCCCGCCCCCTCTAAGGTAGGGCGCGGACACCTTAAGGAAGTGCCCACCGTCCCCGCTCAGTTCGGGACTCGCCCACCGTCCTGGCAAGGGGGGGTAATACCGCACGGTGACCACCTGACACCTCACCCGACTGCTGGTCGAGAGCGCCTTCTCGCCGATTTTTAAACTAAAATTTAATTTCCGAATTGTTTGGACAGCCCGAAGGCAATGAGCACCAGAGAGAAGAAGGAAAAGAAGGGATGGGAGGGTGGGGATCCGGATTCCAAGAGGAAGTTCCTACCCCAGAGCTGGACCCTATATACCCTGCTTAAGCTACCTCCCCTCTCGGTGCTGATTGGCCCAGATGCACCACATGCTAACCTGCCTATGAATCACACACTGCTCTGTGCTGCATTACAATCTGTGTTTAACCCCCAAATCCCCGGGCTCTTAACTGCACTCTGGCCTATGCTGCCCTCGTTTTGCCTAAGGCGCCCAAGGGATTATGTTGGTTGCCTTGCGTTGTTACCCTTACATTACTTCCTAGAAATAATTTACACGGACACCTTATCTAAAAATAAGACTCAGACAACCATGGCATAAGTTTAAAATGGTCAAGTTATTTATTTAGGTGGTATGACCCTTGTTAGTCTATCAAAGGGATGGCCAAGAAAGCACTTGAGACCAGCACCAGTCAGAGGTGTATGCCAATGGCAGCGACTGCATCGCTCCAATCTAACAAACACACCCCTTACGCAAGGTACAGCCTGCACCGTGACAGCTCCCCGCCCCCTCTAAGGTAGGGCGCGGACACCTCAAGGAAGTGCCCACCGTCCCCGCTGAGTTCAGGACTCGCCCAACGTCCTGGCAAGGGGGGGTAATACCGCACGGTGAACACCTGACACCTCACCCGACTGCTGGTCGAGAGCGCCCTCTCGCCACTGCCGAGGTTCCCAAGACATAACACAAGGTCGCCCGGGACCAGGCCCGCCACCCCTCAACTAGACCTACATGCCTACCTATTGCTGAGTTATGCAAGAAAAGATGTCACCTAGGAAAACCTCCATGCCCGCGTCAGACAGGTGAACCCCGTCAGACCTGAACAGATGGGCCGACTCCCTGACTATCGTGGGGTGTTGTACTGCCCTACCCCCCATGGCGTGTACCCTCCGGGAAACAGCATGGTTAACCTTCCGCCTTGCCCTATCCATGGCAACTGCATTCCTGCAGCCCCGCCACTGAAGACGGGGGACAATGTCGGACCACACTATCAGCACACCTGGCCAAAGGGCCGCAATGCGCTCTAGGTCCGCAGTTATGCTGCAGATGAGGGAGAGCCCCGTATTTTTAACCAGGTTGTTGCCCCCCAGGTGTATTATCAGTGTGTCGGGGCCCCCTGGGCTGCGGGCCTAGGCAACCAGGAGGCTATAAAGCCCAACCCACCGAAGTCCCCTAACCCCAAACCACTGGACTGAGTCGGCTCGTAGAAGGCCTGAAGCCCTGGCGGCCATGGGATGCCTGGCCGCCCAAAAAATATAGGAGTGACCCACTACCCAAACTATCCCCCGAGGTGGTGAGGAAAGGGAAGGGGCTGAAAAAGAAGAAACCTAACGTTAACATCAATATAATTTATACTGTAACACAACCAGAATGCAAGATACAGCCCAAGTGAAGGTGAAAAACTTAAAAAAACCTCCGGTGAACTACCTCGAAGGAAAAAGTAAAAAATTCACTCCACACCGTCGATTCCAGAACGCTAGCCGTTCCAGAACCGATTGTAAACTTACGTTTTTGGGCTGGCGCAACAGGCGCATACTACAACTTATCTACCTTATCTATCTTATCTAATCTTACATATTTCTTATAAGACGATGACTTCCACCTTCCGACCTTCTGTATGGCAGAAGGTGGAAGCCCCGGCACCGCTGCGCACGTTACAGCCCCTATGCGAAAAGAGTGTGTCCCGTAGTCCTGTGCCCGCAGGCCTAGGTCGGTCAAGCACCGCCGAAATACAGCCCCGAACTGAAACCGGGTGAGGGGCACGCCATCTGCGTGAACCAAAAACTGCATGGCTGAAACCGGCCTGCGGGACACATAGTCCTTGCTTAGTGCTACGGGACAAATGGCTTGGTCTACACTGGCTCGCAGGGTGGCCCAACTGCCCTTCCCCAACTGGTCGGTTTTGGATCTCTGAATCCTACACAGAACATGGTCCTCATGGAGAACCACGTCCTCAGACCGCAGACCAGACTGGGCCTTCTTACTAGCAGCTACTAATTCTCCGATCCTGAATGCTCCAAAGAAGGCGAATGAAAAAGCAACCTTCAGCAGCGCAGCCTCGAAAGCGCTGTCAGCCACTTTTTCCAGACAGGCTACTAATTCCCCCAGCATGCGCTCATCTATTGGCCGCCGAGTGTCAGGAGGCACTGGCCGCTGCTTTGCCCAGCCCCTTAAAGCCTTTGCCAAAATAAATGACCCTGTGGGATCCCGCTCCCCCCTCAAACGGGCGTGGAAAGCTATACCTGCCAAAGCCGCCGCCATAGCTGACTTCGACCTGCCCCTTATGAAATGGCCCCAGACAAATGCGAGCAACCGGTCCTCGACCGACTTACCGCAAGCGTCAGGTGCCGACTGAAACTCCTCCCAGTCCCTCCAGGCCGCCGTGTAAGCCCTGCGTGTGGAGGGCGCCAGTGACAGCAGTGCCAAACCCGTCATGCCGATTCTATGATCTGCCATACAAGATTTGGACACCTAAGCCCCAAGAGTGACGCTTCCGGAGCCAGCTCCCGAAACTTTGTGAACTGAAACCTAGACAGGGCGTCAGCTATGGTGTTTTCTATGCCGGGGACATGCCTAGCTCGGAAATGAATGTTGTTCCTCAGGCAATGGAGCACAAGGTAACGTAGTAGCCTAAGTGCCTCCGGGGAAGACGCCCTCTGATTGTTGATGGCGTGAACCACCCCCAGGTTGTCGCACCAGAACACTATGTTCCGATTCGCCAATCTTGGGGCCCATAACTGCACCGATACAATAATGGGAAACAGCTCCAACAGTAAAAGATTGACCGTGAAACCCCTGTCAATCCATGACTGCGGCCACCGCGAGACACACCATTCCCCTTGGAAATAGGCCCCGAATCCTGTGGATCCAGCAGCGTCTGTGAAGAGCTGCAGCTCCTTGTTGGATTCCGGGTCTGTGGGCCATATTAGCTCTCTATTGAATTGCCCCAGAAATGCAGACCACACTGCCAGGTCGTCCCGCATTTCCCGCGACAGCCTGACCGTGTGGTGGGGGTCCCGTACCCCCGCCGTGGCCCTCTCAAGCTTGCGGCAGAAGACCCTACCCATGGGAATGATGCGGCAGGCAAAATTAAAGGACCCTAGCAGGGACTGTAATAGACTCAGCTGTATCCTCTTCCTTTGCAAGCACTCAACTATTAACCCTTGGAGCTTTGTCACCTTATCCTCAGGTAAGCGGCAGCAACCCGCGGCCGAGTCTATCTCTATACCTAAGTAAGATAGGACCCTCGTGGGACCCTCCGTCTTGTCTGCGGCAATGGGGACCCCCAACTCCGCCAGCAGGGAAACCGCTCGGGACAAAATATTTGCGCATGTGCTGTCGTCTCCTGGTCCCACAAAGAGAAAGTCATCCAGGTAATGGGCTACGCCCGCACATCCAGTACTGCTCTGTATGCACCAGTGCAGAAACGTACTGAATTTCTCGAAGTAGGAGCAGGAGACAGAACAGCCCATTGGTAGGCACTTATCAATGTAAGAGCCCCCATCTAACCTGAAACCCATGAACCTGAAGGAACTGGGGTGCAATGGGAGGAGCCTAAACGCGGACTCGATATCCAGTTTGGCCATAAGGGCTCCCTGGCCAAAACCCCGGACTATGTCCAGCACCTCATCAAACAGTTGGTAGTGGACACTACAGAACTCGTCTGGGATGGCGTCGTTTTTTGACGCACCGTGGGGGTGTGACAGGTGTTGTATTAACCTGTATTTTCCCGGGGTCTTCTTAGGGACCACCCCGAGTGGTGAAAAACACATGTCCGGTAGGGGGTCCCCTTGGAAGGGGCCCGCCATCCTGCCCAGGGCCACCTCAGCCTGAACCTTCTGGCGGACCACCTCGGGGAAATCCCTGGCGGACTTGAGATTCCTGATGGAGGAAACTCTGATTCCGTCGGGGATAGGGAGGGGAAAACAGAAACTAAAACCGTCCAATAAAAACCGTGCGTCTGCCCTGTTGGGGTATGCCATTAACTTGCGTGCCAGGGCTTCTAACACAATGGGGGACGGGGCCTTACTTTCCGCTAGTGCCGGTGTCCCCTTGGTCACCGCCTTTGCCTGCCGACCTGCAAGATTTGGAAGGGTGCCCCCCCCCCGCAGTTACTGCAGTCGTGACAGAAACGGCACTTGGCGCCCCTGTCACATTTGCCCTCGTTAAATGCAAAGCACTTCCCTTTGCCGCCGGCTTTGGAACCGGGTTTCGTTGCTGGAAACGGCTTCCTGCTTGAGCTTTCTGAGCTATGCTGCCCCTTCCCTATGACCTCGAGCCATATCTCCACGTGCTTACAGCCCATGGGCATGACCCTGGACCCGGCATGGGCGAGGCGGAATTTCTCATCGTAATTCCGCCACGCTTGACCCTTATAGTCTATGAACGTCTCGTTCACCAGAAACAGGTAGCGCAAGACGTTCGCGTGTTCACCCGGCCGTGTGCTTAGGTAACAAGAGGAGAAGATCAGGAAACCTTTAAGCCAATTGTGGAAGCCTTTGAAGGCCGCCTCACTACCGCTACCCGCCTTCTTGGCTGCCTCAAAATCTTTTTTCATGTCGACTGTTAGTGTGAAAAAGTCGACAAACTTACCCCTCTTGATTTTGTCCTTTACCCCTTTACGCAGGCCCCGAGGCACGGCGGTATTGGTGCAATGGACCATATCGCCTGCCAGGGGAACTACTTCCTGCTCCGCCTCCTTCCTAGCCCGCTTAGTGCCCCCTACTTTCTTAGCTACCGCGCGCGCAACCATCTTTGCAAACTTGCGCGGGCGCTTGGGGGACCCAGACTCGTCACTGCTAGCCGACGAGTGGGAGGAAGAGGATGCACACTCAGAAGTATCATCATGCTCACGTCTCCTGAAGCCTCGCCTTGAACCACAGGGTCCTCCTGTGGCGTGGCCACCGGCCTTGCGGAAGTAGATGCTTCTGGCCCGGATGTAGAAGCCGGGGTCTTGATCCGCATGGCAGCGGGCGCTGGACCCCTGGATGGGGCTGGAGCAGCCACTGGTGTTGCTGGCCGAGATTTCGGAGCCCTCCTGGACCGCTCTGTGTCTTCCTCTTGAGACGACCCTCCGAAGACGACACTCGCACCACCGACTGAGGATACCTCGGGAGACAGAGGGGCAGTGTTAGGACCATATCCTGAACCCGTCACCCTCCCCGATCCCCCTGCCGTTGTACCAGAGCTCCCCGGGCCCCCAGTCGCATAAACCTGGTTGACCTGTTGAGCCTGGGTATACATACTGGGGTGCGTATAGGCCACCCCTTGAAACGCCTGCTGTTGCCCCCCCAGGACCTGGGGGTTTGGTGCACCAGCACCCTGCCATGCCCCCCCAAAATACCCCCCGGGGAACCCCCCAGCAGGCCCAGCTGTTTGGGGGAAGTAAGGGAAAGGGGCCGGCTGGTTCCCTGCATATGGCCCATACTGAGGGTTAGGCATGGGATACCCCGAGTACCCCCCTGTAGTTAGGGCGGGAAACGCCCACTGCTGCTGCTGCTTCAAGGGGGGTTGCATATATGCTTGTTGGCCCGCCCCGAAACCTGCCTGGCCAAACCCCTGGGGTCCCCCCTGCCCCGCCGGAGCCCCGGCGAAACCCTGAGGGGCCGCAGGGAAGGGCTGCTGGCCCTGATGCCATTGCTGCTGTGGGGCCTGCCACCCCTGAAAGTGGGCGACACCGCCGTCTACCTGGCCGCCGACGAAAGCGCCCCCACGGCCACCGTCCCAGCCCAGGGGGAGGAGGGGCCCCCTCACCGGGGCCATGATGTTTGCTAAGGAAGCCAGAGGAACCTGCCCTGCGACGCGCTGACCCCCTGCCCTTACCGGAAGAGGGCTCCATGTGGGGCCCCCTGTTATGACCTGCAGCGGGCTTCCTGGCCCCTGTGCTAACGGGGTACTGGTTCTGGGGGGCACCCCCCCATCTGCCCCGCTGCGCGCAATCCCACTATCACTCACCCCGCTGCCTGATGCACGCGGGGTGACGTTCACAGCCTCCCCAGCCTGCCCTGGCATTAGGACGCCAGTAGATGGCGCCAAAGCGCTGTCCCCAGCAGCGCTACTCGCTGCTGGGCGCACTGTGTGCGCGGAGGAAGCAGCATGCTCCCCGCTCACAGCAGAGCCCTGCTGAGCCGGGGAGCCGCTTCTGCGTGTGAGGGAAACCTGTCCCCCTGTGCCTGACAACGCAGGAGACGGCGCGCGCACCCGCGATGACGCGGTCGCGGCTGTCCTGCTACCTCCCCTCCCGCCGCCGCGCGCTGGCACAGTGAACCGTGGAGGTGGTGCAGATCTTTTGGGGCGGCCGGACATGTTGCAGCTGCGCGAGGGATACAAGGCCTACAATAACTAAAAGGTACTTAGCTTCGCGTGCTGCACTGTGTAGATCCGGATTCCAAGAGGAAGTTCCTACCCCAGAGCTGGACCCTATATACCCTGCTTAAGCTACCTCCCCTCTTGGTGCTGATTGGCCCAGATGCACCACATGCTAACCTGCCTATGAATCACACACTGCTCTGTGCTGCATTACAATCTGCGTTTAACCCCCAAATCCCCGGGCTCTTAACTGCACTCTGGCCTATGCTGCCCTCGTTTTGCCTAAATCACAAACATTTGCAGTGGCTGAAAGCAGGTAACTCCCAAATTCTTCTTTATAAAGCTATAACAATATGCTTTTTGAAGTTTAATATGCTATGATTATGTGGAATTGACATCATGTGGGAAATTTCCTAAGCCCTATTCGTATAAAATAGCTGTGTTCGTATACAGAAATACTATACTATACTATATGTATGTACTATACCGAAAATACGTTAATTCGTATTCACATTCATGGCACATTCGTATTTGTATTTATAAATACGAATATATATGCCATCGACAGATGGCCAATCAGGAGCTGCTAAGCTGCTAGGCGGCCAATAGCTGTATTCAGGAGGCGGAGCTGCATGATGTCAACACAGACACCGTGAGACTTCTTCTGACAGTGCGGCTTGGTTCGGGTTATTGCTTATCGGTTTATTTTTTTGCCAAGACCTTGGAAGCAAGAGGACCAATCTACCCCAGAGGACCCCCGTGAGTATAATTGACAGGTACCCCCTGGATTTCTTCAGGAATGCACCGATGGACGGAGGTAGATCTACCTACGGGCTCAACATAGGTAAGTATCTGTATGTGTGGGATCTGTATGTAGTAAAGTTTTTATTTTTCTGGTGTGTGTGTGTGTTTATTTAACTATTTGTCTTGCGGTGGAACTACAAGTTCCAGATAACACTTTAATGCACCGCATGCAGGGACTCAAGGTTCTCCAAGTCCCTGCATGCGGTAGAGGCTTGCTGGGACTCATAGTTCCACAGCCATATACAATAGTGTTAATCTATTAATACACTCTCATCAGCCCATTGGCCACAGCTCCAGGGCCACCCTGGACAGCCCCAGGCTTCAACCTGGGTAAGGAAGTTCTGGAGGGGGGACCCCTTCATTGGGGGGTCCCCACTCCCCCAGATCCCCTGCCCAGGCTGACCGGTCAAGGGGTTAATGCTTTGGCCAGGGGGACTTGTATAAAAAGTATCCCCCTGGCTGTGGCATTACCCTGCTGGCTGGTTGGGCCTGGTGCTGCTTTTTAAAATACGGGGGGACCCCTAGTCATTTTGTCCCCCCGTATTCTTTTTTTTAAACACTGCAGCCGATATGAATTCATATTTTAAAATATGAATTTGTATTTAAAAATACAAATTTGTATTTAAAATACAAATTCGTATTGTCAAAAATACATATCAGTCAAATTCCACTAATACATTTTTTCTGCGGAATATAACAGCTGTATGCATTCATATTCAGGTGTATTAAAAATACAAATACGTATTTTCATATTTGTATTCTTAGTATATTTCCCCACATATATGTATATCATACTTGCCTACTTTTGAAAACTAGATTATAGTCGGTAGTAGAATTTTGCGATGCGCTCCTTTGAGGGGGCGTGTCTAGTTCCATATATGGAGTGATTGTGAAGAGAGATTGTAAACATGACACCTAGAAGTGAGGGTGTGTACTGCTACATCTGGATGGAATCTTTTAAAATGACATATCAAAATGTAGACGAGCCCCAAAGCAGTTAGTAAGAGATACGGTACTTGTGGATTATCACGGCTCCCATCGCATGCCATATATAGTGGCATGCGATAGCATGCGATTTTTGCAGTTTTTTACCATTTTTTTACGCGTATACCTATGAAGGTATCCGTGTCCCCTCGCGGGGCTCGCTGCGCTCGCCACACTTTCTATTCTCAACTCCACGCCGACGTGGATAATGGGGGTATGCAAGGTCTTAGGACGCGTACCGCCGCCCCTCGTGGGCTCGCTGCGCTCGCCACGCTTCGGGTTCGCGTTGATAGTGGGGGTGGTACAGCCTCAAAACGGACATTTGGGGGCCAAAGAACATGTTTGATACTAATTTCAATGCATTTGGATGCTTTTCTGTTAAAAAACGCATGCGATCGCATGCGATCAAATCGCATGCGATGCAATGCGATTTTTTGCTATGCGATGCACATCGTGGGAGCCGTGATAATCCACAAGTACCAGAGATACTATGCTTCCTATAGTGTTGGGCAATGGTGCTGATGATTCAATGTAAACGTATCTACTGTACAGTAGCTCTCATTCCTTTTTCCCCCCAAAATGCTTCAGTGATGTGGGCTAGGTGAAATGTGGGAGATTGGTAGACTAATGAGGGAGAGAGGGAGATTGCTGCTATTTCAGGCAGTCTCCTGCAGAATGCAGGATGGTAGGCAGCTATGATGTATATTTATGTTTTACTTTGAGTGCACTCATATTATATATTTGATTTATTGTGATTTTCATTTAATTGAAAGAATAATTATCCAGTTCTATTCAGGTTTTCTTTTTCGATCAGCTGCAAAAGCGCCTCTGAGGGGGGCTGGTTATTTGCCAAAAAGGTTTTTTTCTGTAAGATTAAAGGTCACAATTCCTCTGGTTTCGAGGCTGCAGCGGATTAATTGGCTGAGGGCTGCATAAACCCAAGGACATATAAGAGCCCCAGCTTAGGTTCACAGAAAGGTCAGATTAAGAAAAAACTTGGTGTGTTGTTTCTCTGCCTGGAAACACCTGGTGAGCAGGCTGGGAGCTTATCAGAGGGTTAAGGGGAGTAGCCAGATCTGGGGCATAAAGGTTCAGGGGTCATGTGACCTTTTCCTTCTGGTTCTTACCATCTCGAAGCCCTCCCGCCCACCCTGTATCTGGTCACAGAAGGGATGGAGTTTTCCTTTGAGTGACTTGGTGGTTTTTTGCAGTCTTTGTGATTTTATATTTGTTTTTGTGGCTTTCCAGCCAGAATGGCGGGAAGTCGCTACCAGCCAGCGATCAAAAAGGGCTGGAGGCGAGCGGGGTCCCCCCGGCGGGCAGCGGTATCCCTCCGGCGACAATGATGGGGGTGAAGTGACGCTGCAGGCCTCGGCTCCAGGGGGGGCATGGCCTGTCAGCAATATCATGATGGGAGACATGTTAGATGCTTTTCCCCGTGCGGGGAACAGGCAGGATGAGTCGGGCCCAAATGGGGCCTTCAGTAGTGCTGCTCTGGGCCCGGCTTTGGAGGCAGGGGGGCGGGCGCGCAGCGTCCCTGGCACCCCCCGCTCTCCAGGATTAGGTTGGTCGGTGCAGGGATCAGTGGTGATGCCAGTGGGAGCCGCAGTGTTGGCTCCTACTGGTATTGGGAACCCTGTGGCTGGACATCAGGAGGCTGTGGGGGGTTTGAGCAGGGTGCCAACAAGTGCAAGTTTTATTCAGGTACATAGTCAAGGGGGGCACCTGGGGGGTAGTGGCATTGGGCCAGGGGCTATGTCAGGGTGGGGCGCTGCGGGTTTCCCAGTTGCTTCTCCCGCAGGCTCTACAGGTTTAAGCCAAATGGTGTATTCCAGAAGCACGCTGGCCACGGCAGTACATTTGCAGGGTGCTGCTCCAGGGGCCTACCCCACGGTATCTTGGGGGGGAGGAGGAGGTATGTCCACTCCCTCTTGGCAGGGGGTGCAATCATTTGCTGTGTCACAGGGCTCCCCTATGTCAGGCTTCCCAGGCCAGTGGGCCTCCCCCAGGTGGGCCATATTTTCATTCACCGTCAAGTGTGGGTTTTAATGCGTGGCCACAGGGGGCGACTTGGAGGCAGCAGGCTTTCCCCAACGTCTCACAGGGCTATGCAGCAACCAATCAGCCCCATTTATGGTCCAGGGTGCAGGTCCCTTTAGTCCTGGAGGTTATGGGTGGGAGCAAGGTTGGGGCCAGACTAACCCTTGGCAGCTTCACAGGGGTTCCGGTGTGTCATTGCCCTCCTCGGGGGGGTAGTGGCTTGGGGCCGCAAGGGGTTTTTGGCCCTTTGGGGGTCCGCCTTTGCCTAGGGGCCCCCGCCTAATGCTACTGTGTCACAACCACCGCCCCCGGTGTCGGGCCCGGCATCGGGTGCGGGGGAAAGGGGTAGTGTGTTGTTTCCCCCCCCCCCCCCTGTTGTTTCTTCACAGATTAATAGTGCTCAGGCGGTTCCAGTGAGTTCGAGGAGAAGAAGTTGGGAGGTACGAGAGGAGGCGAGGACTGCTGTCGGGACGGAGTCAGCTGGTTCCGGGTTGGCCGTTGACTGGTGAGTGTGAAGTTGTGAATTCATCTTGCGGGTCTACTGACAGCGATACCAGCAGCGTGGGGTCAGATTCCCCACGCAGACCGCGAAAGTTGGTTAAGCTTATTGCGCGGCATGTGGCAAAGGCAACGAATAAGGATAAGGCTGCAGTTGTGGCTCCTCCTCCTCCTAAGCCCCCTTTGTTTACTGAGATGGTGCACTGTGCAAACACAGCGGTTACTAGGGGGCTCAGGAAGAGGATGAGGGAGAAGATCAAGAAAGGTAAATATGTTGACATGTTCACCCTTACGGAGGACATGAGACAAGCATTTGAGAAAGCGAAGAAGGCTGATGGGATTGGGGAGAATCCCTTTCGAAATTTCCATCAGTGGTTAAGAGGATTTTTAGTATTTGCTGCTTGTTATGCGGAAACCCGGCCTGCGGAGTATCCTAATGTGGATAAATACTTGTTTCTGGTACATGAGATATACCTTAAGACTAAGGGGTATTCTTGGAGGGACTACTATGAGAAATTTCGTAGGAAACAGGATGGTAATAGCATTTTACCCATGGGTTTTAAGGATGTGGAGGTGTGGTTGGAGGTGACACAGCAGACCAAGCCCCCAGGGGAGGGCTCGGGAAAGAAGTCCATGGGGGCCCCTTCTCAAGTTCCCAAGGTGGGAGGTAAGGGCAAATGTTTTGCCTTCAATGACGGCAAATGTAATAGGGGGCAAACTGTCGTTTTCGCCACTCTTGCAGAGTGTGCGGGGCCGGACACGCGGCAAAGGATTGCACGCAGCTCCTTCCGGGAAGCCAGGGGATTCCGGCGAGGGCAGCGGAAGTCACAAGTAAGGCGTATTCGCCGATTGTGGTCGCAGAGCTTGCTGGCTGGCTCAAACATTACTTCCACGGCTACCTCTGTCAGCAGCTATGACCTTATTCAGCAAAGGACGACTCTTCTCCATTCATTATTCTTCATTTATTATTCTCCTTCAACCAATCACCCAATCCTCCAATTCTCAACCAATCATCCAATCCTCCAACTCTCGACCAATCATTCAATCCTCCAATTCTCAACCAATCATCCAATCCTCCAATTCTCATCCAATCATCCAATTCTCCAATTCTCAACTAATCCTCCAATCTTCAACCAATCCTCCAATCTCCAACCAATCATTCAATCCTCCAACC
This sequence comes from Crinia signifera, assembly GCF_055691185.1. Taxonomy (NCBI): domain Eukaryota; kingdom Metazoa; phylum Chordata; class Amphibia; order Anura; family Myobatrachidae; genus Crinia; species Crinia signifera. The sequence continues at coordinate 255,611,382 of NC_139222.1, forward strand.
TCCAACTAATCATCCAATCTTCAACCAATCATCCAATCTTCCAATCTTCAACCAATCATCCAATCTTCCAATCTTCAACCAATCAACCAATCTTTCAATCTTCAACCAATACTCCAATCTTTCCGTCTCCACTCAATCATCCAATCTCCAATCAATCATCCAATCTTTCAATCTGCAATACAATCTTCATTCGTTTTCAAACCAACCAATCCTCAAATCCTACTACTACCTTCAAGTATTCTACTCCAGTTCAGATTCACTTCCACTCCTCAAATTATATTGCAATATTCTTCAAGTACCAAGCTCCATCATTTATTACAATAACCTGTTGGACAATTGACTTTATATTTGCATGCCTGTCATATTCCAGTTATACCATCATTATCACTGTTTGCAATATCTTTATTAAATTCATTATATTTTATCTTCATTGTTCCCTCTACTCTGTCGTGGACACAACCTCAAATGTCAAAGCACCCAGCTTACGATACTCTACAGCTGGTGCTTTAACGATTATGACACCTCTCCAGCAGTGTACATCAACCACAAACACACCTAATATTCAGCGCACTTGGCCACACCCCCTAACATATTTGGTCAAACCCACTCCAGTTAAAACTCCACCCCTCTTCTCCCCAAAACATTTATGGTTCCCCCCCTGTCATTTTGGTCTGGATCCGCCCCTGACTACTTGGCATTAGACCCCTGAAGGAACACTTGCTGGTGACAGTGAATTTGAATTATTAGTTTTGAGTGCCGATGTAGCCAACATCACAGGCAGTTGTCCTGGTTTAATGTCACTAGGGGCTTCCTAGTTTTGACACCTTATAATAACTACAATAAATATGTATTTATGTAATAAACTTTATCGCACAACAAATCCACACAACAAAATTACACTGTGTATTGTTTATTGAATGTTGCATTACAAGAAACAGTATCCTTTAGCCGGAGTCCATGATAGAGTTATATGCTCTCTGCTACTCGTGGGTAGACTGTATGTATTGGTTGTCTCAGGGGACACAGTGTGTGATGTCTTCAGATACCGATTCTTTATTCGTGAGATTCTTCTTTTTCAAATCCTGTCCCAGAAAGAGTTAAATCAGAGTATAATGTTATAAAAGGGCACAATATATTGACAAAGATGTTTGGACACGTTTTTGTTCTAAATCATCACCTTCTTTTTGCAAATCTCCCTTTTGAGTTTGGTTTTGAATTTTAAACTGGAAAATCTGGTAATTCCTGTGAGCAAATGACAATTAATCATTTGCTTCCAAACATGGAAAACCAACAAAAATAGTCATTCAGACAAATTGGTTGAAGCATTTTGATTTAACCAATTTAAGCAAATTAGTGTTTTTGTACATTTCCTAGTTTTTGGGAGCAAATGGTTAATTGTAATTTGTTCCCAGACATTACCAGATTTTCGTTCTAACCAGTCAGATTGAAAAGATAATCTTATAGTGTGTATCCAGCTAAAGTTTATCTAAAAATGTAGAAAAGTTAGGGAAATAGTGAAACTCATGTAACTTAGATGCATCATTTTTATTACTACAGTTTTAGGAACATCAACAACACTGATTTCCAGTCATTTCTAGTAAATTACTCCCACCTTACCATACAGTACACTCTCTTGTGTGAAATATCACCTGAAATAATGAGAGAGGGACTAACACGCGATCCAAACCCAAAACTCAGTTATTATATCTAAGTTTACAACTCAAGGTAAGACCTGACTCGGATTTCCGTTCACTCAACTCCCCAAAAGGGATCTGAGCCGGGACTCGGTTTTACTTAGATCCCCTAAATTTGGGTAAATTCTGATTATTAAAAAAAAAAAAAAACTGCTAATCCCTAATAAATAGTCATGAAATATCAATTGAAGGAGCAGAAGATTAGAACTCTGTGACAGTGGTGATCACAATAGCAAATATAAGTTATAGGCAAACCTTGGAAGAAACACCACTTGGACTGAGAAATACTGGAATCGTAGCAGCAGCCTTTTTGTTCACACTGCACCCTGGTAATACCTGGATTCCCACAATCTGCCCTCTCGGAGACACTGACTTTGCAGTGGCCTTTCACTGGGAGAGATACATGCAGGGGTCATTGCTAATATAGAAGCATTGGAACGTCACAAATATTATTTATAAGTCATAAATTCAGTTTATTGTTTTTATAATGTACAAAAAGGGGCTTATTTGTTTTTTTTTTCAGCATATACTTCCAAATAAAAAGCCTTTTTGGTGGATAACAGCTACTATCAAATATGTATGAGTATAAGTATGTATCAAGATACCAGCTACCCAATGTATGAAGGAGGAATTGCAGCAGATATCTCCAAATATGCCAGAGTCCCTCCCAGGGCCGGTGCAAGGCACCGGAGCGCCCCAGGCGAGTCGGGGTGGGGGCGCCCCGGTGCCGGGGGGGGGGGGGGTGTACCTGTCCTGCGGCTGTGTATATAAAGCTTGCGGCGGCAGCGGGGGGTCCCTGCAGTCAAGAAATAACAAACGCTATCCGCCTGGCTACGCGGAAGCGCTTCTGTTGTGAAAACACTGGCCGCACGGCGCACGCTGATTGGCTGAATCTCAGCCAATCAGCGTGCGGCCAGTGTTTCCACAACAGAAACGCTTCCGCGTAGCCAGGCGGATAGCGCTCGTTATTTCTTGACTGCAGGGACCCCCCGCTGCCACCGCAAGCTTTATATCCACAGCCGCAGGACAGGTACACCCCCCCCTTGGAACCGGGGCGCCCCCACCCCGACTCGCCTGGGGCGCTGGGAGGGACTCTGGCACATATACACAGCCGCAGGACAGGTACCCCCGCGGCACGGGGGGGGGGCGAAATGCCACCCTCCAATGGCCGGCGCCCTAGGCAAATGCCTAGATTTGACTAGTGGTGGCGCCGGCCCTGGTCCCTCCATTTCTCAGAGCAGCCACGGCTCCTAATGGTTTTATTTTGTATTGCCGCAAGTACAAATACAGTTGCTGAAACCCGAATATTTATAAATATGTTCCTTAGGGATGATTATAGTAAGTAAGTTTAATTTATATAGCGCACTATAATGGATCACAATCTGCTAGAAAGATGTTGTTGTTAGATACAGTAGGTCCTGCTTCAGAGATGGATACTATCCTGCATCTGCAATGGCGGGAGGACTGTGCACGTGCAACCCCGCTTGCAGATTCCTCAAGCCACAGCATGATTGACATTCACAGTTTTTCCGCATCAGAGATCACTGAATCAGGACCTACTGTATGTACCAACATCTTCTCTCTAGCAGACAGCTGATCACACACAGAGCAACCTTAGATTCTTGTGCCATTCTGAAGCCCCATTACTGCCTCAGGCACACAAAGCATAATACCCAATTACAGCTGGTATTGGGAGAACAGGGGCAAACGCAGGATTTGCAGAAGGGGGTTTCCAGAGGGGCCGAGCAATGCACAGAGATGGACACTTAGGTGACCCAGTATATGCCGGGTCAGTTAAAGTATTAAAGATAGACCAAATGTATAGAAATAATAATAATAATAATAATATATATATATATATATATATATATATATATATATATATGATTGTTATTATTATATGTTATTATTATATGTATTATATGTATATACATATATATATATACACACACACACACACACACATATATGTGTATATATATATATATATATATATATATATATATATATATAGTCTCAGTTTGTGGTCCGGCACTCCAAATAACTCAGAAACCACCGCGGTGCCCTCCTTGCAATAGTATAAACTGAAGTGTATCTAACGATACAAATGGGCGGCACTCCAACGGATCCGTTGGAGTGCCGCCCATTTGTATCGTTAGATACACTTCAGTATATATATATATATATATATATATATATATATATATATATATATATATATATATATATTGAGAATGCTAAGTACAGCCTGTTGGGTGTTTTATGCGGACATGATTATATGCTCATTCTTAGATGTGTCCTCCATGACAATAAATACATTGTTGTTTATTTACTGGACTGGTGCTGGTCTTCCCATTTGTTGTTGTGGGATCCATTACTATCTGTATTGTTGACCTGAGCACGGTCATTTATTCACTTTGTGAAGCTAGTGCGATATCTACTATCAATATATACATACATATATATATATACATACAGGGACGTCAACAGCAGTGTAGACCCCTGGGCATAGCAATGTATTGGGGCCCCTACCGATCCTCCAGCGGTAGGGGTGGGGGAAGCTTTGATATCCCGCGGGTGGGGGTAGGGAGTATTATATCAACCACTCAGCATGTAGGGCCTGGATTAGTAATTTCCACTAATTACCCCTTTACTGCACAGATGGTGGGAGATCGTGGGGGAAGGGGGCATTGGGGTGGGGGAAGGGTGCATTGGGCTGAATGAAGGGGCCCTGATACATAACTTCCAGGGTGGTAGAGGATGTTTAATATGCAGAGGAGGGGTGTATAGTGGAGTGGGCTTATTATTCATAATTTTGTGGTGGGAGGACAGCTTGCTTGACTGCAGATATCTCCAGTTCCTGGAACTAGATTTCTTAGATTTTAATGGAATTAAAAACTAGAGAATCCAACCTACCAAATGGTATTGGGGACTAGGGGATCAGACGTCAGGAGGCAGAGCAATCTGCCAACGAGAATATAAAACTACATACCAGGTGTGTGGAGCTGGAGCAGTAACCAGCTGCTGGAAGGCTGATATCTCTGGTTCTGGGATCAGTAGAGACAAGCTGCTAGTGTCCTTCAAAGGAGGAGAGTCCCAGCTATGTCAGACAGAACCTGAAATATCTGACTGGGAAAAGCAATTAACAGGCTTGGATGGGGACCACTGTTTTGAAGTCAGATATCTCCGGTTTCCAAGGGCCGATTTAAAAAATTCTTGTACCCATGGAAATAGGGGACCCTCAGCTTTCAGCCTAGACTTCTGGGGGGTTTCTGGGTACTCAGAAACTCCCCCCCCCCTGCGTGTGCCACTGCAGAAGGGAGACTGGCATCAGGGCTAATAGGATATCCCCAAAGTAACCTATTAGCAGTGGGGAAGCGCTGATGCTAATAGGATAGCACCCTTATTGGAAATCTTCAGCCACAAAAAACAACAGTGACATTCTGGTATAGCCAATAATAAGTGTTTAGGATTCACAATCACTGGTGAATTCTGTTTCAACTCACTGTGGAAATGACACATCTCTAAAACCATCTTCAATACAGGTAAAATCAATACACTTAAATACTTAAAGAGTGTCCTTACTTGCATTGCAGGGAGAGTTATACTCTTCTACGTCATGTACATCTAGAACAGAAAACACAAGACATTATGCCTGATTAATGGCAGAACTTGGTATACATTCATAATACTGACATTCAGAATCTCATCATAGAAAGAATGTTGTCATACAATATGTTAACATCCACAAGACTGTGGGGGAAATTTAAGATGTGTATTCTACTTCACATGTGATGTTGCTATAGGCAACCAATCAGAATATGCTTCTTATTTATTTAGCACCCTCTAGAAGATAGTAGACAGGATCTGATTGGTTGCCCAGAGCAACATCACATGTGAAGTAGAATACACATCTTAGTAAATTTCCCCCTTTATGAATGTTGACAATAGAATTTCAACAGCCATTTTTTAAAATTACTTTAAAGATGTTAGGGATAGGTTTAGGGTTAGGTTAAAGATAGGATTAGGGTTAAGTTTAGTGTCTGGGCTAAGTTTACAGATAGTGTTAGGTTTAGTTTAGGAGTTATGGGGAATGCTAAGAATAAGATTAGGGTTAGATTTACAGTTCTGACTAGGGTTAGGGATAGGTTTAGGGATAGGATTAGGTTGTAGGGTTAACAGTAGGATTAGGGAGAGGCACCTCTGGAATGGACAGTCCCATGCTTGTCATGTCACCTTTCAAAATTCATAATATAGACCTTATGTCAACATTTTTTCAATGTCAACATTGTGAAGGTAAACATGTGACATGTTGGCCTCACATCCATGTCAAAATTCTGAATGTCCAAAACTGTTGTCACACATCCTCACTTCTATATAATTAATATTACTGCTTATGAATTTTAGCAGAGTAAACCAAAGTAATTAAACATAAAAGGGGTTTTAGCACTAACTTCATCAAGATAAACAGGAAAATAATGCAGCCTATTACTAGAACACATACTTATAAGTACATGTATGTTATGTGTGTATTTCTACCTACCTGGAACATAATAGTCATAAACTGCGACATTTGCAGGATGCAGATTTTTCACGTGTGTTTCTTCATTGAGCACAAGAACAAAGTGTTCATCTTTGTGAGTGAGCTGTGGATGAACAGAGCAAGTCACTGAAGGTAATCTGGGAACCAGAAATGTGAAAGGCAAATGTCGTAAAATGCCTGGGTGGATCTGCATGACCATTATGTGAGGGGCCATGTCTTTGTATGGACTGTACAGTAGGTTCTTGAGTTTGAGTTCTTGATTCACAAGGGTGCCATTAGGTCAACGTACCCATAGGGGAGCCATGGAATAAGTTCACATATTGATACTTTATAAAGTACACTACTAAAAAAAAAGATATAGAGAGCTTGTATAGAGCTTGTATAGTGTTTGTTGTTGGGAGCAGCTTAGGTTTGCTTGCTGACATGGGATGTGGAACCCCAAACCTCTGTCATCAATATCATCTTTATTTATTTGCCAAATATGCTACAGTACTCTCCTGCTTGCTGTTAACTAAATGCAACTTATCTACGAAACTGATCAGATTAAGTGAGGGCTGTATAGGCAGGAGGGCATTTAAGAGCCTGTGAATTTAGTGATTGTCTCAATAACGTTTTGTGACTGGATAGATTACTCATGAAAGCTTAGGGTGATTGATAGATGGGTCAGCCAATTAGGTAGTCAAGGGGTGGTAGCTTGTGCAGGGGTATAATGGAGGAGTGAGATGATGCTGCTTCCTATTTGAGTCTGGAATCCCACCCTACTTTCCCTTGCTCTCTCAATTGCTACCTGGCCTGTTGGCCATCACCTAATTTGGCTTTTCAAAATCTTTAATTAAAATTGTCTAGAAGACGCTCTCGACCAGCGGTCATTTTGAGGTACAGGTGGTCACTGTATGTTATTGCCACCCTTTGACAGGACGACTGGTGAGTCCTGCCTCCGTGAGGGGATGTTGGTCACTTTCTGGAAGGGTTCTCCCCATGCCACAGAAGGAGTGGTGAGATCGTCACAGTGCAGGCTGTACCTTTAAATAGATGTGGGCGTTTCATTGCCCAGATTATGAGTTGGGGCATTGTAGTCACCACCATTATTAGCACCTTTTGGGCGGGATTCTCTAAACTAAAAATGCGGTAAAAACCCCGTTATCAGGGTTTTTACCGCATTTTGGGATGCTGTAAGCATCCCCCGCCGGGTTACCGCGGCGGGGGGCATCGCCAGAAAAATCTGGCGATGCCCCATAGAAGCCAATGGGCTTCTATCGCAACCCTCCGCCGCCCCGCGCCGACCCCCCGCCGCCCCGCATCGCCCCCTCACCTGTGTCCGGGCAGCACAGCGCAGTGCTGCCCGGACCTGTGACCTCCTCCCTGCACTGATCCTCTTCCAGGTGCAGGGAGGAGGAGAGCCCGGCGCAGCAGCAGCAGCGCCGGGTGTGGGAGGGAGGGAAGAGCCGCCGGGACCTGCTGGGACCCGCCGACTCTCACCGCAAAGGACAGCTCTTAACGCAAGAGCTGTCCTTTGCCTTAATTATCGCATATGTTACAACATATGCGATAATTAAGTATGCGATGGGCGGCGAAGGGGGGCGGAGATTCTTAGAGAATCTCCCCCTTTGACCGGAGCCGGTCCCCAAGCGCTTTCCTAGCCATCCCTTTACAATAGGGTCATACCATTTAATAAATATCTTTGACCTTTTAACTTATGCAGCTGTTGTCCGTGTTGTTATTTTTAGTATAAGATGTGTCGTCCATGTGATTAATTTCTAGGGGTAATATAGAGTTAAGGTTAAATGTCAATCATTATAATTCAATAGGCGCCTTAGAAGGTAGATAGTTTCCATATATATGCATGCATATAGATCTGATCCTTTTCTAGACTTCATACATCGTAATTGTCTGTTATCTACCCCAACATATCCCAATGTAGCATGTTTCATGAATAAGGCAAGTTTATGTTTTTTTTTTTAACAAATGGACAAATTTTTACTTCAATTCATAGAATCATTACAATACCTATATTTTATGGATTTGTAGCTGATTTATTTCCATGGAAACAGAATTGTAGATGTGCAAATACAGCCATTAATTTAAATAGACTGTTACATTCCTTACCTTGTCTAAGTAAATGGTGACATTACTTTCTGACACCTCTGTTCTTTTTACTAAAGGATTTTTCTCCAACTGCAGGAAGTAAAACAATAACATGGATATTCCAAATGCTTGCAGCTTGATTGAGCTATATACTGTATATGTATATACTGTACATGTATCTATGTAAGTATATATATATATATATACAGTATGTGTGTGTGTGTGTGTGTATATATAAATATATATATATAGATATCCAAGAAAACGGTCACACTCCAATCCAACAACAGGGCAAATTACTGGGGTGTCACCCTTGATAAACCAATTCCTTCAACAGAAGAGGAGATCCAAGTATATACATTTTTGAAGAGGCACTCACCAGGGCTTATATCAAAGCAGTATTTTATTCCAGCATTTAAATGTTATTACAACGTTTTGGTCCTATCCAGGACCTTCTTCAGGTAATTGCATCACACAACCAGACACAGGACCAGGCTGCTGATTCCACTGGTCCTGTCCTGGATAGGACCGAAACGTTGTAATACCATTTAAATGCTGGAATAAAATACTGCTTTGATACAAGCCCTGGTGAGTGCCTCTTCAAAAATTTATATATGTAGATATGGATATATATATATATATATATATATATATATACACACCACAATACCTTGCAGGGTACTTTGTAGAAATAAGAGGCGGCACTCATCAGGCTTCAATTCAACTGGACATAATATTGTGCAAAAAGTTTTTTCAGCATAATTTACAGATAAGCGTGGCAACGTTTCAAGGTCTCTGCGTATTGAGATTACATAGTGCAATACATCACTACTGTAGGATCCCTCCCTGACAATGGCCAAATTCACATTTATGGTCTGATAATCACATATGGTCATTAGTGTGGGCATCTCTAAACCAATATATAAATTGATCACACTAAGTATAATTTTTTTTTTGTGCATTGCAGGCATACTGTAGGCTTTCTTTCCATGATTGTGTACTTTCAATATTCAAATTATAAACATTGTGTATAAAGCACAATAATTCAAAAATATGCCCATGATAGCCCGGTTTCCTTCATTTTCCAATGCTGTCAGATTTGCTTCCAGTTTCATCAAAACACAGAATTCATTCTAACACTGCAGACCTACAGTACATCATTTTCAGAGCAATATAATAGTTTATTAAATGCCACTTTTCTACCTTTTTAATACTCTTCTTATCAGGCACAAATCCTGACAGAAACTCCACCACAACCAGTGCCATGTTAGTCTGCTCCCGGTTTCCGGTGTATCTAGAAAAGGATGGAAAAGTAAAATGAGGGAGCTCCAGGTTCCTTAGCAAAATCTATCAAACATGGTCAATATTGGACTATTGTAACCTATTCCACTCTGGTCTTCCATTGTCTCACCTCTTTCCACCTGAATATATTATTAATAATGCTGTTTATCTTATGCTGCCCATACACTTATGTGATGGGATTCGATGCGACATCGAAGTACGATGTCCATTGAATCCAATCACATTTTTGGGTGCAAAAGTCAGCACCCGATGTCGAATGCAATCCTCCGATGGCACATCGGGTGCTGGAAGAGGGCAGGCAGGGGGCGGCGGAGTAGTGTATGCTAGCAGTAGCACTTGTAGGCGGCGGGAGTCAGCGGTGGCAGAAGAGTTGTTTAAAACACTGGGCTGCCCTGTGATTGGCTGAGCTCTCTCAACCAATCACAGGGCAGCCCAGTATTTTAAACAATTCTCCCACCACCACTGACTCCCGCCACCCGCAAGCGCTACTGCTAGCGCCACACTACTCCACCGCCCCCTGATACGAGACGCAGGTACGCCGTCAGCAGCCCCTAGGGCCCCCGCTCACCAAACCGCACAACGCTGAATGCGTCCGCTCCGCCCCCCACCCTTGGATTGTATTCGAGCAATTGCATGTGGTTAAAAACCTCCTACAATTCGATAGATATTATGTGCAGATAATATCTGTCGACGCGACATTTGATGGCGTGCCCACGCATTGAAAAGTCCCTTAAAAATGCATACAATCATTCGATTTATCAGCCAGAATTGGTAGAAATCGAATGATTATATACAATATCTCACAAGTTTTTGGGCAGCATTATTTTAGTAACCTGAGGTATTGTGTCTCCACTCCTGCACCCCCCCATCCCCAAACTTTCTTCACTGACTCAGAATACAGTTACAAAGTAGTTGGTCGTGAACCACCTCTCCTATCTCAACATCTAAGCAGTAGCCCCCAGCTATCCCAGAAGCTTCAAACCAATATGAGTAATGGTAGGGAGAAAAGTGGACTGGTGCTATATCGTCTAACATATGTACATTGAATGTTGCCAAAATGAATTACCCAAACCAATGGGAGAAGATGTAATAGTACATAAATGTATTCAATTTGTTAAAAATATATAAAACATTAAAATATATATATGCTATGAGAATAGTCATTCAATATCTCATCATAAACGGGTGAAATGGTGGACTAATGCCATCAAAGCAGAAAGGTCCTGGGCTAAGTAGCTCAGCACAACCACAGTGGCTATAAGCATCCAGTAAATAATGAAGAAAATATCATTTCTGGCCACCGTAGTCTGAAGACAATAGCTCACATTCGATAACATATTGTCTTGTTTTATATTCTAGAAATTGTCTTTGTAATTTTTATTTCTACAGTGACTGTCCTATACAGTATACTAAAGTAAAAGCAGATGTGGCAATGGATTCGGCTTAACAGTGTTATTCTTACCTGACATCCACATGGAGTTCAAACTCTTTTTGTCCTTCATGGGTGCAGACGGCTGGTTGGGTGGTGACATTGACGGAAAAGTGGTCATCGGAATGGTCAGGAATACTGTTATAATGCAGATGTGACTGCAGGCAAATAAATATTGTATCAACAACAATCAGGCTACTAAACCATTTTACATCCAGTTATGGACAAATCATATATTTTTTAGTTCATTTTGAAAATAAAACATTTTTTACAACCAATTTTGCTATTTTTTTGTAACCCAAAAGCACACAAAATCCCTATTAACATATATAACAGTAAATAAAACATTTTAGAAACGATCATTCATATTGCACACAATATTATGAAAGTAATCTAAACAATAATATATTTAGAAATGCAATTGTATAATTATTCTTTATTAAGGATAAAACCATTCAATTTAAGAACACCTTTAAAAAAAGAAAAAATATGTAATTAAGGCAATTATACAGTATAATCAATATGTTTTACAATGTAAATGACAAAATACAGTATGCATATCAATTATTTTTCTAAAATTGTGAAAGACTGAATAAGGAAGAATATTGAAAAAAGAGTTACGGGGGCGATTTAGTGCAAAATCGCGGGAAATATGGTCGCTGAGCGACCATATTGCCTGCAATGGGAGTGTGCACCGGCGATATATCGCCGGGTGCGCGCTCCCGTTTTTGCCCCTGTGGGGATCGCTGGTCGCAGGAACATGCTCCTGCGACCAGCTGATTACCACTGCCGGGCTCCCCCCGGCAGTTTCTTTTTCATCAGCGACCATCTCTGGTCGCTGATGTAAAGTAGAAACTGAGCAATATATTGCTCAGCCATATATTGCTCAGCCATATATGGCTGAGCAATATAACTCCCCCGTGTGTACACAGCATTAGCCACAGAAATGGTCAATTAGACACAGAACAGTCTTTAACAGAGTAGGGTGCAAAACTACTTTTTTTTATTTCTTGCAGGGAACTTAAATATTTTATACTATTTACAGTTAATGTAACCAATATCCAATACAACCCCCCTAAATTTATTTGGTTCAACTCCTTGAACTATAAAACATTTAAATCTGTAAAAAAAAAAAAAAACAACAGCAACAGACTATTGATATATAAACTGTTTGAATGCCAAGATCTCTGTGAGAGAGGCGCAAAATATTTAAAAATGCCAGCATCGCTCCCATTTGTTATATCAATTCAAATAAAAAATGCTGTGTAAAAAAGATTGTTTCTTATAAAAGGTAATCATTACAGGTCATTATGATGAATAAAAAAATGTTCCTGCCAATTTGCACACCTATTTTGTCAAATTCATTTGGCACTCGAAGGGTTAATACTTTAAAGTGCAAGATTACCCTGTCATATCTGCACATAACTTATCTATAGAATACATTCCTAGGGAACCTTCTTAAATAATAATGCCCTTTGTAATGTTCATTGAAGGCCTGATTTTGGTTCACTTGCAAAAGCATATTCTCTCTCTAATAGATAAAACCATGTGCACTGCAGGTGGGGCAGATGTAACATGTGCAGAGAGAGTTAGATTTGGGTGAGTTATTTTGTTTCTGTGCAGGGTAATTACTGACTGCTTTATTATTATATTGCAATATAGATCTCAGTTTGAAGTACAAACCCCACCCAAATCTAACTCTCTGCACAGGTTGCATTAGCCCACCTACAGTGCACATGATTTTGTCCATTAGCAAGAGAAAATTTGCTTTTGCAAGTAAGCCAGAATCAGGCCCATAGGTTAAGTATTTAAAGTAACAGTCATGCACTGTTTTCCATATAAATACACGTAGAGTAATGCCTATCCGTGCATCCCGTATCCGAATTATTCCAAAAAACGTGTTTTTTTGGAATAATTTTAATTTTTTTTTGTCTTCCCCCCCCCCCCCCCCTAACCCCTAACCCTTTTTAATACTTACCAAGCCCTCCGGCGTCCATGGCAGGCCTTCAGCATCCTCTCCGGCGTCTCCAGCGGTCCCAGGAGTGCTTTGAGCGAGTGCGCACCGGGAACCCACGCAAAGCACTCCTGGGACCGCTGGAGACGCCGGAGAAAGTGCTGAAGGCCTGCTGTGGGCTCCAGGGGACAACGTGGACGCCGAGGGACCACCGGGCACCACCAGGGGACAGGTATGTATGCCTAACGCACTTTTATTCCAAAAACCGGAAAATTCCCTTATCCGGAATGCTTGTGGTCCCGAGCATTTCGGATAAGGGATACTCAACCTGTATATACAACGGTTCTATCCCAAATTGTTCTCTTACTACAACAGCATCAAGCAAATAGATTTTACCTGTTTTATGAATAAATAAAAAATAACTTATTAACTTCATAATATTAAGCTTATATATCTTACTGTATTGTTACAGACTTGCTAATACCTGTACTATGGAAATCTCATTAAATTTGTCATGTACACCAAATACAAAATGTAGGTATTAAAATCACAAAAATGATATTAGTGATAAATACAAGGATTCATTTTCAGTTGGTGGTGCCCTAGAATACTGTGTGTAAAGTCACCCTTATGGTGGTGGTACTCTGGTGCCTCTATCGCTCAATGTGCATCATCCACAGGAACCTAATGGATTCATGTCATACTGCCACAGAAGCGCTATGTGGGTTCTGCCTGCAGTGATCCCTCTGGAAAGTATATAGATGGAGTGACTCCCAGCCAGCTCATTGAATCACCAGACTCCCTGAGCTGGCGCAGGCTGGTGGAGATGTGCTCCATCTGATGGGAACTCGCAAAAATCTCACACGGTCATGAGTCCCCATCACACGGTGGCAGGGAGCTGATTCCCTGCCCGTCTCTGCTTCAGAGAGATGGGCAGGGTTAGTGGGGGCAGCTACGGGGAGGACGGAAGAGCAGCGGGGGAGCTCTGCCAGAATGGGGCACTCAAGCATCTCATGTGAGCGCGCCCCCTTCAGGCGGCTGGCAAACGCCGGCAGATGGTGATTCTATCGCCATGTGCAGCTCATATGAGAGCTGCTCCATCTGTACCAAGAACTTATCAATGCCACTAATTTTAATACCAAATAAGAACCTTATTGAGAACACGTTGTAAGAATTCCATACACGGTGCGTTACATTGTATGCGTTTTGGACTACATCGCATGCGATTTGCATGCAATGCAATGCGATCCAAAGCTAGTTCAAAAAGCATGTGTAGTACATACTGTACTTTTTGAACTGTGCGATGGTATGTGCGTGGAGCACACATCGCATAGCACCTGCAAGACGCCCCGAGTATGGGCACCTTTAAGAAAGTTGTAAAATATACATCATTCTGAAGCTTTTGCTTTGTCGCATCCTTGCCAGCGCGCAATGTGTGCCTTTATAGATAGCTATGACCAATACAGTTTTCATTGCTCTACTTACTTGTAAATAGACACAGCCTTTTCCAGTGGCAGTTACTGTATATTCCCCAGGGAATTCCGGCAGGTCTACGATCTGCAGAAGACCACTATGATCTTTGTCCACATGAATTTCTTTGTGGAACCCTGACTTTGACTCAATAGTCACTGTTGCATCTCCCTTCTTGTGCTGTGTGGCTAGGGCATATTTAGCCAGAGCTTGAATAGACATTGTAGAGTCCTACAAAACAAAATTCATCATTTCTATTTAAAAATGAAAATCATAGATATATGAAATTAATGAAGTGTTTGTGAATTTAATATTTGATAATTATTTTGCCCATAATAGGAGATTTTTTTTTACCATGAGCACATTGTTATCATACTCTCTAAATTTGGATAATGATTTTGGTACTTGTTTCCTAGCACGGCGCCACCGATTTTGATGGGGTCGGAAAAATCGGGTCGGTCGCATCGCATGCGACCAAATCGCATGCGATGCGACCGACGCGACCGTCCCGATTTTAACATTGGATCCAATGTGAAATGGTCCCTGGGACCCGATTTTACATTGGATTCAATGTAAAATTGTCCCCAGACCCCAATTTGACCCCCCCTGATGGGTGAAATGCCCCCCATTGTGAACGCCACCCCACGATTGACGCCAACCCGAAGCGTGGCGAGCGTAGCGGTACACGTCCTCCGACCTTTTCATACCCCCACTATCCACGTCGGCGTGGAGTTGAGAATAGATTAGTGTGGCGAGCGCAGCGCGCCACCGAGCCCAAAGCGTGGCGAGCGCAGCGAGCCCCACGAGGGGACGTGCATAACTTCACAGGTATACGCGTCCCCTCGCCACGCTTCGGGCTCGCTGCGCTCGCCACACTAATATATTCTCAAAGGAAATCAAAGGAAATCAGGTCCATCGCATTGGTCGTGTACCTTAACTTAAGGTACACAACCTGTTACGACGGGTGCCGTGCTAGGAAACAAGTACCATGATTTTGGTTAATTTTACAATTTTAAGTATGTTTCCTACAGTATTCAAACTTTTGTATGCAGATATAAAGATATTTTTATAGATATTTGGTACTTTTAGTGCCGTGCGATGCGATTTTTTAATGTAATTTATTCACTGCTCTACAATAATATGATTGTATGACATACCAAGAGGTTTTAGGCACCCCCCCCCCCACTATCCACACCACCCCGAAGTGTGGCGAGCACAGCGAGCCCCGCCAGGGGCGGCGGAATGCGTCCTCTGATGTTTTCATACCACCACTATCCACGTTGGCGTGGAATTGATTTTATATAGTGTGGCGAGCGCAGCGAGCCACCGAGCCTGAAGTGTGGCGAGTGTAGTGAGCCCCGCGAGCGGACACGTAATACATGTAAAGTAATCCGCGTCCCCTCGCTGCGCTCGCCACACTATATAAAATGAACTCCACGCCGACGTGGATAGTGGGTGTATGAAAATGTCGGAGGATGCGTTCCGACGCTGCTCGCCACACTTCGGGGTTGCGTGGATAGTGGGGGGGGGGGGGTGCGTAAAACATCATTGTATGTCATACAATGATATCATTCTATAGCTAATGTAATGGCATCGCTCACCCTATAAAATCGTATGCGATTTTGCGGGAGATGTGATGCGATCCCCTTGGGCATACAGAGCAGTGAATAAATTACATTAAAAAATCACATCGCACATCACGAAAATGGCCCATGCGATGCGATAAAATGCGGTTTCACTACGTTAGTGTACATAGAAAATCTGGGCGCAGTGCTAGGAAACAAGTACCGTATATTTTAATACTACTGTACTTTTTTCCAGTTTTTGCGTAACATATAAAATACAATAACAGACTCTAGGCACCATAAATAAGCCTATAAGGCTGATTTGACATTAATTGATTTTTTTTATTGTAATATATTTTATTACAATTCATCTGAAATGATAAGCACAGTCCCATACATCTACAATTTTATTGATACAATTCACCAATCCCCCGATTCCTGAGTTCAGGGTATTTTCAACAAGTTGCATTTTCCTGATTTGGCCATCATAATTTAAAATTATTGTGATTGTCATGTCTGGGAATTATAATGTAGAAAGTCCTTGTGTCCCCAATGGATCATTGATCAATGGCCACTGATAGGCTTTTGTGATCACTGAATTATTCCAGGGAAGAGAATGTCTGATGTATGGGACCCTTTACTTTATTGTGAAAGTTACTGTATAGTAATGCAAATTTTGATCATGATCATGTATTTAAAAAGACTAATTCGAAAAGTTGGTCACCTACAGTATACTCTATATGTCATACTGTAGAAAACAACCAGTTGTAGCATGAGTAACTAAGGCACCAATGCATCTCCATCCACAGCTGAAGATGCGGATGTGCTGTGTTGACATTGGCCCAATACTCAGTATGCATGGTCGTATCAATTATCACATGTAGGGACAGAGCTTGCAAGAGCTCTATCCCTGCGAATGCTCTCTGCAGCACTATTGGTGATTACCCAGAGTATTGGATGCCCATGTACCACTGCTGACACCCCCCTACTGTTATGATAACCCCCCTACCCATGCCATGGTCGCCCACATCCATACTCACTAGAGCACCTGTAGAGTTCCCTGCTGCAGTGACATCTGCTGCAGTACAGTGGGCTGCTGTCCGTTGGACACACATCTCTGTTCAGATTGACCCAGTTCCTGCACACCTTTCTCTCCCTTAGAGCAGAGAAAGCTGTACAGCGACAGGCACATCACAGTGATTATTATCACAGGGCTCAATGCAGAATAAAAAAATAAAATAAAATTATAAATACATTCATCCAGATCACATTTCCCAAGGGAAAATGCGATCTGGTTACTTCAAAAATGTGATTTCAAGGGTTTGGAGCAATTTTCACATAAATTGCTGCAAAAGCCATTTATTGCATTACAGTGGTATTAAAATAATATAAAAGGGTGTAAAAAATATTTACCACCACCATTAGCTATTCTATTTCTTCAGGCTGTTTGTAGAGCATGTGCTCAGTACTCTCAATTTTCACAATTTAACAAAAGTCATAGAGGAAGAACAAAAAGTTAATTTTGAACCTGGAGACTGATATACTATATGTTTGCCACCACCAGAGTAAGATAGATATTAGCATTTTTTTTTTGGTATCTAAGATGTATAACCTGAGATGATTGGAATCCTCCCCATGGTCTTTGCTGTGTTATAAGCCAACGGACGATGTCTACACTCTCTGTAACATCTTTCTCAGCAGGTGTCTTCTCAGAAAGCAGAGCCAGAACTACATAGGCAGATGTCTCAATGTCTCCGTGTCTGAATGAGTTTGTTTCCCAATGCTTATATCCCTCTATATGGAGATTTGCAAAGAAAATAAGAATAATGGGAGAAATCAATGCTCATTTTACTAAACACTAATGTATAATAATGGAAAATATATATTTTTTTTAACATTAAAGATTGTCAAGTTTAGAATTGCTGGATTAAAATATGTTTACAGGAAACCTAAATGGACTTGATACAGGCATCACAGGGAGTGGCATAGTTATAAGGGGTGTGGCTTCTTAGGGTCCCCTTTATTTTTGATACTCTGGGGGCATGTCCAGCATCACCGGAGATGGTGCTGTCTGTAATGCAAGCTTATTATCTGTGACAGGAGCCAAGTGCGGCAGAAGGCTATCACACTGCAGCAGCCCCTTTTGACCTTGCCTTTGTCCAAAACGGAGTCAGAGCCAATTAAAAATAATTTCTTGACCTGTACATCTTAAATAATCTGCATACCTGTCTTTATGGCAGTCTTGTCCAAATGCTTCAGCGTTTCCTGTTTTAGTTCAGTCTCTCCTGCCAGAGCGAAGGCATAGGCCAGGAGAGCCTGGGTATAGGGGGATGTGACGCTGTGGGCTTCATTCTTCAAACACTTCAATGCTTTCTCCACAACACTTCCCTAAAAAGAGAAAATGTTAATAGCGAAAAAATGCACAAAGGAGTAAGTAAGTGGTTAAAAGGTTTTCCCCAGATACAGCTGAAATGTTTTTATTAGTGCAGTGGTTTCGATCACTAAAGACCCATACACAGTGGTGGATTAGCCACGGGGCGATAGGGGCGGTTGCCCCGGGGCCCCCACACATCTAGGGGCCCCCCCACCCGCCACCCCACTGCTGGTCACGGGTGGCAGGCAGTGCGGTCTCCCCCCTATGTAGTTAAGAACCCCCCATGCGGCCGGTACCTCCTGCCTTGCAGATCCTGACTGTCTTGCGGGTCCCGGCTTTCCCGGCTCCTGCTGCTTACAAAAAAAGTGACATTCAGAAAATGGCTGCCCCTATACGAAGGACAGTTTTTGAGGATGCTAGAGGCGGCGGCCTCCTCTAGCATCCTCAAACATTGTCCTTTGTATGGTGGCAGTCATTTTCCGATTGTCAATTTTTTATAAGCAGCAGGAGCCAGGGGAGACGCGGGACCCGCAAGACAGCCGGGATCTGCAAGGGGGGGGGGGTGTTTAACCCTATAGGGGGGGTGTTCACCCTACTGGGGGGGGTTGCCCACAGACCTTTTTGTCCAGGGCCCCCACACACCCTAATCCGGCCCTGCCCATACATACTAGGATATAGTAAATGATATCACTCAGAAAGGGCTTTCTGAATGCTATCTTTTAATATATCCTCTTGTGGGTGCACTCAATATCCTAACAATGGAAACTCCCATGCATCATTAAAGACAACTGCCATCGGCGGGCCATGCAGGTCAATTTGGCTATACAGCCAAACGAACCGCATGTTCAGCGGGTCCCGATGATGTCGCAAACTATATGTTTACCGATATCATTCAGTGTGTACACTCAATATTGGCTACCCAAGCCTGATGCAGATATTATTAAATATATCAGTGGTAGCCAGGGTCGCTTAGTGTGTATGGGGCTTAATACAATGTCTCATGTTTTTATATACAGTAGTAAAGTCTGAATAATATATTATACAGGATTACTGTCCTGCTGTTCTCCATGCATCTGTTCACCATATTTTTTAGCCATTTGTCACATTCACCAGAACATTGTGGTTGGTTGGTACAAAACCGGTCAGGTGTATGGCCAAGTCATGTTACAGGCTCTGCTAGAAGCTAATCAGCTGCTATAAAAAACTGTTCACTTTACTCTCTCCGAGATTTGGTAAATTCCCTTCTTTGGGCCTAATTCAAGATTGATCGGATGGGGTGGAATTCATCCCCATTCTAAAGGTGGTGGTGGTGGTGGTGGGGGGGGGGGGGCATGCATGTATTTGCACATGTGCAAATGCCTTCCACGAGTATAACACTCGCCAAGGCATTCACACGGGTATGGGAGGAAGTTGGGTGGGCAGGGAGCAGCATCAGGGGAAATGCCCCGCAATTTTGGGCACCCCTATGGTTTATACAAATACTGGGTGCAATTATCACACTATGATATCCTACCTCCCAACTTTGAGGAGAGAGTAGGAGGGACGCCGGCGCGTGGCTGAAAATGTTAGGGTGTGGTCTAACAGGAAGGTTGTGGCCTTTATTCGCAAGGCCACGCCCCTGGTTTCACCGCATGCACACAGCGTCTATTTATGGGTGACAGGGGTACTCCCAACTGCCCCCCGCTGTGGGAAACTGCCGCCCCTGGCCGAGACACGGGAACATCCACAAAAACAGGACAGTTGGGAGGTTTGTGGTATTACAAATGCAACAGTAATATCTAATTTTTTAAATATTTGCAATATTAACATATGGCAACCTTAATATGGATGCAGTTAAAATCCCGGCAGCCGGGATCCCGGCGTTCAGAATCCCGACGCCGGAATCCCGACCGCCGAAATCCCGACACTTTCTCCCTCCGTGGGTGTCCACGACACCCCTGGAGGGAAAATAAATTAGCGTGCCGAGCGTAGCGAGGCACCGGGCCAGCTGCGTGGCGAGCGCAGCGAGCCCGCAAGGGGGGGCGATCCACAAACCCCCCCTTGTCGGGATTTCGGCGGTCAGGATTCCAGCATCGGGATTTTGAACGCTGGGATCCCGACCGCCGGGATTTCATACTGAATCCCTTTATATAACCACAAGTTTCAGCATGATCAAGGAAATGTTTTTGTGGTACTTATATGTTAGTTGGGCGCCCACTCTGCTATTTGCTTAGTTTTCGCCACGCTTCGGGCTTGGTGGCTCGCTGCACTCACCACACTATATAAAATCAACTCCATGCTGACATGGACAGTGGGGGTATGAGCGTATTAACTATAGTGGGCGCCCAACTAACATATAAGTACCTAAGTTCCTAACAAAGGGGAACAAACACATATTTTACATTTCATGAACTGTCATTGGAAGTTAGTGTAATGTCAATCATTTGGTTGGTATTTATATATTTTATGTTGTCTTTCGTTTGTCCAATGCAAGGTAGAGTATGAAACAAGATCACTTACATTGCAGACCACGTGATGCTCCAGCAGGGAGATAACAATGTACGCAGTATTTGCAACCATATTTTCTGCCTATTGGGGAATGGAAAAAAATACCAAATTTTAATTAATAACATTTATTATACATTATGCGATTTGGAGCCGATTTCACCCGATTTCGGCACTTTGAGGCAATAAATCGGGTGAAATCGGGCCAAAATCGTATGTGTGTGACATTTGTTCTGATGGATCAGGGGGTCGGACATGCAGCATGTACGATGACGTCCAACCTCCAGCAGCGGGGGTGTGGTATAATTCACCGGCAGTCGGGATTCCGACAGTCATTACTCAGACATCGGAATCCTGACTGCACAGAGGAGGGAGCGCAATGAAGCCCCTTGAGGGCTCGCTGCGCTCGACACGCTGCAGGTACGGTGGCGAGCTGCGCTCACCACCTATTTTATTCTCCCTCTATGGGGGTCATGGACCCCCACGAGGGAGCAGTCGGGATTCCGATGTCGGAGTAATGACTGTCGGAATCCCGACTGTCGGGGAGCCATCCGGCACCCGGCAGCGGGCAGGCTGCGGCGGCTATTAGAATTTTTAAATAATGTGTGAAATGACTGGCCAGCCTCTGATTGGCTCTCTCACATGAGCCCCAGTGAGACATGTGATAGATGTGAGCATACCTTTAGATCATTATTGAAGTAATGTTCCGGTTCATGAAAACAACCATTTGGTAACTGCTTCTTCTGTAACCAGGTCACAGCTTGCTGAATGATGGCCTCATCTATGTGGATGAAGTCCTGAGCATTGCTAAAAGTCTTTATTACTAATGCTGTGATCCTGCAACAGGATTCAAAATATCAGTTAGTAAAGCTGAAATAAAGCCATCAATGATAAACTATACAGGTGACAGATCATGAGTTATCTTATCATTTATTTTAAAATTAAAATATTTATATACTATAGGGGTAATTCAGACCTGATCACATGGCTGTGAATTTGCAGCAGCCAGAGATCAGTTAAGCTGCTGCCCTGCTCCAGCGAAATCCCACTTTGCAAATGAATGTGCTTACTGTGCCAATGGATGTGTACGGGTGCACATCCAGTCTCACCTGTGCGAATATGTCCGAAATCCATGGTAACAGGCTCACCTTTTAATGATTTTTACATAGGGCACATGTCATCGCAGGCGCTGCGTAGCCTGAGACTTATTCGCCGCTGCGATAAAAAACAGTCCCATCTGGGCTGAAGCTGATGTCACACCTAAGATGGCTTGGCACGACAACACTGTCAGAGTTTTTTATGGCATGCCCAGCATTTTTCTTGCCACTCCCAAAAAAACATCAGTTTCCACCCTGACACGCACACTCCCTATTAATCACCTTGTGAACGGCCAGCGAACATAACGAGTTTCAGGAGTTCATCGCAGGACGACTTCGTTCATGCGAATGGTAAGCCGAGCGCATGCTCAGTGTATTGATAATCGCCTGCTGTGCATATTTGCAACCAAGCAACCAGGTCTGAATCAGGGCCTATATGTAATACAAGGAGGTAGTTAAAAGCCAGGCAGCAGAGAGGGGGGGCGGGTACTAATTAACCGTGCCTGGGCTTGCTGGAGGGGCCTGGCAGGGGCCCTGGTCCGACACCCCCCCCCCCTGGCAGCAGCAGCACACGGCTCTACAGCATGTGCTGTGCTGACAGCAGGCTTAGCATGAGCATCTCACTGACAGCGTGAGAGCTCATGCTGAGCCTGCTGTCAGCACAGCACATGCTGTAGGTGTGTGCTGCTGCTAAGGGGGAGGGGACAATAACACCCGGCCTTGACTTTAGAGTTTTTTCACCCCCTCAAAACATTTTGGGGATGTGGCCTAAGCTCAGGAGGTGGCCACACCTCCCCACTTAGGCCACACACCCCCACATTTTAACATGGCCCGGCATACCTCTCAGCTGTCCTGTAACAGGAATTGTGTTATAAAGGGCTTGTAGTAGGGGCTTCCACCCTTCTAAATCAGTATTCCCGCTGATTTTGTATGAAAGTGGTGCTTGACACCAGTGTTTTTTTTTTTTTTTTTTTTTTTTTAATTACGCCTATTTTAGTGATGGATGATTTCCACCTTGGGGAAAAAATGCAGCAGAAATGTTTTTTACGCGACAAACAACTTAGAGGATGCTGCCATGGGTAAAACAAAGATCACTAGAATGGTTCTCCTGTTTCAAATGAGGGGAAATGTCAATCGACAATAATTGACAATTAACCTAGTTTCAGACGTCCTCCTTTGATCACACGAAATGAAAGCTTGATGAAAATTTGTCACGACATTAGACTATTAAAGAACTTGTGGAGTTGACTGTTATTTTATTTGGTAGTTTTGAAAAGGTTTCCTCACGATTTGAGTACAAAAAATCCAGATTTGTGGCAAACAGGTTCTTCCATCCAATGCACCTGCCCACACAGAGTGTTAAGCATTTTTGAACCAAAAACAACATGACATCTTTGAAAGAAATATAGGACCTTATTCTGATTGACTCGCAAGGCTGTGAATTTTAAACGCACGGAGGACCGAATGAATCCATAGAGTAAGAAATATAAGTGCAAAAGTAAACTATTACGGCTAGAAGAACTCGACATGACATCTTTGTCTCATCCACCGTATTTATCCAATCTCACCCCATGCAATTTTTTAAATTTCCTGGGATGAAGAGACTTTAAAAGAAAAGTTTTGCTGATATCGAAGAGGTGAATAAGAATAAAAACTACAAAAATACTATAAGGCATCAGTGGCGATGAGATTAAAAAAATGTTTTGAGCAATTGAAAAAAACTTTTGACATTGGGCAAATGATTCAGACCTGTTAGCAAGGTTGCAATTTTTGCAATTGGAAAAAAACCATGCTGCACTGCAGGTGGGGTAGATGTAACATGTGCAGAGAGAGTTAGATTTGGGTGGGGTGTGTTCAAACTGAAATCTAAATTGCATTGTAAGAATAAAGCATCCAATATTTACCTTGCACATAAACAAAATAACTCACTACAATAACTGTCTGGCTGCTATGCAGAAGGAAGAGAAAAGGTGGATAACAGTTTGATGTACATGTAATGACCCTGTTGACCTAACCCCATGTAAACCTTCAGTCATGATGACCTTCATGCATGTCGACCTTCAGGGGTCGACATGCATGAAGACCTTCTGACCTCCCCCTTGTCAACCTAGTGACCGTATCCCCTGCACAAAGCCCTGCCAGCCTGCAACTTGCAGCCTATTACATTTAGCCTGTGGTGTTTGTTTCTATAGATGTCTCCTTTATCCCTCCGTAAAACCCCCAAGATAAGATACTATCAAAGTCGGAACTACCATTGGTGCAGCAGGTGCATTGCACCAGGGCCCCTGAGGACTAAGGGGCCTATTGCTACCCAGACCAGCAATTACTTCTTAGGTTGGGGTAGTTATATTTTTGCCCCTGGGCCCACCACTCACAAGTACCACCAATGTATCTTATGTTGTACAGAAGGGCACACTTTACTAGCAAGTCTTTTTTTATATAAAGAGCATGTATCACAATTGCACAATATCAAACTAGAGGAAATCAAAGAATATTTTACACATACCAGAAGTTTGGAACATCACCTGGAAACCCCCCATATGAGCCATTTTCATTTTTAAAAGTCAGTTGTCTCTGGTAACCTGCGAGATAAAGAAACATCAGTAACACACAATTCTGTGTACAATTGGTTCCACTTCTACCAGTGTTTTTTTTCTGCTACAATGAAAAAAAAGATTATTGAACGAGTGCTCTAAGTGCCGATATACAACCATACCGGTCGCCTTGCACAGGGGGGGGGGGGGGGTGATTCAATAATGATCGGATGGGGTCAAATCTGGCCCCATTCCGATGGTGGGGTGTCTGAGCCTTTGCATATTTGATCATGTGCAGACCCCGGGAGCAAACCGCTTCGGCAAGTTTCACACTCGCTGAGCCGTTCACTCCAGAGGGGGCGGGCTGGGGTGGACCTTGGGATGGAGCAGGGGAACGACCCAGCATTTTATTAGCATCCCCATGAAAATGCTGGGCCTTCCCCTGGCAGGTGGGCCAATGCCTGCCGGGGGCGGGTGGGTGATGTCACATAACATCAGCGCCCGCCCCCTCTTCGGCAGACTCCTACGGGAATAAATGTCAGTTTAGGATGACTTTTATTTCTGAAGGGGAGAGACATCATTGGATGGTTGGTGACCATCCCCTTATTCTGATAGGAGGTACATGCTTTTTTAGTATGTACTTCGGGCATAATCTTGGAGCTTTATTATTCTATAGCTACTGACACTACTACTACTACTTTTTATCTTAAGAAGAAACTTCCACATATTTCTTATTTGGTAACATTGGATCACTACTTATCCGAGGAAAAGAGGCTAAATAAGTGCATGAAAATGTTAAACTAGCCACGGACCTCAGTGCAGCTGAATCTATGAGGGGTAAATTTATTAAGATGAGAGTTCAATTAAAAATGGGTTGTTTCCCACAGCAGCCAATTAGATTCTACTTCTTATTTATTTAAAATCTGATTGGTTGCTGTGGCCAACATCCCATCTTCAATAGAACTTCCGTCTTAGTAAATTTACCCCTGCGTGTGGGAATGTGTCAGCTTAGTTGGATACATCTATAGCTAGGTACACATAGAACCGATATGCCGGCCAATAGGCACAGTTATATACATCAGAACAATGGCCCTTATTCTGGTTGGTGCGGTAATATCCGCGTGCGTTCGTGCCGCCGATGTTTTGTGTCTGCGCATGTGCAGAGGCGTCTCTGCGCATGTGCGAGCCGGACGCATGGCCACATTCCGCATGAAATGTGTATACTACGAACAGGGGGTGGAGAGGGGTGTGAAGGGCTGTTTGGGCTCATTACCATATGTTTACACCCCGCGTTTCATGGGCGTTCCCATGCAAACGCTGGGCATCCGTATGGTAATGCGGCCGTGACGCACATGTAGGGGGCGGACATATGACATTGCCGGATGTCAGCTGCCCGCCCAGATCCCTGCTTTTGCACGGAGAAATGCCTGTGTGGTCTGAGGTTGCGGGAGCTGGCGGACCACTCGGCCCTGCATTCGATGGTCTGCGACCATCGAATGGTGGGGGAGGTTCCCTGAGATGGAGGAGGTGTATTCATGAGAAATACACGTGCGGTCCGTTCGGACAGCTTCTTACCGCGTACGGACGGAGTTGGTGATCCGTATGGAAGGCGGGGTTTAGGACGCACGGTGCTGGCCGCATATTCGGATCCGGCCGCACCGTTTAGAATAAGGGCCAATGTAAGGAAAGACATAACAATCCCTTGTTCCATCCTTCATTAAATTGCACTGCACCACATACATCATCGTTGTGAAGCACGACCAACTGGAAAATATCACTAACCACAGTGAGAGTGCCCAGATTGTCATTATACACTGAACAGTCTGACTGTCCCTCAGATAAAGTCTGGCTAGATCCCATACAACCATCACCGAATTCATTCCTAACAATCACTACTAAATGTAAAGCATCTATGTCAAGATTTTCGTCATGCGATACAGACATACAATTCTAAATTTCACACTAGATCAATCGGTGATAACGAGATTTCTGAAATAAATCGTATTGCCTATATCTAAAATAGAGAGGCAACTATACCATCTTATAGAGTCTTTACAACTGCTTCTCAACAATACTCCTTCATTGCAGAATACTTGCAACCGGCTCAAACAGGAATATTCCATCTTCCTAACTTTAACTCATCGGGGGCAATTCATTTGTTTGTTATATTGTCTTAGGAAATGGGAGTCTATCAAAGCTATTCAATTGCTGCTCCAGTAAGATGCCCATTTGTCACAGCAGTCACATCTCAGCTCACATCCCCTGAAGGTGGCAAGATGAAAAATGTGAAAAGTAGGCTGTTGGGAGCACAAACAGCCCTTACTTTTAGTCATGTTTAGCTACTTTATGCAGCTAAACACAGACTAATTGGGCTTGATAAGTGCAATAATTAGGGGCACTCAAAACAATTGAATTGCAATGATAGGCGCTCTTTAATTATTGTGCTTTAAACAACAATTGAATTTCCCCAAAAGTGTCTTTGAATTTGTTACTGTTGTTGATGACTGTAACATTGCGAAGCTGACCGTAAGGCAAGTGTCATCAATTCAAGGATGAGGTTTTTTTTTCCTTTCTTGGCTCTTCACTCCTATTTAATAATAGCACTTCTCTGCATTTTTTTATATGTGTGCAGACCATTGTATTATTATTATTTTCATTTTGCCAAAACCATCCTTATTGTTTTTATTTTGTTTTTCGTTTTTGGCTAAACCACCCTCAAGTGATTTGGTTCCGAATTTGGATTTCAAAATATGTATAAATTACATGAAATCCAAAACCAGAATTGGAAAACATCCGGACTCTGACTTGTTTTGAATCCTTACAGGAGATTCGAACCAGGAGTCGATTTGGTTCTGAATCTACAAAATTCAGTTGTGTTCTGATTTATGAAGAACCAAACAGCACAACTCTAGTATTTATCAATCTACACAGCTCACATAACGTACCTTCAATAATGGCTTTCACTCCGTTGTCCTTGAGTTCCGGTGTTAGTTCTTTGGTACTCTCTAGATACTGCATTGTGTAAACATATCTGGTAAACTTTGCAATATTTTGCTCCCCACATCCCTGAGCCATATTTACAATGCTGTCCAAGTTAATGACAATATTAGCCATGAGATCACCTGCAAAGAATGTTATAATAGTTATAATGCAATAGTTTCAAATACAAATGTACTTGCAGATCAGAATAATATTCTCCAAACCATTGAGGCTTTTCCTCACCCAAAACAATCATGTGGGCACGGGCAGAGCCTGGAACTAATCTCTCTGGAACTTGGAGGGAAAATTGTATCTTCTCACTGGTATCTGCCAATCAAGAAAACAAATAACATTAAATTAATTTGGGAAAATCGTTAACTGAAAATACCAGAAATTTTCCACAAAAGGTTGAGCGGAGAGGATATTAATTTAAAATAATAAAATCTATAATATTCTAATATTCATTGACAGATCCCTTGTGCATTTATAAGCAATAAAACATCTGATTTTTTAAAGCCATAAAAGTTTAAAGTGTAATAAATAAATAATTCCTTATATACTGTAGTAAATCATAGAACTGGATTTCATAGCAATAAGTAACACTGCTCTGGACATTTCTCCATGATACTGTAGTGAGATACTGCAGTTTGGAATGGAAGTTGGTGGCAGTGGGTGTGGCTCCCCTATTTGAATTTTGAACTGTGCTGCAGCTCCTCCTTTGGAGCCGCCACTGAACATACAGTAGAATATAATGTAATATGCTTTAATTATTATCCATCTGAATTCAGTGACCTGTATCCTTCACTCACCCGATGGATAGAGAAGGAAGGTCTCTGTCTTATCCTCTTCATGGCCTCTAGCCTAAAATAAGCAGAAAAGATACAATGTCAATAATGGCGTAATAGAAGGATGCTATATGTTTAATCATTTTGTCCATGAAGCAAAGTTTTCCTACATTTAATATCTCAGTTGTGTTAAAAACTCAAGCTGTATATCTATTTAGCTGTGTCCACATCTGCTGACATGTATATATGATGTTACACAGTAGTATGTCAATCAGTCTGTAAAAGCACACTGGATACAATTTTTACAGGCTGCATAC
Organism: Crinia signifera; assembly: GCF_055691185.1. Lineage (NCBI taxonomy): Eukaryota > Metazoa > Chordata > Amphibia > Anura > Myobatrachidae > Crinia > Crinia signifera. The sequence continues at coordinate 255,639,994 of NC_139222.1, forward strand.
ACAGTAGCTAGACCATTTCTCTGCTATGTTACTCCCCAATAGCTGAGCATCTCCCTCACACACAGCAACAGATTGAGGGATCTCACATTGATGAAGAAGGAGCATGGATGCATCCATACCATTCCACACTTCTAATGTGAGCTTCCATGTATACCTGCGCTTCCTGCCATGACACGTGGAAGCACCTGAACATTACTATATACAGTGTGAAATGAATTGCATATTAGTTATATTTTGGTGGCAAGAGTGACAGAGGGCTTGCCAAGCTGGGACACAATTATAGTGTTTGAAACATGGCTCGTAATTTCCATCTCTTACGGGTGATAATGATGGACATTATTTGGGAGCTTGTGGTATCCTATACCATGATACTATATTTTATCTCTTACCTTGACCACAACTGTTTTCTCAATAGAGTCTTCTCTATGATCTTTTGCTATCAAAAGTGGATCTTCAGTGCATTCTCCTTCCAACTGCAGAGAACCGCTGCTCACATGGATCTTTACGTTCTCTGAACAGTGACGATATGACAAAGATGATGAGAAAATAGACCGGCTATCACATTTTAAATGCCCCTTTCTGCTGCCTTAGTATTATTATTATTATTATTATTATTATTATTATTATTATTTCTACAAACTGTATATTTTTTTTAAATATTATAAAAGTTGGACTCATGCTTTGTTTCACACTGATGTCCTAGAACTTAGTGATCACCCACTGAGGGAGGAGGTATCCACAACAGAATGTACTCTCTTTTCCAGTATTTCAATATCTTGTTTGTAAGATATTGGCAATCATGTCCAGGTGAACATAAGTGAGGTCAGTAATTATTTCATCGTTTCCCACAGGGAAATCTGGTTGGCTGGAACCTGGAACCTCTTTTCCAGCCGGCATCACCAACATAACAGTTCAGAGGCTCAATAAACTAAAAACAACCCATCTCTGTATTTTGTGGCTCAATTACAAAGTTTGGCGCTACATACAATGAACAAGATTAGAGCATACTAGACCTAGCAGATAATGTATATTTATAAAGTTGTCCATATCAACCAATCAGCTCTAAGGTAGTAAATTCTATAAAATGAAAAGAAAACCTGGTTGGTTGCTATGGGCAACTTCACCACTGGTCATTTTCAATCTTTTCATTGCTTAATACAGTACATCAACCCAGCAGTCAGTGTAAAGATTTACATCCTTGTAAACTGAAATTGTTGGGAGGTATGTACATACTGTATAGCGTGATGGATGGCAGGGTTCTGTTACTATTCTCTGAAATATGAATGTCCTTAAACCCCTGAATTTCATATTTAGCACCTATCTATATATTACTTATGTGCAGGGCTGTGGCTTCCCAGGTAAAGTATGATGAGTCTCCTTCACAGATACATTTGGCCTGTTCCTTCTTTTGGACGGTTAAGAATTCCTCGGAATCAGACAGTGATGCGACCACCTATAATAATGCCACAGTAATAGAAACAAAAGACAAGAATGAATAGTCTATGCTTAGAAACGGTTAGAAGACAATAATGTGATCTTTGATTTTTTTTTTTAAGGAAAACTGTACAGGAGGGTCAACATTTTTTTATTTAAAGTTTATATAAGCTTAATGAAAAATATTTTACATTTTGTTGTAGAAGTTATACCCCTCTACCCCAGTCTATCATCATATACAGTATATTACTTCCAGAAGGTGATTTTTGGTGATGATCCCTTTTTCTCCATTCAAATCGCTAAATGAGGTACCATTTAAAAGATTAAGTTCTCCGCTTCTGATGAATTGTTAATTTACAACTGCACATTGTATTGTTTGTTAAAAGTCAAAGTTAAAAATTGACTTTTGCCCATAGAGTTCTTTCTCTAGATGCCTTCTCCACTCAAAAACTGAGAAAGGAGAAAGCAACATCTATCTTTGTGGTTATCTCTAATACTGCGTAGGATACCCCATTCTAAAAAGGGGAAACTCTGTCAGTAACCTATGCAGTATTAGTCAAGGTAGTTGAATGGGGAAGCGGTCATCTATTAGAATGAACTTAGGTCTACAGTCATTAGGTCTACCCCACTAGGTCGACTGGCAGGAAGGTCGACCTGACTTAAGGTCGACATGGGCCAAGGTCGACATGACTTAAGGTCGAATTTGCATAAAGGTCGACATGAGGAAGGTCGACAGGTCATAAGGTCGACATGGGTTTTTCACTTTTTTTTGAGCCGACATGTGCCGACAGGCGGTATTTCATGCCCTACCATACACTAGGGCGTGGAGGAGGTTATTAAAGCTGTGGCGAGCGAAGCGAGCCACCGTGCCCGAAGCATTGCGAGCGAAGCGAGCGTTGCGAGGGTCCGATTCTCATTGCCAACTGTGTCCATGTCGACTGTGTCGACATTCGGGTACATTTTTTTGAAAAACCCATGTCGACCTTATGACCAGACGACCTTCCTTATGTCAACCTTTATGCAAATTCAACCTTAAGTCATGTCGACCTTGGCCCATGTCGACCTTAAGTCAGATCGACCTTCCTGCCAGTCGACCTAGTGGGGTCGACCTAATGACTTTAGACCTAAGTGTGGTCTGACAGATGTACCTCAATAAATCTATTTGATTTTATGAATTTGTCTCTTAAAGAACATTCTTTGATAGTCTGATTTTGTTCTAATGAAACTTACTTTTGCCATACCCCTGATGAAGTTGTTAGACGAAATGCATTGGGTATCTTTGTGAATAAATGGATTAAATGCAAAATGGATTCTGCATCTTGTCTGAATAGATGCTGACATCAAACTCATTGAATAAATATTAAATATTGAATGTGACATTTTAAGATAACATATTAAGTGTCATTTTTATTATTGCTGGTTGGCAGTATGGATGGTGTAATGTTAGCATTACTGCCTCACAGCACTGAGGTCATGAGTTTGATTCCCACCAATGGATCTAACTGTGCCGAGCTTGTATATTCTCCCCGTACTTGCGTGGGTTTCCTCCGGGTACTCCGGTTTCCTCCCACAATCCAAAAATATACTGGTAGGTTAATTGGCTCCCAACAAAAATTAACCCTAGAATGTCTGTGTGTGCATGTACATGTCGTAGGGAACATAGATTGTAAGCTCCACTAGAGTCAAGTACGGCGGCACCCGGAGGCTGACAAATGAGAAAAAAACTGCAGAGTAGCGTGATCGAACGTTTTAGATGTTTAATACATCGTCATCAGGATGACGATGTATTAAACATCGAAAACGTTCGATCACGCTACTCTGCAGTTGTTGTCTCATTTGTCAGCCTCCGGGTGCCGCAGTACTTGACCCTGTACTAAGTGGGGACTTCTAGAAATCTTTATATATATATATATATATATATATATATATATATATATATATATATATATATATATATAAAATATGCAAGTTAGCCGGCACTCAGCTCCAATGCTCAATTACTGGCCCCGTGCCTTCAGTAACCGGCGCAGCCTCAGCTGACCAGACAATACATTCAACGAACTGCGGCACTTGGGACTTGCTACAGGAAAATAACCACACGTAGCCTCTCAGGGACGTTTCATTATATCCCTCCAAGTATTAATGGGATATTTGATACATCAGGTGTAGGTAGTGTATCTTTAAAATATTCACTCAGCCGGATCTTCCTATTGAGTTGAAATAACTTGATTTTATCTTGTGCGCATTATAGAGCTTCGGCCATATACAGATAACTTAGACATTAGCTTACTATTAAGTCAGTTAGATTAACTAGAGCTGCAGCATTAATTGAACATTATTTACAGTCTTTAATTACTCTTTTGTATATATATGCTCATTTATTTTCGTCTTGTTTTTTTTCTATTATGTATTATCAGATTTCTACTGCCGCCATTATGTTATATTATTGTTTTATTCACTAAGTTTGTTTGTATTTTTTGCAGTGGCACCATTGGTTGTCATAGTGGCAGCAGTCGTATCAGCATTCACATCACACAAACCACTCACTTTGTATTTTTTTCTCTTCAACAAAACTTTATAGATAAACACACACAGGCCCTTATTCTGATCGGTGCGTACATTCCCGAATTCTTACGGAGCGGGCTGCACGCAACGCTATGCGGACATCGTCCGTAGAAACGCCCACCGAGCCTCCGCATTCAGACGGACTCACTCTTTAAGAACAGGGCGTGTGTACGGACGACATACAAACCTTGCGTGTGCGGTGGACCCGTACAGATTCTGCACGGTCTTACAGCGTAAGCACGGTCTTACCGCGTCAGAACGTACGGGAACCTGTCCGTACGCACCGATGCGGAGTATTTACGCTAAATACAACACTATTTATCTGAGCACAGAAATCGATCACATGACCCACTTATGCAATTAGGCAACCTCATTAAAAAGGGATTGTTTTGTATTTGAATCAATTAAATCCTAATACATACTGAAACACATTACTACTACATTCATTACACACATTAACCCTTACATCATGTGAACATAACATACATCTATCTACAGTATGTACATTTTGCTAATTAAAAAGAGTATAAACAAGTTACACATATACTGTTCCATGTAAACCAAACACACAGACAACTTCGAACTGTAAGAAACTATTTATTAAATTTACAATTTTTTTATGAAAATAATAATTAAAAAAATTATAACGCTACATGGAGCAGCTGGTCCAACTCAGCCATGACTTGGCGCATGTGCTCCCTTATTCTTAAGAGGGCCCCACGTAGACCCTCTTCTGCTTGAGCTGGCTCATCTGTGGACATATTAAAAAGGGTCAAATTACTAATGATATTCATGCATACATTTAAAATAGTCATACCTAAATTTTACAAATGCAAGGTGACAGGTGTGTGTGTGTATATATATATATATATATAAATATATATATAGCTTACACGATGTGCGGCACTCGTAGCAAAGAATCACACGGAGTCAGAGATCAGTAATGACGTTTCATTCCTAGTGAAATTTCCTCAGATTACACATACAGCTATACATACATGCATACATACTACATGGAAAGCCTGTTTTTTCCCCTCTACCCTTTACTCTGTAGAACACCTCACAGTCATAGTGCTCCTTCTGAATCCAAACCCACCCATGACTAAGCTCTGAGAAGCATGTCAAGCGCTGCACCAATCCCAACTCATCAAAAAGCGCTCAGTGTCTGTTATATGATGGAGCGTGGCATGGGACTTAGTCAACGCTCAGGAATGCTCAGTACATTTGTGCAATCAAGCATGGCTTGCCTGCTGATGGTCTGCTCCATAAATCATTGTCATAATGCCAGTTAGGTGAAGCTGCAGCACTAACCTACTCCCATGCACAAAATCATTACTAAGACCAAATCAACACACAATTATGGTGCCAACCATACATGCAGACCGCAGGGGGGGTTAAGCTAGAGAAGGGCCCAGGGGCACTGACCACTTGTTACTCCATTCTAGGCCACGCCTGTCCATACTCCATTTATGTCATACTTAATCTAGTTTAGAAAGATCAATCACCAGTAAACTTTACTCACCTATATGAGGCTACAGATTGTATGCTTGCAGCAGGGACATGTAACCCTTACATGAGCAAGTCATCCCTTTCTTCCAGGATACAGATTAACTACACAGGTTCAGTGGCACTTAAAATTGACCTGAAAGCCATCCTCACAACCTGTGTCATTAATATGTGTCCAGGATGAAAGGGATGGTTTGGCCACCCTATATAAGTGTGTCTGTTGGTACCCTGTTTGTTATATGAATTTATAGTTTTTAAAAACACAATTGAATCACCAGTGCTACATAGCAAATAGTAGATGAGAAAAGGAATAATTAATCCTTATGTACACATACCAATTTCGGGCGCCTGCACCACCTCACAGGCCTCCACCTCCTCCTCTTCTTCCGGGGCCTCCTCTGCTGGCACCTCCTCCTCCACTGGCAGCACCTCCGCCTCCACTGCCCACACCTCCTCCTCCACTTCCTCCCTTTCCTCTGCCACCTCCTCTGCCTCCACTTCCTCCGCCATCCCTTCCTCCAACACCACCTCCTCGGCCCTCGCTTCTGCGACCTCCTCCTGGGCCGCCTCTGCCTCCTCCCGGGCCTGTCTTGCTCGATCCCGTGCTGTGTTTGAGACAAAAAAAATGCCAATTAGGGGTCATTTGGACAGATGTATTAAGCCTTAACAAACAATAAATCCAAAGGTTATAAGTTGAGATAAATGTACAGCCAATCAGCTCCTTAGTGTCTTTTACAAAACACAGCCTGAAACATGGCAGTTATGATGTGACATTTGGGCCATTGTAAGCATCACAATCAATAATCCTACACAATGACATATTTTAACACCATTACAGGGTGTCAAACAGGAAGTAGCACACATATAGTGTATGCCATGTTTAACTCATGATCAGGCTGGTTACCTTATTGGCTTAAATAATGTCATGTAAGCAATCATGTACAAATGGCCATTTAATGTGTAAACACTCACATCTCGCAATCCTGGCCCTGATTTGCTGGAGCAAATCCGGCTGCCGACGCCTCAGGTCTGACCATCGCCGCTCCAGCTGAGCGATGGTCCTCCGCACCTGTGTGCGTGCGTATATGCGCCGGCGGGCCGCCGCATAAGCATTCCGCTTCTGGCGGTTAGTAATAAATGGGTCCGCCCGCCCCAGCCTGGTCTCCATAACGGAGACCAGTGTCCTCAGCTCCGCTGGTGAGAATGGGGCTGCTCTCCCATAGGCCGCCATCTTAGCAATGGCACAATTAAAGCAATCATGTCCTGTCATTGGTTGATCAGAGTGATATTTGGTATTAACTTTATTGTTCATTTTGACAGTAACAGCGTGTATGCGCCACAACAGACGGCTAACCCATTGCATCGCAAACCCACACTTGCTGTACCTTTGCATAGTTGAGCAGACCATGCCATTACTTACTATCTCCTAAACAGACAGTGTAAAATAAGTTGGGAACCCATTATATATAATCTATTACATTCACCAAACATGGGTATAAGCAACAGGTGAAATAGTCTGCATCACTAGCCAGTTACACCTAACTCTACAAGGTACTAAACAGCTTTATTATAGTGAAAGCTATACAGCAGAAACATAGCAAATAGTGCCAGACCTTTTCCCAATATTAGGCCATGATGCCATGTGTACACTTACCTTCTACTGGGCCACACTAGAGATGTAGAATGAAAAGTAGCTAGCATCAAGGCTGAATTTTGAGACCTTTCACATGTGATTTGGATGCTAGCACTGATTACTATTGCCTAAGTGGTGGACTGGATTTACATATGGAATGGGTAGTGTCATTTGTACTACATACCAAACAAGTGCTCAGTACAGATGTACATTCACATATACATTTCATGTCTGACCTCAGTTTTATTTGGTCATTGGAGTACAAATCTGCAATTACCTACTAAATCAGACTTACTAAGTTTGCCAGGTTTTAAAAAAAAAAAATTCCGCAGCTAGGGGCGTGGCCTATGCGCCGTACGGTCTACGCTTCCGTATGGAACGTGGCCGTACGGAACGCAGGGTGTCGCTGATGTACGCCAATTACAGAAATAGGATATAAAGGTGTGTTAGACAAATGCAATGTTGTTGCAAACATGGCTGGCTCAGATTCCGAGGAAGACCAGGTGTTGCAGGACCTGTTTGGCAACATGGACTCCAGCACCACCTATGTCCCCATCAACCCAGACCAGCCATTGGGAGAACAGCAGCCAGATGGGCCATCTACATCAGGCCAATCGGCAGCTGGCCCATCTTCAGCCTCAGCAGAATCATTGGGAACACAGCAGGTGGCTTCCCAACAGAGAAGCCTGCCCAGCACTTCGAGTACAGCAACAGGTGGCCGTGGCAGTGGCCGTGGCCGAAATAGGGCAACAGAGGAACCAACCACCAGAAACATGGCATTCGAAGTGCAGGAGCTTGCCATCCTGGTGCCCCACGCACGGGATTGGATCGAGTGTCCACAGGACTGGTTGACACACACAAGGAGATGGAAGATCTGGGAGGACATAATGGCGGAGATTAATGCGGTAGCTCCACAAGTTCGTGAGGCGGAGCACGTTAAGAAGAGGCAAGTTCATGTGTGTTACATTTGAGCAGTACAAGACCAGTAATGTTTACATTAGATGTTAGATGGAGTTGGTCAATGGGCGGTCACGTTGCTTGGAGGCACAGACATGTTTGCCATGTAATTTAATTGATAGTTAATGTAGGGTGAGTGTGAGTGTATCTTCTAAGGGTTGGTTTTCAAATTTAATATAATTTAAGTTTGGTGTCATGAGGCACATGTTGTAATCTGTTGCAGATTGCAATGGGTGCTACAGCAAACATGAGGAGTGACATGTATTAATATGTAAACTTTGATTGCAGGTGGCACGACTTCAAAAAGAACCTCAAGAAGAAATTGACCCAGCGGTGGGAACACAGCCACACCTCTGGGGCTGGCCCCATGCCATCAAAGCTGAAGCTCACCCCCCTGGAAGAGATGGCAGAGTGCTGCATTGCAGTCGAGGAGGTCCGGGGGGTGAGCACCATGGACAGCGAGTCCCCAGCGGAAGTCATGGCTTCTTTGCTTGAAGGTAATTATTTGCCATGCCATAAGTAGCTGGTTCAAATTTTGCATGGAATGTATTGTAATTGGAATGTTCTCTTTCACCAGCATCCAAACCGCTTGGTCAAGAATCTCTTGAGGAGGTTGAGGAGTCTGTGCCACCTGCCACCAGTACCAGGCCCGTGCAGCAGCAGCAGCCACTGACCGAGGCTGAATTGACCAGGTGGGTGCAGGTGCTTTCCCATATTCAGCAGCAGGGAGAGTCGGCATCAGAGCGGGTGCGTAGGACCGAGGAGGTCTTGCAGGGTTTGGTCAGCAGCCACCAGAGTAACGCTGGGAGCCTGCAGGCTATGGCTGCCACCCAGCAATCAATTGCTGCTAGCCTGCAGGTGCTGGCTGATTAAGCCCTGTGGCAAAATGACCTCCTCCTCCACCATAATGAGCTTATGGTGGAGCTAGTTGCCAGCAATAGGGTCCTAATGTCATCCGTTTCTGGTGCATTCCCACCATCAGCACTCCCTGCTGCAAGAGGGGGAACACCATCCACCCCCTCACCAGCATCTGCTCCACCTGGGCCACCATCTGATCGTGGCCGAAGAGCTGCTGCACGTGGCAAGGAGCCTGCCAGGGGCAAACGTGCCCGCAAATGAACTTGTATCCGCATTAATCTCCACCCTTTTGTCTTCCCAAATCTTTCATTGAGCTGTGTGTGTCAGCTTCCTGTGTCCAATTCCGTGCAGAGGGTACCCACATTTGCCCTTTCGAATGTCATGGTTGGTTCCCCTGTTGCCCTGTTTCGGCTACCATTACTGTTTGCTGTACTTGAAGTGTTGGTGCTATACTTTGGTTGTGAAGCCACCTAATGTGTTCCTAATGATTCTGCTGTGGCTATGTATGTCTACAATACATGTATTTATTATATATTATTTATTTTTATTCCTGCAATGGTACCTTTTAATTTGTGACGGTTTCTAATTTATTGGTACTTCTGTACTTTCACGGCGCCAGCATGGCGCCGCGCGTCAGAGTCCCCTTGCGGGGCTCGCTTCGCTCGCCCACGCTGCGGGCTCGGTGGCTCGCTACGCTCGCCACGCTAATTAAAATCAACTCCATGCCAACATGGATAGTGAAGGTATGAACTATCCATGTTGGCATGGCGTTAACTCCGTTTATTTAACTTAATTAGTGGCGAGCGTAACCCGGAATTACACGCGGCGCCATGCTTGCGCCGTGAAAGTAAAGAAGTACCAATTTATTTTATAAGTTCATTTAATAAATGTTTTTTTGTTTCCTCCAAATGTGTGGTTTAATTGATACATGTAGAAGTGACATGTGTATTTGTATTATTAATATTAAGTTGTGTCCATTATTTGCAGTGTAAAAGTGTGTGAAAAGTGCAGCATATATGTGTGTGTTTAGTCATGTTCCATTTAAGCTGCAATGGTTCCAATTGAAGCAGTGACAAGCGTGTAATTAACAAGTAATGAGTAAAGGAGTGGATTGTATTGTGTTCAGCTGACAATGGTTTCAGTGATTAGGCGTTCCGATTGCCTAGCGCATGAACGAGTGGTGTCCGCAAAGCAATACTTGCTTATGGACACCGCATATTTCTTGCCTTTTTGTTCGCGTGCATTCGGTGTGCTGTCCGAATGCACGCCTACCAAAATAAGTGCACTCCCCCGTGTCCGCCCATGTTTCCACCCAGTTTAGCCCACTTTGAAACTACGCCCCTGTGTATTTCCGAATGACGCCCATAATACGCCCATATTTCACGAGTGATTGCGGTGCACATTTCTGTACGGTATTAGTGAGAAGAAGTACGTAGACCATGCGTGGCACATGCGCATAGCGTTCCCCACGCATGCGCAGACGGCTAAAAAACGCCATCCGAAAGAATTCGGGAAAGTACGCACCAACCAGAATAAGGCCCACAATGACACGTTGCCGTGGCAACAGTCCCTATGACGATGACGTCACTATCCCTGCGCCCCTGGCGTCGGCACATGACTGCTGTCTCTGTACATGCAATGGTTCTGCACTACTTATAGAGGTAAGCACACCTGGTTATTTTATGTAAGCTGTTTTTTGATAAAAGCCGTCCTGCGGCTGAAACGTCCCTGAGAGGCTACGTGTGGTTATTTTCCTGTAGCAAGTCCCAAGTGCCGCAGTTCGTTTGGTGAATATATATATATATATATATATATATATATATATATATATATATATATACTTGTAGAATGAAGCGGCACTCCAACCAATGTGAACAGTGAAAAAAAGGCTCCTTTATTAGCAACGTTTCAATATGGGTGTATTATCTTCAGGCTCAAAAATACAAGTGATACAAACAGCATTTATAGCGTGCAGGTGTAGTGTGCGTCAGCAGGGTGATCATGTGTACCGCCCACTAGCGCACCAAGGTGTTACTGAGACCCACCCCCCGGAGACAGACCAATACAGGAACGCTCCTGGGGCAAGCCCCCTTATCCAACCATATACATAGAAAACAAATGACAAAATATAACGTACTGATACAAGGTTGTACAAAGCATACTTATACAAATACAGTGCATCATTTATAAAAAACATCCAGAAAAAATAAGATATCAAAAAACAAAAAAACATAGCGAATAACATACAGTACAATCATAAACCGATATGCATCCCGTGCATTGGTACTGCAATATGGCCGACCATGTATTTATGATAGTATTCAACATTTAGATCGATCTCCTAATTGATTAAACAAACATTATGAGTAATCATAAGAGAACATTGATGCCTGAATACTCATTCAGGCCACGCGGGGAGGTCGCACCCAATTTGGCTATCCATCGGGCTTCACATTTCAACAATAGTTACCCTCTGTTGCCACCCCTGGGGGACAGAGGGATATGGTCAATCATCCTATATTTCAAGGATGACAAGTTGTGATTGAATTCCAAAAAGTGTCGTTCGACAGGTTGGTCGCTCTTTTTCTTGAGAAGTGCATTTCTTATGGAGGACCTGTGACAAATAATTTGGTAAACAGTATGTGATGTATTGCATGTCAGCAAATGTCTAATGGGAATGGATTTACCCGTGTGGGTGTGATTAAACATGGCCCCCGGAATCAGGAAGGCACAAGTGGTGCACATACATCTTACACATGCCACCCGGGTACGTTGTTTGTTGCAAAGACAAAAGATTTGGACTAATATATCATGCGCTTAAATAGCAGCCCCAAAACCACAACCAAAAAATTGGAGAACCACTCCAGAGGTTAGTTACATACAATACCGTGTGGAATTTGGTAGGCAATCAAGGCACTTTGCAAACATTCAAGGTGAAACACAAAAAACAAAAGAAAAAAACCACAATAGTGTAATATGGTTTTAACAGTACATAACAGTTCAATTAAAACTGGAGTCGACTCGTACCGAATTAAATGGTCTACATATGAGGTAGACAATAATGCGTAGGGAGGGACATATGCTTGTCACAATGGAACCAAGAACTCCTCTCACTTTCTTTAGATGCTGATGAATCTCAAACGGATAAGAGAAACTTCATAGTGCAGTATAACATACTTTTATTCACACACAATTAAAACATCACACAATGTACGGGATCTCAGGACTCTCACCATTCAATTATGTCCACAAGTGATTGTAGACACAAAAGCATAAGATGTAAAACCACCAAATTGACAAAATGGACATTAATGGAAAGTCCTTTATAATCAAGGATTTTTTAACTTGCCATTCGTCAAATGTTGTCTACACCATTCAATGTCAATGTAATACATTTTATATTGGTCGCACCAGCAGACCTTTTAAAGTTCGATTGGGTGAGCATTTGCGCAACATAAAAAAGGGCGTAGAAACCCATGCTCTCTCCAATCACTTTAGGCTCCACCACCAATGCAATGTGTCAGGAATTATGAATTTTTAAATTTTACAAAAGATTAATGCTAGCATAAGAGGTGGGGATTTACATAAAAAATTGGCCAGATGCGAGATGAGACATTTTTAATTACGATACTCTTTTACCATACGGATTAAATAAGGATTTTGAAACTAAGTGGTTTTTATAGCTATTTTAAAATTTACCTTATTTTTATATATTGGTCTTATGTTTTTTAATCTTGGTTTTATACTTCTTGTATTTTTGTAAATATTACTAACTTCCATTCATTTATTTTGAGGTAAACTGGAAGCACCATATGCACTTTACTCCAAAAAATGGAACAAAAAACCCAAAGCTGCTGTTTCTCTAACAGCGGGGACACTATTTCAGCGTGGTGCTTCTAATAAGGAGGGAATTACACCTGGAATAGAAAACCTGGGATGGATTATTGCAGATCGCCTGTTGATTGTAATGTGTACCTAGAAGCTAGAAAATCTATGTCTGGAATTAGGAAATACTTTGTAAATTTGGGATGGTAGTATAAATACCCCTACTGGTGACCACTTTCTGTATGCCTTGAGAAAGATACCGCAAGGTATCGAAACCGGTTGGCAGTGGTCGTTTGAAAACACTCTGGAAGGGGACCAGATGGACTTCACCTTACAGCCAGTATCCAGGGACGCCTGTGGTGGTTTTACATCTTATGCTTTTGTGTCTACAATCACTTGTGGACATAATCGAATGGTGAGAGTCCTGAGATCCCTTACATTGTGTGATGTTTTAATTGTGTGTGAATAAAAGTATGTTATACTGCACCATGAAGTTTCTCTTATCTGTTTGAGATTCATCAGCATCTAAAGAAAGTGAGAGGAGTTCTTGGTTCCATTGTGACAAGCATATGTCCCTCCCTACGTTGTTTGTTGGTATTGCTGCTTGACGCGTCTGACTTAACCAAAATGTCTCTAAGATTTTTAGAGCGTTTGAAGCTGGGTAAGATGGAGGTACGTGCCAGTCCAAGTTGGGTATCGGCCTGTATCAACGGCCAATGATGTTTTACAATCTGGTTGGTGTCAGAGCTATGGTGGTTGTACATGGTTACCCACGGCAACCTGTTCTCCATGTTCTTTTCTGTGGGTACAGGATTTAACAGGTTATTTCTATCCAACAACATAACTCTCTCTTTTGTTGCCCTCAATTCCGAAAGTGGATACCTCCGATGGACAAAACGCTCAATCATCTGGTCCATCTGGGCATTCGCCACTGTCGGGTCGGACACTATTCTTTTAATACTCAATAGTTGGGAGTATGGCAGACTTCTAACAGTTGGTCTAGGGTGGCAACTATTATAGGCCAACAGATTATTTATATCCGTTGGCTTAGAATAGAGCCTGGTATGTATAACGCCCTCTTGTATCTGTAATAGGACATCCTAAAAGTGTATTTCACTCTTACTATGTGTGTAGGTGAATTTGATGGTACTGTCAGTAAGATTATGGTTGTCAAAAATGTTACTCAAGTCTGTAGGGGGACCCTCCCAAAAAATCAACAAATCGTCGATATAACGGTTATACTTTATGATCCTACCTGCAGTCTCTGGGTTATTGAATAATAGAGCTTGTTCGAATTCAAACAAAAAGATATTGGCATATGAGGGGGCCACTGCCCCCCCATAGCCACGCCCATGAGCTGCAGGTAGTACCGATCACCATATACCAAAAAAATTTGGTACTCTTTACTTAGAAGGGCGCCCATCTCGGGCATTGAATGCACTAAAAAATCAGGTGCGATGCGACAGACGAGATGCCCGAGATTTCCCATAGGGAACAATGTTAAATGTCTCAATTGACCCGATTTTCCTGTTCAATGCCTCAATTGACCCAATTTTTCCATAGGAAACAATGTTAAATGGGCCACAGAGGCCAAATAGGCACCCTGAAGTGAATAATGGCCACCCGAATTGTTAACGCCACCCCACGATCAACGTCAACCCGAAGCGTGGCGAGCGCAGCGGTACGCGTCCTACGACCTTTTCATACCCCCACTATCCACGTCGGTGTGGAGTTGAGAATAGAAAGTGTGGCGAGCGCAGCGAGCCACCGAGCCCGAAGCGTGGCGAGCGCAGCGAGCCCCGCGAGGGGACGCGGATACCTTCACAGCTGTCCGCGTGCGCTCGCCACGCTTCGGGCTCGCCACACTTTCTATTCTCAACTCCACGCCGACGTGGATAGTGGGGGTATGAAAAGGTCGTAGGACGCGTACCGCCGCCCCTCACGGGCTCGCTGCGCTCGCCACGCATCGGGTTGACGTTAATCGTGGGGTGGCGTTAACAATTCGGGTGGCCATTATACACTTCAGGGTGCCTATTTGGCCTCTGTGGCCCATTTAACATTGTTTCCTATGGAAAAATCGGGTCAATTGAGGCATTGAACAGGAAAATTGGGTCAATTGAGACATTTAACATTGTTCCCTATGGGAAATCTCGGGCATCTCGTCGGTTGATCGCACCCGATTTTTTAGTGCATTCAATGCCCGAGATGCCCGAGATTTTTTACTAATGATGCCCACGATCAAAATCGTGGGCGCCCTTCTAAGTAAAGAGTACCAAAAAATTTTTTGAGAACCAAAGACATCAATTCAACAACCAGATTAACATCAGGACCCTGATAGTTGGCGTTACCAATGAGGAAGCGCCTCAGTGCTGCCAAACCTTGCCCATGTGGAATTGACGTATACAATGCACTTACGTCAATGGAGAACATAGAAACATCAGTAGTAAATCTTGATCATTTAGATACATTATTTAAAAGTGCAGTAGTGTCAAGGAGGTATCTTGGATGTTTTCTAATGCAAGGCTGTAACAAGCTATCAATATAAATCGATGTAGGTTGCATAAGGGAGCCCCGGGCGGCCACAATGGGTCGGCCCGGGGGGTCCTCCAGTGCTTTATGTATTTTGGGAATACAATAAAATTGCGGGACCAGAGGATACATAGGTAATAATGCCTTCATCAAACCCGCAGATAAAGTACACTAATCAACATCTTCCTGCAAGATGTTCTGTAATTTAATCGTAAACATTCTTGTAGGATCACCCCTAAGACACAAGTAAGTAGTGCTATCATTAAGATGTAACATGACAGAAGCTTCATACTTGTCGACATCCATGATCACTAGTGCTCCGCCCTTGTCGGCAGGACGGAACACCAGTGACCTGTCGTCCGACAAGGTTTTGAGTGCTCTACGTTCTTCTCTACTAATATTAAGCGGTACAACAACATGGTCCTTAACTCTATTAGCAACTTCAAAATTGGTGAGAGAAGAAAAAGTCTGTATAGTGACATTTTGTGATTGTGGGTCAAACGTTGACCGAGGCAGAATTCTACGCAATTGGGGGGGGGGGGGGGGATATCGTCTTTGGGGGATATAGAAGTACTCACAGTCTCAACCAGTTGGCTGCTGGATTTGTTAAAGAATTCTTTAAGGCGCAATTAACGGGAGAGGCGATGCTGCTCGAGTGTCCACTCCAATTCATTATGACAAGTAGATGGAATAAAAGATAGTCCACGGGACAATATCTGTGTCTCTGAACTTGAAAGGACACGTGATGACAAATTCACCACTAAGGTTTTCTGGGCTACGGGGGCTTGTTTGTTCTTTTGTCGGTTGTTCTGTTGTCCGCGGTGGGTGAAGCGTCTGGACCTCCGAGTCGAGCCCGGGTGGTTACCACTAAAGGGATGGTAGCCTTGCGGTTCCTGTGGTTTCTGGAGGTGCGACCACTCGCCTCACTGCTCGATGAATTAAAGTCGGTAGAACTTTGTTGCTCAGTGGGATTATAGTATCCTCGGTGAAAAAACGGTTTTCTGTTATCGCGATCTTTAAATGGACTCGTCCACTGGCAAACTGTCTGAAGGTCATAGTCCTTGTCGACTTTAATTTTTTTCTCTTTTTTAAATTTAATCAAGTCCCGTTATAAATCTGGATCTGAGAACTCAGTTTCTCATACCATTTAGTGGAGGTATCATTTAATAGATTGGCTTTATGTGTAGACTCAAAAGCCGCAATCTTCTCCTTGCAATCCTGGACTTCTTTTGATGAGTGCTCAATAATGAGAAGCATCCAGTCCAAGGAGCACTTGTTAGCGATAGCAACCAACTTGCGGCAAAAACCGGCATCATATTTGCCAATAGTGGGTGCATTTCTTATCCTTAGCCCCCTTGGGATTTTACTTGCTCGATGGTACTCACTTAAAGATAAAGCGTGATAGAAGTAGTCGGTCTCCCGTTTCCTGAGTTTAACCAGTTCACAGAAGATTTCTTCCAAAGGTACCACTTCCTCCAGTTCACTAAGATGGTGACGTAGTCGGATAGATTCAGCCTCGGTGTCCATATAGCTGAATGTTTCACCGCACGGATAAACGGTTCTGGAAAAACCAGCAGGGGTAACGTCCTCACTCGGTGTAAGGTCAGCCATCATGCAGCGAACACAACAGTGCGTGCAGGTGACATGAAAGATGGTTTAAGTACAGCCGACAAAAGAACAAACAAGCCCCCGAAGCCCAGAAAACCTAAGTGGTGAATTTGTCATCACGTGTCCTTTCAAGTTCAGAGACACAGATATTGTCCCGTGGACTATCTTTTATTCCATCTACTTGTCATAATGAATTGGAGTGGACACTCGAGCAGCATCGCCTCTCCCGTCAATTGCGCCTTAAAGAATTCTTTAACAATTCAGCAGCCAATTGGTTGAGACTGTGAGTACTTCTATATCCCCCAAAGATGATATCCCCCCAATTGCGTAGAATTCTGCCCTGGTCAACGTTTGACCCACTTTTTCTTCTGTCACCAATTTTGAAGTTGCTAATAGAGTTAAGGACCATGTTGTTGTACCGCTTAATATTAGTAGAGAAGAACGTAGAGCACTCAAAACCTTGTCGGACGACAGGTCACTGGTGTTCCGTCCTGCCGACAAGGGCGGAGCACTAGTGATCATGGATGTCGACAAGTATGAAGCTTCTGTCATGTTACATCTTAATGATAGCACTACTTACTTGTGTTTTAGGGGTGATCCTACCAGAATGTTTATGATTGAATTACAGAACATCTTGCAGGAAGCTGTTGATTCGTGTACTTTATCTGCGGGTTTGATGAAGGCATTATTACCTATGTATCCTCTGGTCCCGCAATTTTATTGTATTCCCAAAATACATAAAGCACTGGAGGACCCCCCAGGCCGACCCATTGTGGCCGCCCGGGGCTCCCTTATGCAACCTACATCGATTTATATTGATAGCTTGTTACAGCCTTGCATTAGAAAACATCCAAGATACCTCCTTGACACTACTGCACTTTTAAATAATGTATCTAAATTATCAAGATTTACTACTGATGTTTCTATGTTCTCCATTGACGTAAGTGCATTGTATACGTCAATTCCACATGCGCAAGGTTTGGCAGCACTGAGGCGCTACCTCATCGGTAACGCCAACTATCAGGGTCCTGATGTTAATCTGGTTGTTGAATTGATGTCTTTGGTTCTCACAAAAAAAAAATTGTATACGGTGATCAGTACTACCTGCAGCTCTTGGGCGTGGCTATGGGGGCGGCAGTGGCCCCCTCATATGCCAATATCTTTATGTTCGAATTCGAACAAGCTCTATTCTTCAATAACCCAGAGACTGCAGGTAGGATCATACAGTATAACCGTTATATCGACGATTTGTTGATTTTTTTGGGAGGGTCCCCCTGCAGACTTGAGTAACATTATTGACAACCATAATCTTACTGACAGTACCATCAAATTCACCTACACACATAGTAAGAGTGAAACACTTTTTGGATGTCCTATTACAGATACAAGAGGGCGTTATACATACCAGGCTCTATTCTAAGCCAACGGATAGAAATAATCTGTTGGCCTATAATAGTTGCCACCCTAGACCAACTGTTAGAGGTCTGCCATACTCCCAACTATTGAGGATTAAAAGAATAGTGTCCGACCTAACAGTGGCGAATGCCCAGATGGACCAGATGATTGAGCGTTTTGTCCATCGGAGGTATCCACTCTCGGAATTGAGGGCAACAAAAGAGAGAGTTATGTTGTTGTATAGAAATAACCTGTTAAATCCTGTACCCACAGAAAAGAACATGGAGAACAGGTTGCCGTGGGTAACCACGTACAACCACCATAGCCCTGACACCACCCAGATTGTAAAACATCATTGGCCGTTAATACAGGCTGATACCCAACTTGGACTGGCACGTACCTCCATCTTACCCAGCTTCAAACGCTCTAAAAATCTTAGAGACATTTTGGTTGTCAGACGCATCAAGCAGCAATACTAACAAACAACTTACCCGGGTGGGGTGTGTAAGATGTATGTGCACCACTTGTTCCTTCTTGATTCTGGGGGCCACGTTTAATCACCCCGCACGGGTAAATCCATTCCCATTAGACATTTGCTGACATGCAATACATCACATACTGTTTACCAAATTATTTGTCACTGTGGGCTGTCATACATAGGGAAAACAGAACTTCCCTTTCAGGAACGTATGGCAGCCCACAGGTCCTCCATAAGAAATGCACTTCTCAAGAAAAAGAGCGACCAACCTGTCGCACGACACTTCTTGGAATTCAATCACAACTTGTCATCCTTGAAATATAGGATGATTGACCATATCCCTTTGTCCCCCAGGGGTGGCAACCGAGGGTAACTATTGTTGAAATGTGAAGCCCGATGGATAGTCAAATTAGGTACGACCTCCCCGCGTGGCCTGAATGAGTATTCAGGCATCAAAGTTCTCTTATAATCACTCATAATGTTTGTTTAATCAATTAGGAGATCGATCTAAATGTTGAATATTATCATAAATACATGGTCGGCCATATTGCAGTACCAATGCACGGGATTCATATCGGTTTATGATTGTACTGTATGTTATTCGCTATGTTTTTTTTTTTTTTGATATCTTATTTTTTTGGGATGTTTTTTATAAATAATACACTGTATTTGTATAAGTATGCTTTGTACAACGTATCAGTACGTTATATTTTGTCATTTGTTTTCTATGTATATGGTTGGATAAGGGGGCTTGCCCCAGGAGCGTTCCTGTATTGGTCTGTCTCCGGGGGGTGGGTCTCAGTAACACGTTGATGCGCTAGTGGGCGGTACACATGACCACCCTGCTGACGCACACTACACCTGCACGCTATAAATGCTGTTTGTATCACTTGTATTTTTGAGCCTGAAGATAATACACCCGTATTGAAACGTTGCTAATAAAGGAGCCTTTTTTTCACTGTTCACATTGGTTGGAGTGCCGCTTCATTCTACAAGTCTATAATTGCTCTGTTGAAGGCACACAACGAAGTACTACGCTTCTAGGAGGAGTGCCCGGCCCCGCAGAAAGTCTGTCATATATATATATATATATAGGAAGCAGAGACGGGCGGCACTCAGGTAAAGGTGAACAAAAACCAAGAGGGTTTATTGGTGCATACAGGCAACGTTTCGGGGCTGCGCCCCTTTCTCAAGCCAAACGACAACAAGACTTGGCTTGAGAAAGGGGCGCAGCCCCGAAACGTTGCCTGTATGCACCAATAAACCCTCTTGGTTTTTGTTCACCTTTACCTGAGTGCCGCCCGTCTCTGCTTCCCATATTCCAGGGCAGGAGATATCCTGCTCATAGGAGGGCACCAGGGCAGCTTCACCCATCAGCAACAGGGAGTGCCGGATACAATTGTCATTTATATATATATATATATATATATATGGAAGGAAAGGGGGTTTTCCAGAGGGCGCTAGCCAATATTAGACAGAAAAATACCGGTTTTTACCGTTTATTATAAAAATGAACAAAATCCCTTAATAGGGTATCACAAATGCATAAAGATCATATACATAATAAACAATGATAAAATACTGCTTGATACAAAAAATGATATCTGACGTTTACAATTTCACATGAAGTGATGTTCAAATCTGTGGAGAATATCCCAACGCGTTTCGTCAGAACCTGACTTCATCAGGGGCAGATAACATAGCCGGCAGACACTATAAGAGTTCTATACCGATAAAGTTTGAAGGTATAATTTCATATAATGGTCCGTTGAAATTTCAATACTCGGAAAGACAGATGTAAATTATAACGTATCACAGCAAGCAATTAAAAGAATATTCTCAGCAGGCAGTTCAACTGATAGGTCTCACAACTGGTAAATCAGGTAATTTTGGATCTGATCAGAGTATAGAGAGCCACGGGGAGTAGCTAATAGTAGCGTTGCACCAGGGTGGATATTTGCTGATGCTGAACCCTGATGCTGGCTACTTCCTGTGGATTTTTATGCACTGGTCTAATATTCACCAGTACTGAAAGACACCATTTGAATTTCTTTTGTTGTGAAAATTCTTTGGGCTCATCTGCTGCTATATATGCTAGTAGCACTAAGCAAATATCCACCCTGGTGCAACGCTACTATTAGCTACTCCCCGTGGCTCTCTATACTCTGATCAGATCCAAAATTACCTGATTTACCAGTTGTGAGACCTATCAGTTGAACTGCCTGCTGAGAATATTCTTTTAATTGCTTGCTGTGATACGTTATAATTTACATCTGTCTTTCCGAGTATTGAAATTTCAACGGACCATTATATGAAATTATACCTTCAAACTTTATCGGTATAGAACTCTTATAGTGTCTGCTGGCTATGTTATCTGCCCCTGATGAAGTCAGGTTCTGACGAAACGCGTTGGGCTATTCTCCACAGATTTGAACATCACTTCATGTGAAATTGTAAACGTCAGATATCATTTTTTGTATCAAGCAGTATTTTATCATTGTTTATTATGTATATGATCTTTATGAATTTGTGATACCCTATTAAGGGATTTTGTTCATTTTTATAATAAACGGTAAAAACCGGTATTTTTCTGTCTAATATTGGCTAGCGCCCTCTGGAAAACCCCCTTTCCTTCCATTTCTATTCTGGGTCTTGTCTAACAGAGGACCCCCCAGAGGTGCTGCTGCCACTTTCTCGAGCGCAGAAAGGGTTCCCCCATTTGCTATATATATATATATATATATATATATATATATATATATATATATATATATATATATATATATATTATAGTGTACATGTTTCTTCTGTGACATATCATTCTGTCTACAATGAGCTATTGTAAAAAAATTATCTACAGTACAATTATTGTTTTGTATTTTAATAAATGTTTTATTACTTATAAGTAAGCGCTTTTGTCTATAATAAATTAGGGAAATACTTTTTTCATTTTTTTTTCAATTAGAAAGTTCTATCAGTAGAAGGGTGCCATATTGTATAACACTATTGTGGATATATTTATATATATGACGGCTTGGGGGGATGGCGGCACTCGGCAATGAAACAGACTCCACACTGGTTTAAACCCGTGTGGAGTCTGTTTCATTGCCGAGTGCCGCCATCCCCCCAAGCCGTCTACATACAGCAGCATCCCCTGCAGATTGGAGGGCACCAGAATCATCAGCAGTTTTTTGCTGTTAATACAGCTAACAGAAAGGCGTACATCGGAGTGCCTCCCCTCTGCAATATTTTAAAGGTTTGAATAAATATGAAGTTTTAACTGCGAATTGGTGAGTGCCCTCCTTACAAATATTCTATATATATATATATATAAAATAACAATAACAAATAACTATCTACCCACTATTACAGCCGACAAAAGCCAAGATTGGATGCTACAACTGGACACACAAATCAACAAATATAGACAAGAACTTATCCAATTCAAGAAAACCAAACTGGAAACAGTTAACAGAGACTACTCAGAGTTCAAGGTCTATAGCTGGGTTTATGGACGTGGGCAATCACAAGAAAGGAAAAGATTCCCTAGACGCCACTACAAACCTAAATTTGATACAGATAACTCAAGTGACAGATCATCCAGCGACACAGATCGTTCAAAAAACTCCAAGGCTACCCATACAAAAAAACCTCCTTCGGGAGTGACAACCAGGGCAAAAAGAGGCCCCATAGAAGTGGATCCACCCGCAGAGGTGGGCAAAACTTCAGGATCTACAAGAAAAAAATCAGGAAAGAGAACATAATCTTCAATTTATCTAATAGAACCTTCACTGAAGCAGAACTGTCTGTCCTAAATAAAGGCTTAACATTTGTCCCGACCCATACCCCGGATCTCTTTGAAGATCAGGTAGACCTATACAAATTCAGCAGACGCCTCAGGCTCAAGGAATACTTTGGCACGAACACAGAAACGGCTCCCCCCAGCACTAGTCTACATAAAAAAGGCACCTTTGACCCCATCTCTACCAACCTCGCCATCAAAAACTTTACTGGATACATGCAACAAAAAATCAAATCCATGCATGCGGCACCCTCCAAGGTACACAGAAATTTATCCTTAATCGAAAGAAAAGCTCTCAAAGATTTGAGTAGCTACACAGATATTACAATTCGCTCCGCTGACAAAGGCGGAGGAATTGTCATACAGGATATGTCGGCATACAAGAATAAAATCTACCGACAACTATCAGACACCCAGACCTACCGCCAACTAGATACTGACCCTACCATACTGTTCAAGAAAAAACTCGATGTCTTCCTAACAGACGCGGTATCTTCAAACATCATACCCAACAGCATCAAAACGGCGCTTACCAACGATTACCCTAAAACGCCACTAATCTACACATTACCCAAATTGCACAAGAATGCTACGAACCCACCAGGCAGGCCGATAATATCAGCCAGAGATTCCATTTTTTATACTACCGCACAATTCTTGGACCTTTTCTTGCAGCCAATCGTACAAAAGCAAACAACATATTTAAAGGATACGAATACGCTACTACTACATCTGCAAGACATCCCTCCATCATCGACCACATATCTACTGTGCACCATCGATGTAATATCTCTGTATACCAACATTCCTCATACCAGGGGCTTGGAATCAGTCAGAAGAGCGGTAAACAGCAGTGGAATCTACCAAGGTCCGGATAGCAACTTCTTTATTGAACTACTGGACATGACCTTAACTAACAACTATTTCTTGTTCGATAACAAGTTCTATATTCAACAATCGGGAGTCGCAATGGGGTCTTGCGTGGCGCCGAGTGTCGCTAATATATTCATGCACGATGTTGAGCATGACCTCTTCTTCTCTGACAACCGCATTGCAAATAAAATCAAAGCCTACTATCGTTATATAGACGATATTCTGTTAATATATGAAGATACACAGGAATCGTTTATAGAATTAATGGAAGACATCAATCAAAAAGATCCAGACATCAAGTTCACCAGTCATTCGAGCTACAGTGAAGTAAATTTTCTGGACGTTACCATCATGCAAACAGTTAACAACCCCCTCACCACCAAAGTGTACCACAAAGCTACGGACAGGAACACTCTGCTTCATGGCAGTAGCTTCCATCCTTCCCCTGCTAAGTGGGCACTGCCATACTCACAGTTCTTGAGGGCACTGCGCATCTGCTCCTCCAAAAATGATGCAGATAAGGAGATGTCTGACATGATACAAAAGTTTAGAGTCAGGGGGTATCCTCTGAAACTACTACTCAAGACCAAAGAGAAAGTGTTATCTATGGATAGAAACACCTTACTACGTACCACCATCAACACCTCTCAGAAGAAAAACGTAATTTGGACACAGTGTTTCACCACTAACAGCAACAAACTAATGACAGAGGCCAGAAGAATATGGCCCATAGTCAACACAGACAAACATCTCCCGTCTCTTAACAATTATAAAATCATGCCAGCGTACAAACGCAGCAAAAACATTAAAGACCTTGTAGTCCACAACGATGTGTCCAAATGTAAGGACAAAGTCTCCACAACCTTTCTACAGCGCAAAAACGGCAACTACAGATGCCTCAAATGTGTAACCTGTAGCAACCTAGAAATAGGTGATCAGTTCTACCACCCACGCACAGGAGAAAAGCTGTTTATAAAACACCCATTGACCTGTAGTAGTCAATACGTTGTATATTACATAAAATGCCCATGTGGATACCTCTACGTGGGGAAAACTATAAGACAATTCAAGGAGCGCATTGCGCTACACAAATCAAGTATCAAAGCAGCTTTAAACAACAAAGGGACTGACCAGCCTGTTGCTAGGCATTGGAAGGAACTGAAACATACTATCCCTAACATGAGATACAAAATGATAGATTGGATCCCCCCAAACGTCAGAGGTGGCGACAGGGGGAAAGCCCTCCTCAAGTGTGAAGCCAGATGGATTCACAAATTGGAGACTGTACAGCCGAACGGACTAAATGAACTGCAACCAATGTCTTGTTTCCTATGATCAGATCAAAAAAGTGGCGTCAACTGGATGCCCCCATGGATACGCATTAATGACATTAAGGAATGATTGAACTTTCCCCCACACATCAGATATATTGTTTATGGTCATTCTTTTGTTTCTTCAGGATGATTTCGCCCAAATTGTTGGACATTGTGATATCCATAAAATTGGACAGATAAATTGGACAGATTTATTGCTGCGAACTTGATTATTCTTATTGCCAATGATCAAATTGTGATCTTTCCCCAACACATTCCATATATTGTTTATGGCCATTTTTCTTGCTTCCTTAGGATGATTTCGCCCAAATTGTTGGATAATCTGATATCCAAAAATTGGACAGATAAATTGGACAGATTTATTGTTGCGAATTTTATTGCATTTATTGACTATTATGCCGTGATCTAAAAATCCGCTTGGTCTGTTATGAACACACAGTTTGTATCAGTTACGACAACAGTGCTTTAGATGTTTTCTAATCTCATATGCAGTTGTTCACGTACGTGCCGTTTTTTGTCTTTAACCATTACATCTGTTTCTTTACAGTGCTACGCATCATCTTCCCACAGCCGGCCTGGACCATGAGCATCCCCACTTTATTTATTTCGACACACCACTTGTGCAATAGCCACCAAAGCCGCTACTTTGAACCCCACATTTATTGTGGTTACCATGGTAACCTCCGAACACGTTTGGCGCACACCCCTTGACAGCACGGGTCTGCTGACTACCAGTGAGTCTGACGTCATCAGCACCACGCCGACTGAGGGGCAGGTGATGGGTGCACACGAATTGCTGCATTGTTTGAATCCACTATAAATGTAAGTACTGTATTTCTTTCACACCATGTCTTGATAAAGGGCACACAGCCCGAAACGTCGTCACACTTCCCAGTGTTGGTGTTATTTATTTAACCACCCTATACCTTATTCAAAAATCCCTGGAGTGCCAGCAGAAATTCTCTCTGTATATTCTCCCTCATCTGAGGGTTGCAAGGCACCCGGGTCGCTGTGGACCTACAGCAAGTGCCAGGACTCAAACTCTACTGTATTTTCCGTTGCATCCAGATCACTGGACTCAGGAAACCGAGGCACAGCTCCCCCATAAAATACTCAAGGCAGCACTTTTCTGTTGTTTGTCCACACTACCATCACGTTTGGAGCACATCACTCGCAGTGGCTGCTCAGGATATGTCCAAAGATGCAACCATCCCCGGCTTCAAGGATATCACCCTATCAGTGGGTGCCACTCTGATACTTTCGGACTCAGATGCCGACAACATACTCTTCAAGGAAAGATTTACAGACAAAGACGATCTACCCCCAACGGAACACCTAATTACCCTATTAACTCGTCTCAAGAAGCGTGAAATTGACTTTTTTCTGCACGGAGTCACTCTCTCGGATTACTTCCGAGAGAAAAAAATCCCGAGAGGATTCCGCATAAAAAACGTGCCCACAATTGGCAGAAACAACCCTGAATTTTGCAAAAGATGGACATCGGTGCTTAACAAATGTTCCCACGACCTTATCCTCCTCGTTATAGAGGAATCCAAAAGAGAACTTATGCTGGTCAAAGAAAAAATACAAAGCTTTGAAAATAACTATCTACCCACTATTACAGCCGACAAAAGCCAAGATTGGATGCTACAACTGGACACACAAATCAACAAATATAGACAAGAACTTATCCAATTCAAGAAAACCAAACTGGAAACAGTTAACAGAGACTACTCAGAGTTCAAGGTCTATAGCTGGGTTTATGGACGTGGGCAATCACAAGAAAGGAAAAGATTCCCTAGACGCCACTACAAACCTAAATTTGATACAGATAACTCAAGTGACAGATCATCCAGCGACACAGATCGTTCAAAAAACTCCAAGGCTACCCATACAAAAAAACCTCCTTCGGGAGTGACAACCAGGGCAAAAAGAGGCCCCATAGAAGTGGATCCACCCGCAGAGGTGGGCAAAACTTCAGGATCTACAAGAAAAAAATCAGGGAAGAGAACATAATCTTCAATTTATCTAATAGAACCTTCACTGAAGCAGAACTGTCTGTCCTAAATAAAGGCTTAACATTTGTCCCGACCCATACCCCGGATCTCTTTGAAGATCAGGTAGACCTATACAAATTCAGCAGACGTCTCAGGCTCAAGGAATACTTTGGCACGAACACAGAAACGGCTCCCCCCAGCACTAGTCTACATAAAAAAGGCACCTTTGACCCCATCTCTACCAACCTCGCCATCAAAAACTTTACTGGATACATGCAACAAAAAATCAAATCCATGCATGCGGCACCCTCCAAGGTACACAGAAATTTATCCTTAATCGAAAGAAAAGCTCTCAAAGATTTGAGTAGCTACACAGATATTACAATTCGCTCCGCTGACAAAGGCGGAGGAATTGTCATACAGGATATGTCGGCATACAAGAATGAAATCTACCGACAACTATCAGACACCCAGACCTACCGCCAACTAGATACTGACCCTACCATACTGTTCAAGAAAAAACTCGATGTCTTCCTAACAGACGCGGTATCTTCAAACATCATACCCAACAGCATCAAAACGGCGCTTACCAACGATTACCCTAAAACGCCACTAATCTACACATTACCCAAATTGCACAAGAATGCTACGAACCCACCAGGCAGGCCGATAATATCAGCCAGAGATTCCATTTTTTATACTACCGCACAATTCTTGGACCTTTTCTTGCAGCCAATCGTACAAAAGCAAACAACATATTTAAAGGATACGAATACGCTACTACTACATCTGCAAGACATCCCTCCATCATCGACCACATATCTACTGTGCACCATCGATGTAATATCTCTGTATACCAACATTCCTCATACCAGGGGCTTGGAATCAGTCAGAAGAGCGGTAAACAGCAGTGGAATCTACCAAGGTCCGGATAGCAACTTCTTTATTGAACTACTGGACATGACCTTAACTAACAACTATTTCTTGTTCGATAACAAGTTCTATATTCAACAATCGGGAGTCGCAATGGGGTCTTGCGTGGCGCCGAGTGTCGCTAATATATTCATGCACGATGTTGAGCATGACCTCTTCTTCTCTGACAACCGCATTGCAAATAAAATCAAAGCCTACTATCGTTATATAGACGATATTCTGTTAATATATGAAGATACACAGGAATCGTTTATAGAATTAATGGAAGACATCAATCAAAAAGATCCAGACATCAAGTTCACCAGTCATTCGAGCTACAGTGAAGTAAATTTTCTGGACGTTACCATCATGCAAACAGTTAACAACCCCCTCACCACCAAAGTGTACCACAAAGCTACGGACAGGAACACTCTGCTTCATGGCAGTAGCTTCCATCCTTCCCCTGCTAAGTGGGCACTGCCATACTCACAGTTCTTGAGGGCACTGCGCATCTGCTCCTCCAAAAATGATGCAGATAAGGAGATGTCTGACATGATACAAAAGTTTAGAGTCAGGGGGTATCCTCTGAAACTACTACTCAAGACCAAAGAGAAAGTGTTATCTATGGATAGAAACACCTTACTACGTACCACCATCAACACCTCTCAGAAGAAAAACGTAATTTGGACACAGTGTTTCACCACTAACAGCAACAAACTAATGACAGAGGCCAGAAGAATATGGCCCATAGTCAACACAGACAAACATCTCCCGTCTCTTAACAATTATAAAATCATGCCAGCGTACAAACGCAGCAAAAACATTAAAGACCTTGTAGTCCACAACGATGTGTCCAAATGTAAGGACAAAGTCTCCACAACCTTTCTACAGCGCAAAAACGGCAACTACAGATGCCTCAAATGTGTAACCTGTAGCAACCTAGAAATAGGTGATCAGTTCTACCACCCACGCACAGGAGAAAAGCTGTTTATAAAACACCCATTGACCTGTAGTAGTCAATACGTTGTATATTACATAAAATGCCCATGTGGATACCTCTACGTGGGGAAAACTATAAGACAATTCAAGGAGCGCATTGCGCTACACAAATCAAGTATCAAAGCAGCTTTAAACAACAAAGGGACTGACCAGCCTGTTGCTAGGCATTGGAAGGAACTGAAACATACTATCCCTAACATGAGATACAAAATGATAGATTGGATCCCCCCAAACGTCAGAGGTGGCGACAGGGGGAAAGCCCTCCTCAAGTGTGAAGCCAGATGGATTCACAAATTGGAGACTGTACAGCCGAACGGACTAAATGAACTGCAACCAATGTCTTGTTTCCTATGATCAGATCAAAAAAGTGGCGTCAACTGGATGCCCCCATGGATACGCATTAATGACATTAAGGAATGATTGAACTTTCCCCCACACATCAGATATATTGTTTATGGTCATTCTTTTGTTTCTTCAGGATGATTTCGCCCAAATTGTTGGACATTGTGATATCCATAAAATTGGACAGATAAATTGGACAGATTTATTGCTGCGAACTTGATTATTCTTATTGCCAATGATCAAATTGTGATCTTTCCCCAACACATTCCATATATTGTTTATGGCCATTTTTCTTGCTTCCTTAGGATGATTTCGCCCAAATTGTTGGATAATCTGATATCCAAAAATTGGACAGATAAATTGGACAGATTTATTGTTGCGAATTTTATTGCATTTATTGACTATTATGCCGTGATCTAAAAATCCGCTTGGTCTGTTATGAACACACAGTTTGTATCAGTTACGACAACAGTGCTTTAGATGTTTTCTAATCTCATATGCAGTTGTTCACGTACGTGCCGTTTTTTGTCTTTAACCATTACATCTGTTTCTTTACAGTGCTACGCATCATCTTCCCACAGCCGGCCTGGACCATGAGCATCCCCACTTTATTTATTTCGACACACCACTTGTGCAATAGCCACCAAAGCCGCTACTTTGAACCCCACATTTATTGTGGTTACCATGGTAACCTCCGAACACGTTTGGCGCACACCCCTTGACAGCACGGGTCTGCTGACTACCAGTGAGTCTGACGTCATCAGCACCACGCCGACTGAGGGGCAGGTGATGGGTGCACACGAATTGCTGCATTGTTTGAATCCACTATAAATGTAAGTACTGTATTTCTTTCACACCATGTCTTGATAAAGGGCACACAGCCCGAAACGTCGTCACACTTCCCAGTGTTGGTGTTATTTATTTAACCACCCTATACCTTATTCAAAAATCCCTGGAGTGCCAGCAGAAATTCTCTCTGTATATATATATATATATATATATATATATATAAAAGGAATCTTTTGCTATTTTGCTATTTTTTTTATCATGCAGCTTTTCATCACAGACTGTCTATTTTTGTAATTATGTTATTTGTGTTTGAGCTGTTCGGGAGCCCCAGAGGAAAGTACTGTTAAAAGTATTCACAAGGATGTACCCACTAAAGAAACCCTTATTTGTGTGGAGCCATCCACAATACTGTGAGGAGGGTATGCTAATCTATCCTTGGAATATCCCTGTATGTTAAAGAAACCTTTATGTGTCTTACCTTCTTCACACTGATAGTGAGTAGGGTAGGCCCATCTACCATTTGAAGTCCACACATACCATAAGGTGAGTAGCAGCAAGCCATCGGATCTCCCCAGCCCCCAGCACTGCTCTTTCTCAGGTCAGTATCAGTGGCGTAACAAAAACTTTTGCTCCCCCCGCCGGGACAATTTTGCAGCCCCCCCTGGGACAATTTCGCCGCCGCCCCCTGTTAAAAGAAAAGACCCCCCCGGGAGCTGGCAGGGGGGTCCATGCGGCGCGGGGGTACCTGTGGACAGGGAGAGCCTGGAGGTCCCTGCGGCGCTGAATATGATGTTGCCTGGGTCCCTGCAGTGAAGTGGAAATAATGCGCTATCTCCGCCGCCCGGTGGCGCGGGAAGGGCTTCTAACTTTGAAAACACTGGCTGCACACTGATTGGCTGAGATTCAGACAATCAGCATGCGCCCAGTGTTTTCAAAGTCACAAGCGCTTCCCGCGCAGCCGCATGGCGGTAGCGCGTTGTTTCCACTTCACTGCAGGGACCCGGACATCGTCATACTCAGCGCCGCAGGGACCTCCAGGCTCTCCCTGAACACAGGTACCCCTGCGCCGCACGGACCCCCCTGCCAGCTCCCCGCTGCACCCACAAGCAGTGGGGAGCTGGCGGAGAAACAATAGCGCACGCAGACCCCGGCGGCTGCGGCCCCATAGTTACGCCACTGGTCAGTAAAGTAGCCTCCAGACAGCAGCAGACTATCCTTTCTTTCTCCGGCATTTCTCTTCTTCCCTCCGGCATTCCTCTGCTTCCCTCAGCTCGTTATGGAGCTGCGGTGGCCAATGTTTTTGCTAAATGATCAGATTCAGTTCCTTAGGATGCAACAGTTGATCATAGAAGGACATAGGAGCTGTCTATATACACAAGACGTCTGCTGAAGCATTGGTAACTAAGTCCATCTTCAAATCAGCCCTGAATTACACCTATTGAGCGATGAAGGCAGAAGGATTTTGTCTGATTCCTGTAATATCAGGTGCTGCTGATGTAGTCTGTCCCAGATGAGAAGTGTCTACACTGTGCACAGTATGCAAAAGAACAAAGGGAAAGTACTATTTTTTTGTGGGGCACTGCTGCTGGTCTTATTTTAAAATATAACTTTTAATTCAAGATAATTTAAAAGAGGAAGGACCATGGTCCCTTACAAATATAATACACAAAATACACAACACAAATATAAGTACAAAGACACATACCAATGCTGCAGAGATACAAACATAAATCTATTAGGCTAGTGTTTGGTTTCGGAGATAACTAGCAATTATAACTCTATATTGGACATACCTAGGAAGCCATTCTGGTGAAAAGTACATATAGAATGGGCTCCTTTTGTGCACAGCAGAGCCCTTCACCCACTTACTAACTATAGTTTTCATAGTTCTCAACAGACCAGCCAGTAAAACCTTTGCCCCCTTCCCTTTTTGTTTTTCACCTTCCTATAGGTGTAATCCACCTTCCTCACTGTAATCACTGAAGTACACCCAAGATGGGTCTTTGAAAGGGGCATAGTGGGATGTGTGGCACAATATGTGTCTACTGTACTTTCACTTTTTGGCATCTGCAGTTGGCACACTTGGCTGAACATTATCCTGCTGTTTATGACTGTACTTACCAGCACACAGCTCTTCACATAGTTAAAGACCAGAGCTTTGATTGTAAATGTCTCTCCTTGTACCACAGAGTAGGGTAAGATCAGGTCGATGAAGTATGGTTGGAAGGTGGTGAGTCCAACATCCTTTATCTCACTAACTCCAGAATTCCCCAGGCAGATAGCATCAGTTACCCACTTAGTGATAGTATCTGGGGTAGTCAAGTTCAGCTCTGTGTGCCCCTCTGGCCTGTCAAACAAGATTTAGTCTTGTTTTTATCAGCTATAATGTTAAATTACTAAACAATCCTATACAATAAAAGAACCGGTGGCCACTAGATGTCACCCAAAAATTCATGTATTTCTCTGAGAACAGTAGGGATGTCAATCCCGGGGCATTTTTTTAATCCTGGAATTCGAGATTGAAAAATGCCCAATCCCAGGATTCCCAGGAAGTTGGGGATGGGTGAAGTCGGGCAGCGTCTGAGCAAATGGTCAGACACTGCCCGGCATTACAGTCTAATCTCAAAGTCCTGGGATTGGAAACACCAATCCTGTGATTGAAATCTCGGCTTTTAGGGGACAAATCCTGGGATCCCGCTGATCCTGATCCTGGGATTGGCCACTTTAGTGAACAGCCGCTGATACTGTTCGGCCATGAACAGCCACTGACATTACTGTTATGTTTTATCAATTTGATGTGCTGGTAACTAGTAAATGATTAATTCTGAACTTAATGCAATATTAATGTTTACAACTACAACAATACAATTACCACTAATACTCTTACTGCATCAAATGTTAACTGACACATATAGGCATCGATATATTATACCCGCACGTCACATTTGGGTATAATGCTTTATGCTTCGCCGACGAATCGGGAAGCAGCAGCACCAAGATATATTAACATCTCAGATGCCTAAGAGGGGAAGTGAAAACTCTCCCTCCAGTAATCGCTGCTAGAACGTCCACAGCAAATCCGCCTAGTGCGGAAGCATTGTGCATCATGGCCCTCTTGCGATATAGTAGAAATAGATATATTAGATGCACAGTATATTTGTACTTGCAATACTGACCACAAAGCCCATATTTTCAGACCACCCAGATGCTGCACAGGTGTAGTCATTACTGACTGTCACATTTTCAAACATGTGATGTATTTATACTTAACTGACACATTCTACAGATCCACAGGTGGCCTGGAAAACATGAACTGTTGGTAGATCTCGAGGACTGGTTTGACCACCCCTGTTCTACAGCAACAAATACAATATGAAGGCCATACATTGTATGATAGCTAGGGCAGAGAAATACGTACCCCACAGAAACTAGATCAAACAACCAGGTGTCTGGGAAGTATTCCCTTGTGTGAGGCTTCTTCAGCTCTTCACCTTTTTCTTGGAAATCAAAAGAAATATTAGAGCTATAGTAGGTGAAAGGAAGAAGGAGACAAGGGAAAGGGAATGAAAGAACCAACTGAATGAAGTACTGTACAGTATAATTAACTGATTGTCCGCTGTATAAACTGAGACCTGGAAATAAAGTAATATCCTGCAGTACATCTCGGATCAGCCAATACAGCATGTCTACCTCACATTTGGCAGAAAGCAGGTTTATATAACTTTAGGGGTATACACACAGTGCGATTGCTTTGCTATTTGTTTCCGTTTCGATTGGGATTTAATCGGGAACGAATCGAACGCATTAGATTCGAACCATATAGTACAGATCTGTATTATAGAGCCTTGCCTGCACAGTCTATTTTTCTACTCGATTATATATGAGGACATATCTGTATATACTTATACTCTCTTGAATTGGACAGTAGTGATAGAGGAGGAATATCAGAAATTTTTGGGCTCGCTAGGCTTATTAGGGTCTGATTATTGCACTTTTTCCTTTTTGTATTGGAAAGTGACTAGGGCAGTGGCATCAGTGTTTTCCATAGGCTTTATTGAAGCATTACATAATCAGTGTACAGCAGTTGCAAAAGCCGGTCATTTCCATGGCTAGATGTGCCTTCTGGATGTTTTGGAAAACCTACAGTAGATCCTTAAATTGATCACTACTTTGGGGGCATAAAAGGCTTTTTAATTATTTCCAACCAGTGCAATTTTTTTGTGGCCTTCACCTTAATTTGGAGAACTGATTATTTACACTACCTTGCTAAGCTGATATTTGTGTTATTGATATTTAGCATGTGACCTCAGTTCTGTCATGTGGCTTGTGCTAGTAGGTTCCTGCTAACTGGTAAGAATATCCATGTTGTAGGGATGTTGTGGAGATTGGTATTATAGAAATATATAGAAATAGTCAACTAGAATACATCTGGGATGCAGAGGATCATTTTGGGAATTCCAATTGAGTGGTGATTTGCTATAAAGGGTATAAACTTAATTTAATAATAATCTCCAAACAAACCACACGTACAGCCCCTCAATATTAGCCACAATGGCTTTAAGCTCATTTGGGGATGTCCTCTTTATGCTGTCCCCATGTACTCTATGGCCCTTATTCTAGTTGATTCGGATGGATACGTATTTCGGACAGGAACCGAGTGTTCTTTGCCTCGCCTAGCGTGCGGATCGCTCACAGCATCCGAATGTGGTAAGATACCGAGCATACAGACCGCGAGTGGATGTTTCATGTGAACAACTCCTCCATCTGTGGCCCTTATTCTAGTTGATTTGGACAGATGCGTATTTCGGACAGGAACCGATTGTGTTCTTAGCCCAGCCGAGCGTACGGAGCGCTCACAGCATCCGAATGTGGTAAGACGCTGAGCATACAAACCATGAGTGGATGTTCCATGTGAACACCTCCTCCATCTGTGGTAACCTCCCCCATCCTCCGATGGTCGCCGACCATCGAATGATGGACCGAGCGGTCATGCAGCACCGAGTGCTCCAGACCACTTGGACATTTTTCCATATGAAAGCAGGGATATGGGTGGGCAGCTGGCATCCGGCTATGTCAGTTGTCCGGCCGCCACACGTGCATCACAGCCACATTACCATACGTACGCCCAGCATTTTCATGGGAACGCCCATGAAACGCGGGGCGTACGCATATGGTAATGAGCCCAAACAGCCCTTCAGGCCCCACTCCACCCCCTTCTTGGATGGTTCTGTACGATCGTTTTCTGCACGGACCTCACTCCACGTTCGGACGTGCGAAGCGTTCTCACATGCGCAGATACACCTCTGCACATGCGTAAATACCAAACATCGACCCTCCGATGGTTGGCGATAAAGATTTTTGGAGGGTTTGTAATTCTCTGCTTGCATAGGATGACACATAAAGATAATGTGGCTATATCCAGATTTCTGGCTTGTATGGGAACTGGAGTTATTAAATACTTGCAGGTGAGGTACAAGGTGGTGAAAGTACTGTATGCCAATCTAATAGAGAACATTCAGCTAAGGAAGTCTGTTTTAGGTTATTGAGAGACCCAGACTATTTTCCATCTTATGATTGGTTTCTATAAGGTCATTTTTGGGTGGATGGCCATGAATCTTTGAACCTGGCTATGGAGGGAAACTCTTTGCTGGCCACAATGGTGTTTAGGTAGCAATTCCCATTTGATATTGGCAAGTTCCACAAGGAAGGATCTAGTTGCAAACTCATGGAGGGACAATTACGTGGCCATTTAAGGGCGGTTATTCTCCCAAATCCTGGTTGTGCTACTGTGAGTGCCACATCTATAATTTCAGTTACACATTTTAGCTTATGCTGAGGTTGTGCAATAGTTTCTTACTGGGATATGGTCATTAGGTCAATGAGCGGAAGGTCTACATGCATTGGGTCGGCCTCTGAAGATCGACATGTCAGAAGGTTCACATGGAGTTAGGATGACGGGGTCATTAGGTCGACACATGCATCAGGTTGACATGGACTAGGTCGTCAGTCAAAACGGTTGACATGGGGTATTTACCTTTTTTTAAACATGTGCCGAAAGGCGGTATTTCATGCCCTATAAAATAATGAGCCAATCATAGTGAGACACCGTGCCCGAAGCATGGGGAGCGCAGCGAGCCATGCGACGTGATGTGGTAAACTTTTATATTGTCCATAAAAATGAGAAAACCCCATCTCTACCTTTTGACGGTCGACCTAGCCTATGTGGACCCAATGCACATGTCGACCTAATGACCCGGTCATTCCCTTTAACTCTCCTAGTTTATATAAATGATA
The DNA here is from genome assembly GCF_055691185.1 of Crinia signifera. NCBI lineage: Eukaryota > Metazoa > Chordata > Amphibia > Anura > Myobatrachidae > Crinia > Crinia signifera. The sequence continues at coordinate 255,676,124 of NC_139222.1, forward strand.
TTAAGTAGATAATATGCCATTACCTTTAGTACTTTTATCCTTTTTGCGATGCACTGAAGAGCGTCCAGCAAATCCACTCGGAACACAGGTCGGAGGTTTACTTATTTGTGTGTTGGTAATAATTTTTAGATTGTATAACTTTAGTAGAAAAAAAAATTGTAATAGTCAAAATAAATATACTAAATAATTATAAAAATACACCTAAATTGTATTTTCTACAACAAAGATAACTACAATGTTAGTAGACTGACCTAGTTATTTTTATTCAATGTAGTATTTTGTCCAGTTAACAATAATACAAAGTTTTTTTTCTCCATGAATTCTGTGGCCCCAGCTTTAATGATCCAGTATTAAACAAATATGTTACTAAGGCGCCTTATATATATAAAATATATGCACAGCATTGGACTGGGATATCAAGCGCTCACAGACAGTGGTACTGGCTTAAGGGGTGTGTCCGGCCACCAGAGAGACTTTGCCAACCATTATTATGCAGAAAACATGGATACCACAGTGTCTATTCATACATTTTTCACCTCTAGTACAGGGTTGCCGACTTTTACATTCTCCTCTCCGGGAGAACCCCGGAGAGGAGACTGTCAGCATCACTTCTGGGGGCGGGGCCTGATGGAGACATCATCAGTCCCTGCCCGCAGTGATTCAAATCACGCAAAATGTGGGTTTTCAATGAGGGGGCGGAGCTAAATATGTCCGATTTGCATATTTAGCCCCTCCCCATTTGCCGAAAAGCCACAAATCGCGGAATTCAAGCTTCTTCTGCACCCAGGTACATGGGGGGGGGGGGGGGGAACCGCCGGAATCCGGGAGGGTTGCCCACCTTTCCGGGGGGCCGGGAGGGGGACCCGATTTTCGGGATCCTCCCGGCCATTCCAGGAGGGTTGGCAACCCTGCTCTAGCAGTTAACTGACACTTTAATACTGTACAATAACAATTTTTAATTTTAATTGACTGTCAGAAACAGTGCGGGAATTTTAATAGGATGAGAGATTCAGAAAGGTTTTTTTTTTAAAGCAATCATTTTTACTGCAAAACTGGTTTTTGCAGTGTAAAGATTGCCGCTTTAAAAATAATGGAGATTTCTTACCAAACCTCTCACTTTCTGTATCTCTCATCCTTTTAAATTCCACCCCTGGTATCAGAATAGGGGGTAGAACCCAACCAAGGGATTTCACAAGTACCCCTTTGGGCCTGTCCAACTCTGTTCCCAAACATCCGGAAGACTCCTAAATTTAAGGGAGTTTCCACTGTCAATGGCATATTACTTGTTCCCCACAACATGCGTCTGTGATAAGGAGGCAAAATACATTAGCTATGTGTGTGAGGCCACTTTGCATGGACCTTGCACATTATAATGGCTGCTGCTGCAGTTGGGCAGGTCCCTCGTTGAAAACGTATAGTGACTTTATAAATAGTTTTTTAAGGATTTTCTTTTACCAAGGATTTATTCAATTACTTATTTTTACCTCATTCTTATCCATCTGCAGTAGTGCACGCAGGGGGGGTTTCTGAGTACCCAGAAACCCCCCCAGGAGTCTAAGGGCACTAGGCTGAAAGCTGAGGGTCCCCTCTTTCCATGGGTACAAGATTTTAAAAAATCGGCCCTTGGGAACCGGAGATATCTGACTTCAAAGCAGTGGTCCCCATTCAAGCCTGTTAATTGCTATTCCCAGTCAGATATTTAAGGTTCTGTCAGACTTAGAGTTTTTCTGAGGGTATATTCCAAAAGCTGGGACTCTCTCCCTTTGAAGGACACTAGTAGCTTGTCTCTACTGTTCCCAGAACCAGAGATATCAGCCTTCCAGTAGCTGGTTACTGCTCCAGCTTCACACACCTGGTATGTAGTTTTTCATACTCATTGGAAGATTGCTCTGCCCCCTGAACAATGATCCCCTAGTCCCCAATACCATTTGGTAGGTGGGATTCTCTAGTTTTTAATTCCATTAAAATCTAAGAAATCTATTTCTGGGAACTGGAGATATCTACAGTCAAGCAAGCTGTCCTCCCACCAGAAAATTATGAATAATAAGACCACTCCACTATCCACCCTTCCTCTGCGTATTAAACATCCTCTACCAACCTGAAAGTTATGTATCAGGGCCCCTTCATTCAGCCCAATGCCCCCTTCTCCCACCATCTGTGCAGTAAAGGGGTAATTAGTGGAAATTACTGATCCAGGCCCTACATGCTGAGCGGTTGATATAATACCCCCTACCACCCGGGGGACATCAAAGCTTTCCCCCACCCCTACCGCTGGAGGATCGGTAGGTGCCCCAATACATTGTTATGCCCAGGGTTCTACACTGCTGTTGACGCCCCTGTATATATGTATATACATATATATATATATATATATATATATATATATCAGGGTTGCTTACCTGACCCTCTCCTTCAGGGAGAAAATGCTCTGTTCCTGGACTTCCCTGGTAATGTAGGATTGCCATCACCTGTGGTGACACCTTTCTTATCAATTACCCAGCTCCCCACAGGTGATGGCAATCATACATTACCATGGAAGTCCAGGAACAGAGCATTTTCTCCCTGAAGGAGGGGGTCAGGTAGGTAACCCTGATATTATTATTATTAATATTAATATACATTTGGTCTATCTATAATACTTTAACTGACCCGGCATATACTGGGTCACCTAAGTGTCCATCTCCGTGCTTTGCTCCGCCCCACTGGAAACCCCCTTCTGAAAATCCTGCGTTTGCCACTGATCTGTGTCTGGCTGGATAAGAAAGTTAAAGAAACCTGATTGAGTTTTGTCCCTACTTCAGTTTTGTGAGTTGGGGTATGCTTTAAAGAAAACGTTATGCATTTATTCTCGCACGCTTTGAAGTGAGTGGAAAGTACATGTATTGCCTTGTCCTTTCAGTGGGTGGATCTGGTAAAGGCCCTAAAAAATACCTTTAAAAGTGTTAAACCAAACACATTGATGTGGGTGTGGTATGTTTCACTATCCACTATAGAAAAACATTCATCCCGTATTTGTTGTGTTTTAAACAACACATGTATATCCATTTCTTCTTTTTTACATAACATTTGGCCTTATTCTGGTCGGTGCGGTCGGATCCGAATATGCTGCCAGGACCGAGCGTCCTGAGCCCCGCCTTCCGTACGGATCGCTCACTCCGTCCGAATGCGGTAAGCCGCTGACCGCACGGAGCACGAGTGTATTTCTTACGGATACACCTCCTCCATCTCTGGGAACCTCCCCCATCATTCGATGGTCGCAGACCATCGAATGCAGGACCGAGTGGTCAGGCAGCATCCGAGTGCTCAGACCACTCGGGCATTTCTCCGTGCAAAAGCAGGGATCTGGGCGGGCAGCTGACATCCGGCAATGTCATATGTCCGCCCCCTACACGTGCGTCACGGCCGCATTACCATACGTACGCCCCGCATTTTCATGGGAACGCCCATGAAACGCGGGGTGTACACATATGGTAATGAGCCCAAACAGCCCTTCACGCCCCTCTCCACCCCCTGTTCGTAGTGTCCACAATTCATGCGGAATTTGGACGTACATCCCGTTCGCACATGCGCAGAGACGCCTCTGCAAATGCGCAAACACCAAACATCGGCGGACCGACCGCACGCGGACATAACCGCACCAACCAGAATAAGGGCCATAGTGAGAAATGATTGAAGAAAAAGAAAGAAAGTTACATTACTACAAAAGATACTGTTCATAGATAGCGCTCTGAAAATAATCTAAATAAGTTATGATTGTTTAGAAACAGCTCATCTGTGTTTTTGCACCTTGATTACTCATCATTTTTACTTATAAGGAATGAATTATAGTTTAAACATACCTCAAAAAAAGCAGAAGCATCTAAGTGAATGTCCCAAAAATTTTCTAGCAGAGTCTCATTTTCTTTGCAAAGATGCACCTTAGGTTCCCTCATTTGGAATGGAGGAGGTGCTCCTGAATGAAGAATCGTTGCCATATTCTGTAACTGTACACAAAATGATAACAGAAATACATTCCTTTTTTTGATTACTAATTATCTGCAGAAGGTGATTCATAATTACAACAATGTGAGAGCTGCTCAATCAAATTAGTTATGCCCCCCAGGTGCACACCGTAGGGCATTAGTAATAAGATTTGAATAACCAACATAATAGAAGGCAATTCAGAGATCTTAGTTACATATGTTTTGCAAAAAGATATGGTAAGCTTCCGGGCCTCGTCAAGGATAACAGCACCCAATCTGGGCCATATAATTGTCTACTGTAAGGCTCCATGATAACAGCACTTACCAATATATCTAAGTTGAGAGCCAGCCTATCAGGAGTTACCCTGATTCATAATTGTCAGCTTTTTTTTTTTTTTACTCTAGAAAACGGATAACTGACTTACTAGAAATCAGTTTAAGGAGCGCTTATGATGATTATGCTCAATCAAAGGCTGCAGCTTATAGGGCGTAGTCAGTTCCCTTAATGGAAAAAAACAGGAAGGGTATAAAGCAGCGCTAGGAATAAAAATTATTTAATAGAAAATTGCTGAACCAAGTGTATTAATAAGTATGATATTCTTTAATAACACAATAAACTAATAAAAATGCATGGCAAAATCCACAAGTTCAAGTACCGGATGCAAACAAGGAAATAATAAAAACTCCATAAATGACCTGCACTGAACCGGGCTGAGAGTCCCCTTGTTGTAGGGGTCCTGCAAATAATTTTATAATCCTGACTTCTGCTGGAGGTAATGTCCTGTGGTTAAAGATGTTATGATTACCCAGTCCAGACAGCCTCAACCAGTGTGCGGATTGTATCCAGGTTAAAGAAGCCAAGTATCTCCTCAATGATTGGGGCATCTGTTCAGAATATTCAGCAGGTAAAGAGTGTGGAACCCAGGATTACAAAATTCTTTGCAGGACTCCTACAACAAGGGGAGTCTCAGCCTGATTCAATGCAGGTCATTTACACAGTTTTTATTATTTCCTTGTTTGCATCAGGTCCTTGAACTTGTGGATTTTACCATGAATTAAACTAGTCTTTCTATTGCAAAAGCCAGTAAAATAAGTCTTAACCCAGTGTATTTTCAGAGTGGGTTCCAACGGAGAAGGTGCGGAGAGCAATATCTCTTCCATGATGTCTCCAGTGACAGGAGACATAACGCACTCCAGATATGGATTTGTGTATTTCAGAGAAGCATTAATCCTCTCAGCTATATCAATAGCAATAATGTTCAGCCCCACCAGGAAATGTATGGCGGCTGCACTAACAAATAAAAAGTGGTAAAATCACTGATAGAGACCAAATATTTCACTCTATTTATGGCTTTCTCCAGCTAAAATACTAGAAAAAAGCCTTTTATACATTTAATAAATAGATCCCATAGTACTTCAACATTAACTTTGTTAACTGAGAGCCACGTGCACATTAAAACTGAGATAAAATGTGACAATAGCTGCCCCATTCAAGATCCGAACATTGTAATTATCCACTTAAATAAGATCTGGGACAAATTTATCAATAGTATATTGCGGGGTAGACCACAAAAAAAAAATATCCCCGGATTTAAGAGGGTGTGTGTGTGTGTGTGTGGGAGGGGGTGGGATTGCAGCAGATATGTACCAGGAGAGGGCAATGTTCTAGAAGAGGGATCTCCTTTAATCCCCACCAGCAAATTCTCAGTGAGCAGACCTTGCATGTGCAGTGGCATGACCGTTATCTTGGTACGAACCAGGAAGTACAGTGATCAAATGGACCAGCATAATTTTTGAAACATTTAGTGATACATAATTTCTTTTTGAGATAGTGGCTTATATTCTGATTGAGTCGGACGGCTCCGTGTGCGGTCGGACGGACGATGTTTGGTATTTGCGCATGTTCAGAGGCGTATCTGCGCATGTGCGAACGCCTCGCACGTCTAAACATAGAGTGAGGTCCGTGCAGAAAATGATTGTACGGAACCATCCGAGCAGGGGGTGGAGAGGGGCGTGAAGGGCTGTTTGGGCTCATTACCATATGCGTACGCCCCGCATTTCACGGGCGTGGTAATGCGGCCGTGATGCACATGTGGGGGGCGGACAACTGATATAGCCGGATGTCAGCTGCCCGCCCATATCCCTGCTTTCATATGGAAAAATGTCCGAGTGGTCCGGAGGTCCGAGTGGTCTGGTCGCCAACCATCATTCGTTGGTTGGCGACCATCAGAGGATGGGGGAGGTTCCCACAGATGGAGGAGGTTTTCACATGAAACATCCACTCGTGGTCCATACGCTCGGCGTCTTACCGCATTCGGACGGTGAGCGATCTGTATGGTAGGCGGGGCGAAGAACACTCAGTTCCTGTCCGAACTAGAATAAGGGCCAGTATCCTTTATAATAATAGCCTAACGTTCTCCTCACCTCTGTGATACACCAGCCACCACTGGAGGGCAGCTCTTATGTGAGTGCCCCCTCCATCCCCCATAATCCCGCCCTGGTGTCCGTCATTTTAAAGAATAAATGTCAACTTACTAAAAGACGTCTTACTGATGAGTCCTCATGAGGTGCATGGAGTAAGAAACCTTTATCCACAGATCGCACAGAGCACCAGGATCCAGACTCTGCTGTAACTTTTAGATTCACGTGTTCTCCAGGACGGACCTGAGCTTCAGAGAAACTGAGTTGGACCTGTGAAATATTGCACAATAAAAGGAAAGGCAAATAGAAGATTTTAAAGTAAAAGAACATTTTAATTGTATCCAGTAACATCTACAGTATACTCCTTGTAGGTAGGATTATAGAGTTGTGGATGGGTTTTGAGGGTATTACCTTTCCTGAAAATGCGGCTTCTCACGGCAGCCTGGATAAATTAGTAATTAAACTGGTATCAGCATAATAATGTCAGCTGTGTTGACAATTTTCTGCTATGGAGTGTTTATTTTTATAGTTATTCCCTCAGATCAGAATACCATTTGCATGTCAAAACTCAAAAGAGGAACAAGGCAGTAGCTTCCATAAATTGACAGCCTCTAGACTACATCTCTACTTATCTTCCAATGGGCCTTATTTTTTTTTTTTTTTCAATAGTTTGTTTATTTTTCTTCACAGGATAGTTTTTTTTTTTTTTTTTCAATAGAGTAATTTTATTATTTTAAAGAAAGGCATTTACATTTCAAAAAGGAATAATAAACAAAGACATCAAGAATAGTTATCTTATGGATAATTCAATGTTATCATAACAATGAACAATATTACTGTAAAAAAAAAAAAAAATATATATATATATATATAAATACACCCAACACAAAAAAAAAAAATAATAATAATAATAATGTATTAAATACATAAATAAATATAATATATACTGTCCCATCCAACCCTGTTCCTTAAAATGAGAAATATCATCAAGATAGAATATTTTCCTAGTGAAGTCATATAGTTTTGTAACGACTATTTGGCATCAGTGACTGCAAATTTAAATAGACAGTTGGACATTAGAGCCATTCAGAATGTATCGGCATAAATTGAGTTAATCCATCGATGCCATACTTTATCATATTTAGACAATTTGCCCCTTAACATATATATATATTTTTCATGCTGTAAAGTAGAATTGACCAACATCTTCCATTCTTTAAATAATGGACCTGACTGTGCCATCCAAGCGCGAGCTATACAAACCTTTGCTAGGGCAGTCAGGTTAATGACATACATAGTATCATCCCTATAAAGTAATTCAGCATCCCCTGCACCTAACAAACATACCCTGGGGGTAAGATACTCCGACGGGATTCCTGTGACTATCAAAGCAGTCTTAATTTGTTTCCAAAATTTCTGAACTACAGGGCATACCCATATAAGGTGCCAAAAGCCACAATCTGCCCCTCTACATTTCGGACATTCAGCTGAATCTCTACCACCAAATTTGACCAAGCACTTTGGAGTCAAATATGTTTTATATAATATAAATAATTGAATCTGTTGAGTCCTAATTGAAGAAGTGGCAAGGGATGGAAATTCCCTAGCAGCATCCCATTCCATATCATTAAGGATACCCAGATCTGTCTCCCATCTTTGACGTTGAACCTGCATGGTATCTGTATGATATTCAGATATTAGGAAGGAATAGGCCACAGAAATACTCCTTTTCTCTCTCAAATTTAAAAGAAACTTTTTCAAAGGCGATGTAGCAATATTAGGGGGAGAATCTTCAAATTGAGCTTGTAGGGCATTTCTCAGTTGTAGATAATGACAAAAAAGTGTACTTGATAAATTAAATTCCGCCTGTATTTGTTGAAATGTTTTCAAAATACCAGAATTATATAATTGACCTAATGTCTCAATTCCACAAGGAGTCCAGACCTTGACACCAGAAATTTTCCTTAATTTTGGTAACCAACGGGAGTGCCAGAGAGGAGTGTCAGGGTCATAATTCGATTTGGGTGAGTAATTTTGTTTCTGTGCAGGGAAAATACTGACTGCTTTATTTTTACACTGCAATATAGATCTCACTTTGAAGTAAAACCCCACCCAAATCTAATTCTCTCTGCACAAGTAACACCTGCCCCCCCTGCAGTGCACATGGTTTTGCCCATCTAAGAAGGATTTTGTCAGAAAGAATGAACCAAAATAAGGCCCATTATGTGCATGTCAGTATGAGAAGACCTTTATCTGCTCTTAGTTGCACTGTAGCACTTTCGAATGGAACTTAAATTGAATCCCACTACACAAAATCACTTAAACTGTGAGTTATTCTACAGTCTACCTACTGTATAGCTACTGTATTTAAATCAAGAACCACCATTAGCATTAAATAATACTACATATAGCTCATATACTTTAATAGGCTTACCATACTATCTACATGGCTACTGCCCTCGCTTCCACCACAATGATTTGGGCCGTGGGATGTTTCTATGCAGGGCAGGCATATTTAACAGCACTACTGGGGGTAAGAGGCACTAGTGGGGGCATTATATGTATAAGCAGCACTGTCGGGGGCATTATGTGTATAAGCGGCACTAGCAGGCGCATTATTAATTATTTATTAACAATGATTTATTTAGCGCACAAATACAGGTATTCCGCAGCGCTTCACAGAGCATAGTTGAACATTCACATCAGTCCCTGCCCCAGTGGAGTTTAAATCTATATTCCTGACCACATGTACATGCCCACACATTCATTCTAGGGTTATGTGTATCATGCCCCTTTCATATCGCATTTTTTACCTGTTATTTTGCCTTTTTAAAATGGTAATTTGTGCAGTCTGAAAGGTGCAGAGTGAATTTACCGGTTCTATTGAACTGGTATTTCTAAACGGTAATAAAGCAGGGTCCTACTCGTTTCAGACCCTTTTTTTTCACTGTTTTCTATGGGTTAAAACGGGTTCAGTGTTGTAAAGGAACAAAAACTGCACTGAAATACCATTTAAAGACATGCGGTGTGAAAGGGTTTTTTAGCTGGCAGACCCATTTTTAGAAGCGTTTTAAAATACCTGGTCAAAACCAGTTTTGCGGTCTGAAAGCTGCATAAGGGACATTGGGGGAAATTTACAAAGAATACGAACACCATATAATATATTGGTATTCTTAATACGAATGAATACGAATGCATACAGCTGTTTCAGCCATATGCAAATTCGTGTTCCGGAGGGTAATTTACAAAGCAGTCAGATACGACAGCTTTGTAAACCCCTAATGGCGTATTCATTCGTATTATACGGCTGCTAAAATGAATTCGCATAGGCAGTCTGCACGGATAAGTCAGATCCGTGCAGACTGCAGTGTGTAAATTTTTTTTGAAAAATACATAAATAAATTGAAAAACCAGCGTGGGGTCCCCCCTCAGCCATAACCAGCACCAGGCTGAAAGAGCCGGGGCTGGTAATAAAAAATCAGGAAACCAACCAGATAGGGGTTCCCCAATTTTTTAAAACCAGCCCCAGGCTCCAGGGCCGGGGCAGGTTCCCAAAATACGGGGGAAAAAATGAGTAGGGATCCATGCAGGCTTCTGCCAAATACGACAGGAAAATAAAGTGTATTTTCCTGCCGTATTTGCTTGGCCATTCGCGGCCGTTTTACGCCAAATAGCGGACGTATTTTCAATACGGCCGCTTAGTAAATCAGAAATCACCATTCTTTTGAATGGTGATTCCTGTTGTATTCTATCGATGGTGTATTCATTTGTATTTGTAAATAGAAATAGAAATGTCCCATCAATATGAATACGAAAATTTACTATGCCAAAAATATGAATACGCCCCAAAAATTGTATTTTCCTATGAAAATGTTAATTTATTTGATTAATTCATCTTAGTAAATTCCAACCTTTTTGTGTGTAAGCAGCACTAGTGGGGTATTGTATGTGAGTAAACAGTACTAGTGGGGGGCATTTTCTGATACATATAGGGTGAGATTTTTAGTCATGTTTTAAAATCGCACTAAATCGCATGCAAAAAAAATCGCACATTTTGTGAAAAACTTGCAAATGTAATAGGGTGCAATTTTTTTGTAAAAGTACGAATTTGCATGTGATTTAAGGCCTTATTCTAGTTCACTCTTTCTGACAAAATTCTTCTTAGATGGACAAAACCATGTGCACTGCAGGGGGCAGATGTAAAATGTGCAAAGAGAATTAGATTTGGGTGAGTTATTTTGTTTCTGTGCAGGGTAAATACTGACTGCTTTATTTTTACACTGCAATATAGATCTCACTTTGAAGTAAAACCCCACCCAAATCTAATTCTCTCTGCACAAGTAATATCTGCCCCCCTGCAGTGCACATGGTTTTGTCCATCTAAGAAGGATTTTGTCAGAAAGAGTGAACTAGAATAACCTTGTGAGTGCGATTTTTTAGTAAGGAAAAAGTGCATTTTTTAGTAATGAAAATGTGCGATTTTTAAACATGCGATTTTTAGTAATGATAATGTTCAATTTTTTTAGACATGTGCTATTTTTTTAGACATAAAAGTGTGAGATATTTAGTATTTAGTAAAAAAAAAAATGGTGTGGCGTCCCCCTTCCTGATCATATATAATGTTTGTGTAAGTTATATTTGTGTAAGATATATAAAGTTATATTTTTCTATGTGTTTGTGTTTTTATTCCAACATTCTTTTTACAGGTGAACTACAAGTCCACGGTGGCCAATTAATGCCCCGCATGCTGGGACTTGTGGTTCGCCAAGTCCCAGCATGTGGGGGAGGCCTGCTGGGACTTGTAGTTCACCTGTAAAAAAGGAATGTTTTTTATTTATTTCATTTTACACGCATCAGCCTGGCGTCCACCTCCCAGGGACGCCCGGGCAGGTGAACTCACTGGGGACCCCTTTAATGGGGGGAGGTTTCCCCACTCCCCTAGGTACAGTACACCATCCAGGGCTGACCAGCCATGGTGTGGATGATACAGTGGGGGACCTTATGTCAAAAGTGTCCCTGCTGGTTCCAAAATACAGAGGGACTCCCAGTTTTTTTGTCCCCCGTATTTAGGAAGGGGGACCCCACGCCAATTTTTTCAAAATTTTAACTTTTACACAATCTTTAAGACAGAACCATGCACAGATCTTAATCTTTTTCCGAAAATCGCACCCTATAAAATATGCGATTTTCGGAAAAAAGTCAGAAAACGGCCGTTTTTGCGGAAAAATTCGCAAAAAAAACCGGAAATCGCATTTCATTAAATGTCACCCATAATGTAACAATTTAATTTATTGTTGAACTGCTATGTTGCATTCTGGTATATTATATGTTTATTGTACTCACTTTGTTCTTGAAACAGTCTGAAACTTTGTATTCTGTTTTACCTACAACATTTTCTCCATTGGGCAATATAGTGAAAATTAAGATAGCAAAAACAGGAGCCAAACTTCTATCTACATGGATATTTAGAGGGAATGACCCGTGTATTGCTGTAAACAAAAAAAAAAAAAACATGAATCAGAAACAATCCTGCAATTGTTGACCATACAGAAAACATCTCAGAGAAGAAGTGGTGCTGTATAATTATGTAACACATATACAGATTATGTTAGGCGCTGCGGAACCCTTGCGGCAAAATATAAATAAATGATCACATTAAATAATAAATTAATGGAGCATATTTAAATGTTGGGTACTTATGTATTATCTGGGTTCCCATGTTAAATGCACCCCATTTTTTCATACCCCTACTATCCAACTATGCATGGAGTTGATTTTATATAGTGTGGCGAGAGCAGCGAGCCACCATGCCCGAAGCGTGGCGAGCGGACGCGGTCTTATAAGAAAAACGGGAGCCCAGATATTACATAAGTACCAAATGTGGTGATTGGGTGTGAACAGGCATTTACTAATTGAATTAAATGCACCCAGCACCAGGTATAGCACAGTCGTGTAGGGATAATTTTACTAAGCAGTGGTTTTGGTTTAAATTAGAAACCACTGGAATTTACTAAGCAACGGATTTGGGGTCCGATTCAGACCTGTTTAAATATGCACATTTGCAAACCCCCTGTGCAAACGCCTTCAGCGAGTATCACAGTCGTTTTATGGGCATCCCCATAGAAATGCAGTTGTGACTAGTTCCCCTTCGCAGTAAGGACCTGAGAAGGAGAGGGGACTGGGAGAGGAGGAGCAAGGTTGGAACAAGGGACCCCATGGTGGCTCGCTCCACTTCGCTCACCACCTGGTTACTAAAGGCAACCAGTGGTGGTGTGGATTATGAAGGAACAAGCCCTCCGTGAGCGCAATGGTCCATTTGGATCCCTTGTTCCAGCCTTGACCCTCCTCTCCCTGCCCTCTCTCCCCACCCCCCCTCCTCCCCAGGTACTTTACGGTGAAGGGGAACTAGCCGCAACCATAAAAATGCTGGGCGTTCCCTGCTAATGGAGGCAAGCTGATGCCGTGTTGGGATCATTTGGTCTTTTCCCATGTCTACCTAATGATATCGACCTAATGACTGTCGACCATCATGCTGGAGACCAAATGACCGCATCCCCTGTTGCCTGCTTGGGGCAGCCGGCTCACGTCAGCGCCCGCCCCAGATTCGGAGTACAGTGGCCAACTGAAAAGTCAGTATTTACTGACTTTTCAGACCGAAGGCTGGAAAAATTATTCAATAATTCATAATTATATTACATGGCTCCAACACACCAATTCCCACATTGTTTTTTTTTTGTTTAATTTTTTTAATCTTTATGAATTCAGGGTACTGTATAGAGCTGTATGGGTGTTTAGATTGAGATATGCCCTAGGGTCATCAAGCATTGAGTTGTGATCTTCAGTAACCACTAATCTTCATAATCAGTCAGCCATGGACTACTCACATACATCTTATGTAATGTACATAGGATATATGATACTCACTTGGGTGATTTACTTGCTCTTTAAGGTCTAATTTATGTTCTTTGTATGAACTGATTCCAGATTTAGATAGCACCTGTGGAAGCAAACAGAGAAAGTTATTCATTCCTAATACAAAACTAACATAATATAATACTAGACTATATACTGCCAAAACACCGGGCTAATTCGCTGTTGCTGAGGAATGGACTCTCCGAATTTAGTGTGTGGAATCTGCTACCTGGCCGTGATCTAACTCCTGTAAATTGTGAGGTGATGATGCTAACTATCAGTTTTGTTAATGCAACTATGACCATAGATGTTCTTCTGGAACTAAATCTTAGTAAATATGGAGGCCAAGTCAACATTGGACTCTTCATTGTGTTCCCTAGCAATTTCTGAACAATCCATGCCGTGTGACAACAAACTGCTGAAAGAGGCTATTATATTGTAGAATACTGTGTCCATGAAAGGTCTGCAATGGTGTATAGATAGTTGTACACCATTTGGCCCAAAACAGGGCTGGCCAAACCGGTCCTCGTGATGTACCAGCAGTTAGTTCCTGTTTTCCAGACAACCTAGCTTGTATACAGGTATAGTCATTCCTAACTGTCACATTTTTAAACATGTGCATTAATTCCTAACCAATGTATTGTACCAAGGCAGCCTGAAAAATATAAACTGTTGGTAGACCTTGAGGACAATTTTGGCCAACCCTGGCCTAGAACATCAAGATCCCTCCACTGGCTTACTTCCTGTTAGTCCCCCCCACCCTATATTAAATTATATGACTCACATACAATGTTAAAACAATATTTTGATCTTTGGTTAAATGCCTACACAAACCATAATTTAAATAATTTTCTGCTGCCAAAACTAAATACTTGAAGTTTAGGGATAACCCCCCCCCCCCCCCCCCCCACACACACGCACACACACACACACATACACACACACACACACACACACAATACAGGCATTAGGGGGACCCTGGAGTTAATACACAGCCAGCGTCAGACAAATAGGGACCCAATTTCTGACCGCACACTACTCATCCGCTACTCCTGCATATAAGGATGCACATGAGGACATGCATACTGCTCACTTATTTATTTATTCACAGGTTCTTATGTAGCGCACACATATTCCGCAGCGCTTTACAGAGAATATTTATGAGCAAAAACACATACCGAATTAAAGCACAAGACAGTTTAGGACAAGTACATGGTAAATATGGATAGTTGCATCAGGGGGACAGGACTCTGAAGCAATCATCAGGGTGGCAGTGGTTTATATATTCTAAGAAAGGCACATGAGGAGAGAGGGCCCTGCTCGTGAGAGCTTACATTCTAAAGGGAGGGTTAGACAGACTGGGGTGACACAGAAGGGGAAGAGGTGAGCATAAACAGTAGGTTAGGATGAGAGATGTATTAAAGTATTGTAGATTGTAGGAGTATGTGGTGAGGTACCCACAGTCAGGTTTGCCAGACTTTAGCCGTTCATTTCAACGTGAAATGAACACCTAAAGTCTGGCAAACCTGACTGTGGGTACCTCACCACATACTCCTACAATACTTTAATACAGCCTTGTTGAAAATCTTAGATTACGATACGTAATCTTAACTATAAGAGTGCCCCAAAAAATAGAGAGTCTTTTCCTTTTCTTTCTTTGACTATAATCACTCTCCTGGGTGCACCTCCACTTTCTAAATGTACAGAGGGAGCATGTCCTCTCTCGAATGATTTTGCTACTGTGGATTATATATATATACCCGTATCATTACCGTCTTTTTGATATCACCTGTGCACTGGTCGACACCTCACCCCCCCCTTCCCTACAACAGTGTAGGATGAGAGATGGTCAGGTTTTATTCCACTCCACTTGAGAGGAGGAGGTACTCATAAATGAAAAGGCATTATCAAGGGATATGTGATATGAAAAAAAATTTGAGCATTAAATAGTCAGAAACATTTGTTGTTAATGATTGCTGTTCATTAGGCCATCTGCAAATGAAAGATGTATGATTTTCTGTATACATCACTCTGGTGGCATGTCCAGTAGGCCATAGTGTAAAAGTTGTAGATAAAGAAACGGTATAGGTGCCCAAAGCAGAGACTCGTGGGTGACATCTTCAGTCTGCGGTTTTGCCTCAAAGTTTGCAAATCTGCTGACAAATATGTTTTTTTTTAATGTTAGCAACAATTTTTTTTAAATTATATATTGCAGTTCAGGTTAAAATGTGACAACTAAAAGCCAAGACAGGGCCGAAACTAGGTGTTTCGGCGCCCGGGGCGGCAGTCATTTGGTCTCACCAAATGACTGCCTTGGGGACAGGCAGCGGGGGTCCGGGGACTGGAGTAGGTTAACTCCGGCTCCTAGCGCTGCCGGGCGGTGGACGGGAAGCAGATTTTGAAAAGACTTGCCGGACGCTGATTGGCTGAATTCAGCCAATCAGCATCCGGCAAGTCTTTTCAAAATCATCAGCGCTTCCCGCCGCCAGGCAAATAGCGCTAGGAGACGGAGCGACGAGTGAGTGACAGCTGCCGCTACACCAGTCCCTGGACCCCCGCTGCACACATACCTGTGTGCAGCCAGCGGGGGTATAATGTGTAATGCCCATTACACATTATACCAAACACTGTGATGCCCATTATACATAATGACACACACCGTAATGCTCATTACATATGCCACACACGCTAATGCCCATTACGCATAATATTACACAATGCAATGCCCCTTACACATAATATTACACGCCGTTATGCCCATTACACATAATGCCACTGACCGTAATGCCGATTACAAATAATATTACACTCTGTAATGCCAATTACACATATTACACACCGTAATGCCCATTAAAAATAATATTACACTCTGTAATGCCAATTACACATACAGTATTACACACCGTAATGCCCATTACATATAATGTTACACACAGTAATGCCCATTACACATATTAAACACCGTAATGCCCATTACACATAATATTGCACACGTAATGCTCATTACACACTGTAATGCCTATTACACATAATATCACACACCGTAATGCCTATTACACATAATATCACATGCCGTAATGCCCATTACACATAATATCCCATGCCGTAATGCCCATTACACATAATATCCCATGCCGTAATGCCCATTACACATAATATCACACACCGTAATGCCCATTACACATAATATCACATGCCGTAATGCCCATTACACATAATATCCCATGCCGTAATGCCCATTACACATAATATCCCATGCCGTAATGCCCATTACACATAATATCACATGCCGTAATGCCCATTACACATAATATCACATGCCGTAATGCCCATTACAATTTATACCACACACCATAATGCCCAATACACATTTTTATTTGGGTAAAAGGTGTCACACACACACATAAGGGGAAGAGGGGAACAGACACCAGGGAAATTGGGGTAGATAGGGTCACAGACACAGAGGAAGGGGGTAACAGGGGACAAGGTGTCACACACGGGGAAAGGGGTACAGGGGGGTCAAACACCAGGGATGAGGAGGGTACAGGAGGGGTCGCACACACAGGAAAAGCAGTGTACAGAGGGTCACACATACAAAAGAAGGGGGTCACACACCCAGAAGAGTTGATGGGTACAGCAATCCCTGGGCACTCACCAATTTGTGGGGGTAGCTGCGGGGTGTCCAGGTAGCCAGTGGATCCAGGGACAGGGCGAAGGGGGACCCTGCTGCTGGAGGAATCCAGGCTGTGCACCCGAGAGGCTCTGCCTTGCGGAGGGTACAAATGAGCAGGATGAGGAAGAGATCTGCAGTTCCTCCACGGCGCTGCTGCAGGGGGAGGGAGATGTAGCTTCCCTCATGGTGCCGCTGAGGAGACAGGCAGGGCAGGTCCCGCTCCAGCGCATATCGCTGGGCGCACTGTGTTCGTCACAGACACTAGAGGTCAAGCCCACCTGTCTTCTTCAAGGCGGCGGCCATCTTTGGAGTGGCCGCCGCAGGCATAGATTGCGGCGCTAGCTCCCCGCTGCTGCCGCTGCTTTTGTAGGCTGCTCACACTAGCACCCCCCCCCTCCAGCGCCCGCTGCACGTGACCCCCCAGCCCCCCCCCTAGTTACGGCCCTGGTCAAGAGGATAGACCAGAAGAAAGAATTTGACAAAATGAAAGTCATATGTAGCACCCCACAGAACTGCCAAGCTTCACAGTAGGAATTGACTGGTATGCTAAAGACTCAGGGCAGCTGGACAACTGGGAGTTAACAGGCCTCTTCAAAATGTGATGTTGAACTGATTGACATAAGCAGGGAGCCACTGGGCTGGACAGTTCCCTCAGTGGAGTGAGGGGGTGGAGTTGAGGTCCAGTGTGTGGTGAACCTGGAAGTGCAGGAGAGCAGCATGTGTGGAGACAGTGGAAAGTGACACTGCTAGTCACCCTCAAAAGTACAGCCTAATCCTGAAGGAAACTGGACAAGTAAGCCTGCCTGTCGGCAACATCATTGTCCCCTGCACTTATATGGAAGTACACTGAGTACTGACATTGTTGAGCAGCTACACAGAGACTATATACTGAGTTACACTGCTGCAAGAAGCTGCATACATGCTGCATACTGTGATATACTGGCACAAGAAGCTGCATATTGAGTTAGATCACTGCACAGAAACTGAGTAACTTTTGCTAACCTGGAAAGGCAGTGTGTGCAGACAGTGGGGCAGATGTATGAACGGTCGTTATGGGGGAGAAGGGGTATTAGCGCACGTTATGTGCACTGATACCGCTTCTCCCCCATGTATGAAGCGGCCGGGATGCGGTAATGGACAGGGGCGCTATGCGCCCCTGTCCATATCGGCGCTGCTATCAAAATGATAGCAGGCCGAATGTATGAACGGTCAGCATCGCTGACCGTTCCGCACGAAGCCGGGTTTGGCTTCGCCAGCATCAGGCTGGCGAATCCCTATCTAAACAGCAGGGACAGCGCTGTCCCTGCTGTTAGGTCTGGGCTGCGCTGGTGAACAGCGAGATCCCGCGCATGCCCAGTGCTGCCGGCCGGGGGACAGGAGATAGCGCATCAGTATTAACTGATGCGCTATCTTCAGAAAGGGACATCGCCGAAGGGGGGAGTTAACGCTCCCCCGCTTCGGCAGACAAGATGTTAATACATCTTGTCGATGTCCCTTCCTGCTTCGCCTCGCTATTGAGGCGAAGCAGGAAGTATCATAGCGGCGCGATAAGCGCTGCTATGATACATCTGCCCCAGTGTTAGCTACCCTGGAACACAACACCTTGCTGGAATACATGTTTTCCCTGTCACCAATGGACATTTACTGGGATAACTTCAGCCACCTGCAGGGGGATTTGATAACTAGACTACCAGTAGTGTTCGGGTACCTGAAAGCAGAATTAGAGTGAATTACTTAGCTGAAAAGTTTATCAAAGTTATTATCTTGTTTTCCTATTATTAAGTGTTCATACAAAGAGATATTTTACCACAGGAATGGTATAAGTGTTATGAAGCCAATTCAAGTGGTACTGTTGTATGCTGTTTTTGTGTGGATGTCATTGCATTGTAGGGGTTAGAGGGTGTACACCACAGCATTCTGCTCTGCAGAGTAAGTTGTGTTGTGGCACAGCAATAGCATACAACATCAATTAAAGACATCCAAGTTTACTGCAGAGTGTAATTACTGAACTATCTAGTAAATGTGCATACAGTAGGTAAATGCAGGACATTGTTTATACTGTGCTGTGGAGTAACTTGCTTGAAATCTGCTTATGCGAACCTACAAACCATAACTGCACTATATTCTTTGATGTGTATTCTGTGTGAGATCTTTTTTTTTTCAATAGAGTAATTTTATTATTTTAAAGAAAGGCATTTACATTTCAGAAAGGAATAATAAACAAAAACATCAAGAATAGTTATCTTATGGATAATTCAATGTTATCATAACAATGAACAATATTACTGTAAAAAAAAATAAAAAAATATATATAAATACACCCAACACAAAAAAAAATTTATAATAATAATGTATTAAATACATAAATAAATATAATATATACTGTCCCATCCAACCCTGTTCCTTAAAATGTGAGATCTTTAGTATATTTCTGATGTTGACGTCAATGGTTCTCATTTTATTAATAAAACTGGTAGAGCTACAGTCCTTGTTGTTCACTCTTTGAGGTAAAGTGGCACTCCTACCCGTCTTGAAAGAAGGGGAAGACAGAACCCCACTGTCACAGTTCACTCAGACCAGAGGTAATCGACGTACAGTTATCCAATTGCCACCCTTGTGTGCCACACATAGAATCATCCAAAACGTGATGCATCGGCCATGATTTCAGGTAGCTTTTAGAGATCTTAGTTTGAATAGAAACTATCTAGAATTAACCACAAGGAGGTGGCTGCAAGTGAATTCCACCCATTCCCATCCCAACCACCCTACCGCGGTTGGGAATTTATTTAAAAATGTAAGTGTTAAATTGGCTCCTTATTTCAAATTTTTGCATAATTTCTCTAACTGACAGCTTTATTCGGATTAAATCATAACTGGCTGAATCACCAAACATATGTTTTGAAGCTATCATGACTCAGTTAACAATTCTTTCCACAGCTTGGCTTTGGCATGAAAGCTCTACAATGTGTTCCAAATTTTTTTTGGAATCAGCTGACACAGCTTTGATATTATCTAGGTCAGGCATGTCCAAACTATTGCCCTCCATCTATTGCGAAACTACAAGTCCCAGCATGCCTTGCCACAGTTTTTCTTTTAGGGAATGCTAAAACTATTGCAAGGCATGCTGGGATGTGTAGTTTCACAACAGCTGGAGGGCCATAGTTTGGACATGCCTGATCTAGGTCTTTGTCAGTGAGGCACATTGTGGCAGGTGCTTCAGAAACATCACATGCATTCTATACTAGCTCCATATAATCAGAGGTCACAAAATGCAATTAAGGAGGTATAAACTTTCTGACAGTCTTCTGACAAGAAGTAGCATCTCTATTGATATTTGCTTTTCTTAACAGGATCAGAGGAGGGCTTAGGCTGGGGGCGGGGCCTTATCCCAGAGTCAAAAAGAGGAGGTTCGGGGGCGTGGCCACACAGATGATGCCCTGTTGGGGGGCGTGCCTACAGCATCATGTCATTTTAGCTCCGCCCCCCGCCGTGCAATGCCGGTATTTCAGGCATTGCACGGCGGGGGGCGAAGCTAAAATTCAACAATCGCAGCATTTTACCCGTGGACCCCCCCCTGCCGAGGGACACATCGCGGGAGCTGGGGGGATATGCGGGAGGATTGCCACCCTTTCCGGGGGGCCGGGAGGGGACCCGATTTCCGGGACCCTCCCGGCCATTCCAGGAGGGTAGGCAACCCTGATTTGGTGGTACTGTCATTTTTGTTCAATACCTGAACATAATTATGTTGTTTCAGGATTAGCTGTTTTATATTTCCTACCATTGGAAGATATTTAGTAATTTCTCACAAACATTGTCATCCATGACAGATGCATTAGGATTCTTTCCATCAAGTTTTCTTATCTTTTCTGTGTAAACGAGATTAAAATGCCTAACTATGTCAAGGCGTGTCAGCAACATAGCATCAGACAGTTCCTGGGGTGCACCAATCACCACATAAATGGAGGCATTTGTCTGCGGTTTGGTGAGAGGCATTGTCAGGATAAATCAGACTTTGAGATCTATGCTCATAAATAGAGAAAAGCAACTTCAGATGAATCAACCATGAAAACAAAAAACAGGTGATGAAAACCAAAGTCTAAAGCAGGACCTAAGAGTATGCAATTAAGACAAAGAAATTTGATCTGAGATCAAAGAAGCAACCAAGCGTAATGAAAAACGATGAACCAAGAGTTACGAGATTTAAAAAAATTTGCCACAGCTAGAAGCTTAAAAAAATAGTCCGCTCAGGAAAAGGGCAGTCGAGCAGGCATGCGGGGAGGTAGAGGCAGCTGTGAGGCGGTGCGGTGGGGTAAGGGGGAGATGCCCCCACCCTTCTGCATCACCTCTCGACTGCCTAGCATGAACTGAACTCCATGCACTGTGATTGGCCGGTCATTACCGGTTCCCGTGCCGAAAGAGGGAGTGTAGTATGCTTTTATAACAGGAATTGGATTGAGTAAAAGTTTCAATTATGTTTTCTAGTTGATCCCTCTTGCCTCGAGTCACTTTTTTTTTTTACCTTGACTTGCAATATTTGACCACAGACACATAATTGGCAATATTAGAAAACTTGCATGTTTTTTTGGGAAAATTTGCAAACTTTGAGGCAACACAGCAGACTGAAGATGTCATCCCACAAATCCCTGCTTTTGACACATTAATAAGGAGGCAAATGCATACCTTTTGGCACCTATAGCAATTCTGTATCTACAACTTTGTATTTTCACTTCGGCCTAATATCCAGCATCCCCAGAGATGCTTGTCTGCCCCTGGGGACCTGTGCACGCAATGCTGGCTCCTTCTCAAAGATAGAAGCCAGTTGTTGCAGGATAACTCAGTAGTGCAAGTAGAAAAAAATGACCTAGTGGTACTGTGATGCGCGCCGAAGGGAACATGTAGAGGGAATAAAGTAAAAAAAGAAAAAGAAAACACAAACAAAACAAAAACAGAAACCTATCTGGATAAACTACAAAGACACTGTTCTAGGACTCTCTGCAATGAAGAGTAATTAGTGGGAAAAAGTAATAATAACTCACTGCAAGCAGAAAATGCAAGTATCTGGCTGATTATATAATTGGTTTAAATCATAACACACAGCACTGCCCACACATGACCCATGTCTGTGGTGCATGCACACTGTACAGTGTGTTTAATCATGTGACAGCATGGATGAGATACTTAAACTAGGACATTGTATGAGCATAACACAGCACCTTACTTCCCAATACATCCACAGCCTCTGAGAAACACTACATACATACATACATACATACATACATACATACATACATACATACATACATACATACAATGTACATACATACATACTTAAGCAGTCAGGCTCTCCTGCCCTACATGCCGGCTCCCCCGCGCCAAGGCCACTGTGACAGGTAAATTATGACTTCCCCCGGAAACACCATGACTCCCCCACACTCTCTCTCCGGTCTGGGTGACTTCTCCTGCCCCTCATTCTCCGCTGTCCAGCTTGGATCACCGGTGTACCCAGCCCTGACAGCCAGCCTCTGCCGCCATCTTGCTCTGGTAACGTGACATCATTGGTAGGCGGGGCAGCGAGGCGGCTGCTGGTAAGGTCTGAGCCTGAGGGGTGGCGGCGGCGGCAGTGTGAGGCGAGCCTGGGCCGCCCATGCTGCCGCCATGCCTTGGCTTGATGACACTGTGCAATCCTGCGCATGCGCAGTGACATGCTTGCCGGGATTTTGTTATGGTGGTACGGGGTACCGGCGCAATATGTTATAGTGGTACGCCGTACCACCCCGTACCGCCACACTTTCACCCCTGATAACACCACACTGCAGCATTTGTAGTAGCTACCATGTTGGTGTCCCTCCTTCTGAGGGAGACATCCATGTGAAGCATGCACATGCCACACATTCTGGACCTCACTTGTAATACATGTGCTTGGGCCAGGATCCAATGCCTTTGCTTGGCTCAAGAACGAACGTCAAGAAAGAACACTGCCACTGAGTAGGAGCAGTCTGCTGTCATTCCTTGCATGATGTACAGCTGCTGCACTGCTATAAGTGGCTAGCAGTAGTGGTCAGGTAAGAATTGTTACCTGGTGGGTGGATTGCATTAATTGCTCCACCCACTCACGACAAATTGTGGGTGGAGTGGTGCATGGTGCCCTGCTTCTCCCTAGGTTTTTCAGCATTTTTATTGCAAAGGGACTTGTGCACACCTCATTCAATTGGCCACACCTCCATTACCCAGGCCCGTCCTTACTCTTGACAGCCCTATCTATTGGCAGAGTATTTGTATGATCGTGCTGTGTGGTTGTTAGACGACACACTTAGAAGATATAACCAGCTTTAGATTTATTCAAGTGATAAGCTTGCAGTTGTACATCGGTAGTTCAGTGGTTAACTTCACATGCAATATAACTGATGCAGGAATCACAGTCACAGGTGTTACTTATCTGATCCATTCAGCTTGTGCAGGGTTAAAGGCAATGACCGGTTTACGCTGGCGGTATCTCTCCCAGTAACGCTGCTGCTACACAGGATGGATCTCCCTGTGTAAATGACGCGCTGGTAACGAGGAATACAGCGGGGCTTGCTATTACACGCTCCGATGCACGTGGAGCGGTGAACTGGCATGGAGGATAGGACACACGCGCTAAAGGCACACACTATCACTTCCTGACTAAGAGAGGAAAACACGCTGCCAGCAGGGTCAGGGGGCTCTGCCCTGCTATTCGCTTCGCAAGCTGTCACTCAGGGTGACACTCTAACTACAGTGGCTGCAGAGGGACAAGGCAGTCTGTAGGCTGCTCACTAACCAGGGATGTGGAGACAGACGCGGAGCGCCACTTTTTAACACTCCCCCTCGCTCAAGGCTGTCTTCGGCTACATAAAAGAACATGATACAATACTTTGTCCTTTGTTATACCTGTAACCGAAAAATATGGTTAGAGAGAAAGACACTCAGAACATCAAAAAACTTAAAATCAACATTTTTGGATTTAAACAAGTCCACAGTCATCCACGAACTTAATAAGCAAGTTTGTCGACAGTCCTTTTGTAAGCATGTCAGCAACATTCTCTTCGCTTGCAACATATTCGACATCAATGGACTTGTTCTCCACTAGTTCTCTGATGAAGTGGTGTCTAATCGCGATGTGTTTTGAGCGTCCATGGTGCTTGGTACTACAGGAAAGATCTATTGCTCCCCTGTTATCACATGCGATGCTGATAGTCTCTTCTTCATAGAGTAGGCCTAATTCACACAAAGTCTCTTTGATCCAGAGTGCTTCCTTAGATGTCTCTGTAAGAGCCATGTACTCGGCCTCAGTTGTTGACAGGGCAACAGTTGGTTGCTTTCTACTTGCCCAGCTAACTGCTGCTCCAGCCAATGTGAACAGATAACCGGTGTAGGAATGTCGATCATCTTCATCTGCTCCCCAGTCAGCATCACAGAAGACCTTTAAATTTGAGTTGCCTGTCTTTGTGAACTTTAGTTTCAAGGAACTTGTACCGTTTAGGTATCTCAGAATCCTCTTCACTGCGATCCAGTGTTGCCTTCCAGGATTTATTGCAAATTGGCTCACCCGACTGACTGCATGAGTGATGTCTGGACGGGTTCCAATACTTGCATACATAAGACTTCCAACCACGTTTTTGTAAGGAACATCTTGCATTTCCTCTACCTCTTCTTGTGTGGTTGGTGACATACTTTTTGTCATCTTGATACTTTTGTCAATTGGTGTATTTACTGACTTGGATTCTGCCATCCCATACTTCAAAATTGTTGCCTCGATGTACATTTGTTGGTCGACTGTGACTGTTCCCTTTTGTAAGTCTTGAACAATTCTCATTCCCAATAAATGATTGGCTGGACCTAGGTCTTTCAACTTGAATCTCTGTTTCAGTTGATCCCTCACACCTGCGATGTGATCTTCGTGACCTGCTATAAGTATATCATCCACATAGACTGCTATGATGAACAACTTTTATCCCAGAGTTTTGTGATAAAAGCAGTGGTCAGTCTCTGATCTAATAAAACTCATTTCAAGTAGTGCTGCATCCAATTTTATGTACCAGTAACGACCACTCTGTTTTAGGCCGTATATAGATTTCTTCAGAAGACACACCTTCTCTGTCTGAAGCTCATCCTCATTGTAATGATCTGGCGATTCCATATAGATTTCTTCAGCCAGTTCTCCATTCAGGAATGCTGAATCGAAGTCTAGTTGGTATAGCAGTAAGTTATGTAAGGTGGCGACTGCAATTACTAATCTAAGAGTGTTATACCTTGCAACAGGTATAGTCAATTCCGGATCTCTGTGTGTATCCCTTAGCAACAAGACGGGCTTTGTAACGGGCAACTTCTCCGTCCGAATTTAACTTCTTGCAGAAGACCCACTTGTTCTTGACTGTCTTGCGGTTGCTTGGCCTATCTACTATGGTCCAAGTGTTGTTCTCTTTCAGTGCTGATAGCTCTGTGTCTATTGCAGATTTCCATTTCGCCCAATCACTGCACGCTTTCGCTTCTCGAATACTCTGAGGTTCACTGAAAACAAGGTTCGCATACTCTTCATCATACCTTCTAGCTGGTATGCCCTTGTTGCTTCTTACGGAAGCCCTGTTTGTTGGTTCGCTTCCCTCCTTGGTATTTTCCTTTTTCAGGCATGCTTTCTATTTCGCACACCTCTACTAGTGCTTGCTTTTCTTGCTCTTCTGCTTTTGTGAGTGGTGCTGTTTCTTAAAATATCACATCTCTTGATTTCAGAAGACGTCTGTTCTCTGCATCCCAGAGCCTGTACCCTTTGCTCTCCTCACAATAGCCTAGCAGTATGCACTGTTTTGATTTTGGGTCAAGTTTCTTTCTCTTCTCCTTTGGTATATGCGCATAAGCTCTGCTCCCAAAGACACGGAGGTGACTGATGTCTGGCTTCTTCCCAGACCAGGCCTCCAAGGGGGTCTTTCCCTTCACGGCCACTGTAGGTGTTCTGTTTTTCAGGTATACTGCAGTAGATACAGCTTCTGCCCAAAAACTCTTCTCCAGGCCAGCATCGTTTACCATTGCTCGTGCTCTTTCGACGATTGTTCGGTTCGCCCTTTCACTTACGCCATTCTGTTTAGGCGTATAGGCCATCGTCAGCTGATGCTTTATGCCATGCCTTTTGAGGAAGTCAGTTAGTACTTTATTTTCGTACTCTCCCCCATTGTCGGATCTCAGGGCTTTTAGCTTTAGGCCCGTCTGAGTTTCCACTAGGTTCTTGTACTCCACAATTTTCTTGACTACTTCACTTTTCTTCTTTATAAAGTATACATGCGTCATCCTTGTGGCATCATCGATGAGAGTCATGAAGTACTTGTAACCACTGGTTGACTCCTCTTCCATCGGTCCGCACACATCTGTGTGCACCAGAGCTAACTGTGATTCTGCTCTGCCCGCTGACTTGGGAAATGGGTTGCGGATCTGCTTGCCTTTTATGCAACTCTCGCACACAGGTCTTTCGGTGTCTTTCACTGTGATCCCTGTTGCCATCCCATCAGCTAATTTCTGGACATTGTCATATCCTAAGTGTCCCAAACGTCTGTGCCAGAGTTCCATCGACTCATTTTCACCAGAGGCTGCCAAAGCTACACATTCATCTGTGTCTAGGACGTATAGTTGGTTGCATCGGGTTGCTGAAGCAATTACAGTCCCTCTTTCATTATGCACCATACACCTGCCCTTTGCAAACTGGACTCTGTAGCCTTTTGCCTCGAGTACGCTGATAGCGATGAGGTTACTTCCCAATTCTGGTACGTACAGGACGTCTTGGATATCTGTGACTACTGTCTGTCCCTCAATTCTTAGTCTCACCGTGATTGTCCCAACACTTGATGCAGTAAAGACCTTTTCACCAATCCCTGTAACTGTTGTGGGTGTACACTGTGTTAAAGAATTGAACCACTTCTTGTTGCAGCTGAAGTGTCTAGAGGCTCCCGAGTCCATGTACCAGCAATCCCTCCTTGGCTTGTCTGCTACATTCAGTGCTGACTCGTTCTTCTTGTCATGTCGCTTGTGTGTACCACTAGTGTTCTTCATCCTGCATTCTGAAGCCTTGTGCCCTACTTTGTGGCACACATAACATTTGAATGTGCATTTCTTGGGCTTTGCACCCTTTGCTACTAAGGCAGAACCCTCAGCTATGGCGTCCTTGTGAATTCTTTCTTGGAACTGAAGTAGCTTAGCCCTCACAACTTCTGTTGTAAGCTTGGTTTCATTTGACTCTAGCGCGACAACTAGGAAGTCAAATTCTTCTGTCAAGTTCTGCAGCATTACCATCGCCACTTCTTCCTCATCTTGCTCCTACACATGCCAATTGCTGAGCTATCGATAGTATTTTGTCGATGTAATCGTTCATGTCCTTGCATGCATTCAACTTTGTTCCATATAGTGTGCGTCTCAGGCTGATCCTTCTCATCAGGCCTTTATTCTCATAAGCACCTTGTAGAGTTGTCCACATGTCCTTAGCGGACTCTTTCCCACAGATTGTAGAGTAAACATGCTGCTCCACAGCCAGGCCTATCGTGCCGATAGCTCTGTCTACCTCTTCTGGGTTTGGACTATCTCCTGGGGCTATTGTGACCTTCCATAGCTTCTCCCTTTTAAGCTGCATTTCCATAGCAAACTTCCATGTAGTGTAATTATCTGAGCCTTTGAGTTTAGGAAAGTTCATGCTATGCCCTGTGCTGTGCATTCTCGTTAACTCTTTCACAAATGTCAATTCAGAAATATTTCTTTGTGTTCTTTTATGTACTGCGCTAGCACTTGGTCTTTAGGGGGTTAATCTTCGCGCCCGTGACGAGCTGGGCCCATAACTATTGGCAGAGTATTTGTATGATCGTGCTGTGTGGTTGTTAGACGACACACTTAGAAGATATAACCAGCTTTAGATTTATTCAAGTGATAAGCTTGCAGTTGTACATCAGTAGTTCAGTGGTTAACTTCACATATAACTGATGCAGGAATCACAGTCACAGGTGTTACTTATCTGATCCGTTCAGCTTGTGCAGGGTTAAAGGCAATGACCGGTTTACGCTGGCGGTATCTCTCCCAGTAACGCTGCTGCTACACAGGATGGATCTCCCTGTGTAAATGACGCGCTGGTAACGAGGAATACAGCGGGGCTTGCTATTACACGCTCCGATGCACGTGGAGCGGTGAACCGGCATGGAGGATAGGACACACGCGCTAAAGGCACACACTATCACTTCCTGCTATTCGCTTTGCAAGCTGTCACTCAGGGTGACACTCTAACTACAGTGGCTGCAGAGGGACAAGGCAGTCTGTAGGCTGCTCACTAACCAGGGATGTGGAGACAGACGCGGAGCGCCACTTTCTAACACTATCTATGGGTGCTGCTTTTTTGCAGAATGTACTAAGCTCTGGAATGCGATGCATTTTGGAACTTTGCCAATTGTATCTGTGAGCTACTTTCTGCAAGAGTTACTGCGATATGTAGGAAAGGAGACAGCAGGTCCCGGAGTTCCTCTGGGAGTTCAACTAGTGGCAAAACCCCCCACACAGACACAAATAACATAATCTGGACAGAGGCCAAGCCAACTACTGGGGGAAAATTTACTAATAATCATTTTTCGGTGCGATCCGTGGCAGCTCCTGAGGTGGGGCTGCAGCAAAGTCAAAAATTCAAATACTCTAGGGAAGAAACATAAACTGCCAGTGAGTCAGTTTGGAATGGCAGTTGGTGGCAGTTGATGTGCCTCCCCTATTTGAATTTTGAATTGTGCTGCAGCCCCTGCTCTGGAGCCTCTCCTGAGTGTGATCTATTCTTGCATTGTTATATTTGTATACTTTCTAATAAAACACATTTTTGCCATTTGTGATTGTGCCCTATTTTAAGCTAATTATTATATTGAAAACCCTACTTTAACAAAAAATCAGTACCAACACTACAGGTATATGCTGGTGATGTAAAAATAAAATGTTAATTTATAAAAATATAACATATTGAAAGCCCAAACTTTGACAATGTTCTGTTTTAACTGGTTTATTACTATGCAGCCATTTATGCCACACTCCTGCTTTAGCTCCACCCACAGTATCCACAGCACCTTTCCCCCTGGGGGGGAGGGGAAATGTCCTGTCTATTTTGTCTATTTTGCCACAATTTATGATGGCAGCCCTGGTCCTTAGTAAATTTGAGATCAGCTAAAATGCATCTTTTTTGCATAAAAAGAGAAAGCTAAATCGATCCAAACGACCTTTAGTAAATGTACCACTAGTGTTTTGGTTGGACTGTACAAGGAATCCAACAAGAAACTAATGAGAACAAGAATTCATCATATACAATCTCCAGTTGCTCCCTAGTAAGGGTAGGAATTATCATTGTATAAGAACACTCACCAAGTAGAAGAACGTGACATGATCAGATTTAGGATCCCGGCTCTTGATATCGTATTCCACAGTCACTGGCAAATCGGAGTCACAAGGAATTTTCTCTGAATTTGTTTCTATATTCAGAAAACTGTGACTCTCAGAGTATAACGGGACCAGATACATTTCTGCCGGGTGATGCCTATGAAAGTCCTCATCATCCCCATGTGATCCAATCTTTGCCTGAGGACAAAGCACATAAGAGGAGTGAAACCACATGTACATGCGTGCAACTAGTTAGAAATACTATAATTTAAATAACACTTTTTGCAATATAAATTCTTGCTTACATTAATCAGCTCTTTTAAGGGACAACATGCTGGAGACATTGGAGCAGTGGTGGTTTTTACCTATGGCCTACAGGGCTGCAGCCCCCCAGGTAAATTCCATCACTGTTCCTTGCCTAAGTGAACCCAAATGCAGTCTGTGAGACTGCACTGGCTTCACTGTGACTGGCAGTGACTTCCTATTGGAAATCTGATCTGTCTCCCAAGGCAGTCCTATTGGGAGGTGTTCCCTTTCTCTGAGACGCCTCTTCACGGGTTGCTGATCATCAGCCCATAAAAACTGGGTTCTGCGCATGCGCAGCACATGGACAATACTGTACGTGCATTAGACCCGGAATATGCCTCTTGGGGCTGCTGCAAAAACATCCCAAGAAGGCTGGGGGCCGGCACATGTGCAGTACCGAAGAAGCTACTGCTCATGCATTGGCCCTGTGGCGGGGACCGGGACCGATGACTTGGACAGGGACCCTGGGAACGTGATTGGCGGCAGCCACTCCTCCGCAGAGGTAAGAGCCGCCGCTGCATTGGAAGTTGTTCTGACCTAATCGCTGGGATACAAAACACCACTTTTGGGGAAAAAGTCCCCCCCCCCCCCCCCTGTGATAGGTGCTAGTAAAACTGTAATAATTTCAATTTACTTTCTAGTATCTTAATTTAATATTATGACAGGATATGATTTATTTAGCAGCAGACTAGATGGTGTGATTGTGATCTCACACCTAATCAGGTGTTGGGTGCACCTAGGTTTAGCCCACCTGTACTACCAAGAAACTTTTATATAGAAAGACTGCGCTTATAAAACCAGGTGCATGTGTGGCTGAATCAACGATCACTACTTGGTTGTAGATAAATATATTTATTAATATGAATATACCAAGTTTAGAAATTAAAAGACTTTTTCCTATACATAACAATGAATAAAACACATATAAACTCTACACAGAATTGAACATCGGTGGCCACCTGTAAAAATAAAATAAAATAAGTGTTTCTTCTCAAAGGGAAGCTTTCATTTGTTTTTTTTTTATGAATGATGAATTTAAAAATAAATATTGCTTTTCCAGTGGGGGGGACAATGGGGCAGATTTATTAAGCTTGGAGAAGAGATACATGGAAAAAGAAACAGGATATGCAGCGCTCTGTAGTTATTAAAGAAATTTCTGACTAATGGATTGACTTAGCAGATTTTTATGTATTAAAATATAGCATAAAAAATGACAATTTAATAAGCCTTTTGGCTACACAAGATATACAACTTAATAAGCCTGTTGGCTACACATAGTACATTCTATTAAAAAGAAAGGGTGCATACAGGGAGTAATGGATTGTGGCTCAGTCCTTACTGTCCGTTCCTATATTGCCTGGTATATTGATTGGACCACCTCTGTGGCTCAGTGTATAACAAATGGGTATAGTTACCGTCCACTTTGTTGGATGAAGGGGGCACTGGATCCTGATGGAATGAGAAATTTCCCTTTTGTGTCCAAAGTCCCTTATTTGTAAATCCAATTAATGGTAAGTACCAAGTGGTGTCGATTGGTAGAGGCTGTTCTTTCTGGTCCTTTCCAGGCTGGTTCGGGCAGATTGGGGTTACTGTGATGTAATCACGGCTGAGAGTCCACTCCTGCTGGGAATTGTAGGTCCACCTGACGCGTTTCGCTTATAAAAAAGCTTTTTCAAAGGTAGCATCAACTCCCAACTGTCTTTTTCAAACACAGCTGATTGGCTGGTGCTTTATCTCCTTTTACCTTTTCTCCGCTTTATCTCCAGTTTATCTCTTCTCCAAGCTTGATAAATCTGCCCCAATATTAGCAGCCAATTTTGTGATCTCCAGTCACCGCTTGTGGTTTTAATATATATTTGTCCAATGCACTTTTGTATAGCATATACTCACAGACTCCACATGGATATATTGATGTTGGGCCGTAATTCAAATTAGCAGGGAGGCAGGAGAGCTTGTAAATATTTCTCAGTCTGTGGCTCTCCGTTCTACACCCGCCGTGGCGCTGACCCAAAGCCGGCAGTTGTACTCAGTCCAGACGCCGTGTCTCTCACACACTGCTGGGGTCCCGGTCAGGCGTCAGGCTGGCCCGTATAGCTGCAGAGTAGCGTCTCTCACCCGCTCTCTGGGCAGTATTCAATGAAAAAGTTCTCCGTGCATGGAGAGCGTTTTATTTCGCTCTCCATGCACTCTCCGTGTTCCGGAGGGCTCGCTGCCACTCCTGCTCCCTCTATTCAATGTGGTTAAGACTCGCCGCGAGTGGCGGCGAGTCTTAACCCCTGCAGGGAGCAGGGAGCTTTCAGGGAGCCGGAAGCAGCCAGAGAGATTAAAGTCTCCCTGGCTGCTCCAGAGGACTGTGGAGGGGAGGGGGGCTCTCCAGGACCCAGGCTGCACCCCCCTATAGCCAGCGGGGGACCCAGTATTCACTGCACCGTTCGTGCATAGTTACGTTCGGGTGCAGTGAATATATGAATATCTAATGAGCGGCTCGAGCGCTCGGGCCCCCTGCTGGCTGCACTGTGTAAAAAAAAAAAAATGTAAAAAAATATTTTTTTAAAAATTAAATATATATTCATGTGCTATAAGCACATGAATAAAAATAACATGCCCCTTCACAGGAAAAAAAACCTGATTTTTTTACACCAAAATTTAAAAAAAAAAACCTTTACGTTCAAAAGTTCACATTCCAGCTCTCCATCAAAAGATGGAGAATTGCTACACGGAGAGAGACGGAGAAAATCACTTAAAAAGACGGAGAATATTTCACATTGAATAGGGTTGCTCGCTTTTGGAGAGCAAAATGCTCTGTCCAAGGCGAACAAAGCACAAATTCTCCACAAAACACGGAGAACTTTTCTCATTGAATACTGCCCTCTGTCAGGAAATAAATGTGGGTCTGTGTTCTCCGGATTGTGCAGTTGTTAGGTGATAGAGGTAGTCGCAATTGCACAGAACCAATGGGATTACAATTCAAACTGAAGGACCGGGTATATCAGGGCGGACAGCCCAATACATGGGTACTCTTTGAAATAGCTCCAATACGAGCGAAACGCGTTAGTGGAGAAATTGCACGGTGTCTTTGATCCAAGGAGGGACCTTTAACAGCCACCGACTACCGCTATCACCTAACAACTGCACAATCCGGAGAACACAAACCCACATTTATTTCCTGACAGAGAGCGGGTGAGAGACGCTACTCTGCAGCTATACGGGCCAGCCTGACGCCTGACCGGGACCCCAGCCGTGTGTGAGAGACACGGCGTCTGGACTGAGTACAACTGCCGGCTTTGGGTCAGCGCCACGGCGGGTGTAGAACGGAGAGCCACAGACTGAGAAATATTTACAAGCTCTCCTGCCTCCCTGCTAATTTGAATTACGGCCCAACATCAATATATCCATGTGGAGTCTGTGAGTATACGCTATACAAAAGTGCATTGGACAAATATATATTAAAACCACAAGCGGTGACTGGAGATCACAAAATTGGCTGCTAATATTGTCCCCCCCCCCCACTGGAAAAGCAATATTTATTTTTAAATTCATCATTCATAAAAAACAATGAAAGCTTCCCTTTGAGAAGCAACACTATTTTATTTTATTTTTACAGGTGGCCACCGATGTTAAATTCTGTGTAGAGTTTATATGTGTTTTATTCATTGTTATGTATAGGAAAAAGTCTTTTAATTTCTAAACTTGGTATATTCATATTAATAAATATATTTATCTACAACCAAGTAGTGATCGTTGATTCAGCCACACGTGCACCTGGCTTTATAAGCGCAGTCTTTCTATATAAAAGTTTCCTAATCGCTGGGATGCAATTTTTACAGGCCGGATGATTATCTAATGGACATGCATACGGATTGTAGCATGCATGCTCGAGGCCATCGATCGATAAAATCCAGCGTCTTTTTAATCGCTGGATTTTTGCAAGGAAACTGCATTTTTTCCTGATCCACCTACAAACATCAGACTTGCCCAAGCATTTTCAGGGAGGGTGTGTGGAGTCAGCTTTGGTCCTGATCAGCCTGATTCTATCGAACTGGCCGAGTAGGTCCTGGGTTAGATAGATACTGTCAAAATCATTAGATGAGTGAGTGAGATATTTGCAGTTGATCGCACACCTGTGAGATATTCACAAGCCTTTTACAGGCTTACATGGGGTGGGATATAACTCTGGCAGGGAGGTGGCTATCTGATCATATGGCTTTGCAAATTAGCAGTGAAGATCTGAATAACTACTATTCATTTCCAAGTCCCATAACTTCATTTATCCAAAAATAATCTCAATGTCACCACAAACTGCCAGCCATTTGTTCATTCCATAATGGATCCCGCATACAGTACGTCCACATGTCTGTGACCGTATCTCCAACTTTTTCTTTAACCCCTTCACGACATTTGACGTATATATACGTCATGGCCGGGAAGTACTTCCCGACCGTTGACGTATATATACGTCATGGCTTAAAACTGTCACTGCGTCTAGAGACGCAGTGACAGAGGGACGATGTCTGCTGTCCCTGACAGCAGACATGTCCGTGCATGCCCAGGGGGGGCGGCGATGCCGCCCCCCCGTCGGCGATCGCTGTGATTGGCTGTTCATTGTGAACAGCCATTCACAGCGTTTTCTGTGTCACCGGCGAATAACGTTCGCCGGTGACACGGGATCGGAGGTGATTGGTGCTGTAAAGTACAGCACCAATCACCGCGGGGTGTAAGGGTGACACTGGTGTCACCCCACCTCACCCCTCCCGCCCCCAAAGGCCGTGATTGGTTCGTCGGACCGACGGACCAATCACAGCCATGGAGGGGGGTTTAAACTAACGGTGACTGCACTGCAGACGCCATTCCGGTCTGGAATAGCGTGCAGTGCGGTCACCGTGCCCAGCTGCCGCCTATACTGACCAGAACCCATCCAAAATACTTACCTGATCATTGATATTGCTTATGCTTGTGACATCTTGTGACATCCTGTGACATCTTGTGCTGCTGCGATTTATTAGATAGAGAGAGAGTTAGAGAGAGAGAGATAGAGAGAGATAGAGAGGCCTAGTGCTATATTTTGTGCTGCTGCAGTGTGATAGAGCTATAGATAGAGAGATAGAGAGAGATAGAGAGAGATAGAGAGAGAGAGATAGAGAGAGAGATAGTGACAGATTGTGCTATATATTTTTTATATAACTGAAAGAGATAGAGAGAGATAGAGAGAGATAGAGAGGCCTAGTGCTATAGTTTGTGCTGCTGCAGTGTGATAGAGCTATAGATAGATAGAGAGAGATAGAGAGAGAGAGATAGAGAGATAGTGACAGATTGTGCTATATATTTTTTATATAACTGACTGCTGCCCCCCCTTTTGTGCTGATCAGTATAAATTAACTGATCAGCAACTTTTTGGGGGCGCAGGTTTTTTTTTATATATAGATATACCTGTCAGTGCTGCTGCTGCAGTGTCATAGAGTGATAGATAGTGAGAGATAGAGAGATAGAGAGAGATAGTGACAGAGAGTGATAGAGAGTGCTAAATTTTGTGTCTGCTGCCCCCGCCTTTTGTGCTGATCACTATATCTGAGGTGATCAGCAACTTTTTAGGGGTGCAGAGGTTTTTTTTTTATATATACCTGTCAGTACCACCAAAGGTTGTGCACCTGCTGCCCCTCACTGGTAATCAGTGTCGCATCACTGATCACCTTTTTTTATTTTTTGTGAGTGCTGTGGGGTCTTTTTTACATTTTTTTTTTTACACACACTGTGATTTTGTGTGTGTCCTGTGGCCACTGTGCGCTGATCAGTGACGTACATCACTGATCAGCTTTTTCGGCACAGGGTTGATCTATTTTTTTTTTTTTTTGGATCAAATTCCTGTTGCCTTTGAGCGCTGTTCAGTGACGGACGTTACTGACCAACATCTGTGCTCAATTTTTGGCGCAGGACCTTTTTTTTTTTTAACCCCTTCCATTTTTTTTTTTTTTAACCCCTTCCATTTTTTTTTTTAACCCCTTCCATTTTTTTTTAACCCCTTCCATTTTTTTTTTTTGAACCCTTCAATTTTTTTATTTTTGTATTTTTTTTTTTTTCTGCACTACATACATACACACTACACACTACATACCCCCCGGGTTGAAATAAAGTTTGTACCCCCCCCTACACTATACACGTGTTGAAACATTTCACTACCAGTAACACAAAAATATAAATGGCATCCCAAATGTCATCCCAAATGTCGTCCCAGTCATCCAGGAGAATGTATTCGGTGGAGGAGGCATATGCCATGCTTGCCTCTGACTCTGACACAGCCAGTGAGGCAAGCGGGGAATTTGAAGGATTTGTCTTAAGCTCCTCTTCCTCCTCTGATGATGAGGGACCCCCTCAAAGACGCCCCCGTAGAGCAGCTGAGACCCCCCCCCCAATAATTGATCTCGTATGGACCCCACCACCAGACAATTTTGAGCCCCAGGTTCCTGAGTTTTTGGCCATCCCAGGAATCCAATTTGATTCAACAGGTCTCAGAGAAATTGACATTTTTAAATTATTTTTCTCTGATGATTTTATAAATTTAATGGTGGACCAAACTAATTTATATGCCCAGCAGTTTATTGCTCAAAACCCCACGTCATCATTTGCTAGGTGGACCCCTGTAGATGCAGTAGAGATGATGACGTTTTGGGGTCTGGTGTTACATATGGGCATAGTAAAAAAGCCACAAATTAGGCAATATTGGAGTACAGATGTTCTGTACAGCACCCCATTTCACCGTATGGCCATGCCCCGGGCTCGTTTTGAGGCAATCCATAAATTTATACATTACACCGATAATGCACAGTGCCCACCCAGAGATGATCCCACCTTTGACAGGCTATTCAAAGTCAGGCCGGTCATTGATCATTTCAGTGCCAAATTTGCAGAGCTATACATCCCTGATAAATGTATTAGTATCGACGAGTCCCTTATACATTTTAAAGGAAGGGTTAAATTCCGCCAGTACCTTCCCAGTAAGAGGGCAAGGTATGGCATAAAAATGTATAAGCTGTGTGAAAGCACCACAGGGTACACCCACAAGTTTAGGGTATATGAAGGGAAGGATTCAAGAATTGAACCACCAGAATGCCCCCCCTCCCTCGTAGGTGTTAGTGGAAAAATTGTCTGGGATTTAATGCACCCCTTCCTGGATAAGGGTTATCACCTCTATGTGGATAACTTTTACACCAGCATCCCCCTGTTTAAGGCCCTTGGTTCAAGAGGTACAGCAGCTTGCGGTACTGTGCGCAAGAACCAAAGAGGCCTCCCCAAAACGCACATCGCCCAAGTAATGAGAAGGGGTGAAAGCAGGGGAATATGCACCGAAAATTTGTTGTTGGTCAAATATAAGGACAAGAGGGATGTCCTTATACTGACAACAATTCATGGAGACAGTACCACCTCCATCCCTGTACGAGGTACCAGTACCCACACCTCAAAACCAAATTGTATCCTAGATTACAATAAGTACATGGGCGGAGTGGATCTTTCAGATCAGGTACTGAAGCCGTACAGTGCCCTGCGGAAAACAAATATCTGGTACAAGAAGCTGGCCGTGTATATCATCCAGATGGCACTGTATAACGCTTACGTGCTATTCCGTTTTACCGGCCAGAGGGGGACATTTATGCACTTTCAAGAGGAAGTCATAAAGAGCCTAACATTTGGGAATCAGCAGGCAGAGGGCCCCAGTACTTCTAGTACTGGCCCCCGTATTGTACCAGGGCAGCATTTTCCCAATGAAATCCCCTCCACTGCAAGAAAGGGCAGGACACAAAAAAGGTGCAAAGTTTGCTATAAAAAGGGAATAAGAAAGGAAACTATTTTCCACTGTGAAACTTGCCCCGACAAACCCGGCCTATGTATAAAGGAGTGTTTCAAAATATACCACACATCTATGGATTATTAGGTTCATCATTTCACCGTGCTTCGGGGGTCTTGCTAATGCCACATAGCACCCACCATTCATTCCACCAGAATCTGAGCTGCAAAAACCAAAAATCACTCCTTCCCTTCTGAGTCCTGCCATGCACCCAACTGGTATTTTTTGGTCACATGTGAGGCATTGCCGTACTCTGGAGAAATTGGGGCACAGATTTTGGGGTGCTTTGTCTCCTTCATTCCTTGTGAAAATGAAAAATTTTGAGCCAGAAGTACATTTTTGTGTAAAAAAATGTATTTTTTTCATTTTCACTGCCCAGTTGTACCAAAATTGATGAAACCCCTGGGGGTTTGAAATGTACACTATACCCCTAGATGAATTCCCTGAGGGGTGTAGTTTGCAAAATGGGGTCACTTGTGGGGGGGTTCCACTGTATTGGTAATGCAACATAGCACCCACCATTCATTCCACCAAAATCTGTGCGGCAAAATCCAAAAATCACTCCTTCCCTTCTGAGTCCTGCCATGCACCCAACTGGTATTTTTTGGTCACATGTGAGGCATTGCCGTACTCTGGAGAAATGGGGGCACAGATTTTGGGGTGCTTTGTCTCCTTCATTCCTTGTGAAAATGAAAAATTTTGAGCCAGAAGTACATTTTTGTGTAAAAAAATGTATTTTTTTCATTTTCACTGCCCAGTTGTACCAAAATTGATGAAACCCCTGGGGGTTTGAAATGTACACTATACCCCTAGATGAATTCCCTGAGGGGTGTAGTTTGCAAAATGGGGTCACTTGTGG
Source organism: Crinia signifera (assembly GCF_055691185.1). Lineage (NCBI taxonomy): Eukaryota > Metazoa > Chordata > Amphibia > Anura > Myobatrachidae > Crinia > Crinia signifera. The sequence continues at coordinate 255,714,487 of NC_139222.1, forward strand.
GGGGGTTCCACTGTATTGGTAATGCAACATAGCACCCACCATTCATTCCACCAAAATCTGTGCTGCAAAATCCAAAAATCACTCCTTCCCTTCTGAGTCCTGCCATGCACCCAACTGGTATTTTTTTGGTCACATGTGAGGCATTGCCGTACTCTGGAGAAATGGGGGCACAGATTTTGGGGTGCTTTGTCTCCTTCATTCCTTGTGAAAATGAAAAATTTTGAGCCAGAAGTACATTTTTGTGTAAAAAAATGTATTTTTTTCATTTTCACTGCCCAGTTGTACCAAAATTGATGAAACCCCTGGGGGTTTGAAATGTACACTATACCCCTAGATGAATTCCCTGAGGGGTGTAGTTTGCAAAATGGGGTCACTTGTGGGGGGGTTCCACTGTATTGGTAATGCAACATAGCACCCACCATTCATTCCACCAAAATCTGTGCTGCAAAATCCAAAAATCACTCCTTCCCTTCTGAGTCCTGCCATGCACCCAACTGGTATTTTTTGGTCACATGTGAGGCATTGCCGTACTCTGGAGAAATTAGGGCACAGATTTTGGGGTGCTTTGTCTCCTTCATTCCTTGTGAAAATGAAAAATTTTGAGCCAGAACTGCATGTTTGTGTAAAAAAATGTAATTTTCCATTTTCACATCCCAGTTGTACCAAAATTGGTGAAACCCCTGGGGGTTTGAAATGTACACTATACCCCTAGATGAATTCCCTGAGGGGTGTACTTTGCAAAATGGGGTGACTTGTGGGGGGGTTCCACTGTATTGGTGCTTTGGGAGTCTTGCTAATGCAACATAGCACCCACCATTCATTCCACCAAAATCTTTGCTGCAAAATCCAAAAATCACTCCTTCCCTTCTAAGTCCTGCCATGCACCCAACTGGTATTTTTTGGTCACATGTGAGGCATTGCCGTACTCGGGAGAAATTGGGGCACAGATTTTGGGGTGCTTTGTCTCCTTCATTCCTTGTGAAAATGAAAAATTTTGAGCCAGAACTGCATGTTTGTGTAAAAAAATGTAATTTTCCATTTTCACATCCCAGTTGTACCAAAATTGGTGAAACCCCTGGGGGTTTGAAATGTACACTATACCCCTAGATGAATTCCCTGAGGGGTGTACTTTGCAAAATGGGGTGACTTGTGGGGGGGTTCCACTGTATTGGTGCTTTGGGAGTCTTGCTAATGCAACATAGCACCCACCATTCATTCCACCAAAATCTTTGCTGCAAAATCCAAAAATCACTCCTTCCTTTCTGAGTCCTGCCATGCACCCAACTGGTATTTTTTGGTCACATGTGAGGCATTGCCGTACTCGGGAGAAATTGGGGCACAGATTTTGGGGTGCTTTGTCTCCTTCATTCCTTGTGAAAATGAAAAATTTTGAGCCAGAACTGCATGTTTGTGTAAAAAAATGTAATTTTTCATTTTCACATCCCAGTTGTACCAAAATTGGTGAAACCCCTGGGGGTTTGAAATGTACACTATACCCCTAGATGAATTCCCTGAGGGGTGTACTTTGCAAAATGGGGTGACTTGTTGGGGGGTTCCACTGTATTGGTGCTTTGGGAGTCTTGCTAATGCAACATAGCACCCACCATTCATTCCACCAAAATCTTTGCTGCAAAATCCAAAAATCACTCCTTCCCTTCTGAGTCCTGCCATGCACCCAACTGGTATTTTTTGGTCACATGTGAGGCATTGCCGTACTCGGGAGAAATTGGGGCACAGATTTTGGGGTGCTTTGTCTCCTTCATTCCTTGTGAAAATGAAAAATTTTGAGCCAGAACTGCATGTTTGTGTAAAAAAATTTAATTTTCCATTTTCACATCCCAGTTGTACCAAAATTGGTGAAACCCCTGGGGGTTTGAAATGTACACTATACCCCTAGATGAATTCCCTGAGGGGTGTACTTTGCAAAATGGGGTGACTTGTGGGGAAGTTCCACTGTATTGGTGCTTTGGGAGTCTTGCTAATGCAACATAGCACCCACCATTCATTCCACCAAAATCTTTGCTGCAAAATCCAAAAATCACTCCTTCCCTTCTGAGTCCTGCCATGCACCCAACTGGTATTTTTTGGTCACATGTGAGGCATTGCCGTACTCGGGAGAAATTGGGGCACAGATTTTGGGGTGCTTTGTCTCCTTCATTCCTTGTGAAAATGAAAATTTTGAGCCAGAACTGCATGTTTGTGTAAAAAAATGTAATTTTCCATTTTCACATCCCAGTTGTACCAAAATTGGTGAAACCCCTGGGGGTTTGAAATGTACACTATACCCCTAGATGAATTCCCTGAGGGGTGTACTTTGCAAAATGGGGTGACTTGTGGGGGGGTTCCACTGTATTGGTGCTTTGGGAGTCTTGCTAATGCAACATAGCACCCACCATTCATTCCACCAAAATCTTTGCTGCAAAATCCAAAAATCACTCCTTCCCTTCTGAGTCCTGCCATGCACCCAACTGGTATTTTTTGGTCACATGTGAGGCATTGCCGTACTCGGGAGAAATTGGGGCACAGATTTTGGGGTGCTTTGTCTCCTTCATTCCTTGTGAAAATGAAAAATTTTGAGCCAGAAGTACATTTTTGTGTAAAAAAAATGTAATTTTCCATTTTCACATCCCAGTTATACCAAAATTGGTGAAACCCCTGGGGGTTTGAAATGTACACTATACCCCTAGATGAATTCCCTGAGGGGTGTAGTTTGCAAAATGGGGTCACTTGTGGGGGGGTTCCACTGTCTTGGTGCTTGGGGGGTCTTGCTAATGCGACATAGCACCCACCAAAATTCCACCAGAATCTGAGCTGCAAAATCCAAAAATCACTCCTTCCCTTCTAAGTCCTGCCATGCACCCAACTGGTATTTTTTGGTCACATGTGAGGCATTGCCGTACTCGGGAGAAATTGGGGCACAGATTTTGGGGTGCTTTGTCTCCTTCATTCCTTGTGAAAATGAAAAATTTTGAGCCAGAACTGCATGTTTGTGTAAAAAAATGTAATTTTCCATTTTCACATCCCAGTTGTACCAAAATTGGTGAAACCCCTGGGGGTTTGAAATGTACACTATACCCCTAGATGAATTCCCTGAGGGGTGTAGATTGCAAAATGGGGTGACTTGTGGGGGAGGTTCCTAACTTTTAGCACTTATGGTGCCTAGAAACCTACATGGTGCCTAAAAAAAAATCTCATAAAAAGGAGGCTCCAAAATCAAGTAGGTGCTCCTTCTATTATGAAGCCTGTGGTTTGGTCAACGTGCACACTAGGGCCACATATAGGATATTTTTGAAAACAAAAGAATTGGGGGTATCAATTTTTAGTCACATTTCTCTAGTAAAATCTACTGTATTCGTTAGAAAAATGTATTAAAATTGAAACTCTGCAAAAAAAAAGAAATTTTGAAATTTCACCTACACTTTGTTTTAATTCCTGTGAAACACCTAAAGGGTTAACAAACTTCCAAAATGCTGTTTTGAATACTGTGAGGGGTGCAGTTTTTGAAATGGCATCATTTATGGGGGTGTCTCACATACAAGTCCCTCAAAGTCACATCAGAACTGAACTGGTCCCTAAAAAAATCAGTGTTTGAAATTTTCATGAAAATTTGAGAATTTGCTATTCATATTGTAAGCCTCCTAGTGTCCAAAAAAATTAAAAGGAAGTTGAAATAATGATGGAAACATAAAGTAGACATATGGTCTATGTTAGTTATTAACTATTTTGAGTGGTATGATTATTTGTCTCACAAGCAGAAAATTTAACATTTTGCAAATTGCTAAATTTTCCATTTTTTCACGATATTTTGGTATTTTTCACAAAAAAATACAGACTGTATCGACGAAAATTTACCACTAACTTGAAGTACAATGTGTCACGAGAAAACAATCTCAAAATCACTGGGATAAGTAAAAGCAAAAAAAAGTTATCCCCACTTAAGTGAGACATGTCAGATTTGAAAAAAAAGGCTCTGTCATGAAGGCACAAACTGGCTCTGTCATGAAGGGGTTAATGAGTAGCAGGACAGACTGTGCCAGAAGTGCGGGTGCTTTCAAAAAGGGGCAGAGCCTTGTGTAGAAGGGCATGGCCTAATACTGGAATCGGTACATCTGTCAGAATGAACTTAGGTCTACAGTCATTAGGTCGACCCCACTAGGTCGACTGGCAGGAAGGTCGACCTGACTTAAGGTCGACATGGGCCAAGGTCGACATGACTTAAGGTCGAATTTGCATAAAGGTCGACATGAGGAAGGTCGACTGGTCATAAGGTCGACATGGGGTGTTTCACTGTTTTTTTATCCGAATGTCGACACAGTCGACATGGACACAGTTGGCAATGAGAATCGGACCCTCGCATGGCTCGCTTCGCTCGCAATGCTTCGGGCACGATGGCTCGCTTCGCTCGCCACAGCTTTAATAACCTCCTCCGCGCCCTAGTGGATGGTAGGGCATGAAATACCGCCTGTCGGCACATGTCGGCTCAAAAAAACAGTGAAAAACCCATGTCGACCTTATGACCAGTCGACCTTCCTCATGTCGACCTTTATGCAAATTCGACCTTAAGTCATGTCGACCTTGGCCCATGTCGACCTTGAGTCAGGTTGACCTTCCTGCCAGTCGACCTAGTGGGGTCGACCTAATGACTGTAGACCTAAGTTCATTCTAATAGATGACCGCATCCCCTAATACTGAGGGGGTGTGGTTCAGCGCCATGCCCCCATTTTCTTCACTTCACTCGAATAGAAGTTAAGGGGTGTGCACACGCTTCGATTTTGACATGTATTTGATTCTATTTTGCTTATAGAAGCTAAACCGAATCAAAATCAAATGGTTTTTAAGATGCTTTTGATCTGCATTCGATTCAATGCGCGCTTCCGTTTTCTCTATCTCGAAAAATAAAAATAGACTGTGCAGGCAAGGAAATATCGAATTTGATACAGTAAATTGAATGTGTACACTGTACCTTGAATGTAAATCGAAATCGATATCTAATGCCAAAGTACAGATCTAATGCCAAATTGAATGCAAAGATCTAATGCCAATTCTAATGGAAAATCGAATCGGACATCGAATCTAAAGCAAATTGAAGCATGTGTACACACCTTTAGTCTGAATTGCACCTGTACAGCCGCATTCAATGCAGATTCGATCCCGATGCGCAGTCCTGTGCAGGCAAGTCTATTTCGGCCTGTTTGAAAGGAGCATGAGATGCGGCCGAAAATCAACGAGCTCCAGCCGTTATCGGCAGAAGGTGCCCGACTGCTTGTGAAGTCGGGCACGTTCTGCCGAGATCCCTGCTCAATGCAATCATACTTTGGGGTTACACTCTAAGGGGGTAATCAATTTTCACTGCTATTGTATTCAATTGTGGACATTTTCGTCCCTTTTCTTGGGCCAAAAAGGCGTGGGTGCAAACCGAAAAAGTGGTGAAAATACTAAAAGGACTATTTTCTTATGTACATGAATAAAATAGGAAAATGCAATAGGCTCACCATGTTGCAGAGTCACTTACTGTTAAATATAGAGTGTTGTCCCATTTAGAAGTGTTGAGTTTGCCATGAGCAATTCCATTGTTATCAGTCACCAGATCTGCAGCCGTTTCACTATTTCCATCCTTGTATATGGATACGGTTTCATTTGGCATGGGCTGTTCTTTCTCATCAACAACATGCACCTGGTGATGATAAGTACAGACTGAAACCTTCATATAATGAATGTAACTGTATATATTCAGTAATAGAATGATCACAGGGGCAAATGAAGGATTTCCGGAGGAGGGTTTACAAATGTTTGAGTTTAGATCGAGTCCATGAAGATGCATAATTAGCATATACCGTAATCAGCTGTAGTCTGTCCCAAACAAAGGGGCAGATGTTGTAATCCTGGTGAAGTGATAAAGTGGTGATAATGGACCAGCCAATCATCTACTAACTGTAATTTTTCAAACACAGCTGATAGGCTGGTGAGTTATCACTTTACTGGGCTTAATATATCTGCCACTATGTGCCATAATACAATAAGTCAGACTTATGAAGGCCCAATGATCATGGGAGCCACTTAACCGATTCTCTGTCAGGTGAAATGATTGAGCACTCAGATCCACAGACACACGCACAGCTGACTTGGTAGGAAATGTGCTACCACTGGGCATGGGCAGAAGATTCATTCTGCCCTTTATATTGTATGTATTGGTCGATGTTGGGTTTTGGCGTTTCCGGGCAACTGGAAACCCCCATTGCAATTACATATGGATGTGCATGCATCACATGGTTCCTATCAGAAGATATACGGTTCCTATCACAAGAATCTTTTGATACATCTCCTCAAGGAAAATGGAAAAAAATGTGTGGTGCGCAAATCAACAGCAGCTGGCACAGGGCGGTCAGGCCCTAAAGTACAAGAAATGAATAAAGAGATTTGTGCCTGCGCTGGCTGCTTCCAAATAATTGTATCAGACGTTTCTCAAAAAAGTATAAACAATTTATTAAAATATACACATAAATAAAATCACACTACATATATTAGCTGAGAGTCCTTTTTGTTTAAGGTATTGTCTCACTGAGAGCGATATCGCAAATGCTAGCTGAGAATACTGATAATAAAGTGCTGTGAAATTTATATTACCATCCTGGTCGGTCTGGAAGATATTTGTATGCCAGAGTCGGGATCACAGTCCTGAATTAGGCCCTATGACGGGCGGGGGTATATCACTCCCCTTAGAAGATGATGTCCTTTGGAGACTGGGATTTAGGGATCATGCAGGTATCCCAAAGGCTGGAACTCCAGTGTTTTTCCAAGCAGGACTTCTCAAGATGGTGAGTGGCTGTGTCCCTTTAAACAGCAATAGATTTTCAAACGACCAAATTTTGGATGTGTCCCATTGGGGGAAATATGGGGTATCAGGCACCGGGTCTCAGCAGCACAATAGGGGTGTCTTTGGCAAGGCTCAACGCGTTTCCCCGGATGTAACCTCCGGCTTCTTCAGGAGCAAGTGTATCTATGTGAGTTCTCAGCTCACTATTTATACCTGAGGACTAATTGTCTATGACAAACACCTGAGTGTGATAACCATTTAAAAACTCTAAATAATATGAGAAACGTCTCTAAACTTACATAGGAAAGTACTCTATATTGAGATGGAGGCAGTCATATATATATAAACACCTTTTTCATAAGAATAAATACTTTTCTTTCACATGGGTATATATGCGGTCATGTGACCCGGAAACAACCACCATTATAGTCCACCCTGAGAAACATATATGTGTATAGGGCATTATTATACAATAAAAATGGGCGGTCTTCATACAGGGCGATCAGGGAAGTAAAGAGGACCGCGGCGCCGTGCACCGATTGCCGGTATCGGTAACACGATCGCCACGGACCCCTCCGCCTACCTGAACGCTATTCCGCCCGTTGCCCAGCAACCGCTCCCGGTCACGTGCACGTCACGTGACTCGGGGGCGTGCTGGACGGCGTACAGCGATGCGTCCTCTCTGCTTAGGGGATAGGGGCGTGTGACGCCCTATTCACGCACGGAGGCTCGCGAGAACTGGCTGTTCTCATGTTAGGCCGTGCGTGTCTCCAGTGGCAGAGTCCCAGCATCGCTGAGTTGCCTAGCAACAGACGGAGAATGGTCTATGAGACCAAACCACTGAAATTGCCGTATTTATATAGATAGAATGTGCAAACATTATGCATAAAAAAATATTAGCAAATAATGTGGATTATATTCCAATAATTAATGGATGAATATTAGTTCAGATACATTGGGGTACAATGGAGATTCATTATACATCGGGTAATAATTTTTAGAGAACATATAATACTCAATGGATACAGATACATGGTTTTATCACGGATATCATTTTTCATATATACATTACAGAAACATAGAAACACAATGGATGATAATTGGATATTAATTCGTAAAAAAAATTCAGATATATAAAACAGAACATGACTAATTCACAACACTGTATTTAGCTCTATTGATTCGTTTAATCCATCAGGATATAATGAGTTGTATTTCAAGGTCCAAAAGATCTCTTGTTTGCATAGGATATTAAATCTATCGCCTCCACGGGCTGTAAAACCAATGCATTCTAGACCTGTTATAGTTAAACATGCTGGGTTCGAATTATGATGGGTCTTATAATGACGTGAGACGCTATGTTTTAGAAAGCCTTTTAGGATGTTACGACGATGTTCCATAAAGCGGGTCCTTATGGATCTCGTTGTCCTTCCCACATATGGAAGATTACAACTACAACGTAATAAGTATATCATGTATGTGGAGTCACAATTCATAAAGGATTTAGGATTTTCAGATTTATCTACTCCAGTTCCTGTTAGCATGGATTTTTTTGGAACATGTGTGCACATAGTGCATTTGTTCTTACCGCACTTAAAAAAACCATTGGGTTTATTAGGGAGCCATGCTAAATGGTCATTAATTTCTGGTTTTTTTGATACATTTGTTTTTTTCAGGAAGCTAGGTGCTAATATTGTTTTCAAAGTTTTATTCTTTTTGTACACAAAGGCTGGTTTTTTAGGAATAATGTTAGAAAGAATTTTGTCCTGATGTAGGACTCTATAGTTACGAGAAACAATATTTTTGATATCATTAGCTCTAGTGTTGAATTTGCTTATAAAAGCAATATCTTTTTTATCATTTATTTCTTTGGAGGTATTTTTGATCTTAGTTTTGTTTTTTGGAATTAGAAGGTCGTTTCTATTCATTTCCAGTGCGTTAGAATAGGCCTGATTTAAAAGTTCCTCTGGGTACTCTCTCTCCCTGAAGGAGTTAAACATTATTTCTGCTTGTATTTTGAATTGATCTTCATCAGTGCAATTGCGCCGTAGGCGCATAAATTGGCCTTTGGGGATATTGGTTTTCCAAGGCATGTAATGTGCACTTTTGAAATGCACATATGCATTTGTATTCACAGGTTTTAAATAATTAGAGAAAAACAGGGGTAAACTGTAGAATTAGCGCTTGTGGTGCTCACAGATAAACTCAGTCCGTGTGAAAATAATCACAAATAATCGCAAAGAGTTAATGTCACCAATTAGAGGTATCCATGAAATGTAGGAAAATTGCTAGTAGGATCCTCCAAATGTCACGTCCTCAATAATGGTGTATAATATGAAATGACACAATGCAGAAAAACATAGTGCAAACTTTTTTTAAACAAATGAAATTTAATAAAAAGAAGTGCACTCACAATTTTTATGCTTATTACAAGCATATAGGTAAAAACCGCTCACAGGTGGGACTGCGGTCCAACAGCAGGCAGTGGGGTACAGACTGACAAACAGGTCCGGATCCTGGAAGAAAGCTGGAGCCCAATGGTACCGACAGTAAAAGTCCGTTTTGTAGCGATGGTTTAAAATGCGAGACACGCCAAATGCATTTCGGACACAAATGGTCCTTCCTCAGCAGCGTGTCTGACAGTGTCCGCAGAGTTCTTTATATACGGTGTCCAAATGGGACCAAACAAACAAGATTACTTCCGCCTTTCGGCGTGTCAAAGATGGCCGTGCGTTCCATCTCCAATAGATGGTGCGTTCCAAACGCTCTCCGGCTAGTAACACTGCAGGAGAGAGGCGCTTCCGTCTCTGCTACCACAAAGTATGGCCGTGCGGTCCACCGATATCAGCTAGTGCGTTCCAATACGCGCTCCAGCATATGAACTAACATAATCATACAATACATAGAATAATTTAGAATAAAAATAGTGTCATTTCATAAAACCTGAAGAGATGGTCAGGGAATGCTAAAAATATCATTGGTTAAAAAATTCTTTAAAGCATCACAAATATTTATAGCAGCATATAGTTATTGCACAGAGAGTGGAGATTTTTAGCAGCATAGACAATAAATAAATAAAATAAATACAGATAAAACTAACAGGGATACTAATAAGTTTGGCTAAGACAAGAAATGTTTCAACTCGAATTCTCCGTTTAACCCCTCGGGTACAAGAGTGTTCAAACGGTAGATCCATTTCATTTCTGACTGTGCCAATCTCTTATCTAAATCCCTTGTACGCCATCTAGGGGAGATTAATTGAATTCCCCAAAAATTTATGAGGTGACATTCTTTAGATTGATGGTGATTTTTAAAATGTTCAGACAGCGTATGAGTGGTGAGGCTCTTTCGAATGTTATAAACGTGTTCGGCAAGCCTAACTTTAAGTGGGCGACTGGTTCTGCCGACATAAAAAAGATGGCACGAACATTCCAATAGATAAACAATATTCTTGGAGTGACACGTTATAAACTCATTAATTTTATATTTCTTTTTATTGACCTCAAAGTCAACCATTTTGCGATTGGTGACCTTTACTGACCTACACATAAGGCATTCTCCACAGCGGTGAAACCCTTTTGTTCTAATACTGTGTCTAGGGCCTACATCAATGGTGCTCTTTACCAAATGGTTCCTAAGAGACGGAGCCCTTCTATAAATAAAGACTGGCTTATCAGGGATTATATTGCCAATAATTGGATCCTGTTTAATCAGGTGCCAATTTTTCTTAAAAACAGTCTCAATTTTTGAGTGAAGCTGATTGAATTGTGTAATGAACGCCCATTGAAACTTGTTATCTGTTGTTTTGGGTTCTTTTATTTTCAAGAGATCACTCCTTTCTATGGTGTTAATTTTATTAATTGCTGTTTCTAGAACATACGGAGAGTAGCCTTTCGCTGCTAATCTCTCTGATACATCCTCTAATTGTTGGTTACATACCTCCATATTCGAGCAATTGCGTTTTATCCGAGTGTACTGGCCAAAAGGAATTCCTTTGAGCCAGTTAGTGTGATGTTGGCTTGTTATCTCTATGTAACCATTCGAGTCGGTGGGTTTTCTAAACGTTTTTGTGTTGACCTTTCCGTCCTCAATGTATATTGTTAGATCTAAGAAAGATATTTCTGCAGGACTCGTAATAAAAGTCAAGTTGATGGAGAACTCATTGGTATTAAGATCATTACAAAAAGTTAAAAGATTCTCCTGACCATCTCTCCACACAAAGAAAATATCGTCAATAAAACGCTGCCAGAGCACCAGACCCGCCCCCAGAACGCCACCCTGCCAAATCCTAAGGTGTTCCCAATAGGACATGAACAGGTTCGCGTAACTAGGGGCGAATCTAGTGCCCATAGCAGTTCCAACGCACTGCAAGTAAAAGCTTCCGTCATGGTAAAAATAATTATTTGATAAAATAAAATCAATACTTTCCAGAATGAAGCTTTTCAAATCTGTATTTAGGGTGGACATATCTAAAAAGAAGGAGACTGCCTGTAGGCCTTGTTCTTTGCGAATAATTGTGTAGAGCGTGCTTACATCCGCACTGCAAAGAATGTCTCCTTCACGCCACTCATAATTGGTTAGGTTTCGAAGTAGATTTCCAGTGTCCTTTAAATATGCCTTTGTATTGGACACTAGTGGCTGTAAAAAGTAGTCCACATAGGCAGAAAGGTTGCTTGTAAGGCTATTACAGCCTGATACAATTGGCCTCCCCGGAGGTTTATTGGCATCTTTATGGACCTTGGGGAGGACATAGAGGGAGGGTACAGAGGGTTCTTTAATATTTAAAAATTCAAACTCCTTTTTTGAGATAATATTTTTCGTAAGGGCTTGAGTGGTAAGTGCCAACAAAGCTTTACTAATACGCATGGTGGGGTCAGTTTTTAATTTTTTGTAGGTGTTATCATTAGTAAGTTGTCGATTGATCTCTTCCATATAAAGTTCTTTTTTCATGACAACTACACCTCCTCCCTTGTCGGCAGGTTTTATTACTACAGATTTGTCCTCTTTAAGGATCTCCAAAGCTTCGAATTCTTTTTTGGTAAGGTTACATTTTTTACCATATTTGGAATTACCCTTATTTACAATTTTATTAATTTCGTCCGTGACCACTTTGTTAAAGCAGTCTAAAAAACTACCTCTGCAGTGCGTTGGATAAAAAGTAGAGGCAGGTTTAAAAGGTGTTGAGGTATCAGAGGATGTTACAGTATCAACAGTATCTCTCGATTCAAAGAAACGTTTAATAGTTAGTTTACGAATAAATTTCTGGACATCCAGAAACAAGTCAAAACTGTTAGGTTTAAATGTAGGGGCAAATTTTAAACCCTTTTGAAGAATTTTAATCTCTGTGTCCGTTAATTCTCGACCGGATAGATTAAATATTTTGCCCTCATTCGTATTAACGTTATCTTTAATGGTCGGAGCAAATTTCTTCTTTTTTCTTTTAGATTTTAATTTAGTGGCCCCTCCTCTTTTTCCTCTTTTAGTGGCTTTATTTCTATTGACTACCTTCTCCAATGTTTCTGACGATCCCTCTCTAAAAAAGAAGGGGTTGCAATATTGGGTCCTTCATCAAATCTATCCAGAGTTACATATCTGTTGTTAGTTTCAATATTAAACTCATCTCTGGTTTCATCTCTTTGACGATAAGTCCGTCTTGGAGTTTCCCAATTACCATCAGTATTAGTGGGTCTATTTTTGTGCCAATTCCTATTTTGTCTATAGTTACGCTGGCTGGTGAAGTGTGATTTATCGTTATACGTATTTTTATCCCATACAGGTAACTGCATTCTCTCCTCTAAACTTGAATTATATTGTTTTTTTCTCCATGTTGGTGCTTTTCTATTAAAAGTGTTATGGGGAGTAAAAGTCCTCCTCATTGGAGGAATTTTTTTGGGTTCTACAGTGGGAGGTTTAATGTGTTCGGGTTCCTTGGACGGATTACTGTCTCTAAGGAATTTTTTTCCCTTCCTTTCACGTAATTCCCTTGTATTTTTTCCTATTTTTGCCAAGAGGGACTCCTCGTACAGGCCAAAATCCTCAATTTCTTTAAACGGTTTAACAGATTCTTGTAGGACTGAAATTTCCTCATTAAGGAGTTTTAATGTCTTAGTTCGCTCCTTAATAATTAAATCAATTAGAGAAAATGAACATGTTTCTAAGATGGTATTCCAATCTTTTATAAATGACATATCTGATGAATTGAAGGAAGGGGGTTTTGATATTCTTAACCCTTTCGGGATGATTTTTGAGGATAGATAGTGTTCTAATGTAACCACCTCCCACCAGAGTTTATTCTCCTTCAACATCACTGATTCAAGTTTAAAAAAGACCGATCCTAGATTTTCATCACTTATATTGATATTCTCGTCTTGGGATGAGAAAGTATTCTTAACCAATTGGTTCCTCATATCTCTAAATGCGAACATGTTTGCAGCACTTTTCACAAAAATAATTGAATGAGAGATAATGTACGATAGAAGATATTTTGTGAATACGTGCGCACAACACACATGCAGCTTGACTACAGTTAAGGTGACATCCAAAAATCACCTTACATATGACATAAAGAAAAACAGGGGTAAACTGTAGAATTAGCGCTTGTGGTGCTCACAGATAAACTCAGTCCGTGTGAAAATAATCACAAATAATCGCAAAGAGTTAATGTCACCAATTAGAGGTATCCATGAAATGTAGGAAAATTGCTAGTAGGATCCTCCAAATGTCACGTCCTCAATAATGGTGTATAATATGAAATGACACAATGCAGAAAAACATAGTGCAAACTTTTTTTAAACAAATGAAATTTAATAAAAAGAAGTGCACTCACAATTTTTATGCTTATTACAAGCATATAGGTAAAAACCGCTCACAGGTGGGACTGCGGTCCAACAGCAGGCAGTGGGGTACAGACTGACAAACAGGTCCGGATCCTGGAAGAAAGCTGGAGCCCAATGGTACCGACAGTAAAAGTCCGTTTTGTAGCGATGGTTTAAAATGCGAGACACGCCAAATGCATTTCGGACACAAATGGTCCTTCCTCAGCAGCGTGTCTGACAGTGTCCGCAGAGTTCTTTATATACGGTGTCCAAATGGGACCAAACAAACAAGATTACTTCCGCCTTTCGGCGTGTCAAAGATGGCCGTGCGTTCCATCTCCAATAGATGGTGCGTTCCAAACGCTCTCCGGCTAGTAACACTGCAGGAGAGAGGCGCTTCCGCCTCTGCTACCACAAAGTATGGCCGTGCGGTCCACCGATATCAGCTAGTGCGTTCCAATACGCGCTCCAGCATATGAACTAACATAATCATACAATACATAGAATAATTTAGAATAAAAATAGTGTCATTTCATAAAACCTGAAGAGATGGTCAGGGAATGCTAAAAATATCATTGGTTAAAAAATTCTTTAAAGCATCACAAATATTTATAGCAGCATATAGTTATTGCACAGAGAGTGGAGATTTTTAGCAGCATAGACAATAAATAAATAAAATAAATACAGATAAAACTAACAGGGATACTAATAAGTTTGGCTAAGACAAGAAATGTTTCAACTCGAATTCTCCGTTTAACCCCTCGGGTACAAGAGTGTTCAAACGGTAGATCCATTTCATTTCTGACTGTGCCAATCTCTTATCTAAATCCCTTGTACGCCATCTAGGGGAGATTAATTGAATTCCCCAAAAATTTATGAGGTGACATTCTTTAGATTGATGGTGATTTTTAAAATGTTCAGACAGCGTATGAGTGGTGAGGCTCTTTCGAATGTTATAAACGTGTTCGGCAAGCCTAACTTTAAGTGGGCGACTGGTTCTGCCGACATAAAAAAGATGGCACGAACATTCCAATAGATAAACAATATTCTTGGAGTGACACGTTATAAACTCATTAATTTTATATTTCTTTTTATTGACCTCAAAGTCAACCATTTTGCGATTGGTGACCTTTACTGACCTACACATAAGGCATTCTCCACAGCGGTGAAACCCTTTTGTTCTAATACTGTGTCTAGGGCCTACATCAATGGTGCTCTTTACCAAATGGTTCCTAAGAGACGGAGCCCTTCTATAAATAAAGACTGGCTTATCAGGGATTATATTGCCAATAATTGGATCCTGTTTAATCAGGTGCCAATTTTTCTTAAAAACAGTCTCAATTTTTGAGTGAAGCTGATTGAATTGTGTAATGAACGCCCATTGAAACTTGTTATCTGTTGTTTTGGGTTCTTTTATTTTCAAGAGATCACTCCTTTCTATGGTGTTAATTTTATTAATTGCTGTTTCTAGAACATACGGAGAGTAGCCTTTCGCTGCTAATCTCTCTGATACATCCTCTAATTGTTGGTTACATACCTCCATATTCGAGCAATTGCGTTTTATCCGAGTGTACTGGCCAAAAGGAATTCCTTTGAGCCAGTTAGTGTGATGTTGGCTTGTTATCTCTATGTAACCATTCGAGTCGGTGGGTTTTCTAAACGTTTTTGTGTTGACCTTTCCGTCCTCAATGTATATTGTTAGATCTAAGAAAGATATTTCTGCGACGACTCGAATGGTTACATAGAGATAACAAGCCAACATC
This sequence comes from Crinia signifera, assembly GCF_055691185.1. Taxonomy (NCBI): domain Eukaryota; kingdom Metazoa; phylum Chordata; class Amphibia; order Anura; family Myobatrachidae; genus Crinia; species Crinia signifera. The sequence goes on from NC_139222.1 coordinate 255,729,879, forward strand.
ACACTAACTGGCTCAAAGGAATTCCTTTTGGCCAGTACACTCGGATAAAACGCAATTGCTCGAATATGGAGGTATGTAACCAACAATTAGAGGATGTATCAGAGAGATTAGCAGCGAAAGGCTACTCTCCGTATGTTCTAGAAACAGCAATTAATAAAATTAACACCATAGAAAGGAGTGATCTCTTGAAAATAAAAGAACCCAAAACAACAGATAACAAGTTTCAATGGGCGTTCATTACACAATTCAATCAGCTTCACTCAAAAATTGAGACTGTTTTTAAGAAAAATTGGCACCTGATTAAACAGGATCCAATTATTGGCAATATAATCCCTGATAAGCCAGTCTTTATTTATAGAAGGGCTCCGTCTCTTAGGAACCATTTGGTAAAGAGCACCATTGATGTAGGCCCTAGACACAGTATTAGAACAAAAGGGTTTCACCGCTGTGGAGAATGCCTTATGTGTAGGTCAGTAAAGGTCACCAATCGCAAAATGGTTGACTTTGAGGTCAATAAAAAGAAATATAAAATTAATGAGTTTATAACGTGTCACTCCAAGAATATTGTTTATCTATTGGAATGTTCGTGCCATCTTTTTTATGTCGGCAGAACCAGTCGCCCACTTAAAGTTAGGCTTGCCGAACACGTTTATAACATTCGAAAGAGCCTCACCACTCATACGCTGTCTGAACATTTTAAAAATCACCATCAATCTAAAGAATGTCACCTCATAAATTTTTGGGGAATTCAATTAATCTCCCCTAGATGGCGTACAAGGGATTTAGATAAGAGATTGGCACAGTCAGAAATGAAATGGATCTACCGTTTGAACACTCTTGTACCCGAGGGGTTAAACGGAGAATTCGAGTTGAAACATTTCTTGTCTTAGCCAAACTTATTAGTATCCCTGTTAGTTTTATCTGTATTTATTTTATTTATTTATTGTCTATGCTGCTAAAAATCTCCACTCTCTGTGCAATAACTATATGCTGCTATAAATATTTGTGATGCTTTAAAGAATTTTTTAACCAATGATATTTTTAGCATTCCCTGACCATCTCTTCAGGTTTTATGAAATGACACTATTTTTATTCTAAATTATTCTATGTATTGTATGATTATGTTAGTTCATATGCTGGAGCGCGTATTGGAACGCACTAGCTGATATCGGTGGACCGCACGGCCATACTTTGTGGTAGCAGAGGCGGAAGCGCCTCTCTCCTGCAGTGTTACTAGCCGGAGAGCGTTTGGAACGCACCATCTATTGGAGATGGAACGCACGGCCATCTTTGACACGCCGAAAGGCGGAAGTAATCTTGTTTGTTTGGTCCCATTTGGACACCGTATATAAAGAACTCTGCGGACACTGTCAGACACGCTGCTGAGGAAGGACCATTTGTGTCCGAAATGCATTTGGCGTGTCTCGCATTTTAAACCATCGCTACAAAACGGACTTTTACTGTCGGTACCATTGGGCTCCAGCTTTCTTCCAGGATCTGGACCTGTTTGTCAGTCTGTACCCCACTGCCTGCTGTTGGACCGCGTCCCACCTGTGAGCGGTTTTTACCTATATGCTTGTAATAAGCATAAAAATTGTGAGTGCACTTCTTTTTATTAAATTTCATTTGTTTAAAAAAAGTTTGCACTATGTTTTTCTGCATTGTGTCATTTCATATTATACACCATTATTGAGGACGTGACATTTGGAGGATCCTACTAGCAATTTTCCTACATTTCATGGATACCTCTAATTGGTGACATTAACTCTTTGCGATTATTTGTGATTATTTTCACACGGACTGAGTTTATCTGTGAGCACCACAAGCGCTAATTCTACAGTTTACCCCTGTTTTTCTTTATGTCATATGTAAGGTGATTTTTGGATGTCACCTTAACTGTAGTCAAGCTGCATGTGTGTTGTGCGCACGTATTCACAAAATATCTTCTATCGTACATTATCTCTCATTCAATTATTTTTGTGAAAAGTGCTGCAAACATGTTCGCATTTAGAGATATGAGGAACCAATTGGTTAAGAATACTTTCTCATCCCAAGACGAGAATATCAATATAAGTGATGAAAATCTAGGATCGGTCTTTTTTAAACTTGAATCAGTGATGTTGAAGGAGAATAAACTCTGGTGGGAGGTGGTTACATTAGAACACTATCTATCCTCAAAAATCATCCCGAAAGGGTTAAGAATATCAAAACCCCCTTCCTTCAATTCATCAGATATGTCATTTATAAAAGATTGGAATACCATCTTAGAAACATGTTCATTTTCTCTAATTGATTTAATTATTAAGGAGCGAACTAAGACATTAAAACTCCTTAATGAGGAAATTTCAGTCCTACAAGAATCTGTTAAACCGTTTAAAGAAATTGAGGATTTTGGCCTGTACGAGGAGTCCCTCTTGGCAAAAATAGGAAAAAATACAAGGGAATTACGTGAAAGGAAGGGAAAAAAATTCCTTAGAGACAGTAATCCGTCCAAGGAACCCGAACACATTAAACCTCCCACTGTAGAACCCAAAAAAATTCCTCCAATGAGGAGGACTTTTACTCCCCATAACACTTTTAATAGAAAAGCACCAACATGGAGAAAAAAACAATATAATTCAAGTTTAGAGGAGAGAATGCAGTTACCTGTATGGGATAAAAATACGTATAACGATAAATCACACTTCACCAGCCAGCGTAACTATAGACAAAATAGGAATTGGCACAAAAATAGACCCACTAATACTGATGGTAATTGGGAAACTCCAAGACGGACTTATCGTCAAAGAGATGAAACCAGAGATGAGTTTAATATTGAAACTAACAACAGATATGTAACTCTGGATAGATTTGATGAAGGACCCAATATTGCAACCCCTTCTTTTTTAGAGAGGGATCGTCAGAAACATTGGAGAAGGTAGTCAATAGAAATAAAGCCACTAAAAGAGGAAAAAGAGGAGGGGCCACTAAATTAAAATCTAAAAGAAAAAAGAAGAAATTTGCTCCGACCATTAAAGATAACGTTAATACGAATGAGGGCAAAATATTTAATCTATCCGGTCGAGAATTAACGGACACAGAGATTAAAATTCTTCAAAAGGGTTTAAAATTTGCCCCTACATTTAAACCTAACAGTTTTGACTTGTTTCTGGATGTCCAGAAATTTATTCGTAAACTAACTATTAAACGTTTCTTTGAATCGAGAGATACTGTTGATACTGTAACATCCTCTGATACCTCAACACCTTTTAAACCTGCCTCTACTTTTTATCCAACGCACTGCAGAGGTAGTTTTTTAGACTGCTTTAACAAAGTGGTCACGGACGAAATTAATAAAATTGTAAATAAGGGTAATTCCAAATATGGTAAAAAATGTAACCTTACCAAAAAAGAATTCGAAGCTTTGGAGATCCTTAAAGAGGACAAATCTGTAGTAATAAAACCTGCCGACAAGGGAGGAGGTGTAGTTGTCATGAAAAAAGAACTTTATATGGAAGAGATCAATCGACAACTTACTAATGATAACACCTACAAAAAATTAAAAACTGACCCCACCATGCGTATTAGTAAAGCTTTGTTGGCACTTACCACTCAAGCCCTTACGAAAAATATTATCTCAAAAAAGGAGTTTGAATTTTTAAATATTAAAGAACCCTCTGTACCCTCCCTCTATGTCCTCCCCAAGGTCCATAAAGATGCCAATAAACCTCCGGGGAGGCCAATTGTATCAGGCTGTAATAGCCTTACAAGCAACCTTTCTGCCTATGTGGACTACTTTTTACAGCCACTAGTGTCCAATACAAAGGCATATTTAAAGGACACTGGAAATCTACTTCGAAACCTAACCAACTATGAGTGGCGTGAAGGAGACATTCTTTGCAGTGCGGATGTAAGCACGCTCTACACAATTATTCGCAAAGAACAAGGCCTACAGGCAGTCTCCTTCTTTTTAGATATGTCCACCCTAAATACAGATTTGAAAAGCTTCATTCTGGAAAGTATTGATTTTATTTTATCAAATAATTATTTTTACCATGACGGAAGCTTTTACTTGCAGTGCGTTGGAACTGCTATGGGCACTAGATTCGCCCCTAGTTACGCGAACCTGTTCATGTCCTATTGGGAACACCTTAGGATTTGGCAGGGTGGCGTTCTGGGGGCGGGTCTGGTGCTCTGGCAGCGTTTTATTGACGATATTTTCTTTGTGTGGAGAGATGGTCAGGAGAATCTTTTAACTTTTTGTAATGATCTTAATACCAATGAGTTCTCCATCAACTTGACTTTTATTACGAGTCCTGCAGAAATATCTTTCTTAGATCTAACAATATACATTGAGGACGGAAAGGTCAACACAAAAACGTTTAGAAAACCCACCGACTAGAATGGTTACATAGAGATAACAAGCCAACATCACACTAACTGGCTCAAAGGAATTCCTTTTGGCCAGTACACTCGGATAAAACGCAATTGCTCGAATATGGAGGTATGTAACCAACAATTAGAGGATGTATCAGAGAGATTAGCAGCGAAAGGCTACTCTCCGTATGTTCTAGAAACAGCAATTAATAAAATTAACACCATAGAAAGGAGTGATCTCTTGAAAATAAAAGAACCCAAAACAACAGATAACAAGTTTCAATGGGCGTTCATTACACAATTCAATCAGCTTCACTCAAAAATTGAGACTGTTTTTAAGAAAAATTGGCACCTGATTAAACAGGATCCAATTATTGGCAATATAATCCCTGATAAGCCAGTCTTTATTTATAGAAGGGCTCCGTCTCTTAGGAACCATTTGGTAAAGAGCACCATTGATGTAGGCCCTAGACACAGTATTAGAACAAAAGGGTTTCACCGCTGTGGAGAATGCCTTATGTGTAGGTCAGTAAAGGTCACCAATCGCAAAATGGTTGACTTTGAGGTCAATAAAAAGAAATATAAAATTAATGAGTTTATAACGTGTCACTCCAAGAATATTGTTTATCTATTGGAATGTTCGTGCCATCTTTTTTATGTCGGCAGAACCAGTCGCCCACTTAAAGTTAGGCTTGCCGAACACGTTTATAACATTCGAAAGAGCCTCACCACTCATACGCTGTCTGAACATTTTAAAAATCACCATCAATCTAAAGAATGTCACCTCATAAATTTTTGGGGAATTCAATTAATCTCCCCTAGATGGCGTACAAGGGATTTAGATAAGAGATTGGCACAGTCAGAAATGAAATGGATCTACCGTTTGAACACTCTTGTACCCGAGGGGTTAAACGGAGAATTCGAGTTGAAACATTTCTTGTCTTAGCCAAACTTATTAGTATCCCTGTTAGTTTTATCTGTATTTATTTTATTTATTTATTGTCTATGCTGCTAAAAATCTCCACTCTCTGTGCAATAACTATATGCTGCTATAAATATTTGTGATGCTTTAAAGAATTTTTTAACCAATGATATTTTTAGCATTCCCTGACCATCTCTTCAGGTTTTATGAAATGACACTATTTTTATTCTAAATTATTCTATGTATTGTATGATTATGTTAGTTCATATGCTGGAGCGCGTATTGGAACGCACTAGCTGATATCGGTGGACCGCACGGCCATACTTTGTGGTAGCAGAGGCGGAAGCGCCTCTCTCCTGCAGTGTTACTAGCCGGAGAGCGTTTGGAACGCACCATCTATTGGAGATGGAACGCACGGCCATCTTTGACACGCCGAAAGGCGGAAGTAATCTTGTTTGTTTGGTCCCATTTGGACACCGTATATAAAGAACTCTGCGGACACTGTCAGACACGCTGCTGAGGAAGGACCATTTGTGTCCGAAATGCATTTGGCGTGTCTCGCATTTTAAACCATCGCTACAAAACGGACTTTTACTGTCGGTACCATTGGGCTCCAGCTTTCTTCCAGGATCCGGACCTGTTTGTCAGTCTGTACCCCACTGCCTGCTGTTGGACCGCAGTCCCACCTGTGAGCGGTTTTTACCTATATGCTTGTAATAAGCATAAAAATTGTGAGTGCACTTCTTTTTATTAAATTTCATTTGTTTAAAAAAAGTTTGCACTATGTTTTTCTGCATTGTGTCATTTCATATTATACACCATTATTGAGGACGTGACATTTGGAGGATCCTACTAGCAATTTTCCTACATTTCATGGATACCTCTAATTGGTGACATTAACTCTTTGCGATTATTTGTGATTATTTTCACACGGACTGAGTTTATCTGTGAGCACCACAAGCGCTAATTCTACAGTTTACCCCTGTTTTTCTTTATGTCATATGTAAGGTGATTTTTGGATGTCACCTTAACTGTAGTCAAGCTGCATGTGTGTTGTGCGCACGTATTCACAAAATATCTTCTATCGTACTTTAAATAATTAGAGGAAATTATTTTGTTTTCTCTGGTTTTGAGAGTCACGTCAAGAAAGTCAACAGAAATCCGACTATAGGTGTGGGTGAATGATAAATTATAAGAATTTTGGTTGAGTGAGTGAACAAAAGAAGTAGCTGAATCTAAATCCCCATCCCAAATAATAAGAAGATCATCTATGTAGCGGCCATAGAAGACCAGGCTCGACGCCCAGCCGCTCCCCCACACAAGGGCCTCCTCCAACTCGCCCATGTATAGGTTTGCGTAGCTGGGCGCGAACCTGGTCCCCATGGCCGTCCCCATAGTCTGTAAATAAAAATCACCGTGAAAAACAAAATAGTTGTGAGTGAGAATGAAAGCTATACTGTCCAAGATAAAATCCCTATGTTCCGGCCTGAGGTCCCTGTCTTGAGACAGGCATCTCTGTACAACTTCACATCCCAATTGATGTGGGATGTGTGTGTACAGAGCGTTGACGTCTAGAGTGAGGAAGGCATAATTCTCCTTCCACACTATGTTCTGGATTTTGGTCAACAGATCGGTGGTATCTTTTATATATGACCTCAGGTTCGGAACATAGGGCTGTAAAAAGAAATCAACATAGTGGGAAAGATTTGCTGTGATAGAACTAATACCTGATACTATAGGTCGTCCAGGAGGTGAAGAAAGTGACTTATGGATTTTAGGTAAAAAATAAAAAGTGGGAGTGATGGGGTGTGTGGGAAGAAGGAATCTGTGCTCCTCTCTCGACGTGACTCCCCTATCCAGAACTCCCTCAAGGAGAGTTTTTAATTCACCCAGGAACTTCTTGGTTGGATCTTGTGGTAATTTCTTATAGAAGTTTATATCATGTAACTGCCTATATGATTCTTCTAAATAATAGTCTCTGGTCATAATGACGACCCCCCCCCCTTTATCAGCCTCTTTAATTATTAAATTATGATCTTTTTGTAATTCTTTAAGTGCTTCCTTTTCTTTAATTGTAAGGTTCGAAGGTTTATAAGTTTTAGATTGTTCTTTTATACATAATTCCTTAAAATCTTCTAATGTTATTTTATAAAAAGACTCTATGCTCGAGCTTTTCGCACTAATAGGGAAAAATTCAGATTTATTTTTGAAAGTAGTGGGTAGGGCTCTTTCAATGTCATAAATTTGTGTGTATTCTGTGTCCACATGGTTCTGTTCCCATAGCTCTTCTAAATTGGATAGCAATACTCTGTCATTCTCATCCAGAAGGATGGGAATTGATTCATCCTTCCTTTGGGTGAGAAGTTTTTGAGCGAAAAAACGTTTGCGGCACAATGTGCGAACAAACCTGTTTAATTCCACAAACAGATCAAAGATGTTTGGTGGACTGGTAGGACTGAATTTAAGTCCTTTTTGTAAAATAGACAGATGATTGCTATCCAATTCTTTTCCTGATAGATTGAAAACGCATGGGATTTTAGGGGTGTCTAGGTGTGTCTTTGGTTTCTTTTTGAGGCATTTGCCTCCTCTGTTTCCCCTATGCTTCCTTCTCTGCGTCTTTTTGGGGAGTCCTTGTTGTATTGTGAGTAGTTTAAATCCCACCTGGTGGTCTTGGGGCGGGCTCCCAAAAAAGTCTGATCCCGTTGTTCTGTGGGTAAAGATTTTTGTGATTTTCTATCATGATAGATTTTTTCTCTAGGAGTGTCCTCTTGATGACTATTTTGATATCTATTATGATTGTCCTTAGATGGATATTGATATCGATCTCTATTTCTCGTATAATTAGAATTTCTGGGTGAGGAATAGTTGGTATTCCTAAATCTATTGTTATTATTTTGAGTTTGTATATATCTTCTATCTCCATGTGTTTCAATGTCTCTGTTATCTCTTTTTATATTATTATTCTTATTAAAAGTTCTTACATTGTCACTCTGATAATCTTGAGTATCACGTTTAAACTTTTTCTGTTTCGTATAGACTAGGTCCCTTTCCAATTTTAGAACTCTTTCATTGACCGATCTATCTTTTTCTATAAATAATTCATCTGTCTTGAATTTATCAAGGGATTTTTTCAATTCCTCTATCTCCTTTTCTAATTTATCCACTTTACTCATTCTATATTTGATTAACAGTTTTATTAAAGAAAAAGAGCAAGAGTCCAAAATTTGGTCCCATTCCCCCTGAAAATCGGGGTCATTTTGAAAAATTGAATTTTTTAAAATCCTAAGACCCCTAGGGATCATTTTTCTCTCAAGATACTGTTCTAAATTTGTGGCATCAAGCCAATTTCTGGACTCTGCTTTAAGTAAATCCTCCATTTTGTATAAATCTTTCTGCCACTCATCTTTTTCAGGTTTAGATACATTAGTGGTATTACATGTGGACCATTGTGAGATATATGACTGCCTCCTATCTCTACGATCCAAGTAGTTGGAATAACAGCTCATGATTGCTGCACCACACTGACTATGTTAAAACTAAAAAAATGGAAAAAAATGTGTGGTGCGCAAATCAACAGCAGCTGGCACAGGGCGGTCAGGCCCTAAAGTACAAGAAATGAATAAAGAGATTTGTGCCTGCGCTGGCTGCTTCCAAATAATTGTATCAGACGTTTCTCAAAAAAGTATAAACAATTTATTAAAATATACACATAAATAAAATCACACTACATATATTAGCTGAGAGTCCTTTTTGTTTAAGGTATTGTCTCACTGAGAGCGATATCGCAAATGCTAGCTGAGAATACTGATAATAAAGTGCTGTGAAATTTATATTACCATCCTGGTCGGTCTGGAAGATATTTGTATGCCAGAGTCGGGATCACAGTCCTGAATTAGGCCCTATGACGGGCGGGGGTATATCACTCCCCTTAGAAGATGATGTCCTTTGGAGACTGGGATTTAGGGATCATGCAGGTATCCCAAAGGCTGGAACTCCAGTGTTTTTCCAAGCAGGACTTCTCAAGATGGTGAGTGGCTGTGTCCCTTTAAACAGCAATAGATTTTCAAACGACCAAATTTTGGATGTGTCCCATTGGGGGAAATATGGGGTATCAGGCACCGGGTCTCAGCAGCACAATAGGGGTGTCTTTGGCAAGGCTCAACGCGTTTCCCCGGATGTAACCTCCGGCTTCTTCAGGAGCAAGTGTATCTATGTGAGTTCTCAGCTCACTATTTATACCTGAGGACTAATTGTCTATGACAAACACCTGAGTGTGATAACCATTTAAAAACTCTAAATAATATGAGAAACGTCTCTAAACTTACATAGGAAAGTACTCTATATTGAGATGGAGGCAGTCATATATATATAAACACCTTTTTCATAAGAATAAATACTTTTCTTTCACATGGGTATATATGCGGTCATGTGACCCGGAAACAACCACCATTATAGTCCACCCTGAGAAACATATATGTGTATAGGGCATTATTATACAATACAAATGGGCGGTCTTCATACAGGGCGATCAGGGAAGTAAAGAGGACCGCGGCGCCGTGCACCGATTGCCGGTATCGGTAACACGATCGCCACGGACCCCTCCGCCTACCTGAACGCTATTCCGCCCGTTGCCCAGCAACCGCTCCCGGTCACGTGCACGTCACGTGACTCGGGGGCGTGCTGGACGGCGTACAGCGATGCGTCCTCTCTGCTTAGGGGATAGGGGCGTGTGACGCCCTATTCACGCACGGAGGCTCGCGAGAACTGGCTGTTCTCATGTTAGGCCGTGCGTGTCTCCAGTGGCAGAGTCCCAGCATCGCTGAGTTGCCTAGCAACAGACGGAGAATGGTCTATGACACCAAACCACTGAAATTGCCGTATTTATATAGATAGAATGTGCAAACATTATGCATAAAAAAATATTAGCAAATAATGTGGATTATATTCCAATAATTAATGGATGAATATTAGTTCAGATACATTGGGGTACAATGGAGATTCATTATACATCGGGTAATAATTTTTAGAGAACATATAATACTCAATGGATACAGATACATGGTTTTATCACGGATATCATTTTTCATATATACATTACAGAAACATAGAAACACAATGGATGATAATTGGATATTAATTCGTAAAAAAAATTCAGATATATAAAACAGAACATGACTAATTCACAACACTGTATTTAGCTCTATTGATTCGTTTAATCCATCAGGATATAATGAGTTGTATTTCAAGGTCCAAAAGATCTCTTGTTTGCATAGGATATTAAATCTATCGCCTCCACGGGCTGTAAAACCAATGCATTCTAGACCTGTTATAGTTAAACATGCTGGGTTCGAATTATGATGGGTCTTATAATGACGTGAGACGCTATGTTTTAGAAAGCCTTTTAGGATGTTACGACGATGTTCCATAAAGCGGGTCCTTATGGATCTCGTTGTCCTTCCCACATATGGAAGATTACAACTACAACGTAATAAGTATATCATGTATGTGGAGTCACAATTCATAAAGGATTTAGGATTTTCAGATTTATCTACTCCAGTTCCTGTTAGCATGGATTTTTTTGGAACATGTGTGCACATAGTGCATTTGTTCTTACCGCACTTAAAAAAACCATTGGGTTTATTAGGGAGCCATGCTAAATGGTCATTAATTTCTGGTTTTTTTGATACATTTGTTTTTTTCAGGAAGCTAGGTGCTAATATTGTTTTCAAAGTTTTATTCTTTTTGTACACAAAGGCTGGTTTTTTAGGAATAATGTTAGAAAGAATTTTGTCCTGATGTAGGACTCTATAGTTACGAGAAACAATATTTTTGATATCATTAGCTCTAGTGTTGAATTTGCTTATAAAAGCAATATCTTTTTTATCATTTATTTCTTTGGAGGTATTTTTGATCTTAGTTTTGTTTTTTGGAATTAGAAGGTCGTTTCTATTCATTTCCAGTGCGTTAGAATAGGCCTGATTTAAAAGTTCCTCTGGGTACTCTCTCTCCCTGAAGGAGTTAAACATTATTTCTGCTTGTATTTTGAATTGATCTTCATCAGTGCAATTGCGCCGTAGGCGCATAAATTGGCCTTTGGGGATATTGGTTTTCCAAGGCATGTAATGTGCACTTTTGAAATGCACATATGCATTTGTATTCACAGGTTTTAAATAATTAGAGGAAATTATTTTGTTTTCTCTGGTTTTGAGAGTCACGTCAAGAAAGTCAACAGAAATCCGACTATAGGTGTGGGTGAATGATAAATTATAAGAATTTTGGTTGAGTGAGTGAACAAAAGAAGTAGCTGAATCTAAATCCCCATCCCAAATAATAAGAAGATCATCTATGTAGCGGCCATAGAAGACCAGGCTCGACGCCCAGCCGCTCCCCCACACAAGGGCCTCCTCCAACTCGCCCATGTATAGGTTTGCGTAGCTGGGCGCGAACCTGGTCCCCATGGCCGTCCCCATAGTCTGTAAATAAAAATCACCGTGAAAAACAAAATAGTTGTGAGTGAGAATGAAAGCTATACTGTCCAAGATAAAATCCCTATGTTCCGGCCTGAGGTCCCTGTCTTGAGACAGGCATCTCTGTACAACTTCACATCCCAATTGATGTGGGATGTGTGTGTACAGAGCGTTGACGTCTAGAGTGAGGAAGGCATAATTCTCCTTCCACACTATGTTCTGGATTTTGGTCAACAGATCGGTGGTATCTTTTATATATGACCTCAGGTTCGGAACATAGGGCTGTAAAAAGAAATCAACATAGTGGGAAAGATTTGCTGTGATAGAACTAATACCTGATACTATAGGTCGTCCAGGAGGTGAAGAAAGTGACTTATGGATTTTAGGTAAAAAATAAAAAGTGGGAGTGATGGGGTGTGTGGGAAGAAGGAATCTGTGCTCCTCTCTCGACGTGACTCCCCTATCCAGAACTCCCTCAAGGAGAGTTTTTAATTCACCCAGGAACTTCTTGGTTGGATCTTGTGGTAATTTCTTATAGAAGTTTATATCATGTAACTGCCTATATGATTCTTCTAAATAATAGTCTCTGGTCATAATGACGACCCCCCCCCCCTTTATCAGCCTCTTTAATTATTAAATTATGATCTTTTTGTAATTCTTTAAGTGCTTCCTTTTCTTTAATTGTAAGGTTCGAAGGTTTATAAGTTTTAGATTGTTCTTTTATACATAATTCCTTAAAATCTTCTAATGTTATTTTATAAAAAGACTCTATGCTCGAGCTTTTCGCACTAATAGGGAAAAATTCAGATTTATTTTTGAAAGTAGTGGGTAGGGCTCTTTCAATGTCATAAATTTGTGTGTATTCTGTGTCCACATGGTTCTGTTCCCATAGCTCTTCTAAATTGGATAGCAATACTCTGTCATTCTCATCCAGAAGGATGGGAATTGATTCATCCTTCCTTTGGGTGAGAAGTTTTTGAGCGAAAAAACGTTTGCGGCACAATGTGCGAACAAACCTGTTTAATTCCACAAACAGATCAAAGATGTTTGGTGGACTGGTAGGACTGAATTTAAGTCCTTTTTGTAAAATAGACAGATGATTGCTATCCAATTCTTTTCCTGATAGATTGAAAACGCATGGGATTTTAGGGGTGTCTAGGTGTGTCTTTGGTTTCTTTTTGAGGCATTTGCCTCCTCTGTTTCCCCTATGCTTCCTTCTCTGCGTCTTTTTGGGGAGTCCTTGTTGTATTGTGAGTAGTTTAAATCCCACCTGGTGGTCTTGGGGCGGGCTCCCAAAAAAGTCTGATCCCGTTGTTCTGTGGGTAAAGATTTTTGTGATTTTCTATCATGATAGATTTTTTCTCTAGGAGTGTCCTAATTCAGGACTGTGATCCCGACTCTGGCATACAAATATCTTCCAGACCGACCAGGATGGTAATATAAATTTCACAGCACTTTATTATCAGTATTCTCAGCTAGCATTTGCGATATCGCTCTCAGTGAGACAATACCTTAAACAAAAAGGACTCTCAGCTAATATATGTAGTGTGATTTTATTTATGTGTATATTTTAATAAATTGTTTATACTTTTTTGAGAAACGTCTGATACAATTATTTGGAAGCAGCCAGCGCAGGCACAAATCTCTTTATTCATCTCCTCAAGGAAACCTACTTCTTTGCCATAGACAATATGGAGGTGCATTTGGTCCCATGTGTACGATAAGACACAACTGATAACTCTGGAAGGGAAAATGGCCATGCACCAATGCACAGCATTGCAAGAAATCTCCAAAACTCCAATTGCTTTCTCTTGCAGGCGGTTACACTGCATACGTTCTCCCTCCCCACACACAGCATGCTTTCTCCCTCCTCACACACAGCATGCTTGGGCCCTCCTCACACACAGCATCCTTGCTCCCTCCCTGCACACAGCATGCTTGGTCCCTCCCTGCACACAGCATGCTTGGTTCCTCCTTGCACACAGCATCCTTGCTCCCTCCCTGCACACAGCATCCTTGCTCCCTCCCTGCACACAGCATGCTTGGTTCCTCCCTGCACACAGCATGCTTGCTCCCTCCCTGCACACAGCTGGCTTGCTACCTCCCCGCAAAGAGCATGCTTGGACCTCCCCGCACACACAGAGCCAGCCTTAGGCATAGTCAAGCTAGGCAATTGCTATAGTTTCTATTTAAAATATTGCGGGTAGGAGCACCAAAATGATGACTGCTATGATGAGGGTTGATGGTGCTGGGAAAAGGAAGCAGGGTCAGAGGCGGAACTAGTGGCGGTGCTAGGGGGCACCATTCAAAATCTTGCCTAGGGTGTCATTTAGGCTAGGGCCGGCTCTGCGCACACAGCACGCTTGGTCCCTCCCTGCACACAGAATGCTTGGTCCCTTCCTGCACACAGCATGATTAGTCCCTCCCTGTGGGGCGGATGCAAATTGTTTCAATCGCATTGCAGCAATGGCATGACACAGCGGGCTGTTGGAGCCCGGTGCTGGTTTCAAAATACGGAGGACCACCAGATTTTTTGTCCCCTGTATTTTGGAACCAGGACCGGTCCAAGAGTCCGGGGCTGGTTTCAGAAATTCGGGGGATCCTTACACTTCCCCCCCCTGTATTTTTAGAACCAGGTCCGGCTCAATGTGCAATTTTGTGTTAAAATATGTTTTTAAAAAAGTACGTGGGGTACCCCATCCTGAGCATAACCAGCCCCAGGCTCATTGAGCCGGACATGGCTCCAAAAATACCAGGGGACAAAAAGCGTAGGGTTCCCCCATATTTCTGAAACCAGATCCTGACTCTTGGACCAGTCCTGGTTCCAAAAATATGATGGACAAAAAAACTGGGGGTCCCCCGTATTTTGGAACCAGCACCGGGCTCCAACAACCCGTGGTATCATGCCACAGCTAGGGGACACTTTTTACATAAGGTTCCCGAGCTGTATCATTGGGAACCAGGTGCCCCGTCCAGGGCTAACCAGCCATGGTGAGCATGATACGGCCGGGGAACTTATGTAAAATATATCCCCAGCTGTGGCATGACACCATTGGCTGTTGGAGCCCATTGTTGGTTCCAAAATACGGGGGACCCCTAGCTTTTTTGTCCCCTGTATTTTTTGAACCAGGTCTGGTCCAATAGTCCGGGGCTGGTTTTTAGAAAGATGGGGGACCCCTACACTTTTTGTTCCTCGTATTTTGGAACCAGGTCCGGCTTAATGAGTACTGGTTATGCTCAGGTGGGGGGACCCCATGGCAATTTTTTTTTTAATTTAAGCTTTACACATATTTTAACATAGAACCATGCAGAGATCTCAAGGATCTCTGCATGGTTCTATCAAATTCACATATCACAACCCGGTCTGCTTGAGTGGTGATTTTTAGTAATGTTTTCCCAAATTCGCATCAACAAAAAAAAAAAAAAAAAAAATTGCATCCTATTAAATGTCACCCTTTGTATATATAGCTTATTAATTTAGTGCAGAAAAAGATAAGTTTACCTCCACATGTCACTGAAAATGTAATTACCTTGACGTGGAATGGAGCACCTGTAGAGTAATACTTTTCAGGATCCACAAATGTAATGGTTTTGAATTTTCTGATAGAAAGTGCATCAGAGTCTGTCTCAGTGTGACCTATAGGGAGACAATTACTGTGTTAGTAGACATTTAGGGGGAAATTTACTAATATGGATCGTAAAAAATAGGTGTATTCGTAGGCAGAAATACACCTATTTTTTACACATTTGTATTTTCGGGATTTACTATCCTGAAAATACAGCAATTTGTATTCCTAAAGATGGCACATTTGTATTTGTATTTACAAATACGAATGTCTACACCATCGATAGGATACGACAGGAATCACCATTCAAAAGAATGGTGGTTCCTGATTTACTAAACAGCCGTATTGATAATACGGCTGTTAATTGGTGTAAAACAGGCACGAAAATACGGCAGGAAAATACACCTTGATTGTCCTGTTGTATTTGCTTTAAGCCTGCACGGATCAGTAAGATCCGTGCATGCTTTAGTGTAAAAAAAAAAAAAAAAAAAAAAAAAAAAAAACAGCGTGGGGTCCCCCCCACAGCCGTAACCAGCACCAGGCTGAAAGAGCCGGGGCCGGTAATTAAAAATCAGGGAACCCCGCAAATACCGGTCCCCCCCGTATTTTAAGAACCAGCCCCAGGCCAAACCAGCCAGCAGGGTAATGCCACAGCCGGGGGGAGACTTTTTATACAAGTCCCCCTGGCCAAAGCATTAACCCTCTGACCAGTCAGCCTGGCCAGGGGCCCCCTTCAGGACTTACCTGACCAGGCTGAAGCCTGGTTCTGCCCCCGGTGGCCCTGTGCGGTGGCCACCGGGCTGACCTTGGTGTAAAAAAAAGATGAATAAACTATTGTTTTAAACTGTGGAACTATGAGTCCCAGCAAGCCTCCCCCGTAAGCTGGGACTTGGAGAAGCACAAGTCCCAGCCTGCGGGGCATTAAAGGGCCCACTGGGTCTTGTAGTTCCACAGTAAAAAAAAATAGTTAAATAAATACACACTGGGCAGTATTCAATGAGAAAAATTTGCTGTGCATGGCGAGAGATTTTTTCTCTCGCCATGCACTCGCCCTGTTCCGGAGGGCTCGCTGCCACTCCTGCTCCCTCTATTCAATGTGGTTAAGACTCGCCGCCACTCGCGGCGAGTCTTAACCCCTGCAGCAGACGAGCGTCCGCGGCAGGGAGCCGTGGGACGGTGGCAGCCAGGGAGATTAAAGTCTCCCTGGCTGCCCCAGAACATATGTGGAGGGGAGGAGGGCTCCCCGGGGGATGCAGTTAAAATCCCGGCGGTCGGGATCCCGGCGTTCAGAATCCCGACGCCGGAATCCCGACCGCCGAAATCCCGACACATTCTCCCTCCGTAGGTGTCCACGAGACCCCTGGAGGGAGAATAAATTAGTGTGCCGAGCGTAGCGAGGCACCGGGCCTGCTGCGTGGCGAGCACAGCGAGCCCACAAGGGGGGGCGGTCCACGTCCCCCCTTGTCGGCATTTCGGCTGTCGGAATTCCGATGTCGGGATTCTGAACGCCGGGATCCCGACCGCCGGGATTCAGTACTGAATCCCTCCCCGGGACCCAGGCAGCACAAGCTGCCCCCCCTATAGCCAGCGGGGGACCCAGTATTCACTGCACCCGATCCTGATTGGCCAGAATTCATTCTGAGCTCAGACACCGAAGAGGAAAGTTCTCTCCGGCTCTGAAAGCCGGGGAGCGTCGCGGAAGATGCCGACAGCTGCTGGAAGTCGCCAGCAGCTGTCAGAAGACCTGGATGTCGACAGATGAAGAAAGAAGACCATCCATGCAGGACCTGGGTGAGTAGGATTTGCTTCCACAGGTCCAACATGGATTATCCTCGGACAGAACGCCGTCCCCGGAGCCGCCGACACGGAGCCGCCGACACGGAGCCGCCGACACAGAGCCGCCGACACCGGAGCCAGCGACCTACCAACGGGATCAAGATAGGTAAGTATCAGTATGTGTGTAATGTGTGTATTAAACTTTTATTTAAAATGGGTGTCAGTGTGTTTTATTTAACTATTTTTTTTACTGTGGCACTACAAGACCCAGCGGGCCCTTTAATGCCCAGCAGGCTGGGACTTGTGGTTCTCCAAGTCCCAGCTTGCTGGGGAGGCTTGCTGGCACTTGTAGTGCCACAGTAAAAAACAATCGTTTGTTCTATTTTTTACACCGCTATCAGCTCGATGCCCACCGCCCAGGGGCATCGAGGACAGCACCAGGCTTCAGCCTGGTCAGGTAAGTCCTGGAGGGGGGGGGACCCCTTTATTGGGGGGGTCCCCACTCCCCCAGGGCCCCTGGCCAGGCTGACTGGTCGGTAGGGTTAATGCTTTGGCCGGGGGGACTTGCATAAAAAGTCTCCCCCCGGCTGTGGCATTACCCTGCTGGCTGGTTTTGCCTGGGGCTGGTTCTTAAAATACGGGGGACCCCTAGTCATTTTGTCCCCCGTATTTTGGGAACCAGCCCCAGAGCAGGAGCCTGGGGCTGGTTGTTAAAAATCAGGGAACCCCTATTTGTCGGGTTCCCTGATTTTTAATTACCGGCTCCAGGCTCTGTCAGCCTGGTGCTGGTTTCGGCTGTGGGGGGGACCCCACGCCGTTTTTTTTAAATTAAATTTTTCTATTTTTTTACACTGCAGCCTGCACGGATCTGACTGATCCGTGCAGGCTAAAACGCAAATAGAACAGGAAAATGGTGTTCTATTTTCCTGTCGTATTTGCGTGGGTGTTTTACACCACTAAGCAGCCGTTTATCAGTACGGCTGCTTAGTAAATCAGAAACCACCATTCTTTTGAATGGTGATTTCTGTCGTATCCTATCGATGGTGTAGACATTCGTATTTGTAAATACAAATACGAATGTTCCATCTTTAGGACTACGAATTGTTGTATTTTTGGGATTGTAAATCCCGAAAATACAAATTCGTAAAAAAAAGGTGTATTTCTCCCTACGAATACACCTTTTTTCTACAAATCCATTTTGGTAAATGTCCCCCTGTGTGTCCTTTAACTGGAGAAGAGGAGACGTTACCTCTCCAGAAGGAACGTGCGGTATTTGTTTATTCGTTTATTTCTGATATACGGAGAAGAGGATCATTTCCCTATCATAGGGTTGTACCCTTTTCTCCTGTTTACATTGGGTGCCACGCCGGGCCACTCATTGTTATGGCCCCTAACATGGAGCAATGTAGGGTCAACTAAAAATAAGTCAGATGGCCAAGAAAAGGACACAAAGGGGGAAATTTACCAATATGAAAAACCTAGTTTTTCGTATTGGTATTTTCCCTACGACTGCATACGACTGTTTAAGTCGTATGCAAAGTCGTGTTCCGGAGGATCAGTTACAAAGCAGTCATATACGACTGCTTTGTAACCCTCCGATGGTGTAATGATTCGTATTAGCGGCCGTATATACGGCTGCTAATACGAATTATTTCTAGCAGTCTGCACGGATCAGTCAGATCCGTGCAGGCTGCATGGTGTAAACAAAATAGAAAAAAAAAATAAATTAAAAAAAAAAACGGCGTGGGGTCCCCCCCACAGCCGAAACCAGCACCAGGCTGACAGAGCCTGGAGCCGGTAATTAAAAATCAGGGAACCCGACAAATAGGGGTTCCCCGATTTTTAACAACCAGCCCCAGGCTCCTGCTCTGGGGCTGGTTCCCAAAATACGGGGGACAAAATGACTAGGGGTCCCCCGTATTTCAAGAACCAGCCCCAGGCAAAACCAGCCAGCGGGTAATGCCACAGCCGGGGGGAGACTTTTTATGCAAGTCCCCCCGGCCAAAGCATTAACACTACCGACCAGTCAGCCTGGCCAGGGGCCCTGGGGGAGTGGGGACCCCCCCAATAAAGGGGTCCCCCCCCTCCAGGACTTACCTGACCAGGCTGAAGCCTGGTGCTGTCCTCGATGCCCCTGGGCGGTGGGCATCGAGCTGATGGTTTTGTGTAAAAAATAGAATAAAAACCATTGTTTTTTACTGTGGCACTACAAGTGCCAGCAAGCCTCCCCAGCAAGCTGGGACTTGGATAACCACAAGTCCCAGCCTGCTGGGCATTAAAGGGCCCGCTGGGTCTTGTAGTGCCACCGTAAAAAAAATAGTTAAATAAAACACACTGACACCCGTTTTAAATAAAAGTTTAATACACACATTACATACATACTGATACTTACCTTTCTTGATCCCGTAGGTAGCCCTGGTCCTGATGTCCTGTGTCGTCCTCCAGGTCCATGTCGGCTGTCTGCGTCGTCCTCCAGGTCCATGTCGACGGTCCGTGTCGTCCTCCAGGTCCATGGCGGTGTCCGGGTCCGAAGAAATCCATGTTGGAGCTGTGGAAGGAAATCCTACTCACCTGTTCCTGCGCTGAAGAAGTCTTCTCTTGATCCGACGTAGTCCAGGTAATCTTCCTGCTGTCGCCGGTCCCCGCTGTCTCCGCTGTCCGTGCATCGCGCTGAGGAGAGATGCTGAAGTTTCATATTCGGCGCCTCTCCTCAGACTGAATTCTATTGGCCGCCTAGCGGGCCAATCAGGAGCCGACTTTCTCGACTCCTGATTGGCCTGCTAGGCGGCCAATAGAATTCAGTCTGAGGAGAGGCGCCGAATATGAAACTTCAGCATCTCTCCTCAGCGCGATGCACGGACAGCGGAGACAGCGGGGACCGGCGACAGCAGGAAGATTACCTGGACTACGTCGGATCAAGAGAAGACTTCTTCAGCGCAGGACCAGGTGAGTAGGATTTCCTTCCACAGCTCCAACATGGATTTCTTCGGACCCGGACACCGCCATGGACCTGGAGGACGACACGGACCGTCGACATGGACCTGGAGGACGACGCAGACAGCCGACATGGACCTGGAGGACGACACAGGACATCAGGACCAGGGCTACCTACGGGATCAAGAAAGGTAAGTATCAGTATGTATGTAATGTGTGTATTAAACTTTTATTTAAAACGGGTGTCAGTGTGTTTTATTTAACTATTTTTTTTACGGTGGCACTACAAGACCCAGCGGGCCCTTTAATGCCCAGCAGGCTGGGACTTGTGGTTATCCAAGTCCCAGCTTGCTGGGGAGGCTTGCTGGCACTTGTAGTGCCACAGTAAAAAACAATGGTTTTTATTCTATTTTTTACACAAAACCATCAGCTCGATGCCCACCGCCCAGGGGCATCGAGGACAGCACCAGGCTTCAGCCTGGTCAGGTAAGTCCTGGAGGGGGGGGACCCCTTTATTGGGGGGGTCCCCACTCCCCCAGGGCCCCTGGCCAGGCTGACTGGTCGGTAGGGTTAATGCTTTGGCCGGGGGGACTTGCATAAAAAGTCTCCCCCCGGCTGTGGCATTACCCGCTGGCTGGTTTTGCCTGGGGCTGGTTCTTGAAATACGGGGGACCCCTAGTCATTTTGTCCCCCGTATTTTGGGAACCAGCCCCAGAGCAGGAGCCTGGGGCTGGTTGTTAAAAATCGGGGAACCCCTATTTGTCGGGTTCCCTGATTTTTAATTACCGGCTCCAGGCTCTGTCAGCCTGGTGCTGGTTTCGGCTGTGGGGGGGACCCCACGCCGTTTTTTTTTTTTAATTTATTTTTTTTTCTATTTTTTACACCGAAGCCTGCACGGATCTGACTGATCCGTGCAGGCAAAAACGCAAATACGACATGAAAATGGTGTTCTATTTTCCTGTCGTATTTGCGTGGGTGTTTTACACCACTAAGCAGCCGTATTATCCATACGGCTGCTTAGTAAATCAGAAACCACCATTCTTTTGAATGGTGATTTCTGTCGTATTCTATCGATGGTGTAGACATTCGTATTTGTAACTACAAATACGAATGTTCCATCTTTAGGACTACGAATTGTTGTATTTTTGGGATTGTAAATCCCGAAAATACAAATTCGTAAAAAAAAGGTGTATTTCTCCCTACGAATACACCTTTTTTCTACGAATCCATTTTGGTAAATGTCCCCCAAAATCACTACGTGTGTGGGTTCCAGTAACTATTGAAGACTTGGATAATTAATTAAGGAGATTCCAATAGTCTGGATAATTTTATTATCAGACTTTAGAAAATTCCAGTACAGTCTATAAATCTGGCAAGTCATGCTTTAGTAATGTGGTTCAATCCTAAAAAGTAACTTCCTCTACAGTAATGAAATGTGTCTGGGGAAATAAAGATTTGGGGGCTGATTTTTCACCATCTGTCCCCTCCTGTGATTACATCGGCCTAAACCGCAATGCGATAATTGATTACATTACACAGATGTACCAATGGTCACATGCAGGTAGAGAGCTTGTGAGAGAGCTCTGTCTCTGTGATGCCACTCCACACTTTTTGGGGTGTTTACAAAAATACCTCCTGTAGTGGCTGAGCATGCGCTGCCGCTATTGTCGCTAACGCCACCACATTTTTAAAAAATGTTGGCAATATTCTTTAATGTCTGACTTCCGCTACAAATAGAACTGTATTATAAACTGCATATACTGTAGGTTGGTCAACTTACACATACGTATGTATCTTTATGCAACATTATGTTTCCGCAGTAACTCTTACCTGTACCATCTTCTGTCAGTGAAGCTAAAAACACTAAATGTTCTAAACTTTGCTTCGAGAGTTTAAAATAACTAAGATCAATCTCCTTGGCCAGACATCCTTTGCTGTCAGTCTACAAAAGATAAGATACAAAGTACTGTATAAATAATATAAATGCGTGATAAGGTTAAAAGTGAGGAAGCCAAAAATTCTGTATGCAGAGTTGATTTCCGAAGAATGGATGTTCAGAAACTTATACCGCTTTTACACTGCCCAAAATATCCGGGTTATTGCACACAAACGTTCAGCAATCCAGGATATTGTGCAGTGCGCTTGCTATGCTCAGGGCCGCTGAGAAGTATGCTGGGCCCCAGTAAATTTGGGGGGTGGCCTAATCACGGTAGGCGTGGCCACCTCCCACGATTAGGTCATACCCCCAAAATGTTTAGAGGGGATGATGAAATACTCTAAAGTCGAGGGGGGAGTGTTATTGTCCCCTCCACCTCAGCAGCAGCAGAAGTACACCTACAGCATGTGCTGTGCTGACAGCAGGCTCAGCATGAGGTCTCACACTGTCAGTGAGACAGTGAGATCTATGTCCAATGAAACCCATGAAATACTGTGTCAACCTTTGGTTAATGACGATCTAAACACTGTCACCCATTTTTAGGCATCTAATTAGAAGCATTTGACTATTAGTGGTCGAACATGTGATTGTCGATCTAGACATCGTTGACCGAATACGCCCCCAGAATACACTGTCAGTAGTAATTAAGAATAAATGACTACTGTGCTCCACTGTCATCCCAGCACCCAGGAGAACAAATACCTGATGACAAGACATCTATTATACTGTATACTGTATTATATTATCATAATCGAGACTTCCTGTCTGAATGCTTCTAGCTACACCATGTAGATCACACTGCTTCTCAATCATACTTGCCTACCCTCCCGGAATGGCCGGGAGGGTCCCGCAAATCGGGTCCCCCTCCCGGCCCCCCGGGAAGGGGGGCAAGTCTCCCACATTTTCCCCATAGCCCCTGCTCCACCCTTCTCCGCGGTATAAAACTAAGAATTTTGCGGGTCCGCGGGGAGGGGGAGGGGCTTAAATGACACAATTTGCGCTATTTTGCATCATTTTAGCCCCTTCCCCCATCCAATAACCCAATAATTGATGCGGCTGTCTGGCATGGGGGCGAGGCTTGATGATGTCAGCCTTGCCCCGCACCCAAAACGAAGCCTCTTCCCGCTCCCCTTTCACTCCTCTCCGGGCTTCTCCCGGAGAGGAGTTTGCAAAAGTGGGCAGGTATGTTCTCAATACATCAGCTGTTAAATAATAACAAATCTGTACAAATCAGGATGGCTACTAAAGATGCCCATACATAGAGCATTCTCCCCATGTGATGGAATGCGCATTCCCGCGCACATCACATTGCTCATCACAAAAAGTTTATGCAGACCTGTATTTTTTGTTTTCTACATCGCATCTAGAACAAAAAGCACACTGCTGTAGCACATTGCTTCCTGTATGGGTACCTTTATATAAGGCATGGGGAACCTTCGGCCCTCCAGCTGTTGTTGAACTACATATCCCAGCATGCCCTGCAACAGTTGTAGCATGGCCAAAATAGCAAAACTCTAGCAGGGCATCCTGGAATGTGTAGTTCAACAACAGCTGGAGGGCCAAAGGTTCCCCATTTCTGCTTTAGCTCATTCTTCACTAATCCTCAACAAGGCATTTCTCACCTTAGCATCCTGGATTTTTATGCATTTCTCTGAGTGGTCATGATCTTCTTCACTGCTGCTGTCAGGTTGCCATGCACGCCAAATATTCATAGGACAGACGGTGAGGTTAACAGAGCCATGTACTGGTTTTCCATAGGTGTAACTAGAAAGTGGAGAGGTGAGATAAACATCTTGGGGGAAATTTACTAACATGAAAAACCTAGTTTTTCTTATTAGTATTTTTCCTACGACTGCATACCTTTGAAAAAGCTGTCAGAGGACAGCGAAACATGTCAGGGAGCACCTGCTGATTTTATTGGGTTTACTGGCTGTAATCGGATACCCTGTCTTGGAGTATTATCCTGCTTTATATCTGGATCGTCCATTGGGCAAAAATTCTGCCATATTCTAAACTTGGGACACCACCACCTGCACAATAAGGATTACAAGGACGCATACTATCGTTGAGGACACCCATCATCCCTTGGGTTACCATCTTCCTCCAGCGCTCCTCCATCCGGCAAGGTTTATGGACCCCACCACAATCTAGCCTCAGGACGTTAAAATACACAAGTACCTCCATAAAAGGACACTACCAAGGTAATCCATGCCATAAGTATTACCCCAATTTGCATTTTATTATATGTACCATTTAATATTCTTTTTATTTATTTTAATCCTTACATTTTTTTGTATTTTGCTCAAATATGTCTATATGTATTATTGTGTACAGTATTTTATACCTACAAAGTGGCTTTAAATCCACATATTATTAAGCAAATAAAACCACGTATATAATTGTACCATATTGATCCAATTTTTAGTGCTCCACCATTTCTCTTTTTTTCTTTATACCATGTTTAGGGGTGTGACACCCCCTAGTAGGAGCTGCTTGGCACAACACCCTATTAGGCTTGGCACAACACCCTATTGTATACTTTTAGCCGCAAGGCTACTAGTTTATCCTGTACAGTCATATACGACTACTTTGTAACCCTCCAATGTCGTATTAATTCGTATTAGCTGGCCGTATATACGGCCGCTAATACGAATTAGTGGAGGCAGTCTGCTTGGATCAGTCAGATCCGTGCAGGCTGCAAGGTGTAAAAAAATTAAATAAAATAAAAAACAGCGTGGGGTCCCCCCCACAGCTGTAACCAGCACCAGGCTGAAAGAGCCGGGGTCAGTAATTAAAAATCAGGGAACCCGACAAATAGGGGTTCCCCGATTTTTAACAACCAGCCCCAGGCTCCAGGTCCGGGGCTGGTTCCCAAAATACGGGGGACAAAATGACTAGGGGTCCCCCGTATTTTAAGAACCAGCCCCAGGCCAAACCAGCCAGCAGGGTAATGCCACAGCTGGGGGGAGACTTTTTATACAAGTCCCCCGGCCAAAGCATTAACCCTACCGACCAGTCAGCCTGGTCAGGGGCCCTGGGGGAGTGGGACCCCCCCCAATAAAGGGGTCCCCCCCATCAGGACTTACCTGACCAGGCTGAAGCCTGGTGCTGTCCTCGATGCCCCTGGGCGGTGGGCATCAAGCTGATACTGGTGTAAAAAAATAGATGAAAAAACTATTGTTTTAAACTGTGGAACTATGATTCCCAGCAAGCCTCCCCCGCAAGCTGGGACTTGGAGAACCACAAGTCCCAGCCTGTGGGGCATTAAAGGGCCCGCTGGGTCTTGTAGTTCCACAGTAAAAAAAATAGTTAAATAAATACACACTGACATATTAGAAAAATAAAACTTTAATACATATATTACACACATACTGACACTTACCTATCTTGATCCCGTAGGTAGGTCCCAGGGTCTTGATCCGGAGCCTTGTCCTGGTTCCGGATCCATGTCGGCATTCTTCACCATGTCGATCTCCATGTCGGCGGTGTCGTCCGGTCCGGGGTCCGAAGAAATCCATGGTGGACCTGTGGAAGGAAATCCAACTCACCCAGGTCCTCCATGGAAGCTCTTCATTCTTGATCCGACGTAGTCCAGGTTTTCTTCCATCTTCTTCAAGCTGCCGGCGACTCCGGCAAGCTCCCCGCAGCAGACTGAGAGGCGCAAAGATCCTTTATCCTCTGATGAGAGGCGCAGGAGCAGACATTCGTATTTGTAAATACAAATACGAATGTGCCATCTTTAGGATTACGAATTGCTGTATTTTCGGGATAGTAAATCCCGAAAATACTAATGTGTAAAAAATAGGTGTATTTCTGCCTACGAAAACACCTATTTTTTACGAATTCATATTAGTAAATTTTCCCCGATTTAATAGGAAGAGATATTCAGAAAGTAAGAGATTTGGAAAGAAATCTCCAGGTTTTTTTTTAGAATGGCAATCATTTACACTGCAAAATCAAACTGGTTTTGCATTGTAAATGGTTGCTGCTTTAAAAAACCTGGAGATTTGTTACCAAATCTCTCACTTTTTGAATCTCTCATCCTAATAAATCTCCCTCGGTGATTCTATCACATAATCTATACCAGTGGTCGCCAACCCGTCGCTCGCGAGCTACTGGTAGCTCGCAGTAGCGATCCGGGTGGCTCGACCACTCTGCGCCCCCCTGCCCGTCCCTCCATCGCCCGCCGCCTTCCCCAATCACCTCTAGCGCCTGACAGGGTGCACAGCGCTAGGCGCTCCCGGCACTTCCGGGTAGAGCTGCAGCGCTATGCTTACTATCAGATGCTAGAGGTGAAATATTACCTCTAGCGTCTGTCCCCCCCCCCCCCCCGCTCAGCTGTCCGTCCAGTCATCTCTGCTCCCGGACACTCCGCTTCCCCCCAGCTATTCTGCTCCCCCCACAGGCTACGGTGCCCGGACACTCCGCTCCCCCGCAGCAAGAGGCGAGAGGCTTAAATGTTAAAACAGCCGCTGCCCAGACCAGCAGACAGGCATCAATTACAGCTGCTGGGCATCCTCCCTCTGTCACTGTAAGTGTGTGCACTACATGTTTGGTGTCACATGTGTATGTCTGTGTTCTATATATGTGTGTGCATTTATGCATGTATATATGTATGTATTCTATGTGTGTGTATGCATGTGCTGTGTGTGTATATATGTACAGATGGGTCAGGTCCCATCTTTGCAGGGGATGGCGCTGGCGTCGCCAGCCGCCATCCCCCGCCAGCGCCATGGCGATGGTGAGAAGGGGACGCGCGCGCACGAGCGGCGCGCGTCCCCTTCCGACGGCGCTTCCATCCGTTCCCCCGGGTCCCCGCCGGCTTGCCGGCGGTAACCCGGGGTCCCCGCCGCCTGCCCGCACCCCCCCTAACCCCCCCTAACCCTGTCCGTCTCCCTGAGGCGGAGACGGACAGGGTGTAGTACCATAAAAGTTAAATACGTTTTAAGGAGCATTTTTTTAAATGTTTTTAGAATTTAGATAATGAAAGGTGCAAGGTTGGTGAGGGGGACGGAAAGGTACAGGGGGGACAAAGAGATGCAGGGGGGACAAAGAGATGCAGGGGGGACAAAGATGCAGGGGGTACAAAGAGGTGAAGGAGTAATGGGGGGACAGAGACATGCAAGGGTTACTAGGGGATGGAGAGGTGATGGAGAAGTGCAGGGGGGAAAGAGAGGTGCAAGGGGGACGGGGGCTGAAGGGGTGCAGGGTGGACGGAGATGTGCAAGGGTGATGGGAGTACGGAGAGGTGATGGGGTGACATAGTCGTCCCACCTCGACATGCCGTAATCTGATCAATACTGTATTGTGTTGAAAAATGTCTCTATGGTCCATAGAGAAATATTTCAACACAATGAAGTATTGATTTGATTACACCAGACTCCAGAGACATATATCCCCCATGCCACCATAGTGGAAAAAATGGGGGACATGGCCTCGCAGGAGTACCACGGTAGTAGGTCATGCCCCTAATTTCGGGCAGATGTCCCTTCTCTAACTACAGTGTTGGGAGGTATGTATGCGGCATATTGGACATTGCAGTGTGTGGCATATTGTTTCGGGGGCATTGTGGTATGTGGCATACTGTGTCGGGCATTACAGTGGGTGGCATAATGTGTAAAGGGCATTTTTTGTTTATTAGGCAGATTTCTTTTTTTTTTTTTTTTACTTTAGTAGCTCTTCAGGCGGTTTATGTTGTCTCGAGTAGCTCCGGCCCCAAAAAAGGTTGGAGACCACTGATCTATACAATCTATCACTATACCATACTTCTCAACTACTGTATGCCAATTTTCACGGAACAGTCATTATTTTTGTGACTGTCCTGCATCTCGCTTCCCAAAGATTTTGGCGTGTATGAAAAAAAATTCTGCAAAGTGAGAATGCTTTCCAAAATAGAAGTGCTAATACTATAGTTTATTTTTATCAATCAACAAAAGGCAAAGTGGATGAACAGAAAATAAATCTAAATCAAATCAAAATTGATACTTGATTTGAAGGCAAAGGATGGTCACACCAAATGTTGGTTTTGTTTAGATGTCTGTTCATTCACTTTGCAATTTGTTAATTAATAAAAATTAACTATTAAGGCCCCACTACTCTAGGGACCTTATTCTGGTTTGTTCAGTCCTAATAGAAATTTCTGTGCATGCGCTGGGTGCGAACGGCACCACCAGCATGGGTGGGGGGCATGGGGCGGCGGCCAGGGGACGCGCCCATGGGAACGCCCAGCGTTTCATGGGTGTTCCCATGAAGAAGCTGGGCGTTCCCATGGAAATAAAGCAGTGACGCGGCTGCCGGGGTTGGTCAGCTGACCGGATGTCATCTGCCTGCCCTGTTCCCGTACAGGAAACATGCAAAACTAAGGAATCAGATAGTGTATTAGTTTTGCATGCTGCTTCCAAATAAATTAATGGGGGTAACACCAAAGTACCAGATCCTGTGCTGTAACATTAAGTACTGCACTCGACTGCAGTCACAGTGCAGGAGCTAGCACTGCGGCCAACACAGTCACTGGCGGCATCCAGCAACTCAGGGACACCAAAAAGGTCAAGCCAACAAATCAAAACCCTTTCTCAGTGAGGCTATGTCCCCTCCCATAGAGACCACTCCCCTTTTTGCCAGGACATGCCTTTGGCACACCTATTGCTTCCTGCTGCTTCACAGGGTGTCAGCGAGGATAGTGATGTCTCTTATACACTACAATTTATATACTGATGCTAGAGGAGGCGCCCATACCAAAAACATCTCCTGCACGCTAGCGCTGCATACAAAGAGAAAGTACCATGGCCACATCGCTTGACTGAAGATTACTTGGACTGGCAGTTAGAACTCCTTTGTTGGGTTAAGGAAATCTGTATCCAAACACGCAGACCCCGGGCCTGGGATATTTTGTAAAATAGGCCCATAGCCACATGTGATGAGGTCACACCTAATGCCAACTTGTGTGTAGCTATGTATATGTCCGTATATGAGGCTAACACTGTGTAAATGCCTCTGGGACTACTGTCTTGGTAATGTATGAACAGTGCAATTATCGGACTGTTCAGCAATCTCCTAGCTGGATGATAAGTGCACTGTGTATAGATAGCTCCCAGGGCAGATAGTCAATCTGCCAGGAGATTGGCTCTCAGCATCTGAAATGTCCCTCAGTCCCGCCATGTGTAGTAAATGCTGTGTGTACAGAGATCATCTGCCTATCTGCACGTAAAATGCATCACGCCATGAAAGTAAATGTTTATATTGGAGCTATAATTGTCTAGTGTGTATTCAGGAAATGTGATGTTTTCAGGATTGTCATGTAATAGGTATACTGGTCTTCATACCTGCCACAAGCCTCTAGGTGTAAGGATTTATCTTTCACTGATATAGTGGATGGTACGTTCAGATGAAATTCAAACCTCTTCCGTACTAAAAGAAATAGAAACAGAATTTACAGTTAGATGCTGTAGAAAATTATGGCTTCTGAATGACTATAGAGAAACAAATAATATTAGGACAAATGGCGAGTTATGTTTTCCTTATCAACAAGAGAAAAGGGGTTTTTTTTGCAGTCGCACAGAAATAACAGTTTAAATTGTAAAAAGGTGGACCCTCTTATTGCTATTAACTTCAATTTGTATAATGCACTCAAAGGTTGTGCTACCAAAGACACTAAACCGTTAATAGAGTAGGAGACAGGAAATAGTGTCTTGTGCTGGTGCACCAAAAGAAGGACTTACTGTAACTCTTAAAAGTTTTTAAAGGTATCATTTTAAAAATAGTTGCAAATTAAAACCAAACAAACTGACACATAAGGGGAAATTTACTAATATGAATTCGTAAAAAATAGGTGTATTCGTAGGCAGAAATACACCTATTTTTTACACATTTGTATTTTTGGGATTTACTATCCCAAAAATACAGCAATTCGTATTTATAAAGATGGCACATTCGTATTTGTATTTATCAGTCAGATCCGTGCAGGCTTTAGTGTACAAAAAAAAAAAAAAAACAGCACCAGGCTGAAAGAGCCGGGCCGGTAATTAAAAATCAGGGAACCCGACAAATAGGGGTTCCCCGATTTTTACCAACCAGCCCCAGGCTCCTGGTTCGGGGCTGGTTCCCAAAATACGGGGGACAAAATGACTAGGGGTCCCCCGTATTTTAAGAACCAGCCCCAGGCCAAACCAGCCAGCAGGGTAATGCCACAGCCGGGGGGAGACTTTTTATACAAGTCCCCCAGGCCAAAGCATTCTGCCCTCTGACCAGTCAGCCTGGCCAGGGGCCCTGGGGGAGTGGGGACCCCCCCAATAAAGGGGTCCCCCCCATCCAGGACTTACCTGACCAGGTTGAAGCCTGGTGCTGTCCTCGATAACAACATAAAATAAAAATGATATCAATCCTCACTTAGGGCTTTATTCTGATCGGATCGGTGAAACGTGCGTACGGTCCGTCACACCGTGCGTTTCCCATACGCTCACGGTGAGCGTAAGTCCGCCCACAGAACAGCCGCACACGGACGGTCACAAACACCGACAATGGGAAGTGGCGTTCACTTGAGCCTACGCCACCGTGCACGGACGGATCTCCCTCTTAGCCACCGATACCTGGCGTACATCTGAGCGTACGCCACCGTGCACGTTCGGGTCTCTAGCCTTTTTCAATGGAAAACTCAGCGTGTGCACAGTGGCATACCTTTCACATATATGAGCCTCTAAATATTCCCTTTCAAGCTTAATTATGACAATTACTTAATTTGTCCCAATTAAGCTCATGATTGTTTTCTATTAACTAAATTGTCTACCTTAATAAACACCCTAGTAAAACAACATCTAATCGTTATTTTAATATATATTTTGTCTGTTCTAACCTGACATTTTAAAGACTATCTATGTGTCCCCACATTGCCTTTGTTTTTTTTTAAAACATTCTTGGGGGTGTTTGTGTGGTACTCTTTACCTAGCACGGTGCCCATCGCGGCCGTCGGTGGCATCGCATGCGGCCAAAAATCGCATGCGATGCGACCGACGCGATGACCGCGATTTTACATAGGGAACAATGTTAAATGGCCCAATTGACCTGATTTTACATAGGGAACAATGTTAAATGCCCCACAGACCCCAAATAGCCACCCTGAAGTGTGAAATGGCCCCCCCAATTGTTAACGCTACTCCACGATCAACGTGAACCCGAAGCGTGGCGAGCGCAGCGAGCCCGCGAGGGGCGGCAGTACGCGTCCTCCGACCTTTTCATACCCCCACTATCCACGTCGGCGTGGAGTTGAGAATAGAAAGTGTGGCAAGCGCAGCGAGCCACCAAGCCCGAAGCGTGGCGAGCGCACGCGGATACCTGTGAAGCCCGCGAGGGGACGCGGATACCTGTGAAGGTATCCGCATGCGCTCGCCACGCTTCGGGCTCGCCACACTTTCTATTCTCAACTCCAGGCCGACGTGGATAGTGGGGGCATGAAAAGGTCGGAGGACGCATACCGCCGCCCCTCGCGGGCTCGCTGCGCTCGCCACGCTTCGGGTTCACGTTGATTGTGGGGTGGCGTTAACAATTGGGGGGGCCATTTCACACTTCAGGGTGGCTATTTGGGGTCTGTGGGGCATTTAACATTGTTCCCTATGTAAAATCGGGTCAATTGGGCCATTTAACATTGTTCCCTATGTAAAATCGCGGTCATCGCGTCGGTCGCATCGCATGCGATTTTTTGGTCGCATACGATGCGACCAACGCGATTTTTTTCACTTGTGATGCCTACGATCAAAATCGTGGGCGCCGTGCTAGGTAAAGTGTACCATTTGTGTTACAGTGAAAAAGTTGACACATGTCGACTTCTGTGAATTGAGTGTCCTGCTTTTTAAAGTATACAGAAATACTTTCTGAATGGGTGTAGATGATTATAAAATAACTACCTTGACATATATAAGCAGGTCTTAGAATGAATCTTACCTAAAATTAAACCAACCTTTACATGTTGGGAAGTGTAGAAAGATATGCTTCCAATGTGTTTGAGGGCTGTGTGTGGCTTGCAGGTAGTGAAAAGTGGATTTTGGTCCTACCTGTAAAATCCTTTTTTCTGAATCCATGGTGGACACTGGGACAGTGGTGTGGGTAGAGCTTCAGCTACAGGCACCAAGGAGATTAGATTTCTTTGAGTGCAGCCCAGGCTACTCCTCCTCCACGCCCCCTACAGGCTTCAGTTTGTTCAACAGCTAGCCATAAAGGAACAGGAAGAGAAAGAGAAAAAAGGAAACCATGCAACCAGAGGGAGGAAAAAAGGTTTCCGAATGAACCCCCCCCCCCCCCCCCCCCCATTGCCAGCACTGTGAGTGAGGGTGGGCGCCCAGTGTCTCTAGCCTTTTTCAATGGAAAACTCAGCGTGTGCACAGTGGCATACCTTTCACATATATGAGCCTCTAAATATTCCCTTTCAAGCTTAATTATGACAATTACTTAATTTGTCCCAATTAAGCTCATGATTGTTTTCTATTAACTAAATTGTCTACCTTAATAAACACCCTAGTAAAACAACATCTAATCGTTATTTTAATATATATTTTGTCTGTTCTAACCTGACATTTTAAAGACTATCTATGTGTCCCCACATTGCCTTTGTTTTTTTTTAAAACATTCTTGGGGGTGTTTGTGTGGTACTCTTTACCTAGCACGGTGCCCATCGCGGCCGTCGGTGGCATCGCATGCGGCCAAAAATCGCATGCGATGCGACCGACGCGATGACCGCGATTTTACATAGGGAACAATGTTAAATGGCCCAATTGACCTGATTTTACATAGGGAACAATGTTAAATGCCCCACAGACCCCAAATAGCCACCCTGAAGTGTGAAATGGCCCCCCCAATTGTTAACGCTACTCCACGATCAACGTGAACCCGAAGCGTGGCGAGCGCAGCGAGCCCGCGAGGGGCGGCAGTACGCGTCCTCCGACCTTTTCATACCCCCACTATCCACGTCGGCGTGGAGTTGAGAATAGAAAGTGTGGCAAGCGCAGCGAGCCACCAAGCCCGAAGCGTGGCGAGCGCACGCGGATACCTGTGAAGCCCGCGAGGGGACGCGGATACCTGTGAAGGTATCCGCATGCGCTCGCCACGCTTCGGGCTCGCCACACTTTCTATTCTCAACTCCAGGCCGACGTGGATAGTGGGGGCATGAAAAGGTCGGAGGACGCATACCGCCGCCCCTCGCGGGCTCGCTGCGCTCGCCACGCTTCGGGTTCACGTTGATTGTGGGGTGGCGTTAACAATTGGGGGGGCCATTTCACACTTCAGGGTGGCTATTTGGGGTCTGTGGGGCATTTAACATTGTTCCCTATGTAAAATCGGGTCAATTGGGCCATTTAACATTGTTCCCTATGTAAAATCGCGGTCATCGCGTCGGTCGCATCGCATGCGATTTTTTGGTCGCATACGATGCGACCAACGCGATTTTTTTCACTTGTGATGCCTACGATCAAAATCGTGGGCGCCGTGCTAGGTAAAGTGTACCATTTGTGTTACAGTGAAAAAGTTGACACATGTCGACTTCTGTGAATTGAGTGTCCTGCTTTTTAAAGTATACAGAAATACTTTCTGAATGGGTGTAGATGATTATAAAATAACTACCTTGACATATATAAGCAGGTCTTAGAATGAATCTTACCTAAAATTAAACCAACCTTTACATGTTGGGAAGTGTAGAAAGATATGCTTCCAATGTGTTTGAGGGCTGTGTGTGGCTTGCAGGTAGTGAAAAGTGGATTTTGGTCCTACCTGTAAAATCCTTTTTTCTGAATCCATGGTGGACACTGGGACAGTGGTGTGGGTAGAGCTTCAGCTACAGGCACCAAGGAGATTAGATTTCTTTGAGTGCAGCCCAGGCTACTCCTCCTCCACGCCCCCTACAGGCTTCAGTTTGTTCAACAGCTAGCCATAAAGGAACAGGAAGAGAAAGAGAAAAAAGGAAACCATGCAACCAGAGGGAGGAAAAAAGGTTTCCGAATGAACCCCCCCCCCCCCCCCCCCCCATTGCCAGCACTGTGAGTGAGGGTGGGCGCCCAGTGTCCACCATGGATTCAGAAAAAATGATTTTACAGGTAGGACCAAAATCCACTTTTTTCTATCATACCAATGGTGGTCACTGGGACAGTGGGAAGTCCCAAAGCTGTCCCTTTACCGGAGGGAACGCACCTAAGCTGCACTGAGGACACGGCACCCAAAATCAGAAACTGCTGTGGCGAACGTGTCAAATTGGTAAAAACTAAGGAAAGTATGTGACCAAGAGGTCACATGACACAGCTGCTCTGCAGAGGTCTCCTGCCGAGCCACCCAACTGGGTTCTCCTGCGCGAGTAGAATAGGCCTGAAGAGACAATGGAACTGGCATATGCGAAGACAAATACGCCTGTTTGATAGAGAGGTGCCGCCAGCGGGCCCAAGTTTGCTATAACGTCAGGCCGCATGAAAAACCACAAAACAAAGCATTTGAATGCGCATGGCCGCATCAAACAACACAAGCATTTGAATTGCTGATGTCTGTAGTTCGACCAACGGAGCCATAGAGCTCTGACAACAGTTAAAGAACAAAGTTCTGGAGAGTCCTCTGAGGGAGAAAAGGCTGGGAGTACGATTTCCTGATACATATGAAATCGAGCAATAACTTTAGGTAGGAACTCCATGCGGGTACAGAAAACCGCCCTATCAGGACAAAAACCACGATAAGGAGAAACGTGTGATAAGACTTTTTCAAGAGAGTCACTTGAAACCACAGGATCCAGGGGGTCCAATGGAGAGCGCTGGAAGGCCGACAATACTAATGGCAGGCCCCCAGGCTAGATAGGCGGCACAAAGGAAGACTGTATATGACGCAATTCCTGGAAAAAAAGGTCTGGGTCGGAATCCTTTTGGCTCGCCCGCCTTGAAAGAGGACGGAGATTGATGAACCCTGTACCTTGAGGAAGGCTAATCTCAAGGCCAGATCCAGACCGAACCGTAAAAAGCCAATGCCCTAGACAAATAGAAGTCTTGTGGTTTTAAAACCCGTAACTGAACACCAATGGTAAATGGTTTGTCACACCCGATAATAAATTCGGGATGAGGATGGCGTTCTTGCCGTGATCACGGTCGTGACCACCACAGAAGGAAGACCCTTAGTCCTCAGGAGTTCTGTGTCAAGAGCCACGCCGGTAAAGCCAACCTGGGAATATCCGGGTGCAGGTACAGACTCTACAATAGCACCTCAAGGGAAGCCGCTGGGGAGGCTCCACGGAAATGGCGAGGAGGTCTACCAGCCAAGCCATCTGAGGCCAGTATGGGGCCAGGAGAAAAGCCACTGCTGATTCCTGCTTGAGTAGGGCCCCCAGGTGGAACACGTCCACCCGAGAAAACGATCAGGGGGTGGACCAGAGACCACAAGGAACGTATCTGAACTCTGGTGTTAACTCTGTGATGCTGAAGCCTGCGATTAAATTATGAGGCCCCAGTGATCCATTAACAACTGGAAAATGTCCTTGTAGAGAGCCCACTCGCCTGACTGAATGTGTCGGCTGAGAAACTCAGCTACCCCATTTTCCACTTCTGGGATGTGTACCACAGACAGTGCAAGAAGATGGCGGTCTGCCCAGTAAAGGATCGGAAGCACTGCTCTCATGGCGGCCATGCTCCCGGTCCCACCCTGGCGAATGATATATGCCACTGCCATGGCGTTGCTCAACTGGCCTCTCTCTGTCTCGGACAGAACCAGGCGAGGGGCACAGGTCAGTGCCCGAAAAGGGCTAGGAGCTCCATAATGTTTATGTTGAAGCCTGGCTTATTCTCTAAACAACCAAGCCTGCAAGGAGAAGCTACAGAGGAAAGCTTCCTAACCTCTAAGACGCATTGGTCCTTTCAAGTGTCCAGTCTGGAATGGAGAACTGACTTCCCTTCCAAAGGATTGGAGGAATGAAACCACCAAAGAAGAAACTTTTTGGGTTTCGAGGTCTATTGGAGAAGGTCAGTTTGTCTGTGAAGAGTCTCTGGAGACCGCGCTAAGATTAGTAGGTTGTCCAGATATGGCAATAGATTGACTGCCACAGCTCGCAAGAACCCTGCCATGATGGCTATGACCTTGTTAAAAACTCACGGGTCCGTTGACAGTGCCAAAGGCAAGGCCGTGAATAGATAATGGTGATCTTGGACCGCAAAGTGAAGGAATCGCTACAAACTACCACATCCTGAAAGCTGCTTCGGGTTGCGGATGGGCCGTAAGAACTGTCCAGCTTCTTCACGAGGAACAGGTCCGAATAAAAAACTGTCACGCTGAGGGGAAGGTACCATTATAATGATGTCCGCTGACAGGTGTGACTGTATCTACTGAGTACGCATGCACTATGTGCATTGAACCAGGTACTCAGAGTACGAGTTGCGGCCCATTACATGGCCACGACGCCTGGTAATCAGAACCAGTCTATTTGATAGACTGAAAACTAACACCGAAGCAAATGCTCTAGAATAGGATATACTGTACTTCCACTAGGTGGAGAGATCAGCAATAAGGCACAGTTATTGTAAACGTTTCTCCCTCTAGGGAGGAATGACCGAACCTTAGGTAGCATGACCAATGTTCACAAAGCAGACTAGACACTATAGGGAGACCCAATCCCATCTTGAATTTTTCCGCTGCTTCCAGAGGAGATGGGGAAAAGTGTATAGAGCCATCCCAAGCATTATAGCTAAAGGGGCCTTAAGTGCCTGCCCAAGTCTTAACTGCTGGAACTGAATCGCTGCATCCTGGCAAAGCATATATTAGTAATGCTCACCCAAAGGGGCCAACTGTCCCTTGTGAGTAACTACAGAATGGGCAGTTTATCGTCCAACTAAAAAGTAGCATACCACATGTGTGACATGTCCTTTTTATATATTACTATGTGCAACATAGGAACATATAATCCACAATGCATTACTCTGTGTAGTCAACAGAGCAGACTAGCATAGCCATAGTACATC
Organism: Crinia signifera; assembly: GCF_055691185.1. Taxonomy (NCBI): domain Eukaryota; kingdom Metazoa; phylum Chordata; class Amphibia; order Anura; family Myobatrachidae; genus Crinia; species Crinia signifera. The sequence goes on from NC_139222.1 coordinate 255,766,796, forward strand.
ACATACTCTGTGTACTCTTGGACAGCAGTATACCTCATCTGCAGTACACCATATATTACTTGTGCACTACAGGATAGCAGTGAACTTTTGACCCTTTGCTGCTGAATCTGTTTATACAAATATTCAGTACAATTCACAGCAGCACATGCAGGCAGGGTAAGCAGACTGCCTTAATAAGCCCCTGTCCTATGCTATCCACCCCTATATGGGGGAGGAACAGAGGACTGTAAGACTGACAGGTATATACTGTGTATAAGAACAGTTTACCAGCCCACTAAGGTAAGCATGTGGCTTGCAGTCAGGCATGAACTGTGTATAACAGTATGCCAGTACACTTAGGTAAGCATGTGGCTTGCAGACAGGTATATTCTGTGTATAAGAACAGTATAGCAGTACACTTAGGTAAGCCTGTGGCTTGCAGACAGGCTTACCTTACAAAACTTGTACCTTACAAAACTTGTAAAGGGGTAATCAAAGCAGCTAAATTTTATATTATGAGTGCATAGCCACTGAAAGCAAAACCAACCCAAAGAAGTTTTTTAAATACATAAATAGTAAACGTTTAATTAAGGAAAACATAGGCCCACTAACTGATACTAGTGGAAAAAGTGTTACTGAGGACAAGGGAAAAGCAAAACTGTTAAATGAGTTCTTCTCATCAGTATTTACTAAGGGAGAGCAGACTGTGGAACGAACATTTACCACAAACGGGACAAATAAGCCAGATCTCATTGTGGATTTCACGCCAAAGGAAATAGTACTGAGGCTAAGCAAACTCAAAACAAATAAATCACCAGGGCCAGATAGGATTCATCCGAGGGTATTAATGGAATTAAGGGATGAACTAGCTACCCCCCTACATTATATCTTTAGCAAGTCACTATCGTCAGGTATAGTACCAAAAGATTGGCGAATAGCAGAGGTAGTGCCAATATTCAAAAAAGGAAGATCCCGCTAATTACAGACCCGTTAGTTTAACATCAATTGTGGGTAAACTATTTGAAGGATTTTTAAGGGATGGTATCCAGGAATATTTAGATCATCACTGTCTACTCAGTACTAACCAACATGGGTTCGTGAAAAATCGTTCATGCCAAACTAATCTACTAGGGTTCTATGAAGAGGTTAGCAAAAACCTCGATAATGGAAATGCTGTAGATGTGATTTTCCTAGATTTCGCTAAAGCATTTGATACTGTCCCACACAAGAGATTGATTAATAAAATGGAGAACCTAGGATTGGGTGAAAATATCTGCAGATGGGTAGGGAATTGGCTATGTAATAGAGAACAAAGAGTGGTTGTGAATGGTGACGTATCAGATATGATACCGGTACTAAGTGGAGTGCCCCAGGGTTCGGTTTTGGGGCCTATTTTGTTTAACATTTTTAGTAACGATATTGGGATAGGGTTACTCAGCAAAGTATCCATCTTTGCGGACGATACAAAACTTAGCAAAGTCATCAAATCATCAGATGTCACCATGCTTCAAAATGATCTTGCAATTCTAGATGAGTGGGCAAAAAAATGGAAGATGAGGTTCAATGTAGATAAATGTAAGGTTATGCACCAGGGGCGCTGGAACGTTTTTAGCTTGGGGGGGGCAAGATATAATCTCATTTTGGCGCCCCCTAAATTGCTATATGTTACCCCCGGGCGCTATACACACTGGCAGCGGCAGATACACGTGGGCATTATACACAGGGCAGCGGCATATATGCATGGGCATTATACACAGGGCAGCGGCATATATGCGTGGGCATTATACACAAAGCAGCGGCATATATGCGTGGGCATTATACACAAGGCAGCGGCATTTACGCATGGGCATTATACACAGGGCAGCGGTATATACACGTGGGCATTATACACCGGGCAGCGGCATATACATGTTCTACCCTCTTGGTACCAGGGAACTTTTAGCATTAATTGCCCCATGGGCAAACTCACGATTAGGTAGTTCACACTGGATCACGGCAGACGGTCGGCTGCTTCTGCTGCAGGGCAGTGGCTGGTTACACTGGAGATGGGCTGTGGGTCTGGCACCCCTGCTGGAACAGCTGGCTTCTTTCCTTTACTCTCTCTCTTCCTTCAAACAAGGCCAGTCACGCCGAGGCCCTCAGCTCGGTCTCCCTCTGACACTGATGTGCAGTGCATTCTCCCCTCGCTTCAGTGGGTGGCTGTTAGGTAGCGGGGTCACCGCCCTCCCGCTCTTTGGATGCGGCTGGTGGAACTGGGCACTGAGGGTTCTCTCCTCCCTAGCCACCTCTCAGTGCGTGGCCGGCGGTGCTAATACATACCCTCCAACATCTGAAGGGCAGAAATCGGCACACATTTAGAAAGGGGGTGTGGCCACATGTAAATGGTGCGTGGTCACGGTTAATTTGGGGCGTGGTCATGCCTCCTTTCCAAATGTGTACTGGGCTTTTTTTTTTTTTATAAGGGGATACTCTTAACTTTAGGAGCACTTTAAGTGCTGTTGGGGCAAATTCCTTTAATGTGACGTGCTGCAGCTCAGTCTTATGACATGTGATGGCTGCTGGCATATTAAATAATGAATTTATTTTCAATGTTCTGCCTACAATAACTTATGAATAATCTTTTTTTTTTTATTTTAGATTATTCATAATATTTTAGGCAGACGATTGAAAATAAATGCATTATTTAATGTCAGCAGCCATCACATGTCATAAGACTGAGCTGCAGCACGTCACAAGAATGAGAAGAGATTTATTTAAAAAAAAGTTTAACCTACAGTATGTGCTCCAGCCTCCGGCCGCCGCTGGCTGCACCTGATGACCCGGGTCCCGCGGCCACTGTATTCCACGCTGTGTAACAGAAAGAGAAGAGATAGCTGAAGCAGCTGCCAGCTATCTCTTCGCGCCCGGCGATGCTACTCGGGGAGGTCAGCGGGGGACACGCTGACGTCCCCGCTCTGCCTCTCAGCCTCCCTCTCTCCGTCCCCGCTCTGCCATTAACCCCTTCTCTCCTGGGGCTTACATAGGCGGACGGGCGGGAGGCTGGATCAAGCTTAATCAGCCCACCGCCCGCCCGCCTATATTACTGTTTAATCAGCCGCCCGTCCGCCCAGCTGCTTTAGCGCCTCATTAATTTTGGGGGGGGCAAGCTGCCCCCTCGCCCCCCCCGGTCCGGCGCCACTGTTATGCACCTTGGGAGACACAACCAGTGTGCAAGTTACAACCTTAGCGGAGAGAAACTGGGTAATTCCATACTTGAAAAGGATCTAGGAGTCCAAATAGACAGCAAACTAGGATGTAGTGCCCATTGTAATGTAGCTACAAAAAAGGCCAACAAAATTCTGGCATGTATTAAGAGGGGAATGGAAACTAGGGACTCAAGGGTAATTATGCCACTATATAAAGCATTGGTGAGACCTCACCTAGAGTACGGAGTACAGTTCTGGGTCCCACACTATAAAAAGGACATCATAGAATTAGAAAAAGTCCAAAGGCGAGCAACAAAGCTTATTAGGGGAATGGAGAATTTAAGCTACGGGGAGAGATTAAGCAATTTGGGACTATTTACATTAGAAAAGAGACGTTTAAGGGGGGACATGCTCAACATGTACAAGTATATCAAGGGCCAATATAAGGAACTGTCACACACCCTATTTTCTACTAGAAAGGAATCTAGGACGCGAGGGCATGAGTATAGATTAGAAGAAAAAAGATTTCATTCAGCTAGTAGAAAGAATTTCTTTACGGTCAGAACAGTCAAACTCTGGAACTCTCTTCCCAGAGAGGTGGTAACGGCTGGCTCATTAAATGCGTTCAAGGCAAAGTTGGACAAACATTTACTGGAGAAAAACATCCATGGGTACAAATAAGAAATATAAATTGTCTGTAAAATACAAGAACCTACCAAATCAGCAATGGATATCTATATACCAGGTTGAACTAGATGGACGCAAGTCTTTTTTCAGCCTTACCTACTATGTAACTATGTAACTATGTACTGTGTATAAGAACAGTATACCAGTACACTTAGGTAAGCCTGTGGCTTGCAGACAGGCATGTACTGTGTATAAGAACAGTACACCAGTACACTTAGGTAAGCCTGTGGCTTGCAGTCAGGCATGAACTGTGTATAACAGTATGCCAGTACACTTAGGTAAGCGTGTGGCATGCAAACAGGCATGTACTGTGTATAAGAACAGTATACCCGTACACTTAGGTAAGCATGTGGCTTGCAGTCAGGCATGAACTGTGTATAACAGTATGCCAGTACACTTAGGTAAGCGTGTCGCTTGCAGACAGGTATATACTGTGTATAAGAACAGTATACCAGTACACTTAGGTAAGTCTGTGGCTTGCAGACAGGCATGTACTGTGTATAAGAACAGTACACCAGTACACTTAGGTAAGCCTGTGGCTTGCAATCAAACATGTACTTGTGCTTTAGAAAGAAAAAGTGTAAGTCCTAAGTGCCCGTGGCAACCGGGGACCCAGGGCCGGTGCTACCTGCTCAGCACAGCCTGCAAAGCAGGTAGGCACCGGCCCTGAGAGGCGCTCCCTCCCCTCTGACCTACTGCTTCTGCCAAGTGCCGTACCTGTATGGGTCACCTGGCTCCTTCCTTGTCCTCTAAGAGACCACCGCATGCAGTGACAGTGGAACGGCGTTACCCTTCTGCCTGCACTATATACTATATATCCTACTCGGCGGCTCCTCAGTCAGACTCAGGCACGCTATATAGTGCAGCCTGCAGAGCGCCGAGCCTAGTACACAGAGAGGGAGTGCCAATCAGCTCCCCCTCTGTATCCAAAGCTCGGCGCTCTGAAGGCTGCAGTGCAGTGTGCCTGAGTCTGACTGAGCCGAGGAGCCCGTTGCCGCCATGTGTGAAACAGTGTGTGCAGACAGGAGGGTGACAATGTGCCACTGTCACTGCATGTGAATGAGGAAGCACAGAGGGTGCAGCAGTGGGTACTGTATATACATGTATGTATGTACATACTCCAAAATAAACGGTATGTACCCCAACAAAGGGGGAGTGATGACAGGAGTCAGGATATCACTTACACAGGGCAAGAGGGGAACATGGCTAACATAAGGGAAAGTGGGGATTTCACTTTACTGGGTAATGGGAGCAGCACCAACCAAGCAGTAGAGGGGGAGATCGCTAGGCACATATAAACATACATGTTATCATGATGTATGTAATATATGTGCTGGATCGATACCCCAGGGATCGCCAGCGCCAAGAGCATTGCGCGCTGCAGGAGGGAATCACCATAAGCCATTATGCACTGTTAAGCCCGCCACTCTGGACTACACAGCGCTGGTAATCCCTGGGGTATCTATCCAGCACATATATTACATACATACAGGGCTGGAGCTACCATTGGGCAGCTTTAGGCAGCTGCCTATGGTGCCGGCAGCTAGGGGCACCTCTTCCGCCCAACATTTAAATTAAGTATATTGGTGGGGGCTACCTCTTTTTTTGTCTCAGCATTATTCTTGATAAAAAAATTGGTGCCGCTGGTGGGAAGACACTGGCCCTGATGCTGCCACTCATTGCTTAGCGCCGCCCACTCCTCAACAAGCGATGGTAGCGGAGACCAGTGCATCTGCTGCAGTGGCGCTAAGCAGTCAGCATCAGCAGCTGGGACCAATGTCTCCCCACCATCCAGCGGCAGCAGTGCTAGGCAGTCAGTGGCATCAGAAGAAATCAGCACCTCCCCACCTGCGTCAGTGGTGGCACCAATAACCAGAGGGTGACAGCAGCAGGAATCCGCCCCTGCTAACCCGGCCAGTGGTAAGATGGTGTTTATGGTGGTGCAGCAACAGGGTGGTGGCTGCAGGGCCTGGTTAATCAGTGACACTACATGCAGTGTAATTTGACATGCACTGTCTCAATCATAAGGTATGGGAGAGAGGGTGCAAATTTATAGTTTGCAGGAGGGCGCCCAACACCCTAGCACCGGCCCTGCGGGGACCCGTTTGTACATACGAGTAGGCGGGAGAACGTTTGCTGAGAAGCCTGTTCTCTAATCTGCCGCCCCAGATTGGAAAGGAGACCTACAGGATCTGTATTCCTGTGGTCTCTCATCCAAGAACAAACCAGGTCCAACACTGCTTAGCTGTGTGGTTGGGCCAATCCTGGGATCTGAACCCAGTACTGTTTGATGATCTGTCTGCTTGTGTGACTGCAAGTGCCCAGTAGAGATGCTTTTTTCTTTTACATTAGTTAAAAGCATCTAGGACCCGACAACAACACAAAGGAGTGAGGTGGGGAACAGTGTAACCTGACACCAGGTCAGCGTGACAGAGGGTGCAGAAACTATCACTTCACTCCTCAGGCAAATACTGAGGTAAAAGTTTCACACATATATACACACACTGCTGAGAAGAATACAGCAGGAAGTGTAAAGGCAACACACCAACCCTGTACACTATACTGAGATAGTGTGGTAGCAGGGAATGCAAGCCTGGTCCCTGACTGTAAGGTCTGGGGGAGGCCGGGTGCCCTTCTCTCGGCTTGCTCTGACTTGCACCTATGCAGCATCTCTCATGCTGAGAGGGGGAGGGGGAGAGAAGGCTCCCCTGACGGGAAAAACCGAGTAGGCAGCCGCCAGGGGGGTTGGAGCGGAGAAAATTGGGAAGCTCTGTCCCCTCCTGGAACCCCAGGGACTGCTGGATCCCCATTCAGCTGAAAATCCCTGGTGGTCTAGTGGGACGCGGAAACGACCAGGTGCCACTGCCAGGACCGCCGGGAGCGCACCAACTCTCGCCGATATTGCCGCTTAAGTGTGCCACCTCACCGGAAGAGTGACTCGCATGCTACAGCAAGCAGTCCCTCACGGTGCCACGTCCCCTCAGCGCACCTTACTGAGGAGGTGAGGAGGCTCCACTTACGTGACCCCTGCACCGGGAAAACGGTTCCCAGCGCCGCGTGCTACCAGCGTGCTAGAGCCCGGAGGAGTCAGCTTACCTGATCCGGCCACGGCATGTCCCGGTGTGTTGCCAAGAGGGACGGCTGGCAGGCCTAGCCATGAAGGTCAGCGAGCCGGCCCGGACCAGGAGAGCAGCCTGATATATTGCACAGGCTTGCTCCAGTAAAAAATAAAATAAAATAAAGAATATAAAAATAAAATGAAATTGAAGTAAAAAATCAAGTATAATCACAGGGCTGAACACAGCCCTTCCTTGGACATCCTGTGCCATGAGGCACCAAGGAAAAACGAAGCCTGTAGGGGGCGTGGAGGAGGAGGAGCCTGGGCTGCACTCAAAGAAATCTAATCGGTACTTATGTATTATCTGGGCTGCCGATTTTTTGATTGTATGCCTTAACTTAAGGCATACAATCAGATGCGATGCGATATCACATCGCATCGCATGCGATATGGTCGATTTTTCCATAGGATTCAATGTTAAAATGGACTGAGTCCATTTTAACATGGAATTCAATGGGAAAAAGGGGTCCTTTTCATACCCCTACTATCCAAGTGGGTATGGAGTTGGATATAAACCTGTGGCGAGCGTAGCGAGCCACCGAGCCCGAAGCTTGGCGAGCGGACGGTATTCTGTGTCCCCTCGCGGGGCTCGCTACGCTCGCCACGCTTCGGGCTCGGTTTATATCCAACTCTATGCCCACTTGGATAGTAGGGGTATGAAAAGGACCCCTTTTCCCATTGAATTCCATGTTAAAATGGACTCAGTCCATTTTAACATTGAATCCTATGGAAAAATTGGGTCCATCGCATCGCATCGCATGCGATATGGTCAGATGCGATGCGATGGACCTGATTTCAAAATCGGCAGCCCAGTTAGTACATAAGTACCATCTAATCTCCTTGGTGCCTGTAGCTGAAGCTCCACCCACACCACTGTCCCAGTGACCACCATTGGTATGATAGAAAAATAATGGTTTTCACTTAATAGCCTGCAGCATTGCTTATTACATTCAGGTGTACTGTATGTGTTTGAGTAGTAATCAGCGTTAATTAGCAGACCCAGGCGTCCGCTCTCATGTGGTATCTCTAGGGGTGGTCATGAGCACTCTTTGGCGTTCACCGATCGAGGCGGTTGTGGCACCTTGCATTTTGTGTGCACACCCCCGTGTACGCCCATGTTTACGCCCAGTTTTCCTCATTATTCCGGACGCTCCCATAAAAACGCCCACATGCCGCCCACAATGACCGTGCTCTTGCGGACAGGTTTTTTTGCATGGAGAGACCTGTCTGTGAGCGGTGTGAGGTTGCCGCACATGCGCATTGCGAAAGCTACGCATGCGCAGATTTAAAAAAACCCGGATCCGACCGCGTACGGTCCCACCGCACCAACCAGAATAACCCCCTTAGTGTGCCCCACTTATTCATGCTCCCCTTTGATATGTTAGAAACTGCATAATCAGCTGGCCATACCCTTTATATTTGAACTAGCTTCGCAACACGACACTTTGTGTTCCGGCTGGACAATTTATGAGGGCTATTATTACAGTGTAAAAACTTAAGGGTATTATCCCTCAATTAAAGCATTTTCTTTCCATTTACGCTGCAATTTATGTCTGCACCGCTCAGTTTCTAACATATCAAAGGGGAACATGAATAAGTGGGGCACACGAAGTGAGGATTTATATCCTTTTTATTTCAGGTTGTTATATGTCAGTTTGTTTGGTTTTATTTCAAAACTATTTTTAAAATGATACATTAAAATAATATGTTTTAAGAGTTATGTTTTCCATATGTTGTAACAGATCAATAGGATATAGGAGGTTTGGTATCAGAACAGATTTATTTAAGGAAATCCTATGACCAGAAAACACTTTTAACTGAACAGGGATCACAAACAAAGCCATTTGGATGTAATGTAGCTGACACTGGCAATGAACACTGCAGTGGTATCCACTCAGTTGTCTACCATATGGTATCTATTTTGACATAAAATGTATATTTCTACACTATAAAGCAGTGATTTTCAACCTTTTTCAGCTCGCGGCACACCGGACAAGACTTTAAAATCGCCATGGCACACCAACAGTTTTTAATCAAATATAATGCATATAATAGCAAATATTGACATATAGTTAATATATGTTGATATTTGTATTATTTCTCTTGTCTGCGGACGGATGGATGACAAGCATACCCTCAAACGTAATTACTGTATATACACACACACACGTCCCTCATTGTAATTCCACACACACATGCGCCCTCTTCGTTTTTCCACACATATGCCCCTCATTAGTAATTCCTTACACACCTGCACCTCCTACACACTTGTTGCACCATCTAGTAGTCTTTAGGAAAATAATATTTTACTTCACTAGCCAGGCAATAACCAATGAGAAGCCTGAAATGCAGCCATACAGAGCAGGTAAACAGATAGGGGTAACAGACAAAAACAGGCAGCTGCAGCACCTAGCCAAGGGAACTAGGCTACAGTGTGTGTGGGCGGCTGCATGGCACCGGCTGTGTGGGCGGCTACAGGCTGGCACCTACGCTTACCCCGACATCGCAGCGGAGGCGGTCCATTGTAAGCGGCGCTGTGTTTGCAGGACGCCGGCTGTAACACAGGATTCAGCCGGGGCTCTTGTCTCCGTCACCTTGTAAGATGGTGCCGACAGAAGCCCCAGCGTCCATGAGGGCCTTTTGCGCATGCGCCGGGACATGCCTGGCGCTTGCTACGCACAGGCTGATCTGACGTGCCTGGCGCCTGCTAAGCACAGGCATGTCCCGGCGTAAGCTCCACGGGACAGCGCAGAGAACGAGACGCCCACCCTGCCCGACCCCTGCATGTCACAACACACAGTGACAGCGCTGCCACTTATGATTTTGATTTGGTGAGCCGCCGTGACCCGCAGCCAGGCGGCACACCTGACAACTGGCCGCGGCACACCAGTGTTGTAAATGACTGCTATAAAGTGTGGTTAGTATCCTGCGCTCAAAAATAAATGAATGAAGCATATAAGTATATACATAAACATACAATGGGGGAAAGTTACTGCTTCTCCTCCCGAATAGCGCTATATTCCTTCCACGGGTACCCACATTGGATTTCTTCAGGACCAGTGGACAGAGGATACCTACCTACGTGTCAAGGTAGGTAAGTTTATGTATGAATGGTGTGTGTTATATTTGAATGGTGTGTGTGTTTTTATTTAACTATTTGTACTGTTGTGGGACTTTAATGCCCCGCATGCTGGGACCTTTGGTTCTCCAAGTTCATGCATGCAGAGCAGGCTTGCTGGGACTCATAGTTCCACAGCAATCCAAAATAGTTCTATTTTTTACACCAACATTAGCCCGATGCCCAATGCCTAAGGGCACCAGGGACAGCCCCAGGCTTCAGTCTGGGCAGGTAAATTCTGGAGTGGGGGACCCCTTCATTAAGGGGGGCCCCACTTCCCCAGGTTATTGCTTTGGCCATGGGACCTTGTATAGTCTTGTATATGTATATATGTTTATATGTGTGTGTTTCCTTTCACAGAATTTCACTTGTATAATATTCTTATTGTTACAGGATATATATCTGCATCATCCCTCTGGTGGCCCAGACCAAGCACAATATGATTATTCAAAGATAGGATGTGTTAGCATCCTATCTTTGAATATAGCAACACATATTTTTAAACTACACAAGCTAGTAAGGTAGCTAATGTAAGAAAGAGAAAGATGTAGGGGGACATTTACCAAAATGGATTCGTAGAAAAAAGGTGTATTCGTAGGGAGAAATACACCTTTTTTTTACGAATTTGTATTTTCGGGATTTACAATCCCAAAAATACAACAATTCGTAGTCCTAAAGATGGAACATTCGTATTTGTAGTTACAAATACGAATGTCCTACACCATCGATAGAATACGACAGAAATCACCATTCAAAAGAATGGTGATTCCTGATTTACTAAGCAGCCGTATGGATAATACGGCTGCTAAGTGGTGTAAAACACCCACGCAAATACGACAGGAAAATAGAACACCATTTTCCTGTTCTATTTGCTTTAAGCCTGCACGGATCAGTCAGATCCGTGCAGGCTTCAGTGTAAAAAAATAGAAAAATTAAATAAATTTAAAAAAAAAACGGCGTGGGGTCCCCCCCACAGCCGAAACCAGCACCAGGCTGACAGAGCCTGGAGCCGGTAATTAAAAATCAGGGAACCCGACAAATAGGGGTTCCCCGATTTTTAACAACCAGCCCCAGGCTCCTGCTCTGGGGCTGGTTCCCAAAATACGGGGGACAAAATGACTAGGGGTCCCCCGTATTTTAAGAACCAGCCCCAGGCAAAACCAGCCAGCAGGGTAATGCCACAGCCGGGGGGAGACTTTTTATACAAGTCCCCCCGGCCAAAGCATTCATCCCTACCGACCAGTCAGCCTGGCCAGGGGCCCTGGGGGAGTGGGGACCCCCCCAATGAAGGGGTCCCCCCCTCCAGGACTTACCTGACCAGGCTGAAGCCTGGTACTGTCCCCGATGCCCCTGGGCGGTGGGCATCGGGCTGATTAAGTGTAAAAAAAAAGATTAAACTATTGTTTTTTACTGTGGCACTACAAGTACCAGCAAGCTGGGACTTGGAGAACCACAAGTCCCAGCCTGCTGAGCATTAAAGGGCCCGCTGGCACTTGTAGTTCCACAGTTAAAAAAATAGTACAATAAACACACTGACACAATGAAAATAAAAGTTTAATACATACATTACACACATACTGATACTTACCTTTCTTGATCCCGTAGGTAGCCCTGGTCCTGATGTCCTGTGTCGTCCTCCAGGTCCATGTCGGCTGTCTGCATCGTCCTCCAGGTCCATGTCGACGGTCCGTGTCGTCCTCCAGGTCCATGGCGGTGTCCGGGTCTGAAGAAATCCATGTTGGAGCTGTGGAAGGAAATCCTACTCACCTGGTCCTGCGCTGAAGAAGTCTTCTCTTGGTCCGCCGTAGTCCAGGTAATGTTCACAGCTGTCGCCGGTCCCCGCTGTCTCCGCTGTCTCTGCATCGCGCTGAGGAGAGATGTTTCCTCCTCGGCGTCTGCACTAAGAATGAATTCTGGCCAATCAGGAGCCGCAGGAGCCGGCTCCTGATTGGCCAGAATTCATTCTTAGTGCAGACGCCGAGGAGGAAACATCTCTCCTCAGCGCGATGCAGAGACAGCGGAGACAGCGGGGACCGGCGACAGCTGTGAACATTACCTGGACTACGGCGGACCAAGAGAAGACTTCTTCAGCGCAGGACCAGGTGAGTAGGATTTCCTTCCACAGCTCCAACATGGATTTCTTCGGACCCGGACACCGCCATGGACCTGGAGGACGACACGGACCGTCGACATGGACCTGGAGGACGACGCAGACAGCCGACATGGACCTGGAGGACGACACAGGACATCAGGACCAGGGCTACCTCTGGGATCAAGAAAGGTAAGTATCAGTATGTGTGTAATGTATGTATTAAACTTTTATTTTCATTGTGTCAGTGTGTTTATTGTACTATTTTTTTAACTGTGGAACTACAAGTGCCAGCGGGCCCTTTAATGCCCAGCAGGCTGGGACTTGTGGTTCTCCAAGTCCCAGCTTGCAGGCACTTGTAGTGCCACAGTAAAAAACAATAGTTTAATTTTTTTTTTTACACTTAATCAGCCCGATGCCCACCGCCCAGGGGCATCGGGGACAGTACCAGGCTTCAGCCTGGTCAGGTAAGTCCTGGAGGGGGGGACCCCTTCATTGGGGGGGGTCCCCACTCCCCCAGGGCCCCTGGCCAGGCTGACTGGTCGGTAGGGATGAATGCTTTGGCCGGGGGGACTTGTATAAAAAGTCTCCCCCCGGCTGTGGCATTACCCTGCTGGCTGGTTTTGCCTGGGGCTGGTTCTTAAAATACGGGGGACCCCTAGTCATTTTGTCCCCCGTATTTTGGGAACCAGCCCCAGAGCAGTAGCCTGGGGCTGGTTGTTAAAAATCGGGGAACCCCTATTTGTCGGGTTCCCTGATTTTTAATTACCGGCTCCAGGCTCCGTCAGCCTGGTGCTGGTTTCGGCTGTGGGGGGGACCCCACGCCGTTTTTTTTTCTATTTATTTATTTTTCTATTTTTTTTTACACCTTGCAGCCTGCACGGATCTGACTGATCCATGCAGACTGCTAGAAAAATTCGTATTAGCGGCCGTATACAGTATATGGCCAGCTAATACGAATGGTTACACCAGTGGTTCCCAAACTGTGTGCCGTGGCTCCCTGGGGTGCCTCGGGACACTTGCAGGGGTGCCCTGGGTTGGTGGTCCAGGACCAATTAAAATTATTAATGGCTAATTATTTATGAGCAAAACAAGTGCTGGTGGCTGGCAATTATAAAATGTGTATAAACAGAAGCAAATCCTGCCCTTTACCACATAACTGATCCTAAGAATCGCATATAAACCCAATCTAATAAAAAAAAAATTGGCCTAGGGGTGCCGTGAATTTTTTTTTTTTTTTATACTCTAGGGTGCCGTGAATCAAAAAAGATTGGGAACCCCTGGGTTACACCATCGGAGGGTTACAAAGCAGTCGTATCTGACTGCTTTGTAATTTCCCCTCCAGAACACGAATTTGCATACGACTAAAACAGTCGTATGCAGCCGTAGGGGAAATACCAATACGAAAAACTAGGTTTTTCATATTGGTAAATTTCCCTCGTAGTTTCACTTGCTGCCAACAGATGGCAGTGTTTCTGTGACTCTCAGACCCTAGATGATTGTTACTCTATTAGTAGCTCATTGACTTGGCAGAGCAGCACCATGGGCTTGTGAGTGACATGGGACATTTATTTACCTATTGAAAAATGTCAAATTGTAAAAACTTTGTCTAAACATCATGTAAAGGGTCATGTTTGCTTTATACACTTGGACCTAGGGACATTGATAGAGATTATAGAATGCTGTGACAAGGGACTTGACAAGGGACTATGTAAAAACCAGAACTGGACTCGATCCCAGGCTCCATTTATCAAACCGTTCTGGTTTTAACTACGTTACTAGAACATACAGGGAGGGTGAAAATTCTCCCTCCACGTCTCCCTGGTGACAGGTATCACAGGCACCCCCACTGGACTGAACACCCCCCGAAAAGCACTTTACAAGCTCCAAAATGGCACAGTTCGGTTTTTGGAGCCTAACTGGTCTGGCGCTCCGGGGTATTGTCCGTTTCTGTTTTTTAACCATTTCCCTGAAACAATGGGCCTTATTCTAGTTCACTCTTTCTGACAAAATCCTTCTTAGATGGACAAAACCATGTGCACTGCAGGGGGGCAGATGTAAAATGTGCAGAGAGAATTAGATTTGGGTGAGTTATTTTGTTTCTGTGCAGGGTAAATACTGACTGCTTTATTTTTACACTGCAATATAGATCTCACTTTGAAGTAAAACCCCACCCAAATCTAATTCTCTCTGCACAAGTAACATCTGACCCACCTGCAGTGCACATGGTTTTGTCCATCTAAGAAGGATTTTGTCAGAAAGAGTGAACTAGAATAAGGCCCTACTGTATATACAGTAGTAGTACAGTAACTCGGGCTATAAGCTGTGATATTTTACAGAATGTTATATTTTATGATAAACAACTTCAGATAAGCATCATTTGTTAGAACAGCAGTTTCATTATAAACATGTGCTAGCATACTACTCTTTGGTGTATTTTAAATTGCAATTTACCATATTCAGAGACACGAAGGGTTTTTTCACATGCAGACGGTATGTTGATTGTATAATATCCAAGAGATAGCTCATTTGACAAAGGGAAACTAAAATCAGCAATCCCGTGGTTTACTGTTACATTGAGCCATTGTCCAATGCGGTTGTTGTTTGGATCCTGTAGGCAAATAGATTAAGAAAGAATTGTTACAAAGCATAGGCATCACTAGCGGGGTGCAGGTGATTTGGATCGCTACCGTGTGCCATCCTTCTAGGGGGTGACACCGTAGTGCTGACCAGGGGTGGATTGGCAAGAAAATCCGGCCCGGGAAAAATCCACAAGCAACTCACAGGGTAGGGGGGGAGGAGGTAATGGTAATGAGTGGGGGGGGGTGTGTGTGTAAGACGGCTTAGCTAACACTATTGAACTGGAACCCGGCTCCCGGCTTTGGGGGGAGGGGGGTGCGTCACTTACCAAGCTTCGCCCCGTTCCACGTTAATTGTGGCCACACATGCTGAAGCCGCGGGTGATGTCACCCGAAAGCGTAGTAACATTGTAGTAACGGGTGACGTTACCCAAAAGCGACCAACGACCATATTAACTGTGGGCACTGGGCAGCCACGAGCACTAACTGCTATGGTAGCGCGATCTGAGGCCCGCAGCCCAGCCAGGGCAAAGTGGTGGCCCAGGTAGGGAAAAAGCAGACAAATCAGTACCGGCCCATCCGGAAATGACCCGGTTTCCCGGCGGGCCAATCCGCCCCATCGTCAGTGAATGGGATTTGTGAACTGGCCTGGGACATGATTGTGCAGCTTCCAGCTCCAGTCACTGAGGAAGAACCAACAATGCAGGCATATAGATGTAGCCACGCTCATTATCGCTACATCCCTGCCGCCGGGGCCTGTTTTGTGGGCCTTGTCGCACCCGCAGGCTGCCGGCTAATATATCTTGAATGAGTTGCCGGGGAGACTACGACGCACTTGTGCATAGGTGTGCACAGGTGTGCCTGTGCGTTATGCTACACATGACAAAAGCAGCATGGATGGTGTAATGGTTAGCATTACTGCCTCACAGCACCGGGGTCATGGGTTCTATTCTCATTTTTGCCCTAAATGAACGGATTTCGTATATTCTTCCAAGGATTTACACCAGGTTCACCGGTTTCTTCCCACAGTACAAAAATATACTTACAAAATTAATGCTAGAATGAATGTTTGTGCCTTTACATGTGGTAGGGAATATAGGGGCAGATGTATTAAGCCTGGTGAAGAGATAAAGTGGAAGGAGATGACAGTTGGCTTAATACATCTACCACATAGAGTGGTAGCTCCACTGTGGCAGGAACTGATGTAAAGCGCTATATCAGTGGTGGCCAACCCGAGGCTCTTGAGCCTCATGCGGCTCTCCCCCTTGTAAAGTGCGGCTCCTGCTGCCCGCCGCCCACCGTCCGTCCCAGTCCCCACTGCTCCCGGTTCCCTGAATCCCGTCTTCTTCTGAGGGGAGGAGAGCGCGCGTTGCGCATCTCTCCTACCCCTTACTGTGCATCCTTGTGACTGGGCCGTGGCCAGCAGCCAATCAGGAGCCGGCCAGCGAGCTTTGATTGGTGGACGGATCAGTCACAGGGAAGTGAGAGGGGAAGGAGACGTGCGCTATGCTGTGCTTGTGTGCTCTCCTCCCCTCCCCTTGGTGACATGACAGGAGTCAGACTGCATGGGGACGCCAGACTGTCCTCTCCCTGCCCGGCAGCAGATGCAACAACGGTGAGTGCTGCTGCTGCTGGGAAATTTGCACTGTGGTGGCATAGCAGTTTGTGGCACTGTGGGGGCATACCAGCTTTCTGGCACCGTAGGGGCATACCCGGCACCGTGTGGTGCATACCTGGCACCGTGGGGGGCATATGTGTATCTGGCACTATTGGGGGCATATGTATATATGGCACTGCACTATTGGAGGCATATTTGTATCACATCCACCCAAGGGGTCAAAATAGACTACACCCCTTTTTTTGGTGCATGCGCCTTCGGCACGCGCATGATGTCGGCTCTTTAGCTTGACTACCGATATTTTTCGGCTCTTTACCTCTGACCGGTTGGCCACCCCTGCGCTATATAAATAACTGTTAATAAAATAAATAAAACATGATGCACCCACGACAAAATAGTTTTTCTGTTAACATAACTTGTTACATTTGGTAGATTCTGTACAATACAATACATAGCAGTACATAGAGTGCTAAAATGATATGAATTATTAATAAGAAAATTGATTATAATCAGTATTTTGTGGACCTTAAATGCAAAAAAAGTCGGTCTGCATAAATGGATAATTTAAATAAGATATAAACATATACAGAAATTGTTAATGTAATACGTACCAGTAGCTCAAGCAGGGGAAACTGATGACAAAGAAAAATAAAAAAAAGTTAATTCAAATCTTAATGACATCATCAATATACATTGTACAAACACACAGGATACAGCGGTATATTCGCATCATGTCACACAGATCCGGCCCTAGCCTAAATGACGCCCTAGGCAAGATTTTGGCTGGTGGCCCCTAGCACCGCCACTAGTTCTGCCTCTGACCCTGCTCCTCTTTCCCAGCACCATCAACCCTCATCATAGCAGTCATCATTTTGGTGCTCCTACCAGCCCAAACAGGGGTGTGTTCTTGCTGGGAAGTGGCATGGCCACACAATAGTACCCCCAATTCAAATTATGCCACACAGTAGTGCAACTTTATTCACATTATATCATTCGATGGTGTCCCTTATTCACGTTACATCACACAGTAGTACCACTTTACCTTATGTACATTACTCCTCACATTATTCACATTATACCCTTAGAAAAAAAATCCTGAAAAAATATTGTATTTTAAGCACCTCCATGGCCACACTGCAACCCAGCACAAAGCAGTGTGTGCTGGGCAGAGGAGAAGAGCTGCAGCTGCTGCTGTCACTTAAGGGGAGGGGGCCAAGGGGCCCCACTGGGCCCTTCCATCAGACTTTGGCCTGGGTAATTTGTACCCCCTACCCCTTTCTCTCGGCACCCCTGATAATACCACACAGTAATGCCCCTTACACATGACACACATTATTAATGTCCTTATCACCATAATGCCCCTTACACATTATGCCAACCTTTATTAATGCCCTTCATACACATAATGACACACATAATGCCCCTTACACATACAGTATGTTGCACATTATTAATGCCCTTATACACATGACACACATAATGCCCATTACACATATGTTGCACATTATTAATGCCCTTATTCACATGACACACATAATGCCTGTTACACATATGTCGCACATCATTAATGCATTTATACATGACACACATAATGCCCCTTACACATATGCCGAACACTATTGCACAACCAACCCACCCACAGACAGCACTCGCGCAGCCGCTAATACTGTGACCTCTGCTTGGATACAGATGTTTCCTCATACATCTTGACTCAATAAGCCATGCAGCTCCTGGCCAGTTCTGCTAACGTTGGGTGCCTTTTTTGCTGGAAATTCGTCTTATTTGCATTGTTATGCCCACACAAGGAGCTTCCGATGATTAAAATGATATGTGGCATAAATATATTCTGTGTGCGACTGTGGCTATACCTGCATACAGAATGCTATGTTACAGTGATTTCCATGAATACACTATTTCATATGCAGATACAGCCTCACTCACACACATAATATAGGCATTCTGCATATCATTTTAATCATCAGAAGCTGCCGATGCCCCTAGGCATTCCAAATGCCCTAGGCAATTGCCTAGTTTGCCTATGCCTAAGGCCGGCTCTGATGTCACATACAGTAGCTCTGGAGTGAAATCACTAATCTGTATCTGCTCTGTCTAAACTCAGCAGCTGAGCAGTCTCACTATATGTTTAACAATCTAGAACAGATGAGCTGCAATATACGATACATACCCCGGGGCCTGATTCTGACTGTGGGAAGTAATGCTGATGGCGGATGCAATTGAGTGATTTTATCCTTCCAATCAGCTCCTGACTGCCATTTTTTAAACACCTGGCAGGAGTTGATTAACTTGAGCATTATTTATCATATGCAATGGACCTTATTCTGGACTATTCACATGGCCGCGTGCATTCGCACGGGTCCGATGTTTTCTCTTTGTGCATGCGCACAGGGCCGGCTCATTAGCATATGTGAACACCAAGCGTTTCATGGGCGTTTTTATGAGAACGCTGGGCGTTCTTATGCTGATGGAACGATGACGCGGGTGTGGGGTGGCGGGCAGCTGCCATCACTGGGTGTCAGCTGCCTGCCCTCTTCCCACAGAATGTGCACAAACATCTAAGGTTGCTCTGAGCAACCTTAGATATGCTTGCATGTTCCACATCATTCGATGATCGCTGACCATCAAATGATGTGGGTGTTACCCCGCAGGCTGCGAATGGATGTTTATACAATCTGCGGCGGATGGACCTTCGTGCTGGTGGCGGGCGTAGTTTTTATGACTCGGGTCAATCTGAATGATGGCCATTATTTCAACATTTCAAAAAAGATCTGTGGTTTAGCTATGGGGGTTATTCAGACCTGATCGCATGGCTGTGATTTTGCAGTCCGGTTGATTATCAATATATGGTGCATGTGTGAGGGGGTCCTACGATAATATCATGCTACTGCTATCGCTGGCCTACACGCAAGCCCAGAGATAATGGGGGAGATTCTCTAAGAATCTCCGCCCCCCTTCGCCGCCCATCGCATATTTAATTATCGCATATGCTGTAACATATGCGATAATTAAGGCAAAGGTCAGCTCTTGCGTTAAGAGCTGTCCTTTGCGGTGACAGTCACCGGGTCCCAGCAGGTCCCGGCGGCTCTCCCCTCCCTCCCACACCCGGCGCTGCTGCTGCTGCGCCGGGCTCTCCTCCTCCCTGCACCTGGAAGAGGATCAGTGCAGGGAGGAGGTCACAGGTCTGGGCAGCACTGCGATGTGCTGCCCGGACACAGGTGAGGGGGCGATGCGGGGCGGCGGGGGTCCGTGCGGGGCGGCGGCGGGTCATTGCGGGGCGGCGGTGGGATGCGGTAGAAGCCCATAGGCGATGCCCCCCGCCGCGGTAACCCGGCGGGGTTTTTACTGCATTTCTAGTATAGAGAATCTCCCCCCAGGTCTGAATAACCCTTTATGACTACTTTCTGCTTTATACCAATATAGGAGCAGGTTTGGTGGTTCTGCACTCAAAAGTAATCAGCTCTTATCGATTAGGATAATTTGTGTGTTAAAAAAGTGCGAAGTGAATATATATAAATAAGTGTGAAAGAAGGGATTTAATAGGAAATTATTGAGTGGTACCTCCTCACCAAGCGCTAAGGACATATACTGTATATACATACCAATATTACCAAGCAGTCATTTGCAATTTAATGGTATAAAAACATAAAAAAGGATAAAAATCCTCACCTTTCTTTCTGCAGGACGGAAATCCCTTTCCACGGCTATTAACCGAAATTTCACTGAAATCATTAATTAGATAATATCAGGAACGGTTTGTATACTTTAGTCAATAAAATAATCACATACATTAAAACAAACAACATATATGAAATTAGCATACCTCCCAAATGTCCCGCTAAACGCGTCCCTCCCTAAATGCATCCTTCCCACGGCCGGCAGTGTCCCCCTGAGGGGGGGGGGGGGGGGCAGCTGGGAGTCCCCCCTCAATCTGACAGAATAAACGCTGTGCATTCAGCGTCTATTCAGCAGTGCAGCGGGCGGACATGGGGTGCGGCCCTAATTTGCATATGCCGTGCCATCATTTGCATACGGCACCCCCCTTTTCGGACACTCGTGCAGCTTTGCTGCGCAAGTGTCCCTATTCTTCGATTCAGAAAGTTGGGAGGTTAGTTAGGGATCTGCTATATAAAATCTGTACAGTATATTTTTAATCCAGAACATATTTGATACTTTGCTAGTGGTAGCTGAGAAATAATTTTCTATACAGCAATCAAACCTTCTAAGGCAGGGCTGGCCGAACTGGTCCTTGAGATCTACCAACGGTCCACAATTTCCAGATCACCTAGCTGCTGCACAGCTGTAGTCATTGCTAACTGTCACATTTTCAAACATGCTGCATTCATTCCTACTATAGATCCACTGGTTGCCTGAAAAACATGAACTGTTGGTAGATCTTGAGGACAAGTTTGGCCACCCCTGTTCTAAGGCAACATAGGGAAGGAGAGAAAAATTTGCACTCTTTTTTACCATAGTTAATATTATGCCACACTACAGTGCCCCATGTTCATACTTTACCACATTAGAATGCCATCTGGTTCATATTATGCCACATTTAACTTTGATGAGATGAAAGCCGGGATCTGGATTTGGATTTGTCAAATAGCAGTGAAAGGCTTTGGATTTTTTTTAACAATGGTCAAAAACCGCCCAAATAGCATCATTTTTGCATTTTTTTTTGTCCCTAGAGTAATATTAACCTCAATAACATTCATTCCCAGCCCTTTACAGACAATTTTGAACACTTTTCAGCTCACAATGTTGTTTTCATTCAATTTAGGCCAAGGTCTGCAGCAAGCTGGCTGGTTATTAACACACAGAAGTTCTGACAGTATCAGTATGGTGTATTGGGGGGGGGGGGGGGTGTACACACAACATTTAAAAAAGAGAGAAGAGCAATATTTAAAAAAAAAAATTACGCACAGCTTGTATAATGCTGCGTGAAGGCCGAACTATTGTATTTTTTTCCTTTAATCATTTTTAATGTTCATCTTGTATAACACTGCGTGGATTCTCAGGACGCCAAAATTTTATAGGCTCAGTGTCTCGCGAGAATCCGACGCCAGATTCCCGCATTCTGCCACGCTCGGGTTTCCGAACAAAGATCTGAGCTCAGTAGAAATTTGGGTACTTGTGTATTATCACGGCGCCCACGATTTCCATCGTAGGGCATTGTATTGGTCGTATCGCATCGCATGCGTCCTCCGACCTTTTCATACCCCCACTATCCACGTCGGTGTGGAGTTGATTTTATATAGTGTAGCGAGCGCAGCGAGCCACCGAGCCCGAAGCGTGTCTACCGCGGATTACTTCACATGTATTCCGCGGCCCCTCGCGGGACACGCTGCACTCGCCACGCTTCGGGCTCGATGGCTCGCTGCGATCGCCACACTATATAAAATCAACTCCACACCGACGTGGATAGTGGGGGTATGAAAAGGTCGGAGGACACGTACTGCCGCCCCTCGCGGGCTCCCTTTGTGTTGGCGTTGATAGTGGGGGTGGCGTTAACAATGGGGGTGCATTTAACATAGTACTAACCCATCAGGGTGGCTGTACAAATAAAAATCGGGTCTGGGGGTGCATTTAACATAGAATTCACCCATTAGGGTGGCTGTAAAATTAAAAATCAGGTATGATCGCGTTACATCGCATCGCATGCCATTGTAATTGCATGCGATACGACGCAATATTAAAATTGTACAGTGAGCTCTTAAAACCCTCAAATCGGGTCCCATCGCATCCCATCATATACCTTAATTAGTGGCATACGATGGGACCCGATGGGCGCCGTGATAATACACAAATACCCAAATTTGTTCGGAAAATGGCCAAAACTATGTGCACTGCAGGTCTAGCAGGTGTAACATGTATAGAGAAAGTTAGATTTGGGTGAGTTATTTTGTTTCTGTGCAGGGTAAATACTGGTTGCATTATTTTTACACTGCAATTTAGATTTCAGTTTCAGCACACCCCACCCAAATTTAACTCTATTTGCATAGGTTACATCTGCTCCACCTGCAGTGCACATGGTTTTGCCCATTTTCCTCAGATCAGAATAAGGCCCTATGTGACATTATATTTCCCTCACCATTACAATGAGCAGATCAGATTGAGCAGATCAGATTATGACACATTACTGTGTCCCCCAGTTCCTATTGTGTCATATTACAGGGGCCTCCAGTTTAAATGATACCACATTACAGTCCCCCCTTACTGTTAAAACATCCACTAAAAACCTCCTCTTACTGACAATGTAATGTCACATTTCAAGCTGAACAATAGATCTGACCCAATTGCTTATCTGGGCAAATTTGGGAAATTAGAATGCAACTTTATAACCTGAGTCCGCGACGGGACTCGTAATACATGTAAAGTATTACACGCTTCGGGTTGGCGTTGATAGTGGGGGTGGCATGGGGGTTGTTAGTGGGGGTGGCGTGGGGGGTGCATTTAACATTGTAAGCACCCATTAGGGTGCTTATACAATTAAAAATCTTATATGGGGGCCAATTAACATTGAAAGCAACCATTAGTGTGCTTATACAATTTAAAATCTCATCTCATCTCATCTCATTGTATGCCATATACAATGGTATACAGTTTTAAATTGTATAAGATCGGGTCCCATCGCATCTCATCTCATTGCATACCATATTAAGCCTTATGGTATGCAATGCGATGGGCGCCGTGATAATACACAAGTACCGTCACTGGTCTTTTATGTCAAAGCCAAATACTACAATAACGGCCAATGAATTCCAAAGTAACAAAATGTAGTTAAACACATTGGGGCCCATTCTGGATCACTTAGAGTTATCCGAATTTGGCCCCTACCCCAATAGTCGAGGTTTGCGCATGCACATTTCTTTATATGTATAAACCCCAACAGCGAGTGGCCACAGTGAGTTAGACACTCTCCGGGCCGTTCGCAGAGGGAGGAATGGGGTGGACGGCAGCATGGATGGGGATAGCCCATGGGAATGCTTAGCATTTTATGGACGTCCACATGAAAATGCTAGTGTAACTGGACGCCTGCCCTAGGCTCTGGCTACGTCCTCTGGGTCTATGTATGCCAAGGGAGGAAAGAGGGAAAGAGATGACTCCACCCTCTATGCAGTGGGTGGGGATATCGCTGCCACCACCAGACTCTTACCATGTGGTGTCTGGAAGCACATATACCTCCTCAGGCCCAAACGTTGGCACCTGAGTACTACCTGCTACGGTGTATGCATCAACACGCTGCTGACACCCCCCGACTGGCGTTGGTTGGTTCCACACTGGTCATGGACCAGGCCTCTGCTTTGGTAGCTGGCCGAGCGGAGCTTGGAGACACTGGATGCTTTACCCAGTTTAGCTGGAGAATAGGATTACGTTTGGCATATTGCTGTTGGTCGCAAGATGAAAATGGACATCTTGAGGCAAAGGATGTTTATTTGTTCAAATATCTGAAAATATCTCTTCTCCTATCTCTAGGAGGGTCAGCATACAGATTTTACAGCATTCAAAAAAAGGCATATGTACAATTTTTACAGGCAAACCTTGTGCCTTTTATCCAAATCCAACCACAGAATACCACAGCGGGTAACTCCAACCTGTGGTCTCCACCCAATCACCATAGTGCAGGAGGTGTACATGCCTGGGACATTTACATTCATAGATCAATTGGAATATTTTAACGTCATAAATAAATCCAGATTACACCCCAAAGGGTTCAATCCAATTTCCTTAGGTTATCTACCAAATGTACAGGAAAGCATGAATTCCTTGACACATCTTATAAGTCCCCCTACTAACACCTTTCCACAGGAACTACAGACACAAAGGACTAGATGCACTAAGCTTCAAAAGTGATAAAATGGAGAGCCAAGCAGCTTCTACATGCCATGTCACTGACTGTGTTTGAAAAATGTCAGACAGGAGCTGATTGGTTGGTTGTTTATCACTCTCCATTTTATCACTTATGAAGCTTAGTGCATCTGGCTCATAGCCTGCTACCTGTTGTGCAGTGGCCATTCATCAGAGTTCTGCTAGGAAAAGACAATTTAGCATATAATTTCCTTGTCACAGAGTCTGCTGGACTCCTTCCTCCAGAAATGTACAAAGTGAATGCATTTTATTTAAAAAAATACACCTGTGGTACACTTCTTATATCATATAATAATGCATTTGATATATTTTATACATGCTCTGCGACTGGTGTGCTGCACCCGGCTTCACCTCACAGCAGCACTGTAGCAGGGGACCTGTCCCAGCTCAGTGCTGCTCATACAGTTTAAAACACATTAAACCACAAGTGCCCACTTTTGTGTAAAGATTTTGCGGCAGTACAGGGATTAAACCCTTTCAGTGCCAATGTGTCTATGTTTTTAATGTGGAACGGGGTCTCTGGCCACAGCTAGGCATTTTCATGGGTACGTGTTTGGCCTGATGCCTGCTTGGGGGTGGATGGCTGATGTCAGAGGACGTCAGCCGCCAACCCCGTCTTCACCCTGACGCTCTTAAATAAAAGTAATTTGAAACTGACTTTACAACACCAGGAGAAATCATACGATGGATGGCGACCATCAAATTATTTGTCCTGCAGCGCAAGGTATGTGAGTGGGTTGGTTTTCGTTACACATCCCTTTGCATGGTACCCAGGGGAATCGGTGGGGGGGATTCAGCATGGTGGTGCGGCATCTCAGGTGCTTGGTAAACTGTTATGTTCTCAGCTTAAGGAGCAAACCTGAATCAAACCCATTGTTTGTCCATTTCATACTGTATCTCTGCTGTTTAATAATTGCTGCTATGTGATTCCATGCTATTTAGTCTTACCTGTATCACCCGGCTTGTATGTGGCTTTATCAGTCTGGAAGGCACATGTTTTAAAACCTTGGATTATACCAAACGTCTTGGTCTCATTGATATGGAGGTGTTCCCCATGTGCAAATGCATGAAGAGACCAGGATGAGTATTCTTCTTTTATTGCAGGAACCTGGTGAGAAGTAAGGGATCATTCTAAATATCACTGATTGACTTATTGCATTCCCCCACCCATTCCTCACTCGTCTCCTTCTCACAACTACACTGCTCCCGATGGACATGTGAAAAAACTGCCGATGGGCAGGGACACTTGCAGAGTGGCATCAAACCTGGGTACAATTTCTCCCACTGTCTCCATTAGCCAGGCCGGTTCCCACATGCAAGTTCAAGATTCCTGCTGGATCAAACTGGATCCCTCAGCACAGCAGCCAGCCTGTTCGAGGCTCCCAGCCTCCATCTAGTCCTGTTCCAAGTTGGGAAGCACCACTGACAGCAGTGTGTGGAATGTTATTATCAGCCAAGGAAGGAGGGGCTAAGCGGCCTTGGATCCTGCATGATGTAACATTGTGGCACAATGCGAGGGCGTGTGGCATAGGTGGGTTACAGGGAAGAGCGTAGGGTATGTGCCGGGAACATGAATATGCTTAGAATGACAAGTGTACTGCTAGCACTGGGCTATGACTTACACAGTGAGAGGGCATTGCTACATAAGCGTGTGCTGCGTTCCTACCAGCTAAATGATAACACACATTGTGCTTGGCTCCTATACAGGATAGGGCGATGATGACGGGGTGTAGTCTGTAATAGATGTTGTGATGTAGCGATGACCCTGCATAAAGTATTTAGTACAGTTTATGTTCAGTTTATGTTCTAAATTTAATTGTTCCCTACAGCTGGAGTAGCATTGCAGTGTATTCTTCCATATCCTTACATAGTATAAAGCAAAGTGTCACGAAATGGGTGTGTGGAATCAGTCGTGACTGGAGTGGTCAGATGGTGGATTGATGGAGTGGTGCGGATCTCAGGAAGAGAGGCGTGACCAGCCGGAGATAGGTTAACACAAACAGGTTTATTGAAGGAACTCATATACAGATAATGTAACCAGGATCAATACTTCTTGATTGGACAAATAACAACTAGATGCAAGTCTCTGATAAATAACAAGTAACAAAAGATAGCAGTCCTTTGCAAAAATAAACAAGATGGCAGTCCGTTCAAAATAAACAAGATATGTGCCGGTAGTTCTGGGAGGATAAGGCAATGTTCAGGATTTGAGTTTAGAGAAAAGGATACCTGAAGATTGGACAATTGGCTGACTGAAGATTGGACGATTGGATGACTGAAGATTGGACGATTGGATGACTGAAGATTGGATGGCTGGATGACTGAAGATTGGATGGCTGGATGACTGAAGATTGGATGGCTGGATGACTGAAGATTGGATGGCTGGATGACTGAAGATTGGATGGCTGGGATCAGGATACAGCTGAATGACAGGATTACTGGAAGCTTACAGCAGAGACGTAGCACACAATAGCTGGATGCAGCTTGTAGCAGGCAGGTCAGGAAACTGGTATCAGGACAGGGTAGCGACTTGGCGTTGACACAGGAACAGGTGACGGAGATAACAGAACTGAAATGGCTGACTTGGCATATAACAAATAACTGAAGAAAACCGAGTATAAACACAGGAACTAGATGAGCAGGAACTGGAGCAGGAATTGGACCATTTGTGGACCAGACCGTGAGCGCTGGACCAGCCGGACAAGCAGAGCCTCTGGGAGCTGAAGACTCACGCAGGGATTCCAGGAAGCAGGCTTAAACTGCACAGAACATCCAGCACATGCAGCAGGAAGACAAGTTGCTGAAATCAGTTCTGCCTCTGCGAGCAAGATATTTATCCCCCCTGCCTTGTATTGATTGGAGGAAATGACAGAGGGCAATCTGCAATCTGAGGCATGAATCCAGAATACTTCAGTCTGAACTAAACAGGTGAGCCACATGGAACAGGAGAGCAAAGGGTTACAGGTGATTCCAGCTTCTGTCTGGATTTCCATCAGGTGCATCAATCAATGAACCAGCAATGCACAGACTGTCTGGCAGCATGAATGGAGACAGGACTGAGTCAGACTGAGACACAGAGCAGAATCACCATTCAGGTAAGCTTGACTAAGCAGATCTGTGACATTACCCCCTCCTTCAGGGTGGACTCCGGACACCTATGCCAGAACCTTCTTTGGAAGGGAGCTCAAGGTTAACGACGATGCTTCTTTTTCTTAGATGAATGCTTTGATTTTTTTGAGGAAGGTGAAGCTTTAGGTTCTGCAAAACAGGCATCAGAGAGCACAGGACCTCCAAGGAAGGGAGTGGCATCATAATCAGAATCATAAACAAGAAAAGGTTGGTTGGCGCTAACCCGATTGGGAGAGTGATAATTTACAAGCTGCAGGTCCTCAAAGAGGGGGGGCTGTCCTCTAATAGATAATGTGAACAAATGGTTTTTATGAGGTCTTGCGCTCAGTAAATATAAATATAACAATGATATGCAAATGAAGCTGGACGTGATTGCAGGTGAAAACAAGCACACTTTTATTGCTGCAGTGGGGAACAGAGTAAATCATGCGTCTCTAACTCATGTAATAAACAATGTCCAGTGTTTGCAGATCAATAATTATTAATATATTGATCTGCAAACACTGGACATTGTTTATTACATGAGTTAGAGACGCATGATTTACTCTGTTCCCCACTGCAGCAATAAAAGTGTGCTTGTTTTCACCTGCAATCACGTCCAGCTTCATTTGCATATCATTGTTATATTTATATTTACTGAGCGCATAATCAGAATCATACTCTGAATTTGAGTCTTGGTCTAAGGTCAGGATTGAAGACCTCTCAGTTGAATTGAAACTCCCTGAAGGACCACTGAGGTAGCATGAAGCGGAAGATCCAATACATATGGTGGGTATTGACGGGGCAGATTGCTTTTCAGAAGATGATCCTGGAGAATTGGACAGTCCAGAGGAACCAACACAATGGGTGGACATGGATGTGTACCCAATTCTAACGTCCATAGATTTGGGCATCAATAGACAATTTTTTGAAACCTTGGAGGTTCTAAGGCATTGTTGAGATGGCGCACAATCTTGGATGGATGGCAAAGAATGGTCGGTTTTGGCCACCGGATGACTTTTAACTGTAGTGGTGGAGGAATTCTTACAGGGAGTCTTTGAACCGAACCTTTCCACTACGGCCTTGGAGAAGGATGTCAGATCTCGAAGTCTGGAGTCGTTAGATTCATAAAGCGGACAAGCCCACTCCAAAGCTTCTCCTTTAAATGACAAACAGACAATGTTGGCTAGCGTGAGACCAGATGAAGGTTCGGTTTCCAATACAGACAAATATTGGTTCACCAGGGCTTCATAATGGACAAGATCCCCATCAAAATAGATGGGCGAATATTCTCTGCTTGAATCTTGAAATGGTTTTGATGGAATTGGGGCTTTAGAAGGCTTCAGCTGATCAAGAATCTTGGACTTTTTAGGAAAAACTGGAACCACGGAAGCCTCAGACACGGCGGGCACATTGAGTGTTTTGTGCATGGCAGACCCCTCGGATGCCTTGGGCAAGGCAGTCTACACTGGAATAACTGGAACAACCTCAGGCCCGAAGGCCAGGGCATTAGGGACCTCAGGCCCGGAGGCCAGGGCATCAGGGACCTCAGGCCCAAAGGCCAGGGCAGGTGTGTCCTCAGGCCCGGAGGCCAGGGCAGGTGTGTCCTCAGGCCCGGAGGCCAGGGCAGGTGTGTCCTCAGGCCCGGAGGCTAGGGCCAACATATCAGACTCTTCTCCTAGGTCCTTGGTACACAAGACCCCCTCCAGGAGCAGGACACTCTGATTCACCGCCACTTGGGACTGGACACAGAAAACCTCCTCCTGGGGCTGGAGACTGAGAGCCCCCTCCTGGGGCTGGAGACTGAGAGCCCCCTCCTGGGGCTGGAGACTGAGAGCCCCCTCCTGGGGCTGGAGACTGAGAGCCCCCTCCTGGGGCTGGAGACTGAGAGCCCCCTCCTGGGGCTGGAGACTGAGAGCCCCCTCCTGGGGCTGGAGACTGAGAGCCCCCTCCTGGGGCTGGAGACTGAGAGCCCCCTCCTGGGGCTGGAGACAGAGAGCCCCCTCCTGGGGCTGGAGACAGAGAGCCCCCTCCTGGGGCTGGAAACAGAGAGCCCCCTCCTGGGGCTGGAGACAGAGAGCCCCCTCCTGGGGCTGGAGACAGAGAGCCCCCTCCTGGGGCTGGAGACAGAGAGCCCCCTCCTGAGGCTGGAGACAGAGAGCCCCCTCCTGGGGCTGGAGACAGAGAGCCCCCTCCTGGGGCTGGAGACAGAGAGCCCCCTCCTGGGGCTGGAGACAGAGAGCCCCCTCCTGGGGCTGGAGACAGGATACTCGTTCTGAATCTTTAGCACAAGATACCTCTGCTGGGGCTGCGGTATTGGACAACCCTCCTGAGGTTGATGAGACGGACACATGCTTTTGGGCAGAAAATCCTGAGACACCACCTCCAGTAATGGATACAGGAACCTTCCCAGGAGCTCTGTGGACAGCAGTAAAACCGTGTTTGGCCAAGATGATCTTTGTTCTAGGGCCCCAAGTATTAACTCGGGTTTCTTTCTGAGCTGTAACGGGAGGAATCTCCCCATTTCTGGGCTGACGGAGAGAACAATCTTCTATGAAATGGTCTGAACCACCACAATAGAAGCACAGGTCTAGCTGCCTGCGCCACTGACGTTCCTCCTCAGACAGCTGGGCTCGTGGTCTGCTTTGTGGTATGTCCTTACAAGGCTTATGAGAGGACTTCTCAGGAGTACTTGGAAGTGTAGTGGAAGTTCCTTTGAGCACAGTTCCACTGGAAAGGGGTACCAAAGAACTGTCCAATATGGCAGAGACTACAGAAAAAATTTTAGATGGTAATTCCTGTAGTTGATTCAGTAACTGGTGTAAAACCTTTAATGTCTCTGAATCTGGCTCTTTAAAGGTCCAAGCAGAACCAGATTCCAGATGGCAAAGTAACGGACTTATGACAGACCCACTGTCCGCAGAAGCCTCATCGTCCTCCTTTGGAGTAGCCAGGTAGTCAGGGGGTAGAGGTGAAGAGGCCAAATGACATGCGGCTGCAGATGTGACACGTGAGGATTCATTAGCCGGCAAGGATTGCTGCAGCTTGCAAGAACAACCAGATAAGTCTTGCCAGAACTTTGTGAGTAAGAACTGAAGATCAATCTGTCTCTCCATGCTGGTACTGTGATCTAGACAACCCAGACGTCTCACACTCGGATCACTGACCAAGTCCATGTGACTTCAGCAAATTGTCACGAAATGGGTGTGTGGAATCAGTCGTGACTGGAGTGGTCAGATGGTGGATTGATGGAGTGGTGCGGATCTCAGGAAGAGAGGCGTGACCAGCCGGAGATGGGTTAACACAAACAGGTTTATTGAAGGAACTCATATAAAAGATAATGTAACCAGGATCAATACTTCTTGATTGGACAAATAATAACTAGATGCAAGTCTCTGATAAATAACAAGTAACAAAAGATAGCAGTCCTTTGCAAAAATAAACAAGATGGCAGTCCGTTCAAAATAAACAAGATATGTGCCGGTAGTTCTGGGAGGATAAGGCAATGTTCAGGATTTGAGTTTAGAGAAAAGGATACCTGAAGATTGGACGATTGGCTGACTGAGGATTGGACGATTGGATGACTGAAGATTGGACGATTGGATGACTGAAGATTGGACGATTGGATGACTGAAGATTGGATGGCTGGATGACTGAAGATTGGATGGCTGGATGACTGAAGATTGGATGGTTGAATGATTGAAGATTGGATGGCTGGGATCAGGATACAGCTGAATGACAGGATTACTGGAAGCTTACAGCAGAGACGTAGCACACAATAGCTGGATGCAGCTTGTAGCAGGCAGGTCAGGAAACTGGTATCAGGACAGGGTAGCGACTTGGCGTTGACACAGGAACAGGTGACGGAGATAACAGAACTGAAATGGCTGACTTGGCATATAACAAATAACTGAAGAAAACAGAGTATAAACACAGGAACTAGATGAGCAGGAACTGGAGCAGGAATTGGACCATTTGTGGACCAGACCGTGAGCGCTGGACCAGCCGGACAAGCAGAGCCTCTGGGAGCTGAACACTGAAGACTCACGCAGGGATTCCAGGAAGCAGGCTTGAACTGCACAGAACATCCAGCACATGCAGCAGGAAGACAAGTTGCTGAAATCAGTTCTGCCTCTGTGAGCAAGATATTTATCCCCCCTGCCTTGTATTGATTGGAGGAAATGACAGAGGGCAATCTGCAATCTGAGGCATGAATCCAGAATACTTCAGTCTGAACTAAACAGGTGAGCCACATGGAACAGGAGAGCAAAGGGTTACAGGTGATTCCAGCTTCTGTCTGGATTTCCATCAGGTGCATCAACAAATGAACCAGCAATGCACAGACTGTCTGGCAGCATGAATGGAGACAGGACTGAGTCAGACTGAGACAGAGCAGAATCACCATTCAGGTAAGCTTGACTAAGCAGATCTGTGACACAAAGTTCCTGAAGCACGTCTGTCTGAACGCGCTAATCATGAAAACCGCTGGGCAAATTCTTCTGCAGTTCCTGTATTATGTAGCGCAGTTCTCCCAGAAAGTTTTCGTATTTCACCATCACCCTATCCCATATGTGGGCCGAGCACAATGAATAATCAACCATTAATCATGCAGTATGTAAATGGAGTGACTGGAAACATCCCGGCCACCCATGGACATGGGACATGGTATTAGTAGTTTAGCATCCTCCTTACCAACTAGAAATGCCATATATTGGTAGTCTGTATCAAATGATAAGTTATGGTGTGTACACATGGTGAGATTCAGGCTAATGGATATTTTTTACTAACTGATTTCGCCACAAAGGTCCCCATCACCTAACAATACACAAATGAGCAAAAACAGATAACAAATTACAGTACAAGACAAGTTAGGACAAGTACATGGTAAATATGGATTGTTGCATCAGGGGACAGGACTCTGCAGCAATCATCAGGGTGGCAGAGGTTTATATATTCTAAAGCTGGGTACACATATATACAATCCAACCGTTTGGCCGACTGTACTCCCGTCGGACCGTCCACAAACAACAGCCGATCACGCGCGTACACACCTGTACAATTTACTTGCGACGTCTGATGTACTCCCGTCCAAACAGTCGCAAGAAAAGGATTGTACCACCGTACACACTTGGGCTATTCACAATTCACATGTGACCAAAATTATAATAATGGGCTGGGTTAGGGCAGCAGTCACCCTTTTACCTATTAAAAAAAAAACGGCGTGGGGTCCCCCCCACAGCCGTAACCAGCACCAGGCTGAAGGAGCCGGGGCTGGTATTAAAAAATCAGGAAACCCGACAAATAGGGCTTCGCTGATTTTTTAAAACCAGCCCCAGGCTCCAGGTCCGGGGCTGGTTCCCAAAATACGGGGGACAAAATGACTAGGGGTCCCCCGTTTTTTAAGAACCAGCCCCAGGCACAACCAGCCAGCAGGGTAATGCCACAGCCGGGGGACACTTATGATATAAGTTCCCGCGGCCAAAGCATTCATCCCTACTGACCAGTCAGCCTGGCCAGGGGCCCTGGGGGAGTGGGGACCCCCCCAATGAAGGGGTCCCCCCCCTCCAGGACTTACCTGACCAGGCTGAAGCCTGGTACTGTCCCCGATGCCCCTGGGCGGTGGGCATCGGGCTGATGGAATGGTGTAAAAAAATAGAATAAAAACTATTGTTTTTTCCTGTGGAACTATGAGTCCCAGCAAGCCTCCCCCGCATGCTGGGACTTGGAGAACCACAAGTCCCAGCATGCGGGGCATTAAAGGGCCCGCTGGCACTTGTAGTTCCACAGAAAAAAAAAAATAGTTAAATAAATACACACTGACACATATGAAAAATAAAAGTTTAATACATACATACATTACACAAAGACACTGATACTTACCTATCTTGGTCCCGTAGGTAGGTCCCTGGGTCCGGTCCACTGGCTTGGTTCCGATGCTGGTCCGGGTCCGGGGCTCCAGGGCTGAAGAGTCCGGGGTCCTGGATCCGTAGTAATCCAGATGGGTACCTGGGGAAGGAAATCCAACTCACCTGTCTTCTGGCGACCACCCCAGCATCTGCTGTTCAAGACGCGCTGCTCCCGGCTTCTGTGGTACCAGCTCTGCCTCCGCTGTATACTAGAGATGCAGAGGTCCTTCTCCCTCGGCGTCTCTGCTCAGAATGATTTCTGGCCAATCACGAGCCGAGAAAGTCGGCTCCTGATTGGCCAGAAATCATTCTGAGGAGAGACGCCGAGGGAGAAGGACCTCTGCATCTCTAGTATACAGCGGAGGCAGAGCGGTACCACAGAAGCCGGGAGCAGCGCGTCTTGAAGTGAAGATGCCGGGGTGGACAGGACAGGTGAGTAGGATTTGCTTCCCCAGGTACCCCTTTGGAGTACTACGGATCCAGGACCCCGGACTCTTCAGCCCTGGAGCCCCGGACCCGGACCCTGGGACCTACCTACGGGATCAAGATAGGTAAGTATCAGTATGTGTGTGTGTAATGTTTGTATTAAAGTTTTATTTTTCTGTGTTGTCAGTGTGTGTTTATTTAACTCTTTCTTTTACTGTAGAACTACAAGTGCCAGCGGGCCCTTTAATGCCCGCAGGCTGGGACTTGTGGTTCTCCAAGTCCCAGCCTGCGGGGGAGGCTTGCTGGGACTCATAGTTCCACAGGAAAAGACAATAGTTTTTATTCTATTTTTTTACACCATTCCATCAGCCCGATGCCCACCGTCCAGGGGCATCGGGGACAGTACCAGGCTTCAGCCTGGTCAGGTAAGTCCTGGAGGGGGGGGACTCCTTTATTGGGGGGGTCCCCACTCCCCCAGGACCCCTGGCCAGGCTGACCGGTCACAGGTATGAATGCTTTGGCCGGGGGGACTTGTATAAAAAGTCTCCCCCCGGCTGTGGCATTACCCTGCTGGCTGGTTTGGCCTGGGGCTGGTTCTTAAAATACGGGGGACCCCTAGTCATTTTGTCCCCCGTATTTTGGGAACCAGCCCCGGACCTGGAGCTTGGGGCTGGTTTTAAAAAATCAGTGAAGCCCTATCTGGTTGGTTTCCTGATTTTTTAATACCAGCCCCGGCTCTTTCAGCCTGGTGCTGGTTACGGCAGTGGGGGGGACCCCACGTCGTTTTTTTTTAAACTAGTAAAAGGGTGACTAAAATGTAGACGCAGTAACCGGTCTATATAGAACTTTAGTCAGCCTGCCGGCTGACTAAAGTTCTATATAGACGGGTTAGCGTCAAAATTTTAGTCAGCCGGCAGGGTGCCTAAAATTTAGACGCAAACCCATTTATATAGAACTATAGTCACCCTGCCGGCTGACTAAAATTTAGGCGCAAACACGTCTATATAGAACTTTAGTCAGCCGGCAGGGTGACTAAAGTTCTATATAGACCAGTTACTGCGTCTACATTTTAGCAGCGCGTCTTGAACAGCAGATGCCGGGGTGGTCGCCAGAAGACAGGTGAGTTGGATTTCCTTCCCCAGGTACCCATTTGTATTACTACGGATCCAGGACCCCGGACTCTTCAGCCCTGGAGCCCCGGACCCGGACCAGCCCCGGAACCAAGCCAGTGGACCGGACCCAGGGACCTACCTACGGGATCAAGATAGGTAAGTATCAGTGTGTTTGTGTAATGAATGTATGTATTAAACTTTTATTTTTCATATGTGTCAGTGTGTATTTATTTAACTATTTTTTTTTTCTGTGGAACTACAAGTGCCAGCGGGCCCTTTAATGCCCCGCATGCTGGGACTTGTGGTTCTCCAAGTCCCAGCATGCGGGGGAGGCTTGCTGGGACTCATAGTTCCACAGGAAAAAACAATAGTTTTTATTCTATTTTTTTACACCATTCCATCAGCCCGATGCCCACCGCCCAGGGGCATCGGGGACAGTACCAGGCTTCAGCCTGGTCAGGTAAGTCCTGGAGCGGGGGGACCCCTTCATTGGGGGGGTCCCCACTCCCCCAGGGCCCCTGGCCAGGCTGACTGGTCAGTAGGGATGAATGCTTTGGCCGCGGGAACTTATATCATAAGTGTCCCCCGGCTGTGGCATTACCCTGCTGGCTGGTTGTGCCTGGGGCTGGTTCTTAAAAAACGGGGGACCCCTAGTCATTTTGTCCCCCGTATTTTGGAAACCAGCCCCGGACCTGGAGCCTGGGGCTGGTTTTAAAAAATCAGCGAAGCCCTATTTGTCGGGTTTCCTGATTTTTTAATACCAGCCCCGGCTCCTTCAGCCTGGTGCTGGTTACGGCTGTGGGGGGGACCCCACGCCGTTTTTTTTTTTTTTAGTCAAAGCTAGAACGCCCACATGGGCGTTCCAGCTTTGTCAGTATAGTCGCAAGGACGGCAGCATATCGGTCGGACGTGCGTACACACTGCACTTTTGTACCGATATGGGGCCGTCCTGTCGGATGAAAATTAAACTGCAAAGAACCATCGACCGACCAAGTATGGGCGGTCAAGACAGTTTTTTGCCGTTTATCGGTCGGTAGGGACAGTGTACACACCTATACAATTGAACGGCTGTCCGACCCAGAACGGAAGAACGGCCCGACAATTGTATAGATGTGTACCCAGCTTAAGAAAGGCACATGAGGAGAGAGGGCCCTGCTCGTGAGAGCTTACATTCTAAAGGGGAGGGTTAGACAGACAGAGGTGACACAGAAGGGGAAGAAGTGAGCATAAACAGAAGATCAGGATGAGAGAGGGTCAGGCTTTATGCAGGAGGGTGGGAAGATGACATCTTAGTCTTTGATATTTTAAGCAGTGTTGCAAGTAAGGGGGTACGGCGTGGTACGGAGTACCTGTAAGAAATATGTTGCAGGTACGCAGTACCACTTACCCCTGATCCACTGTCATTTCTATTTTCATTTTAAGTCTAAATATAATGCATCCGCAGCCCGCCCACCCAGCGTTATGATTGGTGCTGTATGCAGCTACCGGCTACTGCTGATTTAGCCTGTCACACTGACAGGCATCAGCAGCGCCGACAGAATGAAGAGCAGGCTCCACTATTGTAAGCACAAGCTGCCTGGCTCTCCCCCAAGCAAGAGCCAACCCACCCCCAGTAATTCCCTGTTTCTCATTCCCTGTCTCCTGTGTCCACACCTCTATTGTCATTTAGTCACTCCTCTAGCTTTGTGTGACCACGCCCCCTGATGACACATGACCATGCCCATTTTTGGTGGAGGCTATCAGTACCACCAAGAAAAAAATTCTACTTGCACCACTGATTTTAAGCCTAAAAAATTGCTGGGTCATCCAAGAGTAGACAGCAGAGAGACAGTTGGAGATATGAGTGAGGAGAGAGGGAGAGAGATTAGCAAAGG
Organism: Crinia signifera; assembly: GCF_055691185.1. Classification (NCBI taxonomy): domain Eukaryota; kingdom Metazoa; phylum Chordata; class Amphibia; order Anura; family Myobatrachidae; genus Crinia; species Crinia signifera. The sequence goes on from NC_139222.1 coordinate 255,803,479, forward strand.
AGCGGTAGATTTCAGTATTATCAGCATAGAGGTGATAGTGGAAGTAAAGGGGGAGATTCTCTAAACTAAAAATGCGGTAAAAACCCATTATCGGCTTTGAGCTGAAAGCCGCTCAAACCTGCTGTTTTAAGCGACTTTCAGCTCAAAGTCGACCAGTGTGTATGGGCCTTAAGCGATTTTGTCTAAGCAATAATAGTCTATGATCTAGTCAAAATTGCCTTGCCTGCACAGTCAATCTACTGTATACTAAGCAATTTCTGCTAGACAATATTGAGCAGGAGAAAAATAGGGAGATTTTGGCTAACCTTCTAGGAGATTTTGACTATCTAGTCAAAATCTCCTATTAACCCCTTCCCGACATTTGACGTACATTTACGTCATGGCCGGGAGGTACTTCCCGACACATGGCATAAATGTACGTCATGAGTTTAAACTGTCACTGCGTCTCGAGACGCAGTGACAGAGGGACGATGTCTGCTGTCCCTGACAGCAGACATGTCCCTGCATGCCCAGGGGGGGCTGCGATGTCGCCCCCCCGTCGGCGATCGCTGTGATTGGCTGTTCAGTGTGAACAGCCATTCACAGCGTTTTCCTGTGTTACCAGCGAATCGGACGCTCGGTAACACAGGTGTCAATCACCGCCGGGCGTCAGGGGGCATGAGGGGGTCATCGGTGACGATGACACCTCACCCCACCCTCACCCCACCTGCCCCCAAGGCTGTGATTGGTCCGTGGGACCCACGGACCAATCACAGCCAAGGCGCGACATTTAAACTGACGGTGACTGCGCTGCAGATGCCATTCCGGTCTGGAATAGCGTGCAGAACGGTCACCGTGCCTGCCTGCCGTGAATACCGACCTGATCCTTGCTAATACTTACCTGATCCTTGCAAATACCTTACCTGATCACCTTATCACTGCTTGTAGCGTGCTGGACGCTTCCTGGATCTGACTTCCTGAGACTTCCTGCTGCTGCTGCAGTGTGATAGAGAGATAGAGAGATAGAGAGAGAGAGAGATAGAGAGAGATAGAGAGAGATAGAGAGATAGTGACAGAGAGAGCTATATTTTGTGTCTGCTACCCCCCCTTTTTGGGGGTGCAGGGGTTTTCTATATATAAATAACTGTCAGTGCTGCTGCTGCAGTGTCATACAGTGATAGATAGTGATAGATAGTGAGAGGTAGAGAGATAGAGAGATTTGTGTCTGCTACCCCCCCTTTTTGGGGGTGCAGGGGTTTTATTTTATATATATAACTGTCAGTGCTGCTGCTGCAGTGTCATAGAGTGATAGATAGTGATAGATAGTGAGAGATAGAGAGATAGAGAGAGATAGTGACAGAGAGTGATAGAGAGTGTATATTTTGTGTCTGCTACCCCCCCTTTTTGGGGGTGCAGTTTTTTTTTATACATATAACTGTCAGTGCTGCTGCTGCAGTGTCCTAGAGTGATAGATAGTGAGAGATAGTGAGAGATAGAGAGATAGAGAGAGATAGTGACAGAGAGTGATAGAGAGTGTATATTTTGTGTCTGCTACCCCCCCTTTTGTGCTGATCAGTATATCTGTGCTGATCAGCAACTTTTTGGGGGCGCAGAGGTTTTTTTTTTATATATATACCTGTCAGTTGCTGCCAGTTGCACTGTCAGTTGCACCAAAGGTTGTGCACCTGCTGTCCCTCACTGGTAATCAGTGTCGCATCACTGATCACCTTTTTTTTTTTTTGTGAGTGCTGTGGGGTCTTTTTTTAATTTTTTTTTTACACACACTGATTTTGTGGGTGTCCTGTGGCCACTGTGCGCCGATCAGTGACGTACATCACTGATCAGCTTTTTCGGCACAGGGTTGATCAATTTTTTTTTTTTTTTTGATCAGATTCCTGTTGCCTTTGAGCGCTGTTCAGTGACAGACGTTACTGACCAACATCTGTGCTCAATTTTTGGCGCAGGACCTTTTTTTTTTTTTTTTTAACCCCTTCAATTTTTTATTTTTAACCCCTTCATTTTTTTTTTTTTTTATTGGTATAAAGTATTTTTTTTTTTCTGCACCACATACACACTACACACTACATACCCCCCGGATTGAAATAAAGTTTGTACCCCCCCCTACACTATACACGTGTTGAAACATTTCACTACCAGTAACACAAAAATAAAAATGGCATCCCAAATGTCCTCCCAAATGTCCTCCCAAATGTCCTCCCAGTCATCCAGGAGAATGTATTCAGTGGAGGAGGCATATGCCATGCTTGCCTCTGACTCTGACACAGGCAGTGATGCAAGTGGGGAATTTGAAGGATTCGTCTTAAGCTCCTCTTCCTCCTCTGGTGATGAGGGACCCCCTCAAAGACGCCCCCGTAGATCAGCTGAGATTCCCCCCCCAATAATTGATCTAGTATGGACCCCACCACCAGACAATTTTGAGCCCCAGGTTCCTGAGTTTTTGGCCATGCCAGGAATCCAATTTGATTCCACAGGTCTCAGAGAAATTGACTTTTTCAAATTATTTTTCTCTGATGATTTTATAAATTTAATGGTGGACCAAACTAATTTATATGCCCAGCAGTTTATTGCTCAAAACCCCACGTCATCATTTGCTAGGTGGACCCCTGTAGATGCAGTAGAGATGATGACGTTTTGGGGTCTGGTGTTTCATATGGGCATAGTAAAAAAGCCAGAAATTAGGCAATATTGGAGTACAGATGTTCTGTACAGTACTCCATTTTACCGTATGGCCATGCCCCGGACTCGATTTGAGACAATTCTTAAATTTATACATTACACCGATAATGCACAGTGCCCACCCAGAGATGATCCCACCTTTGACCGGCTATTCAAAGTCAGGCCGGTCATTGATCATTTCAGTGCCAAATTTGAAGAGGTGTACATCCCTGAAAAATTTATTTGTATCGACGAGTCCCTTATACATTTTAAAGGAAGGGTTAAATTCCGCCAGTACCTTCCCAGTAAGAGGGCAAGGTATGGCATAAAAATGTATAAACTGTGTGAAAGCACCTCAGGGTACACCCACAGGTTTAGGGTTTATGAAGGGAAGGATTCAAGAATTCAACCGCCAGAATGCCCCCCCTCCCTCGTAGGTGTTAGTGGGAAAATTGTCTGGGATTTAGTGCACCCCTTCCTGGATAAAGGTTATCACCTCTATGTGGATAACTTTTACACCAGCATCCCCCTGTTTAAGGCCCTTGGTTCAAGAGGTACAGCAGCTTGCGGTACTGTGCGCAAGAACCAAAGAGGCCTCCCAAAAACGCACATTGCCCAAGTAATGAGAAGGGGTGAAAGCAGGGGAATATGCAACGAAAATATGTTGTTGGTCAAATATAAGGACAAGAGGGATGTCCTTATACTGACAACAATTCACGGAGACAGTACCACCTCCGTCCCTGTACGAGGTACCAGTACCCACACCTCAAAACCTAATTGTATCCTGGATTACAATAGGTACATGGGCGGAGTGGATCTTTCAGATCAGGTACTGAAGCCGTACAGTGCCCTGCGGAAAACAAAAATCTGGTACAAGAAGGTGGCCGTGTATATCATCCAGATGGCACTGTATAACGCTTACGTGCTATTCCGTTCTACCGGCCAGAGGGGGACATTTATGCACTTTCAAGAGGAAGTCATAAAGGGCCTAATATTTGGGAACCAGCAGGCAGAGGGCCCCAGTACTTCTAGTACTGGCCCCCGTATTGTACCAGGGCAGCATTTTCCTGATGAAATCCCCTCCACTGGAAAAAAGGGCAGGACACAAAAAAGGTGCAAAGTTTGCTATAAAAAGGGAATAAGAAAGCAAACTATTTTCCAGTGTGACACTTGCCCCGACAAACCCGGCCTATGTATAAAGGAGTGTTTTAAAATATACCACACATCTATGGAATATTAGGTTCATAATTTCACCGTGCTTCGGGGGTCTTGCTAATGCCACATAGCACCCACCATTCATTCCACCAGAATCTGAGCCGCAAAATCCAAAAATCACTCCTTCCCTTCTGAGTCCTGCAATGCACCCAACTGGTATTTTTTGGTCACATGTGAGGCATTGCCGTACTCGGGAGAAATTGGGGCACAGATTTTGGGGTGCTTTGTCTCCTTCATTCCTTGTGAAAATGAAAAATTCTGAGCCAGAACTGCATTTTTGTGCAAAAAAATGTAATTTTTCATGTTCACTGCCCACTTGTATCAAAATTGGTGAAACCCCTGGGGGTTTGAAATGTACACTATACCCCTAGATGAATTCCCTGAGGGGTGTAGTTTGCAAAATGGGGTCACTTGTGGGGGGGTTCCACTGTATTGGTGCTTTGGGGGTCTTGCTAATGCGACATAGCACCCACCATCATTCCACCAGAATTTGTGCTGCAAAATCCAAATATCACTCCTTCCCTTCTGAGTCCTGCCACTTTTTGGTCACACATGAGGCATTGCCGTACTCGGGAGAAATTGGGGCACAGATTTTGGGGTGCTTTGTCTCCTTCATTCCTTCTGAAAATGAAAAATTTTGAGCCAGAACTGCATTTTTGTTTAAAAAAATGTAATTTTTCATTTTCACTGCCCACTTGTATCAAAATTGGTGAAACCCCTGGGGGTTTGAAATGTACACTATACCCCTAGATGAATTCCCTGAGGGGTGTAGTTTGCAAAATGGGGTGACTTGTGGGGGGGTTCCACTGTATTGGTGCAACATAGCACCCACCATTCATTCCACCAGAATCTGTGCTGCAAAATCCAAAAATCACTCCTTCCCTTCTGAGTCCTGCCATGCACCCAACTGGTATTTTTTGGTCACATGTGAGGCATTGCCGTACTCGGGAGAAATTGGGGCACAGATTTTGGGGTGCTTTTTCTCCTTCATACCTTCTGAAAATGAAAAATTTTGAGCCAGAACTGCATTTTTGTGTAAAAAAATGTAATTTTTCATTTTCACTGCCCACTTGTATCAAAATTGGTGAAACCCCTGGGGGTTTGAAATGTACACTATACCCCTAGATGAATTCCCTGAGGGGTGTAGTTTTCAAAATGGGGTGACTTGTGGGGGGGTTCCACTGTATTGGTGCTTGGGGGGTCTTGCTAATGCGACATAGCACCCACCAAAATTCCACCAGAATCTGAGCCGCAAAATCCAAAAATCACTCCTTCCGTTCTGAGTCCTGCCATGCACCCAACTGGTATTTTTTGGTCACATGTGAGGCATTTCCGTACTCGGGAGAAATTGGGGCACATATTTTGGGGTGCTTTTTCTCCTTCATACCTTCTGAAAATGAAAAATTTTGAGCCAGAACTGCATTTTTGTGTAAAAAAATGTAATTTTTCATTTTCACTGCCCACTTGTATCAAAATTGGTGAAACCCCTGGGGGTTTGAAATGTACACTATACCCCTAGATGAATTCCCTGAGGGGTGTAGTTTTCAAAATGGGGTGACTTGTGGGGGGGTTCCACTGTATTGGTGCTTGGGGGGTCTTGCTAATGCGACATAGCACCCACCAAAATTCCACCAGAATCTGAGCTGCAAAATCCAAAAATCACTCCTTCCGTTCTGAGTCCTGCCATGCACCCAACTGGTATTTTTTGGTCACATGTGAGGCATTGCCGTACTCGGGAGAAATTGGGGCACAGATTTTGGGGTGCTTTTTCTCCTTCATACCTTCTGAAAATGAAAAATTTCGAGCCAGAACTGCATTTTTGTGTAAAAAATTTAATTTTTCATTTTCACTGCCCACTTGTATCAAAATTGGTGAAACCCCTGGGGGTTTGAAATGTACACTATACCCCTAGATGAATTCCCTGAGGGGTGTAGTTTTCAAAATGGGGTGACTTGTGGGGGGGTTCCACTGTATTGGTGCTTGGGGGGTCTTGCTAATGCGACATAGCACCCACCAAAATTCCACCAGAATCTGAGCCGCAAAATCCAAAAATCACTCCTTCCGTTCTGAGTCCTGCCATGCACCCAACTGGTATTTTTTGGTCACATGTGAGGCATTTCCGTACTCGGGAGAAATTGGGGCACATATTTTGGGGTGCTTTTTCTCCTTCATACCTTCTGAAAATGAAAAATTTTGAGCCAGAACTGCATTTTTGTGTAAAAAAATGTAATTTTTCATTTTCACTGCCCACTTGTATCAAAATTGGTGAAACCCCTGGGGGTTTGAAATGTACACTATACCCCTAGATGAATTCCCTGAGGGGTGTACTTTGCAAAATGGGGTGACTTGTGGGGGGGTTCCACTGTATTGGTGCAACATAGCACCCACCATTCATTCCACCAGAATCTGAGATGCAAAATCCAAAAATCACTCCTTCCCTTCTGAGTCCTGCCATGCACCCAACTGGTATTTTTTGGTCACATGTGAGGCATTGCCGTACTCGGGAGAAATTGGGGCACAGATTTTGGGGTGCTTTTTCTCCTTCATACCTTCTGAAAATGAAAAATTTTGAGCCAGAACTGCATTTTTGTGTAAAAAAATGTAATTTTTCATTTTCACTGCCCACTTGTATCAAAATTGGTGAAACCCCTGGGGGTTTGAAATGTACACTATACCCCTAGATGAATTCCCTGAGGGGTGTAGTTTGCAAAATGGGGTGACTTGTGGGGGGGTTCCACTGTATTGGTGCTTGGGGGGTCTTGCTAATGCGACATAGCACCCACCAAAATTCCACCAGAATCTGAGCTGCAAAATCCAAAAATCACTCCTTCCCTTCTGAGTCCTGCCATGCACCCAACTGGTATTTTTTGGTCACATGTGAGGCATTGCCGTACTCGGGAGAAATTGGGGCACAGATTTTGGGGTGCTTTGTCTCCTTCATACCTTCTGAAAATGACAAATTTGGAGCCAGAACTGCATTTTTGTGTAAAAAAAATAATTTTTCATTTTCACTGCCCAGTTGTACCACAATTGGTGAAACCCCTGGGGGTTTGAAATGTACACTATACCCCTAGATGAATTCCCTGAGGGGTGTAGTTTGCAAAATGGGGTCACTTGTGGGGGGGTTCCTAACTTTTAGCATCTTATGGTGCCTTGAAACCTACATGGTGCCTAAAAAATAATCTCATAAAAAGGAGGCTCCAAAATCAAGTAGGTGCTCCTTCTATTATGAAGCCTGTGGTTTGGTCACCGTGCACACTAGGGCCACATATAGGATATTTATGAAAACAAAAGAATTGGGGGAATCAATTTTTAGTCACATTTCTCTAGTAAAATGTACTGTGTTCCTTATAAAAATGTATTAAAATTGCAAATCTGCAAAAAAAAAAGAAATTTTGAAATTTCACCTACACTTTGTTTTAATTCCTGTGAAACACCTAAAGGGTTAACAAACTTCCAAAATGCTGTTTTGAATACTGTGAGGGGTGCAGTTTTTGAAATGGCATCATTTATGGGGGTGTCTCACATACAAGTCCCTCAAAGTCACATCAGAACTGAACTGGTCCCTAAAAAAATCAGTGTTTGAAATTTTCTTGAAAATTTGAGAATTTGCTATTCATATTGTAAGCCTCCTAGTGTCCCAAAAAATTAAAAGGAAGTTGAAATAATGATGTCAACATAAAGTAGACATATGGTCTATGTTAGTTATTCACTATTTTGAGTGGTAAGATTATTTGTCTCAAAAGCAGAAAATTTAACATTTTGCAAATCGCTAAATTTTCCATTTTTTCACGATATTTTGGTATTTTTCACAAAAAAACACAGACTGTATCGACCCAAATTTACCACTAATTTGAAGTACAATGTGTCACGAAAAAACAATCTCAAAACCACTGGGATAAGTAAAAGCAAAAAAAAGTTATCCCCACTTAAGTGAGACATGTCAGATTTGAAAAAAAGGGCTCTGTCAGGAACGCAAAAACTGGCTCTGTCAGGAAGGGGTTAAAAGTTCTCCATGTGTATACCCCTTAAGTTCATTGATTGAGACCCCACCCAGCCAGTGCCCCTCTGCCACTAGCAATAAAACTAAGATATAGCCAAATTGGTACCGTGTGTACACAGCTTTAAACCCAATATTACTCTTACAATTGCTTAGGTATGTACACACGTACACATGTAGTTTAAATGAATAGCGCTAATTGCACCGTGTGTACACAGCAATAGAGTACATACTCTTCAGCTTAATCTGAAGATCAAATCAAATAAAAAAAATATTATTGGGGGAAATTTACTAGTGGGCCCTACACATTTACTAAATCCCTCAGAAAATGCCTGAAAATGCATGTAAATCACTGTGTACTGTAGGTGGCCCACACAGCTATTTACATGCATGCCCCCACCGTTCTGCATCTGCCCAAGATTCAGAATGGCCAAGTCAGATTATTCAGTGCAGTCGCTCAGATGCTCCTGCACACATCTCCCAAATGTGTGGCGAGGGGATGAGCAAGGCCTTCTGAGTGGGCGATGTGGCACCGCCTACAACCCCTCCCCCAACCCCCCCCCCATCCACAGCACTTCCGACCCCCGCCCTCCCTCACCCACAGCTCCCCCATGGGGCAGGCTTGCTGGGACCTGTAGTCCTAATGTAAAGGACAAAATTACTGTTTAAAGCAGCTATCAACCCTGCCCCACCACCCAGGGGTGCAGGGGATAGCCCCGGGCTTCAGCCCAGGCCTGGGGTGCCCTGGAGAGTGGAGACCACTTTATTTGGTTGGTCCCCACCTCCCCAAAAACTCCCGGCCTGGGCTGACTAGTTAGGGAGGGTAATACTTTGGCCCCAAGGCACAGTCAGGCGTGTCCACTGGCTATGGCATTACACCCCCTGCTAGTGGAGTCTGGTGCTGGTCCCTAAAATATGGGGGACCCCCACTCACTTTGTCCCCTGTATTTTCAGAAGCAGGACCGGCCTAAGAGCCGGTGCTGGTTACTTGAATATAGTGGGACCTTATTGAATTTTTACCCCTGGTATTCAAGAAACCAGGACTAGCTCAGAGAGCCCGGGACTGGTCATGCTCGTGGGGGGGGACCCATGCCATTTTTTTTTACATTATTTAATTATATTTTTCTATTATAGAGAAAGAAGATGACAGTCCCCCAGGCTTTATTCCAACCCATTATTTAAATTTGAAGGCTTTTTATCCCCCTGAAGTCGCCTAAACACTTTCTGTGAGAGATTTAAAATCTCTCATGCTGAATCTCCCATTATAAATCTCTGGTACAAATCCCTCTGTGTGTAGGGCCCTTAAGATACGAGTTCTATTTCACATGGGATGTTTGGGCAACCAATCAAATTCTACTTCTTATTTATTTAGCACCCTCTAGGAGATAATAGACAGGATCTGATTGGTTGCCCATAGCAACATATCATGTGAAATAGAACTCTCATCTTAGTAAATGTCCCCCTATTGCCTCTATTAGAATATTTTAAATGTTATAATCTCCTTGATAAATACATCATTGACTTAATTATCAAAAGTGTATTGGAGGTTCCAGGGGTGTAAGCTCATCCTAGTCACTCAGGCATGTTGGAATTTGCCCCCCTCTTATAAAGAGCGCTCTCAGCCGGTCTACAGGGACTGAAGCCTGCAATGAAATGGCAGGTCTCCATCCATGATGTCTGACTATGGCTGGGGTGTCAGGATTAGACTAATGAGATTCAGACATCTTCAATTTGTAAAATCATTATTCACTGGTGTGTCTTATCTCATGTTTCAGCAGGGGGGGGGGGGGGGGGGGTGCACCGTTGCTTGCGCCAATGCACGCTAAGCAGTATAAAATGGGAGCCATCCTGTCCCCTATTGCAGGTGTTGGCAAGGCTCCTTAGATAGAGGCATTTAACTCTCCAGTGGGTTTGTCACAGGGCTTAATTGGAAGAGCAGCGGTCGCACTTGGATCTTACAGTAAACCCCACAGGTGCTGCTATGCTGTACATGCAGGTGCCCTTTCAGGGCTTGTAGCCCAGATACAGGCAAATCCATTGCCTCTCGTAGTTACGCCCATGGGAAGTCGCCACCTCCTGATTGCCAAGTGATGCAGCAGCTTTGCAGCGGTGTTGTGGTGGTTTTACAGCAGTTTAGAGCAAAATACTGGTCGGTGTCACCAAACTTTCGGTGATTTTGGCATTTTTAATCCCCAGTACCAGCAAATTTTAAATGACCATCCAGACCGAAGAGTAGTAAATTTAGTAGTATAAAATGTAATGGATGGCCTATTAAAAAATTCACCAAACCCATCTTTTAGTAAATCTACCCCCAAGTCTTCTTGAAATTAACAGGGACATTATGCATATTTTTGCTGAAATGACATTATAATTTCACTGAAATTACATTGACATTTCACAGACACATCGTTCTGTACGTATACAATATAAACTCAATATATGTGGGTGAGTTAGGCGTCCTCTATTTGGAAGCTGCTGTGGCCAGTATTTATTCTCTTTTTTATTACTAATATCTCCTATAATCCTGTGTTTATTTGCATTACGCTGTCATAAAGTTTATGATAAATTGAGGAGTTTCACAATAATATTAAGGAGGAATTTTAGTCCACAAACCTTGTATGCTAGACATGTGTACTCACCTGGAAAGGGAAACAGTTGGAGTAATCCGCGGTGTCTACTTTGTGCTCAGCAATAATATGAGTGTGCTCATCTTTGTGCAAGGACAGTTTGAGGTCAACAGCCCCATCTAGATCAAGGAAGGTCACGCAGACTTTCTGCTGGGATCCCTGCACCGAGTGTGCAGGAGCTGTGATCACATAGCGCCTACATAGACACAGAAAGAACAAATGGAAATACTTCATAATTTATAGTATGAACATTTATAGAGCAGGGATAGCTCTTTAATTATAAGATAAGCTATTGTGAGTAAATATACAGTAAGTACTGTGACAAAGAATCAAATACACTGGATCAGGATGAAGTCTTGGTCTTAATTTTTGGAGCAGGTCACAGCATACCAGGTAACCAGCATAAGCGAGGAAGGTTACAACATTGCAGAATACAGGTGTCACAGCATAGTACAAACTCTTTAGAAGGCTCCAGTGGTCCCACCGTAATCCACACACCAGTTTATCACTTGGGCAGCTATTCCACCATCAGGAGCCCTAACTCTCTGCCCTGGAAAGTTAAACCCTTATATCAGAAGAGCACAGGTGCTGCTAATCAGCCCAACCCTGATCACATCAGTTTCCCTGCTGCTGCTCTAAAATCTGGACTGGATCTTCCACATTACTTTCATGTGTAATAATGCTGTCCCTGCCACAGTCCCAACATTGACTTTTAATCCTAAGCTTTACAATTAATGTTTATAAGGAGCATCCTCATATATCTAGTGTCTACATATTACAGTCACAGATGAAGCACAATGGAACTTTGCCATATATATATATGCAGCGACTCATTGGAATACAGATATACAAATGTTGCACATTACATTAGTCCATGCAAACTAGCAATGTAGGTTTCTCATTCCCAATCATAATTTTTTCATGCAATGATGTTCTTATTTTGAAAGAGAAAAGACACTCAGTGCCACCGTTATATGGAACCTGGTCAGGAGGGGTGATTTGGTGCGACTTGAGCAACAGAGTATGAGGACACATCTAAAGCCACATCTCCAACATGTTGGTGGCTCCAAATACCAAACCATAGAAGAGCACCATGAACTATTATTTTATCACTTGTGCAATTGTTCATTTACAGAAGTAGGTATACATAGATACAGCAACATAGAAGACGTGTAAGAGGAGACACAAGTGGAGAGATTGAGAAACAGGTGCACAGGCATAATAGAAAATGACTATCAGACCCCACACTGCCATCATGGCCTACTTTCCAGCCTCTCAAGTGAATGGAGGTAGCATCTGAGAAGTTCCACAGCTGCCTCCTGCATTAAGTACAACAAGGATGTCTTCCTCATAGACATCCTTACATCCTCAGCCCCCCAGATCCCGGCACATAAGGCATAATAGTGGTGCCAGTTCTGACTATACATGTGTTTTCATATATTATTTATGTTTGTCCTGCCTGTGAATATTATCCTGTTGTCCTATGCTACGTTATGTTGAAAAGGGGATAATCATCCCTACCTTTTATCATATAGGTACAGTATCCCTTATCCAAAATGCTCAGGACCAGAAGCATTTTGAATAATGGATTATTCCGTATTTCGAAATATTTTGATATTTCAATGAGGTATCTAGCATTTATGTTGTATAAACACAACAAATGCACACAAATATATTTAATTTGCGCATGAAACCAGGTTTGTGTACTATCTCAGGCACTGAATTTAAATGCCAAGCAATCATTTTCTTGCACATATTTAGTACCAGTTACAGATGTCCCACTAGGTTATTACCAAAAAAAAGTACATTTTGGAAACTATATATTTAGGAATAATTTGTATAACGGATCTTAGGATAATGGATACTCAACCCAGGGTCAGATTGGGACACCAGGATGCCAGGGTAGTTTCCAGTGGGCCGGGTCCCGCTCCCCTCACTGTGGCCATTCTCCTCCCAAGCCGGGCTCAGCTGATAAAGGCCCTTATTCTAATCGGATCGGTACGGCCCGCGTGCGGCCGTACCGCCGATGTTTTTACTCTGCACATGCGCAGAGGTGAATCTGCGCATGTGCAGCCCCCTTCGCCGCAGACGTATTTCGTCCGCCGCAAAGGGGGCGTATAGGGGCGTGAGAGGCATCATGCCCTCATTTCCCTATGTGTACGCCCCGCGTTTCATGGGCGTTCCCATGCAAACGCGGGGCGTATGCATGGTAATGAGGCCATGACGCAACTCATGGGGGCGGAAAGCTGACGTCGCCGGATGTCAGCTTTCAGCCCCCATACAAGCTACCACACGGACGATTGTCCGTGTGGTCTCAGCTTGCGGGAGCTGCCGCGGCGTGCGGCCCTGCCTTCGATGGTCGACGACCATCGAATGCAGGGGGCAGCTCCCACCATGGTGGAGGCGTAGCCTCCACCATTTTTATGCGGATCGCCAGCCGTCCGTGTACGGACGGCCGTGGCGATCCGTAGGGTGGGCGGGGATTGGTTTGTGCGGCCGGAGCCCCGTGTGCGGCTCTGGCCGCACCAACCAGAATAAGGGCCAAAATTGGAGCTTCTGCGCATGTGCAGAAGCTCTTTCAACCCGGAGGCGCGTTAAGAGGGATGCAATCAGCTGTCCCCTTCATATATGTTGCTGGCTGCTGCTGGCTGTGGCCGCTCCCGACTGCTCTCAGTGTCATAGCCGGGTAGCTCCACCTCCTTGAGCTCCTCAGCTGCGCAAAGAGACAGAGCTGACTGGCTATGACATTTAGAGCTGCCACAGCCAGCAGCAGCTGCCGTACTGACAGCCTCCTGAAGCCAGCCATATGACAGCAGGCAAAGTTAGTGATTGCTGGTAATTCTGCTGGCACTGCCAAGGGGAGCTGGAGCGTAGGAGTTTCTTTCCCTACTACACAGCCTGCCAGTGTACCAAGGCCGTCTGATGCCCTGCCCAGTGAACGTCTGACTGCACCCTGCCCACTCCTACTCCCCTTCTGCTGGCAGCAGTTCAAACTTAAAGTACGCTCTACACAGCACACGCTTTAATGCCTGCTAAACGGAAGTGCTTCTACAAAAGTGTTCACGCACTATAAAATAAATAATATTTCTTATTTGCCATAAAATGTTGTTTTAATGTTTCTTATATAATCTCTAATGTGTATGGGGGCAGCTATATATAATTATATGTACGAGGGCTATAACTGTGGGCATCACATGTAAGGGGCACTACTACTGTGGGCATGACCTGTATGGGACACTATCACTGTGTGGGCATAACGTGTAAGGGGTAATACTACTGTGTGGATATTTTTCACAAAAAATACCCCGAAAAGACTGGAGTGTGCTAGAGCTTTCTTGCATGCTCTCTCCCTGCATGCAACAATTGATACATCTGTGCAATGTAATCAACGATTGCATTGTGGATTGGGCCCATTTTATAACATCAGAGCTGCATCCCTATAAAAGAGCCCAGTCATCAAACAAATAAACATTGGTAGTTTCAGTTTTGTAAAAGCTCTTGCATCTGAGGAAAGTCTGCCCGCCCCCTCACCAGTCCCCATCTATCACCGTACCCCACCCCCCATTAGGGCTGCTTCCAAAAATTTCCCTGGCTGGTTTTTCCTGCCCAATCTGCCCCTGACTCAACCTGTCTTTAAATTAAAAGTTTAAGTTTCACATTTTAGCCAAAGGCTCCCCCAAAAAACAAGAGTACCATTTTCTCTTCTTTTTAACAGCATTATTTTGACAGGATATTGCCAACACAGCTTTAATATGATATAAGGCATCTGTACTGAGCCAGCATCATAATATTAAATATTATAATATTATATTATAATAACTTCTGTAGGTACTACAAGAAAAAAAAAAAACCTAATACTGATGTTGGGATGCATCAAGCACAAAGCCTTCAGTAGCTAAGGGGTTAAGACATAGGGCCGTATTCAATGCGGCCAGTGAGAGGGTTAACCGAAAAAAAGGGACCCTCGCCGTTTTACCCCCTGGCCGGCCGTTCACCCCATTCTATGTTCCGGATGAATCCTCGCTGTCATAGGATTGAGGCTCGTGGCTAATGCAGGGAGATCGCTACATTTAGACGCGAGCCTCGCTGTTTCAGAGGTCGCACACGCCACTTCCCTGTTGCTACAATAACCTAGTGAGGGGGAAACAGCGTGTAATGACCAGGCGAGCTGTGACAGCAAGCAGTTGGCACTGCTCGCTGCCACAGCTCGCAAAATTCATTGACTACACCCCTCAATATATCTATGTGTGTGTGTGTGTATGTATATGTGTGTATGAGGGGGCGTGGCCACGGCAGGACGTGAGTGAGGGAGTGCGTCCGAGCTCCCCCCTGCACACCACTGCAATGAAGCTCTTCCCCATGTGCTTCTCCATGCGCTGGTGAGCCTATGTCGGCGCAATAAGACCTGTAGCTGCCCCCTCTGACAAACATCAAAATAGGACGCGGTGTGTGGCTTTACCCGCTGAGAGGCTGAGCGGTGATTCGGTGGGTCCGAGTGAGAGCCGGCTCCCGGACACTAGACGCTGCAGCGGGGGTCCTCCCTGTGTCTGCCTCGGCCAGTGCCTGTCTGAAGAGAGGTTGGGACGCCGGCGAGACGCCCGCACACGCCAGCACAGAGCCCCTGTAAGCGGCGGGTGAGAGACGCCGCCATCAGGGGAGCTCCAGCAGCCGGATTCGGGACGCTGTGGCGGGGGTCTACCTGGAGCCTGTCCTTACAAGTGCCTGCCCGGAGTTGTGACGCCAGTGGGAAGCCTGCGTGGAGTCCCTGCTTGCGGCGGGTGAGAGGCGCCGCGGCAGGGTGTGAATCAATCACTGACTGGCCACAGCTGGCAGGGCAGTAGTCGACTGCCTGTGAAGAGGTGGCTGTCCAGCGGGTGCCCATTGGAGCAGTGAGAAGACTACAGGAAACTGGGACCTGGCCCGGGATTGTGTGAGAGGCGGCCCGACGGGTGGACTGGCTGGACATCCGACGACTCAGTCAAGCTGCAGGCCGGTGGCAGCAGAAGGCGGGAGGTCTGGCCTATTGCCTCTGGTGTGGTACTTAACGGACACAGTGAGCCCTGATGCTGGTGGGTGAGTCGTGCTGGGCACAGCCATATTGAAGTACTGACTGACCCCCCTGGTGCAGTTTATAACTATTGCTCGTTGACTTAAATTGCCTCTATTACCTGGTGGGCTGCATAAAAAGAGCAGCAGGCACGGGGCAGTGGGGAGTACATAGCGGTGTTTCGTGTGTGTGCCCAGCAGCAGTATTGGCCCGAACTGCAGGCAAGCAATAAAGGTGGAAGAGACTGTATAGTACACAGCCTGGGCCCAGGTGGGAGACGGGTTACAGGTTGGTTACCTCACACGAGAGAAGCCTGAACTAACATTTAATCGGTGCATCTGTGAGTGGTTGGGACTAAGCAAATTGTGTTCTGACGCAGGTAGACTGAGCGTGAGTCTGAGTTACGCCGGGTCAGTGGGGCGATACATTCCTTCCTCTGGCAGAAGGGGTTTGTGTAACTCCAATCATGGGCAAAACAGGCCAAACTACGGCAGCAGCCAGACTGGAGAAATACGCCAGGTCACAGGCTGGCAGCAGCTCTCAGGCAAATACTCCGCTGTCTACTCCTACCAAGGAGAATAAAAACCCGTCACCACCTGAGGTAACGTTACAACAAGTCCTAGAAGCAATCAATACATGTGAGACTCGCCTTCTAGAACAAATTAACAAAGTACAGTCTGATATTACTCTATTGAGGAATGATGCCCAAATAATTCGTGAGAGAGTTACGGAGGCTGAGACCCGAATTGGTGCAGTGGAAGATATGATCGGCCCATTGCAGTCCCAGGTTAAGTCCTTGGGTGGACATATGATTGAAATACGTCAAAAAATGTCCGATATGGAGGGCAGATTAAGGCGGAACAATATTCGCTTTATTGGCTTTGAGGAACGCGTAGAGGGTAATGCCCCGGAAAAATTCCTGGAAGAGTGGCTGACCCAGATGTTTGGCAGTAAAGCCTTTTCTGCGCAATTTGCTATTGAGAGAGCCCATCACATTCCAGGCCGGGCTCCCCCTCCTGGTGGTCCTTCCCGTACGTTAATAGCCAAGTTCCTAAATTTTAAAGATCGGGACAGTGTGCTAAGACTGGCTAGGGATAAGGGGGACTTTGCCTATAATGGAAGGAGGATCTCTGCCTTTCCGGACTTTCCTCTGGATGTCCAGAAGGACCGTGCGAAATTTAGGGAAATTAAAGTTCGCCTTAGGGAGTTGGAATTAAAATATTCTATGCTCTACCCGTCCAAACTGAGAGTGGTGGCGGATGGGGCTACGAAGTTTTTTTTCACTCCTGGGGAGGTGGCGAGATGGCTTGATGCTACATACCCTGGAAGGAAACAGGTGTTGGCATGAAAAAGGGGTTCCTTAACTGACTTGTCAGATGCTATGTCATACTAGAAGTTCTACTTAGTTTGCCTTAGTCTCTATAATGTGTTGTGTTCAGGATGAGTGGGGTAGTGTCACCATATGTATGCTAATCTTGGTGGGATTGGTGAAATGTTTAAAGGCAAAGTTAGTGGGGGGAAATGAGCTGAATATTTTTTTCCTGTTTCTAGATTCGGTGTAAGGCAGCATGGGGTGCGGGGGGGGGGGGGGGGGTAGGCCTCTTTTGGTGGACATTAGTTATTTTTCCCAGGGGATATTCCTGATGGCTACAGTGTAAAGGGAGGGGTGGGTTGTTGATGGGAGGTAGGGATATAGGTATTCCAAGGGTTTTGGTTATACAGGGTGGGGGCGGAGGGTGGGGGGGGGGGAGTTTTTGTGGTTATGTGTATTTGTATGTGTCTATGTATGTTCACAGCAGGATCAAGATCACCCCCTAGACGGTACCTGATGGGCCTCGGATATTGGTTGAGTGACCTTTAAGTATGTGGGCTCAAGGTTATAAATCGTTATTCAGTGTAGATGGTTAAATTTTTGACCTGGAATGTCAGAGGTCTGAACTGTAAGGTAAAGAGAGCTTTAGTTCTGAAACAGTGTAGGAGTCTGGAATCTGACATCATATGTTTGCAAGAGACCCACCTGATCAATGAACGCCTGGGTTCTTTAAAACGCCCATGGATAGGCCATAGCTTCCATGCCCCTTTTTCTACCTCCTCCCGGGGGGTCGCACTTCTGGTTAGAAAATCTGTGGTTTTTGAAGTAGGCTCTGTGAAGATTGATACCGGGGGAAGATATATTTTTTTGGAATGTGCAATTGAGCATGTACGATTCTGTATACTTACAGTGTATATCCCGCCCCCATTCTCCTATGACGTGGTGAGAAAGGCGGTGGAATTTGCAGCAGCATTTCCCGAAAATATAGTAATATGTATGGGAGATTTTAACAAGGTACTCCAGCCTCGCCTTGACAGATGGAATAGGTCGGAGAGTGAAATCCTTAGAGAAGGAAATAAGTTTTCCGAGTTTATAGATGAGATAGGGTGGAAGGACCCATGGCGCATAAGAAATCCAGAACTTCAGCAGTTTTCCTGTTATTCCTCCTCTCATAAAGTTTTTTCAAGGATAGATTTGATCCTAGTCTCTGAGAAGGCCCTTAATAAAATCACCCAGGTGGACTATAGGGCACGCGGGATCTCGGATCACTCTCCGGTTACTATGGAGATTGATTTAGAGATCCAGACAGGGTATAGATACTGGAAACTGCAGGCCTACTGGTTGTCGCAAATGAGGGAGCAGGAGACAATGGAGGGAAGGATAGATGAATTCTTTGAAGAAAACGAGGGGTCCTCCCCTAATATCTTTGTGTGGGATGCCTTTAAGGCCTATTTGAGGGGGGTGTTTATCAAAAGGATAGCTTTTCTGAAACTCTCAAATCGTAAGAGGGCGAGCGAACTCGAAGTCAAAATGATTAATTTTGAAAATATATTCCTGCCCAATAAATCAGATATAGCCTGGGCAGCGTGGCAGGCTGCTCAAAAAGAGTGGGTGGAGTATTTGCAGGAGGTAACTTGCCGGAGGTTGGTCACGGGGTCGAATAGATGGTATGCAGACTCTGATAGAACTGGGAAATTTCTGGCACATATTATGAAACAGGAAAGCCCGTCCAATACTATATTTATGATTAAGTTGGAATCAGGTGAAGAGGTGATAAACACTACCGAGATAACAGAGCAGTTCTCCACGTATTTTGAGGAAGTATATAAATCTAAATTGATTTGTAGTAATGAAGATATATGTGGGTACCTGGCAGGGGTGGAACTTCCATACATGGATCCCATCTCAAAGGATATGCTGGAGGCGCCCATATCAGTAGAGGAAGTGATAGCGGCCATTAATTCTTTCCCAGGGGGTAAAGCACCTGGCCTAGATGGCCTCCCCAGGGAAGTATATCAGAAGTATATTGGGAAACTAGGCCCGCAGTTGCTGAGGGTTTTTCAATGTATGGAAGTAGAGGAGTGTATCCCTCAGTCTATGACAGAGGCCGCAATAATTATGATTCCCAAGGGTGGAAAAGACCCGTCTAGAGTTGACTCCGACAGGCCTATTTCGTTAATCACGTCGGATGCAAAGATTTATGCCAAAATACTAGCTACTAGACTACAGAAGGTAATCGACCAGGTGGTCCATTCGGACCAAACGGGTTTTAGGGTGGGGAAGTCCACTATGATAAATCTTAGAAGGGCTTATACCTATCTTCAGAACGCGGAAATGAGGGGGTCGGATGCAATGCTCGCATCATTTGATGCGAACAAGGCATTCAACTCAGTTGAATGGCCTTTTTTATGGAGGGTATTACAGGCCTTTGGGTTTGGGGAGAGGTTCATTAAAAGGGTCGCATTGTTATATCAAAATCCCAGAGCTAGAGTGACCATTAATGGGTTTACATCCCCCTCGTTCTCTCTCTCCAGAGGAACGCGTCAGGATTGTCCTCTATCCCCTCTGCTGTTTGCGGTGGTGGTGGAGCCCCTGGCGTGTGCGTTGAGATCAGCCCTGGGGGGAGGGGCCGAGGGGAGATGTACCGGACGAAATCTAGTTTCTCTGTATGCGGATGACCTCTTGGTGGGGCTGGCGTCTCCCGCGGACTTACCTGTTGTAATGAGACTTGTACAAGAGTATGGGGGATTCTCCGGCCTTACAATGAACTGGGATAAATCTAATTATATTCAGTTAGGGAGTGTAGGTGGGACTGGCCAGTCACCAATAGTTCAGTTGAAGAGGTTGGAAAAATTTTGTTATCTTGGTATTAGCTTCACTAGGAATTCAGTAGATTTTATTACTGAGAATATAATCCCGTTCATAAATGTATTAAAGTCTAAATGTCGTAGCTGGTCTAGACTCCAGATATCACAAATTGGAAGGGTCAACCTGGTGAAGATGGCAATATTGCCTAAATTCCTGTATATAGTACAACACTCCCCTTTTTTCATTGGCGATGGGTATTTTAGGAAGATAAAGAGTATTGTCTCCTCATTTATATGGAGGGATAAAATACCCAGAGTCAGGATGGATACTATGTGTCGGGATAGAGAAAAAGGAGGATTGGCCCTTCCAGATTTTAAAGTATATTATATGGCTGCCCAGATGGTACAAATTTGTGCCTGGGTTAGGCCAGGTGAGGACTCAGAAGAGTTATGGAGCCTGGTGGAGTGTGTGGATCCAGATTATTCTCCACTTCAGAGACTGTTTGTGAAGGGGCTTCGGCGGGATTTTCCCCCTATAATCAGCCAAGCCGTAAAAGTATGGAAATGGTCATGTAAATTAAAAAAAGTGGCGGGTCTGGATCCGGACACCCCTATTCTCTCCCTGCCAGGTATGAGGGAACTTAAAGAACAACAAGGGGGGAGAGTATGGAACGCCTATGGAATTAGCACACTAGGTCAATGGTGCCAAGAAGGGGTGCTGAAATCATTCTCCCAGTTACAAGCAGAGTTTGGGCTTCCGAAGGAAGTCTTTTTTAGATATCTGCAAGTCAGGAGTGCGATGTCTCAGGGCGGTAAGGTTGCGCAGTGGAATGTGGAAGAGGCTCCCTGTAAAATCTTCATTAAACAACTAGCATAGAGCAAACGCTTGTCTAAAATGTACCACTATTTGCATTCCATTGTGCAAACTGAGGAATTGGGGGCTCTACGGCTAAAATGGACAGAGGACATCCCCCAGGTTGATGAAAATAGGTGGAGGGCGGCTCTGGCAGGTCCACGGCAGGCGACCAACTCAATGAGGACAAAACAGGTCCAATTTAATATCCTCCATAGGACCTATATAACGCCAGTTAAGATGAAAAAATATGCTGGAGCAGGATCGGATAAGTGTCCAAAATGTGGAGAAGGTGAGGCCTCATTTGATCACCTGCTGTGGAGCTGTAGGGTGGTTAGCAGGTTCTGGGATGCAATAATAACAACCTTAGTTCAGATAGGTGTCCCACGAGTCACCCTAAATAAGCTAAATTTGGTTCTGGGGTGTTGGGTGGAAGGGACAATTAACAGGGAAATGAAACTACTATCTAGGAATTTAACGGCCTTAGCAAAGGTAATAATAGCTCGCAGATGGATGTCCCCTACGGGTCCCCTCCATGAAGAATGGGTCAATCTGGTCAATCAGACCAGTGAACATGAAAAATACGTGCATGCATCCAGGGGTACGTGGATTAAATATCAGGGCATCTGGGGGTACTGGAATAGGTCAGCCAACCATAGGGTTAGTAATAATGTGAGGTCAAATGTATAAACACGTGGTTCCTTATATAGTAAATAAAGGTTGAGAAGTACGTATGAGGTGTGACAACCTCTCTTACACAGATAGGGGCGTGGTAGGCCCAGTATATATTGTATAATCAAATTATTATTATTTTTTCCTTTCTAGGGTGGGGGGGGGGGGCGCACAATGTGCACGAGTAGAATAGAATTGTAAATGGTGATTTATGAAAAAAGAGGATACACGGTATGTATTTGCACTGTGAGGGAAGCTGTCATAGTAAGGTCTACAGAGGGAGTGTAGCTACTAGACAGTAGGTAGTGTAACCGAGTGATAGCATGTTGTTTTTAAGTTTGGAAAAAATCACATACAATACACTAAGGATATTGGATAGGTAGCACGGTGACGCTGTGGTTGGGAAAAATGTACGGACCCATTGACCAAGGAAATGCAAAAGATGTAAAGGGGGCATAGCTAGGAGGGTGCATTATCTAGTGAGTGATTACTGAGTGGAGAAGAGTCCAGGGGTACAATTTAACGGGCTGTGTGCAATAGGTCAAGGAAAAAATGTGTGTAGTTCAATAGGAGAGGTCTCGACAGGGGAAGCGTGACTTTGTCTATGTCTTTGTCTTCGTTTTTGTGTTTGTCTATGGTATAAAGTATAGTGCAACAAGCTGTAACACGAATAATATTCCTTGTACTGTATGTTTTTGTGTTTTGATATGGAAAATTAAATAAAGACGCAATAAAAAAAAAAAAATGTATATGTGTGTATGCGTGCGTGCGTGTGTCACTTCTACTACAGTAAAAATACAGGTAATTCATATCCAAAATGTTTAACGCTTACAGTTCTGACAAATATTGTATAAAATACCTTCAGGCTGTGTGTAAGGTCTATATGAAACATAAATTAATTTTGTGTAATTGCACAACCTTTTTTAATTATTATTATTATTAATAATAATAATAATAATAATAATCAACAATAATGTATAAAATTACCTACAGGCTATGTTTTTAGGAAACATAAATGCACTATGGTTTTGTCCCATCCCAAGATATCTCATTGTTGAATGCAAGTATTCCAAAATAAGGAAAAATCCAATATCCAAATACTTCTAGTCCCAAGCATTGTGGATAAAGGAGACCCAACCTGTAATACATTCCCACAATAATTGTCTTACGGGTCTGATGCTGATGTAAGTGCTGAGCTGAAGATGGCCAGGCAGACGGACACCAGGAGAAGCTGCATGTTGGCCCACAAGTCACCTCCGCCGAATTTGTCTCTCTGTTGTCCAATATATATATATTCTGCCACCTCCCTTGCTGGAGGCGTATGAGGATATTAAACATACTGGGGAGACAATTGGCTGAATAGTAATATTTCAACACATGAACTCTTATCTTCCATGCAGGTTATGTTCATGAACTTGCACTGATGTAATCTGATTCTGCTTTATAAGAACTTTTATAAATGTTTTACTATAGATTAGTTTAATACAATGTTAAGCAGAGTCTGAACAACAGAATCATTAAAATGATATGTAGCTGTTAGCAGTGAACATCATGTAATTTGTGTTGTGATTTACTCCGTTAAATATAATTTCTCTAATATTTAATATTTTATAAAATATACACCTAGCCTGACCTACACCACACAGCGGGAGATGCCTCGCATGAGTGAGCTGACAGGCCCTGTGCAACTCCTTTAGCATCTGGTGTCTTATTTTGCATCTTATTCGCATTGCTTTATGAATAAGATGCATCATCATACAAAATGGTACATAATATTCTGTGAGTGACAGCTGCTGTATCTGCAAACAAATGCACACAGAATTTAGGCATACCACATATCATAAAAATAGGCATGCCACATATTATGCTGCGTGTGCATCCTTTTTGGATCGTTTCATAAAAAAGCCACTTTGTTAGCGGAACCAATATCACTGAGGGAGTATCATGCTAGTTTCCTAGGAAACAGAAGCATCACTGAGGCACAAGGTATGTTATCTAGTAAAAGGGCATTTATAAAGTAAAATGGCAGTAAAAGGCTATTCCTAATGTACAGTACTGTGGCAAATTGGAAACAAATAACTCCTGTTACTGATTATTAACCCTGGTGACGAGGTTGGAGGGCGGAGCCACGGCGGCATGCGTGTGAGGGGAAGTGAGTCTCAGCTCCCCAGCGTCTCTCCCTAGCTCACCGCACCTAACTCCTGCTCTCCCCGCTGAGGATTAGCTCTAAACCCCCGGTTAAAGGCTGACCTGTGGTGGCGGAGGTTGGAGAGCGAGATCTGTCGGCAGCATCGCACTGCAGCACCCGGCGTTGTCTCCCTGTGTGCGGCGCAAGCCGGGCAAAGCCCTCTGTGAGGGCGGAAGCTGGAGGTCGCGTCATACGGCAACGTCCTGTGCTGCCTCTCTGTCTGAGGCGAGTTCCCGGCAGTAAGACTGAGGTGAGTCTTGATCCGGCTGCCCTGCCTGAAAAACGCTCTGTCCAGTGGCTGGAGGAAGCGGACTGATCCTGGTGGTGAGCGCTCCCCTGCTATCAGACCACGCTGACCCTGAACGCCGGAGGCTGAAGACTGGGGTGAGACGCCCCAAACCCAGTGGCTGCCCCATATGAGACACCATTATTGCACATCGCTGTAGGCAACAGTAAAGCACCTTTAGGCACGGAATTTGGTGACTTAACTTGTCCCCCTGCTGTGAGCTCTGTGAGGCTGAAAAACAGACGGAGGAGGACGGTCTGATGAGGCGGGTAAGAGTGTCTTTTAAGGCACAGTGACTGCTACTGTACATTGCTCATATGTATAAACCCAGCGTATGAAGTTCCCAAGGAGTACAAATTCGGAGTAAAATTAATTGCATATACCAATACTGATTTATAGTGTCAGGGGGATTGTAATACTGTATTAATCCAGCAGGCGGTGAATACCAAAAACAAAGGACTTGTATTGCCTCTTGAGGAAAGAAAAGTTTTTTTTTTTTTTTTTTTTTTAAAACACTGCCCAATTCCCCAGCACAAATAATCAGAATGGTAAAAACCGGGGCAGCGGCTGCAGCTGCAGCAAGGCAAGAGAAACTTGCACGTGCACAGACGCAGAATACAAGCAATTCGACCCCGAACACCCCCCATACTACACCTGTTAAAAATGGTGGGGAAAAGCCACAGAGCGAAGTGACTTTGCAGCAGGTATTAAACGCAGTAAGCTCATGTGAAACCAAGTTATCAGGGCAAATTGGTAAATTGCAATCTGACATAACTCTAATAAGAGAGGATGCCCAAAAGACCCGGGACAGAGTCACAGAAGCAGAGAATCGAATCTCAAATTTAGAGGACATTATCGCACCAATACAAAAGCAGATGCATACAGCATCAAATAAAATAACGGACTTACAAAACAAGGTTACTGATATGGAGGGGAGGCTACGCAGAAGCAATTTGCGGGTGATAGGGCTCGAGGAGAGAGCAGAGGGGAAAGACCCTGAAAAATTTATGGAAGGGTGGTTGGCCCAGACATTCGGCAAAGAGACTCTTACTCCCTTCTTTTCAATAGAACGAGCACACCGTGTACCCTCTAAACCCCCCATCCCAGGAGCCCCACCACGCACTATGCTATTAAAATTACTGCATTATCAGGACTGGGACAATGTGTTGAGACTTGCCAGATATAAAGAAAACATCAGCTTTAATGGACAGAAAGTATCATTCTTTCCTGATCTCCCATATACAATCCAGAAAGAGAGGGCGAGATTTAAGGAGATCAAGGAAAGGCTGAGAGCCTTAAATTTAAAATACTCTATGATGTACCCTGTAAAACTTCGTGTCCAGCACAATGACGAAACCAAATTCTTCTTCTCACCAGAAGAGGCTGCAGAATGGCTCAATAAGGTCCACCCTGGGCGAACCCAGTTGCCTGTATAAGGGGGCACGGTAGTGGACTTTTAAGGAGACCAAAAAATTGAGCATGATCACAGGGAGGGGGTGGGGGGGTGGAGGGGTGGGCAAGGGAGGTAGAAATATATATCACTCAGTTTAAAAATATTTATATATATGGGTTGATAAGAGCTGAGGATATAACAACATCCGGTGATTTTTTAGGTTGGGGAGCTGAGCACGCCTTAGAAGAAAGGGATAAATCCCTAAGTGGCTGGTTGTAAGGGCCCTCAAAAGAGTGGTTAGAGTTAAATAGTGTGTAAGAAGGGGGGAAGGTTAGAGGTATACCTAGTAAGATGGGTTATACAGGGAGGGGGGAGGGGGGTGGGGTAAATGTTTGTGTTTTATGGTATGTGATGTGTGTTGTATGTAAATCCTGCAGATCCCGTTCAGATTGTAAAAGGAAATTGGAGGCCTTTAACTGTGGCACCGTGGTGGAGATAAAGGAAAAAACTGGGAATGATTAGTGTATTAACATGGAATGTAAGAGGAGTAAACGAAAAAATTAAGAGGGCACTGGTGCTAAAACAATGTAGAGAGACGGGGGCGGACATTATATGCCTGCAAGAGACCCATTTATTTGGGGATAAGACGGCGACAATAAAAAGACCTTGGATTGAAAAGGCATATCACTCCCAGTTTTCTCCTTCCTCTAGAGGGGTGTCGGTGTTAATAAAAAAAGGTACTGGTTTTGAATGTATTACGGATAAAATAGATCCGCAGGGGAGATTTGTGTTTTTGGACGGATATATAGCAGGAATTAGATTTTGTATAATGGCAATATACATACCCCCGCCATTCTCATATGATGTGCTCAGGAAGGTTGCTGAGTTTGTGGCAGATAGGCCAGAGGCACATGTAATCTGTTTGGGTGACTATAATGCTACTATGGATCCTAAGTTAGATAGACTACAGATGAAATCAAGTAATGTCGTGAATTATAGTGGCCTGGCTGTGTTTGTTAAGCAGTTGGGATGGCGGGATGTTTGGAGGGAGAGACATCCAAGCGTCCAGCAGTTTACATGTTACTCGGCCTCATATAACTCCTTCTCTAGGATAGATATGATATTGATTTCAGATAAATTAACAAACCAGGTGGTAAAGATAGAACATGCAGCACGCGGTATCTCTGATCATGCGCCAATAATAATGCAAATTGATTTAAACCTCGATAGGGGATTCACCTACTGGCGTTTTCATCCAAGCTGGCTGGAGAAGTTTAAGAGAGGGGAGGCAATGAGAGAGGAGATAGATGACTACTTTACCCGCAATATAGCCTCGGCCAAAAATACAGTGGTTTGGGAGACATTTAAAGCATTCCTTCGAGGTCTTCTCATGAAGGAAATCGCGGGGGAAAGGAGGCAATGTCGGGAAATAGCGAAGTTGTTGGAATTAGAAATGAGGGGATTTGAAAAACAATACCTGAAGGATAAAAAGGAGACATCTAAAGAGGTATGGTTAGATGCCCAAAAAAAATGGCTGGAACATCTACAGATAATGGCTAGTTCCCGAATCTTAAAAAACTCCCATCAATTCTACCTTAATTGCGACAAAGCAGGTAAATTCCTGGCCTATATTGCTAAGGCAGACGCACCCTCAGCTACTATAACAAGAATTATCACAGAAAATGACCAGATCGTAACCACCAGCCGCGAAATAGCTAAAGTATTTGTGAGCCACTTTAAGGAGGTATACAGAAATAGAGTGTCCCTAGGGGGGGAGGCTCTTAAAAAATATTTGGAACAGCCTCAAATGCCAATCTTAGCAGAGGAGAGTAAAATAAGCTTGGATGAACCCTTTAGCCTAGAGGAGGTGGAGGAGGCCATAAGGACAATGCCACAAGGTAAAGCCCCAGGGATTGACGGTATACCAGGAGAAGTATATAGATATTTTGGGAATAACATGGCCAAAAATCTGCTCCTGTCATTCGAGGGGATGGAAAGAGAGGGTCGATTGTCCCACTCGATGACAGAGGCAGTTATTAACGTCATCCCAAAAATAGGAAAGGACCCCCTGAGTGTTGATTCATATCGCCCAATTTCTTTGATACCAGCGGATGCTAAGATATACGCTAAAATTATTGCAAATAGATTGAGTAAAGTAATACATGAAATAGTACACACGGACCAAACCGGTTTTATGGCGGGGAAGTCGACCACTATAAATCTTCGAAAAGTATTCTCGTATATGCAATGGGCTGGGGTTATGGACAAAAGTGTGGGGATCGCCTCATTTGACGCCAATAAGGCGTTTGATTCTATAGAGTGGCCTTTCTTGCGGAATGTGCTAAGCACTTTTGGCTTTGGACCTAGGTTCATTG
The DNA here is from genome assembly GCF_055691185.1 of Crinia signifera. NCBI lineage: Eukaryota > Metazoa > Chordata > Amphibia > Anura > Myobatrachidae > Crinia > Crinia signifera. Next base: position 255,830,909 of record NC_139222.1, read on the forward strand.
AGAGAGTGTTCTTACTCTATCAATCACCTACCGCAAGGGTACTTATTAATGGATATGTATCAGAGCCATTTAGCCTCTCTCGAGGTACCAGGCAGGGGTGCCCATTGTCGCCGCAATTATTTGCGTTGGCAATTGAGCCTCTTGCTTGTAAATTGAGAGCCTTCTTGGAAGCTTGAGGGGGCTCAATGGTTCATAATATAATTTCCTTATATGCTGATGACCTATTGGTCGGACTTGCAGAATATAATAAAGATCTTGACGGGGTGCTTGAAATTATACAAAGTTATGGGAAATATTCCGGGTTAACAACAAATGTAAATAAATCACATCTTCTTATCACCAAAGCTGATCCCAACATGCCAGCCCTTCCTTCCCATTATCCGCCCAGGGTAGAACAGTTTAAATACTTGGGTATAAAAGTCACCGAGGACCCAGGGAGTTATATTGGGAGTAACCTGGATCCTATAATCAAGGAAATTAAAATTAAATGTAAGAACTGGGCAAAACTACCCCTTACTGTCTTGGGGAGGGTAAATCTGGTCAAAATGGTCATCCTCCCAAAAATTCTATACATAGTGCAACATGCACCTAGCTATATCGGAGAAGCGATATTTAAAAAAATCCATGGTATAATTTCATCATTTGTTTGGAGAAATAAGAAACCTAGGGTAAGGATGGCCACTTTGACCAGATTAAGGAGAAAGGGGGGAATGGCGTTGCCAAATTTTAGGCTTTATTATTTTGCGGCACAAATGGCGCAATTGAAAGAATGGCTAAATACACAAGAATCCCCCCCAGAATTGAAGAAACTAGTAGAATGCGTGGCTCCGGGACATACGCCATTACAGGTCTTACTGCTTAAATCCAAACCCAAATTTTATCCCCCAATTATTATGCAGGCCAAGAAAATATGGCAGTGGGCAAGCAAGATCATGGGTACATTAACTATAGACCCAGAAACATATCTGTTCTCACTCGAACATTTTGAGAAGATAAAAAAACATCAGGGGGTGAGAATATGGATACATTATGGTATATCAAGGGTGGGACAAGTGTATGAAAATAATAAAGTAAAAACATTTAATCAGCTGCAAGGAGAATATGAACTCCCCAATCAAATGTTCTTTAGATATTTACAGTTGAGGAGTGCTCTTTCCCAATTAGATAAACATCAAGGATTTTGTATAGCAGATACCCCGATAAAAATATTCATAAATAAGTTAAGAAAGGAGAAAACTGTATCGAAGTGCTATCAATTTCTGTTGGCTAGTACGCAGGGGGACGACATGGAAGCCCTTAGGGTAAAATGGGAAAAAGAAATCCCAGGACTTGACATAGAAGCATGGCAAATAGCCCTTAAATTCCCTATAGTAGCAACCAACTCCATGAGAATACAACAAATACAGTTCAACATCTTACATAGAACATACATGACCCCGGAAATAATCAATACATTTTCACCAAACTCCCCTGATAAGTGCCCGAAATGTAAAAAGATGGGATGTGGATTCTATCACTTAATCTGGGAATGCGATCATATACAGAGGTACTGGCAAGAAATAGAGGTAGTAATGGAGAAAAGTGGAATTCCGATACATAATGCTACACCACTAGACTATGTTCTAGGGGTCTGGCAAAACGATCAAATGACGCATGGACAAAGGCAATTGGCAATATATCTAAGTTCAATTGCCAAAGTCATGATTGCACGTTCCTGGATGGCAAATACTGGCCCAGAGGTCAGAGCATGGATAAAACAGGTGAACCTCACCTATGAACACGAAAAATTCGTTAGTAATACACATAAAAGTACAAAAAGGTGGTTAGAAATATGGGATGGGTGGCAACGGACAGAATATTATTGTAAGGGGAAAAATGCCTAAGGCGTAACTTATATAAAAATTGGTGAGAATGAAGCAAACAACATGGTAGAGATGAGAAGTTTGTAAAGTAGTGCACAAAAAAGATGGTATAAAAAGCCCAGATGTGTGGGCTCACGTAAATGGTAAACACTTTAAAAAAAAAAAAAAAAAGACAACTCACACGTAACAAGAACTTAACACAAACGTCACAGAATTCACAAGTCAAGTGAGAGGGTGGGAGGGGGGAGGATGGGAGGGTGGGAACAATGTGAAATTAGGGCATAAAAATAAGGGTATGTAAGAAATTATATATAATGAATGCACAATACTGGCACGGAAAAACATATATAAACCCCATCTAAAATAACATTACTACCTTTAATGGTTAAATCTATTTCCTAATATAAGAGCGATAAAATCTAGGAAATTTGTCAGTACTAATATGTTGACAAGTATAACCAATATTGATGATAAGCATTAGCAATGGTTTGGACGGTGGTACAGTGAAGGGGTCTCCAATGATAAGGAAAATAAATTGAAATGAGAAAGGGGAGGAAAGGGGGAATGATTATCTTCCTTTCTCTCTCTATTATCTTTTAAATGCAGCTGAACGGGGAATGCAGGAGGAAAGCATAAGAATATATGTGAAAGTGAAAATACTGGTATAACACACTGTAAATGTATAAATTGTTTGTAACGTCTTTTTATTTTTTTTATTTTTTATTTTTGTTTGTGATAAGAAAAATTGGAATAAAGATTAATTATAAAAAAAAAAAAAAACCCTGGTGACATAAATGTAGGGGGAGGAGTGAGAGAGATAGAGAGGGTTGCGAACAGGAGTGAAATTTAATGTCAGAGAGAGGGAGAGAGAAAGAGGGGAGGAAGAGAGAGTGGGATTGTCAGGGAGTGACAGGGAGTAGGCGAGGGTGGCAGGGAAAGACAGGGAGTGAGAGAGACCAATGGTGACAGGGAGAGAAAGAGACAGCATCAGTCAGACTGCCCGGGAGAGACAGTAAGGGAGGAGAAGAGGGGAGTAGAGGAGAAGGGGATCGGAAAGGGTTGTGACAGTCGTCGCCGCCCCCCTCCCCCCAGTACTAGCGTCACGCGTACCTCTGGCAGTGTTATTTTCTGTGCTGCTACCCAATGCCTGGTCTCTTCTTCACACTGGCATTGAGTCTTCTTTGCTGCTTCCCAGCACCAGATTTCCTGTGTAGCTTCCCTCCCGCGTCTAACAGCACCCCATGACCTCTTATGCATACAGTATTTATGTTTTACTTTGAGTGCACTCATATTATATATTTGATTTATTGTGATTTTCATGAAATTGAAAGAATAATTTTCTGAATTTCTGACTCTATTCAGCTTTTTTTTTTTTTCGATCAGCTGCAGAAGCGCCTCTGAGGGGGGCTGGTTATCTGCCAAAAAGGTTTTTTTCTGTAAGATAAAAGGTCACAATTCCTCTGGGTCCGAGGCTACAGTGGATTAATAATTGATAATATGTCTACAACCATTACTGGGGTCCAGCTCCTTAGGGTTTAGACCTGTTTAGTTCTCCATGAGCTTCAGTTGTGTCGCTAAAGGGGGCCACACGACAGTGGCGCAACCACTTCCTGCATGTCAGTACTTAAAGAAATGAAATTAAAAGGGTGCAGGGGATTGCCTGGGGGCCTTGGCTGCTGGGCCCCATAATAGCTGCTTTCCCTGCACCCTCTATAGATACGCCACTGACATGTGTAATCTACTATAACTGCTGGTGTTTTATTTGCTTTCCATTCACCTGCATGGGGAATATTATTAATATGAAGGACTTTTTCCCTAATTTATTGCTCATTTAGTACCATCATAATGCACATAGTGGAATGGGTTGGCACAAAAAACTCAAAAGGATATTCACAAAGTATCCAAATGTTACTCAAATAACTGGGTAACATTTGGATAATGCAAAGGTACAAAAGGTTTATTTAATAAAATAAATTAATCAACATCAGTTTACATATACAGTATTGCAACAAAATTGATTAAGAGTTTAGAATCATTGGGTGATGAGGACAGGCTAGCCAGATTAGGTATGTTAACTTTGGAAAAGAGGCGTCTAAGAGGGGATATTATTGATATATACTGTAGAAATACATACAGTTATACAGGGCTGTCTAAACAGCATTGTAGGCCCCTGGCAAAGCAACCTCCACGCCATTCATGGGAAAAAAATGGAAACAGAAAAAAAAATACCATAACATGTCCCTCCGATGGGCCCTTATTCTAGTTGAATCGGACGGATGCGTATTCCGGACAGGCACCGAGTGTTCTTAGCCCCGCCTACCGTATGGATCGCTCACACCGTCCAAATGCGGTAAGATTCTGAGCAAATGGACCGCGAGTGGATGTTTCATGCGAACACCTCCCCCATCTGTGGGAACCTCCCCCATCCTCCGATGGTCGCCGACCATCGAATGATGGACTGAGCGGTCAGGCAGCACGAGTGCTCCAGACCACTCAGACAATTTTCTGTATGAAAGCAGGATATGGGCGGGCAGCTGAAATCCGGCTATGTCAGATGTCCGCCCTGCAGATGTGCGTTACGGCCGGATTACCATATGTACGCCCAGCGTTTTCATGGGAACGCCCATGAAACGCAGGGCGTACGCATATGGTAATGAGCCCAAACAGCCCTTCGCGCCCCTCTCCACCCCCTGCTCGGATGGTTCCGACCAATCATTTTCTGCACTGAACTCACGCCATGTTCGGACGTGCGAGACATCTGCACATGCGCAGAAATGCCTCTGCACATGCGCAAACACCAAACATCGGTCGTCTGACCGTACACGTAGCCATCCGACTCAATCAGAATAAGGGCCTTGGTCCTTTGCCATCTCCCCACTTGTTTCCATAGAGCGAATGATTGGTGGATAGCTCCAGCCATCCACCAATCAGCATGCTGACAGCCTTTTACTATCTTGCTGCAGTTAGGAGGAAGGTAGAGAATGCTGGACTCTGATTGGTGGATAGCTCCAGCCATCCACCAATCAGCATGCAGACAGCCATCTTTTACTATCTTGCTGCAGTTAGGAGGAAGGTAGAGAATGCTGGACTCTGATTGGTGGATAGCTCCAGCCATCCACCAATCAGCATGCAGACAGCCATCTGGCTGCAGGTTGGGAAGCAGGAAGAGAATGCTGCCTGGTCGCTCTGTGTGTGATTCACAATCATGGTGACCAGGCAACGTTCTCTTCTCCCATGAAGCTCAGAAGGCAGATGCCCACAAAACCCAATCTTACCCAGTTTAAAAGCCCCCTGAATTGGGGGGCCCATGGGCAACTGTCCATTAAGCCCGTACATTGATATAGCTCTGTACATATTGGGTCAGTACAGCAATCTAGCTGGCAATCAGTTTACTAGAAGGACTGTACACAGGACATGTGGTCACCCCCTGGGGTTAGAGGAGATGAAGTTTCTCACCCAGTGTAAGAAGGGATTATTTTCAGTAAGGGCAGTTAAGATATGGAATACTGTGCCAGAGAAGGTTGTGAAAACAGATTCAATTGATACATTTAAAAATGGGTTAGACTTTTTTTTGCAGAAAATAGTATCCAGGGGTATAATCATTAATCATAATTTGGGGTGTGCACCGGACACTTCTCGGGTTTTGTGTTTCAGTTTTTGATCTGCATCTCCCTCCGTGTTTTGGATCTGGATTGGTTTTGCCAAAACCAACCTTTTGGGTTTTGGGGCTGTATTTTTTTATAAAAAATCAGAAAAACAGCTAAAATCACATAATCTGTGTTTTTTTTTTTGTTCGTATGGTATTATTAACCTCAATAACATTCATTTCCAACCATTTGCAGTCTTTTCTTAACACTTAACACCTCACAATTTTGTTTGTATGCCAAAAGGTTACACCAAGGTAACTGGATGACATTGCTAAGCGACACAAGTGGACGGCACTAACACTGGACTGATACGACACAGTCAGGAACACCACAGGACTGATACTGCACACTCAGCAAAACGGGTAGGTACAGGAAGGGTTAAAACTGCGCTAAATACAAATCAACATGTATAAATTTCATAAAAATAGTAGGATTTAATATGACATGTAATATAAACAATATGGGGTAAATGGTTATAAAAAGTAGTTTAAAAAGTCAGGCACTTCGGTGAAGTCGGGTGAGTTATCCTGATAAAGGAACAATTGGGGTGCAGTAACCTGCTCGTTTCACCGCTAAATGGGGCCTTTTCAAGGAATTTGCTGTGAAACGCGTAGGTTCTTGCACCCCAATTGTTATTTTATCGCATGCACTGGAAATTGTTTACAAGGTCCCTACAACCTGGACGGACCTCCCCAGTACTGGTGGACAAAAAGGGTGACTATCCATATACTCATGTCATTGCACTGAGTGTATCCTATCATTGACTTTTTAAACTACTTTTTATCACCATTTACCCCATTTTGAGCATATTGTTTATATTACATGTCATATTAAATCCAACTATTTTTATGAAATGTATACAGTACATGTTATTTTGTATTTAGTGCAGTTTTACCCCTTCCTGTACCTACCCGTTTACCATTGGGAGTGACTACCCATTTTCTTTCTTACTGCTGCTTGGACTAAAGCACACTCATATCAAAGCGCCTTCACTGATATCTTGATATTTAAATTCTCTCTTTAAACACTCAGCAAAACCCCTGGACTTATACGACACACTTAATAGCACCCTTGCAGTAAAAGAAAAAGTTCTATGGAAGCTCAGAAACGGTATTTGCTACAAATATACCCACACTTGATCCCCACCCACAAGCAGGAAATAAACATTTAAAATTACATTGTATGGTTTTCTATGGGTGAAACGGGTTGAATCTGAAAGGTACAAAAACGGTATTGAAACTGCAATATACCGATTTCCAACATGCAATATGAAAGGGGTTTAACTGGCTTTTGACTCATTTTAAGACACGTTTAGAAAAACGGGTTGAAAGCAGGTTTGCAATGTGAAACAAGTATAATAGTGGATTGAGCATACTATTTCAAAAATGTAAATATATAAACTCTACCTGTACACTGTTTTCCATGTTCCCCATTTCGCTTTTTTGTACAATTTTATTTAATGATGGAGGCTAATTTTATTCCATAAAATGACAGTGGAATGCAGGAGATGCTGTTGGCGGCTTGAAAAGGGTGGTCAATCTGTTGAAATCAGATCACTGTGTGGAGTTTGTATATTCTACCGTGCATGCATGAGTTTTCCCCGGGTACTCCAGTTTCCTCCCACAATCTAAAAAATATTCTGGTAGGTAATTTGGCGACAAAATTAATCCTAGAGTGAATGTGTGTGCATGTACATGTGGTAGGCAATATAGATTGTAAGCTCCACTGGAGTAGGGACTGATCTGAATGTTAAAATATTTTGTGTATATAAGAAACTGTTAATAAATAAATAAATAAATAAATAATAAATAAAATAAAATTTGGCCACTGTACTTAATCCCGGGTATTGTAAACCTGTATCTTTGTTTCTGGATGGACACAAATCTGCAGAGGTGCAAAGAGCTTTTGGTGAGAAAATTGTCAGTTCAAGCAGAACGTGACATGGCAACATCTCCTTCAATCATGTTTCTGGCAAACTCTCTGCCAGAGAAAACTGCATTTTCAAAACACACCCACTACAATGATGGACATGTCTACTGTCACTGCATATGATGCTGTCTCCATTGAAAGAATGGTGGAGGATTATTTTTTTCTTCAGTGAAAGTATCCAAGTAGGCATGTCAGACAGTCCATGTATTATTATTTCGCTTCTTCAATAGAGCGGCATATTCCATTGCACCTTACAATTTAAACAACAGTATAACATAAACTGGGTAGTACTAGTAACAGACCGATATAGAGGTAGGAGGGCCCTGCTTGCAAGCTTACAATCATGTTATATATTGGCAGGAGAAAGATGCAATATTTCAGTTGGGCCTTCCACAAACTGCCTTTGTCTTACTCCAGTGTGTCTTCTCTTCATTGCAACTTAATATCTAATACAGCACCACCACTCCTCTCCCACAGTGCCCAGATAACTCTCCAATGTGTCGTCATTCATCAGTAATGCAATTTAAAATTTACAGCTGCACCCCTCTCCCACTGGACTGGAATTATACAGCAGTCTCACTGGAATGGAATCATACAGCAGTATCACTGGTCTGGAATCATAAAGTAGTATCAGTGGACTGGAATCAGGGCTGCCACTAGGAATTTTGGGGCCTGTGACTAATTGGGCCCTGGGCTTCCCCCCATCTCCCTTCACTGACCACCCGACTCCTGCTCCGAGTCCCTCATCCCCTCCTGCTGAAACACAAGCCTCTTCAATGCAGGAACCCAGTGGCCAATGAAAATGCAGCACTGGCTGGTGAGCCAATCAGAAATGGTGTACCAGCAGCCACTCTGATTGGCTAACGGTGCACATGCTCTGATTGGCTCAAAAGCTGGTGCAGCATTTTAATTGGCCACCGTCATCCTGCATTGAGCACAGTGCAGGCAGAACAGCATGGCCAGTCAGGGGGAGGGGGGTTGCGGTGGGCAAAATTAGCTGCCTGGGCCCTTCCAGAGGCCGGGACTCGGGACAGCTGTACCCACAGCACCCCCCTATTGGCAGCCCTGACTGGAATTATACAGCTGTATCAGTGGACTGGAATTATACAGCTGTATCACTACATTGGAATTCTACAGCTGTATCATTGGACTGGCATTCTACAGTAGTATCATTGGACTGGCATTCTACAGCAGTATCAGTGGACTGGAATTCTACAGCAGTATCAGTGGACTGGAATTCTACAGCAGTTTCAGTGGACTGGTATTCTACAGCAGTTTCAGTGGACTGGAATTCTACAGCAGTATAAATGGACTGGAATTCTACAGCAGTATAAATGGACTAGAATTATACAGCAGTATCACTGGACTGGACTTTAATTACAGTATCACTGGACTGAAATTACAGTAGGGAAAAAAAACAGTTTGTATCCCAATTGCACACTGAAAGTAACACCGATGGCTGATTAGGCAGGAGGTGACATAAATCACCGAAGGGCTATCATGCTGCAGGCTAGGAAACAGTTAATGAAGGGACAGCGTGCTGCGTCTGGCAGCCAATGGGTGCAAGGGGAGGAGTAGAGGGTTAGAAGGGTCTTGTGACCAGGGAGTTTCAGCCTCTCTTGGGGAATTTTCCCACCCTCCCATCCCTATTCTTCTGTCGCTATTTTCTTCTTAGGCGGCGGTAAAGAACGGTCAATTGTGTAGATGGAATGTGTGTAGGTTAGTGGGTGAGCTCTCCAGGCATCGATTGTCACGAGCCATACTTCTATGCACGGAAGATGGCTGCCACCACCGACCCGGGTGGTTGGCTGGGAGAGTTGGTCACCAGCGGTGTGTGAATGGTATGGTGATCCTACCCCACCCCCTTTTCTTTAATCTGACCGTTCTTTAGTGCCGCCACCAATATTTATAGTCATTAGTCAGTTGTCGAAATAAATTTGACATTCGTTATTTGAAACGCCAGCACTTGTGTCCGTGTCGTTATTTGTAGATAAGTTATAGTTAAGTGTTAAGGGTTTAAGCATGAGAGTACCGATGGTGAATTTATGAGAAATATACATATAATAATCAGATAATACAGAGATCTTGGTTGCATATATCTGCAGATATAGGGCTAAGCCCCCAGGCCGTACGTCAAGGCATCTCTGTCACTGGGGGTCCCTAACACTGGGTATGGGTCTGGGGTGTGGGCCCCCAATATGCCGACACAGGCTGACTACTTCAGGGCAGCACACAAATGAAAATTAGTAGGTGTAAAATAAGAAGCACATAAGTTCTATGTAAGGAGGTGAAGGTGTGGTTAAAATAATACATACAATGTGATAGGGAAAAACATAAATGTTAATAAAGTGTTAGGGTGTGCTACCCTGGAGCAGACCAGCCATACCAACAAAGAGGGAATCACACTCCCAAACCCATCCCATGCACAATAACAAATTTTTGGGCCTAATAGCCCAGTGTACGGCCACATGATAACGGCTTACCAAGGTTGTAAGCCATTATCATGTGGCCTTACCTGAATGATATTACCTCTGATTGAGCAGCTTGCCAATAAAAGTGTACAGCAGTATCAGTGGACTGGAATTATACAGCAGTATCAGTGGACTGGAATTATACAGCAGTATCAGTGGACTGGAATTATACAGCAGTATCAGTGGACTGGAATTATACAGCAGTATCAGTGGACTGGAATTATACAGAGAAAGGTGATACTTAAATACCGTATATACTCGAGTATAAGCCAAGTTTTTCAGCCTTCTTTTTAGCTGAAAAAGCCCCCTCTCGGCTTATACTCGAGTCAGTGGCTTCTTTCCTGCGTCCAGCCATCCACTTCGCTGCCCGGCTGCACTTTAAACATAGGCGCGGCTACGGCAACATGGCCGCCGGCCTCCTGCACTATACATGTCCTCAGTGCAGGAGGCCGGCGGCCATGTTGCCGTAGCCACGCCTTTTTTCAAAGTGGAGCCGGGCAGCGAAGTGGATGGCAGGGCAGTGGCGGCGGCCACGTACCCCCCCCCCCCCCGTGGAGCCTGTCAGCGGCGCACCCTAAACACCCTGGAGTCGGATGATGGAGGAGGTAAGCGGTGGCTGCTTCCTCCCCCCTCCGTGTGTGGTGTCCCTTGCATGGGGATCAACCTGTGGTGTCCCAGCTGTCAGCACAGGAATCAGCCTGTGGTGTCCCCCAGCCTGAGCAGCCTGTAATGCATTATGCAGGAGTAGCAGCCTGTGGTGTCCTGCTATTAGGCAGGGGGAGCCCCCTGTGGTGTCCTGTTATTAGGCAGGGGGAGCCCCCTGTGGTGTCCTGTTATTAGGCAGGGGGAGCCCCCTGTGGTGTCCTGCTATGAGGCAGGGGGAGCCCCCTGTGGTGTCCTGCTATTAGGCAGGGGGAGCAGCCTGTGGTGTCCTGCTATTAGGCAGGGGGAGCAGCCTGTGGTGTCCTGCTATTAGGCAGGGGGAGCAGCCTGTGGTGTCCTGCTATTATGCAAGGGGAGCAGTCTGTTGTGTCCTGGTATTTTTATACAGGGAAATATACCAGTAGCTGCTGCATTTCCCACCCTAGGCTTATACTCGGGTCAATAAGTTTTCCCAGTTTTTTTGTGGTAAAATTAGGTGCCTCGGCTTATATTCGGGTCGGCTTATACTCGAGTATATACGGTAAGTATAATCAGGCGCACCCACTAATTGTTCAAAAAATGGATTAAAAATAATAATATTTAAATAGACACAGCTGTGATGCTGCTCCCAGAACAGAATAAATCTGGACCCAAGAAAAAGAAAATGTACTTAGAGAGCGTACTGTATTGATCTATTATGATCTATTTATTCAAAATAAAAATAACATATATATATAAAAAAATTACATACACATAAAATTAATACATTTAGTAGTTTAGTAGTTAAAAAGTTGCAATTATTTCATTAATATAGGTCAATTATATCCACTCTAAATATTAAACTTTTGGGTGCCTCAAAACCCCTTTATTGAATTAAATTTCTTGGAAAAGTTCCAGTTGATATTGGCTGGTAAAGTTCCTTTTAAATATATTTTGTAATGGACTTTAATGGCAGTATCACTGGACTGGAATTACAAAGCAGTATCACAGGACTGAACTTTAATAGCAGTATCACTGGACTGGAATGATATAGCTGTGTTATTTTATTTATTTATTAACAGTTTCTTATATATCACAGCATATTCCCTTGCGCTTTAAAAAGGAGACAGCTGTATTACTTGACTTTAACAGCAGTATCACTGGACTGGAATTATACAGCAGTATCACTGAATTTTAATTATACAGCTGTATCACTGGACTGGACCTATACAGATACACCAATGGACTTATGGTAACATACAGTAGGATACCAGCAGTACTAGGCAGCACAGGACACCAGCATTAGGCAGCACATGACTGGACCTATACACCAGGTCACCACCCCCACAGACCACCAGAGAGACCCGTCCACCCACTACCCTCTCCAGTGCCGGAGTGAAAATGGCGGCAATAGCATGGGACTTATATCGAGTTATGATGACGCTTTGCTACATTCTTAGCCCCAAGTCTGGTGGGAATTCCTGAACAGGGCTCGGGTCTGTTCTCGGATCTGGGGTTTCCGGCGGTATTCGGATTTCGGAGATCCGAACCCGCTCCCCCCTAGTTAACATGTGGCTCAAGGACTGGTGCAGGAGGGAGGGATTCAAGTTTCTAGAAAACTGGGCTGACTTCTTAGTCAAGGGCCATCTCTTTTTCCATGATGGATTGCACCTGGAGGGGCAATGGTGCTTGGGGGTAGAATGGTGGGGAAGCTGGAGGAGATTTTAAACAAGGCAGTTGGAAGGAGGGAATAGTAAGAAACCACAGACTAAAAAAAATGGTGTAGAAAAGAGGGCAAAGACTGCTATATTTTGGAGGAAGCAAGGGGATGGGAGGAAGAGGGAAGCAAGGTATACGACAGGAGTGTGAGAATCACACAACCAAATACAAGTATTGTCTGTAATACTACTTTATCGTTTCGGGTAACAGGTAACATGACGAGGGCTAAGGAAAAATATGATCTGAAATGCCTTTATCTGAATGCTAGGAGTTTGACTAGTAAAATGGAGGAACTAGAGACCCTAGTTTGGCAGGAAGATTTTGATCTCATAGGTATTATTGAAACTTGGTGGGACAAATCAAGATTGGGAGGCTAACTTAGAGGGTTAAAGTCTGTTTGAAAAATAGATTAGGTAGAAGGGGAGGGAGGTATGTTTATATGTTAACCATCCTTAAACCATACATAAGAGAAGACAATGGAGTCAGTAGAATCTGTACGGGTTGAAATCAAAGTTAAAAATGAAGGGGCTAATAAACTTATAGTAGGAAAATGTTATAAACCACCCAACATAAATACGGAGGAGGAAAAAAGACTTCTTGCTACAGGTGGGAAAAGCGGCCAGCTTAGGGGACATTATTATTATGGGCGACTTTAACTACCCAGAAATAAATTGGAAAGACAGGTCGAGTAGTACCGCTAAGGGAAATGTTTTATTGGATGCCCCAAATGACCACTATTTGCATCAATTTGTTGAAAAGCCAACTAGAAATAATAATAATATCCTGGATTTTCTGATAAGCAACAATGGGAACATTCTTTCTAATATAACCATAAGGGAGACATTAGGGAACAGTGATCACAATATGATCACGTTTGATTTAACCCTTTGAGTGCCAAGTGAATTTGTTAAAGTTGTTGTGAAAATTGTCAAGCAAACATTTTTATTCATCATAATGACCTGTAATGTTTACCTTTTATAGGGAATATAATATTTTTTTACACATTTTTTATTTGAACTCATATAACAAATGTGAGAGATGCTTGTATTTTTAGCCAATGTTTTGCATATCTCTCAGAGATGTTGGCACTTATATTTTGTGCATCTCTCACAGAGATGTTGACACTCAAAGGGATACATTTTAACAAAGATAATGGTACTTGTGGAGTATCACGGCTCCCACGACCTGCATCGTATGCAGATCGTATGCTAAAAATCGCATCGCATGCGATCAAATCGCATGTGATGCGATGCGATCGCACCCGATTTTGCATTGAAATGCATCAGAATGCATTGAAATGTGTATTAAACTTGTGAAATGCCCCCAAATGCAATTTTTCATAGTGCACCACCCCCACTATCAACGTCAACCCGAAGCGTGGCGAGCACAGCGAGCCCGCGAGGGGCGGCGGTACGCGTCCTACGACCTTTTCATACCCCCACTATCCACGTCGGCGTGGAGTTGAGAATAGAATAGTGTGGCGAGCGCAGCGAGACACCGAGCCCGAAGCGTGGCGAGCGCAGCGCGCCCCGCGAGGGGACGCGGATACCTTCACAGCTATACGAGTCCCCTCGCGGGCTTCACAGGTATCTGCGTCCCCTCGCGGGGCTCGCTGCGCTCGCCACGCTTCGGGTTGACGTTGATAGTGGGGGTGGTGCACTATGAAAAATGGCATTTAGGGGCATTTCACTACTTTAATACACATTTCAATGCATTCTGATGCATTTTAGTGCAAAATCGGGTGCCATCGCATCGCATCGGATGCCATCGTATGGCATCCGATGCGATCGCATACGATTTTGGAGCTAAAATGCTCAAAAATCGGTAAAACATCGTATCGCATCGTATGCCATCGTATGCCACTACATATGGCATACGATGCCATGCGATGGCATACGATTTTTGTGCAAAAATGCTCAAAAATCGGTTAAAACATCGCATCGTATGCCATCGTATGCCACTACATATGGCATACGATGCCATACGATGGGAGCCGTGATACTCCACAAGTACCAAGATAATTATATTGGAGCAACTAGGTCCTTAAATTTCAGGAAAGCAAACTGATACATTTGAGGAGTCCTTAAGCATGAGTCTTCAACCTGTGGCCCTCCAGATGTTGTGAAACTACATGTTCCAGCATGCATTGCCACATTTTTTCCTATAAGAGCATGCACAAACTGTCAGGGCATGCTGGGACATGTAGTTTCACAACATCTGGAGGGCCACAGGTTGAAGACCTGTGTGTTAAGGGATACAAACGGGAAATAATTATTTAGAGGTATGAATACTTCTAAAAGGTGTCAAACTTTAAAACAAAATACTGCAGGAGGGCACTGATAAATTTATTCCTAGGGTAAATAACAGAACAAATGTGAAAAGGTAGCTGAATTTGAAATGGCAACAAAATGGCTACAAAAAGGAGGGCATTCAAAGCGTTTAACCCTCTTCAAGTCCAAGTCAAGTCAGGCTCAACAGCCCTAGCGCTAGTAGTAAATCCAATGGTGAGCTACTTTAAAATAAGAACATTAACATTGTTCAACATTCAATGTAGACCGTTTTTGAATAAAACAAAAATACAATTAATTTAAACATTTAAACCAGACTGAATTGAAATTTTTTGGGGGGACTGTCAACGATTAAACAAGATGGGACACCCGTATCATCTGCCCTACATAATGAATGTGATAAGAAATGTAAAAATACAATCAATATAGCTAAATTAGAGACAGAACAAAAAATAGCTTCAGATTGCAAATCTAATCCCAAAAAATGATATAATTATATAATCGAGAAACGGTTAAGGAAGGAAAATATTGGCCCACTAAAAAATTAGCAGGGTACCCTGGTAATAGAAGAAACAGAGAAAGTGGGAATATTCAATTGATTTTTTGCTTTGGTATTTACATGGGAAAAATATTCAGAGATCTCCCAGAGATTGACTTTTCAACTCAGAACGGGGATATACAATATAGTCGCATACATCAGTGTCAATGCATCTGAGAGCTATGGAGATCGTCTGAGGGCGAGGTAATACTCGGTGCAAGTTACATCACCACTACTAAAGCCAGATAAATACAAAGGTTGCACTGTTTACCTATACACACTTAATTGTGGAAATAAATAATCTCCATGTTTTGCTCATGATCGGTGATTATGACATTCAAGTCTACATGGATATATTAAATTTATCCACACTCTATACCTCTAGGGCAATAACGGATTCATCATTTCCAATTCATGTTGATTGAACAATCTGGAGTTCAAACAAAACACCTATTAACATTGGACTGGCTTTATAATGATTGCATACATATGTGTATGAAAGTAACCACGTTGGTCTTAATTTATTCTTATCTTTGCAAGCTATAAAAGGGGCTGTTTATTTACAATATATGTTTTATTTTATTAATAAAATCAGAATTATTGTTTTTTAACTAGAGCAGTCTCTGTGTCTTAACAGTTGCGACCTAGTAAACTATTTGGGAGCTGCTATCTAGTTAAGGCATTACATTTAATTGCCTATACCTATAAGTAAACTGTATAGACAGTACATTATATTAGTGCAATTAGGGTGCAATTCATTTCAATTGGTTGAATCTGGTCCGCACTGTAATATTTTTTTAGTCTCCTTTGTAAAGCGCAACGGAATATGCTGCGATATATAAGAAACTGTTAATAAAGAAATAAAATAAATAAATAAATAATTGTCTTTTCACTGCAGCTCTGCTAAGAAGAGTATAACAGGGACTCCGAAATTGTTAACTTTGAGCAAGGACGGTGGGAGGTTAAGGATGCTTGTGGAACAATAAGAATGTTCTTTGACAAAGCTAAAAGTGTAAGGCAGTGGTCAGGGAACAGTGGCAAATTATCCCTAATGGGGTAAAATGTTAAATTCTGGGGGGTAATGGACAGTCACACTGCAGAGACACAGTTGAGCATGCATATGAATCTATATGCATGCCTGGCTGTGTCTCGGCAGCGCAACCGTCCATTACCCCCAGGAATTTTATTTCATTGCATATAGAATCTATATATCGATTCTATATGCATGCACGGCTGTGTGTATTACAGTACTGTAGTATACAAAGACCTGACGCAGTGCAGTGCATCAGGCCCAAGCTTCGCTGTGTGATGTCCTGGGCCCCGTATCCAAGTCTGCCTGCTTCTTCAGTTGAGTTGACTTGTTGTTGCGCCATATCGGCAGAGTGCAGTCTGCACTGCCGCGCCAAATTTCTTTGCCTGGTTCTAGGCTCCTGTCAGGGTATACCCATCTCTAGTCTATCGGAAAAGAATTGCACAGACTGTCACTATATTATCTTAAAATACTTACACGAATAGTTGCCTGGATGTCACATTATCAATGGCTATACCACACACAGCCTGGCAGCCATTGATGATGATGATTATGATTACATGTATGGCTGTGTGTGGTACAAGTTTTGTACCACATACAGCCATATATGGTAATCATCATCATCATCATCATCAATTGCTGCCAGGCTGTGTACTGTACTAGCAGGGTATACCATCAATTTCTGGGGGTAGTATATGATTTCCTTCCTTTCAAATCAAAGGGGGTAACTTTGGCATATCTAAATATATTTTGGGGTAAAAGGTAAAAAAGTTCCCTGGCCTAAGAGGTACATATATGGGGATAGATAGATACTATGGAACCCATAGTGAGAATAGTAGGATTGGGGTCAAGAATCAATTTGGGGGAGGGGGGGGGAGGACATAGTTACAGGCAATGTCCGGGGTACTAATAAGGGTAATATTGTGGGTAATTCAAAGGGTGCTCTAGGAATATGTAATATGTTATGTAATAACAGTAATCTTACCTCATTAAAGCTCTTAGGTACAGATGACCTTAGGGTATGGGAAGGAGTTAACGACATAGGAAGAAGTTTCAAAACTGTAAATAGGTCGGACAGTGGGAATGGTGGGGAGGCCTGTAGAGAGTCTACTAGGAGGGAGGTGGGTACAAGGAAGTTAGGAAGGAATTCAAATAAGTCCAGAGGAGAAATTCAACACAATGTTAGGGACGCAAATAAAAATAAACATAAATTAAAATGCCTACTGGCTAATGCAAGAAGCTTAGCAGGTAAAATCGGGGAACTTGAAACTGTGGTCACTAGAGGCGATTATGACATTATTGGTATTACAGAAACATGGTGTAACGAGTCGCACAATTGGGCATTATGCATGGAGGGATATACACTCTACAGAAAAGACAGGGAAAATAGAAAGGCCTGGGGGGGGGGGGGGTGTGCCTATATGTAAAAAAATTACTTAACATCATGTGAGAAAGAAATGAGCACAGGTACAGAGGAAGACTACACGGAGGCCGTGTGGGCAGAGATAACCGACAATAACAAAAAACCTAATAACAGAATTTTAATAGGGGTATGCTATAGACCACCAAACATAAACGAAGGGGATGAGTCTCTTCTTTTAAACCAAATCAAACAGTCATCAGATCAGGGTCAGGTATTAATTATGGGTGATTTTAATTTACCTGATATTGATTGGAAAATTGAAACATGTAAAACAGCAAGAAGCAGTGGGTTCCTAAGCTTACTTAAAGACCGGTTTACCACACAAACAGTAGAAGCTCCAACTTGTAATAAGGCATTATTGGATTTGGTTTTAACAAATAATATAGATTTAGTTTCAAACACAAAAGTAATTGAACACCTAGGGAACAGTGACCACAATATGGTTTCACTGGAAATCAACTTCAGTAAATTACATCACAAAGGATCGACAAAAATACTAAACTTCAGAAAAGCTAACTTCAAATTATTCAGAGAAGCCCTAAAAAGAATTGTGAGGGAAACAGTTTTTGAGGGGATAAATTCTGAGGAAATGTGGGATACTAAAGTAACTAAGGGTAAATTCAATAAAAAAAAGCCACCATGGTTGGACAAAAAAGTTAGGTCAGCTATCAAAAATAAAGCAAGAGCATTTAAATTCTATAAAAATAACTTAAATGATAAATAGTAAACGTATAATTAAGGACAACATAGGCCCACTAACCGATATCAATGGAAAAAGTTATACGGAGGACAAGGGAAAAGCCGAACTGTTAAATGAGTTCTTCTTATCAGTGTTTACTAAGGGAGAGCAGACTGTGGAACACACACATACCACAAATGGGATGAACAAGCCGGACCTCAATATTGAATTCTCTACTAAGGAAATAATATTGAGGCTCAGCAAAATCAAAATAAATAAATCACCTGGGCCAGATGGGATTCATCCTAGGGTACTAATGGAATTAAGGGAGGAATTAGCTTACCCTCTACATTATATCTTTGATAATTCACTATCATCAGGAAAGGTACCAAAAGACTGGAGAATAGCAGAGGTAGTGCCATTATTCAAAAAAGGAAAAAAGGAGGATCCCGCTAATTACAGACCTGTTAACATCAATAGTGGGTAAACTATTTGAAGGATTTTTAAGAGATGGTATCCAGGAATATATAGAACTTCATAGTTTACTCAGTAATAACCAGCATGGGTTCGTGAAAAATCGTTCATGCCAAACTAATCTACTTGATTTCTATGAAAAGGTTAGCAAAAACCTTGATAATGGAAAAGCTGTAGATGTGATTTTCCTAGATTTTGCTAAAGCCTTCGACACAGTACCACACAAGAGGTTGATAAATAAAATGGAGGACATGGGATTAGGAGCAAATATCTGTAGATGGGTAGGGAACTGGCTGTGTAATAGAGAACAAAGAGTGGTCGTGAACAGTGCCGTATCTAATATGATACCAGTACTAAGTGGAGTGCCACAGGGTTCGGTTCTTGGGCCCATTTTATTTAACATTTTTATTAACGATATTGGGATGGGGTTACTCAGCAATTTATCCATCTTTGCGGACGATACAAAACTGAGCAGAGTTATTAAATCATCACAAGATGTCACCAAGCTTCAAAATGATCTTGACAATCTAGATGAGTGGGCAAAAAAGTGGAAGATGAGGTTCAATGTGAACAAATGCAAGGTCATGCTCCTTGGGAGACATAACCAGTGTGCTAGTTATAACCTAAGTGGGGATGAATTGGGTAAATCAGTATTAGAAAAGGATCTAGGAGTCCAAATAGACAACAAACTGGGGTGTAGTGCTCAATGTAATATAGCAACAAAAAAGGTCAACAAAATTCTTGCATGTATTAAAAGGGGCATTGAAACTAGGGACTCAAAAGTAATTATGCCTCTGTACAAATCATTGGTTAGACCGCACCTCGAATACGCAGTACAGTTCTGGGCCCCGCACTATAAAAAGGACATCATAGAATTAGAAAAAATCCAAAGAAGAGCAACAAAGCTTATTAGGGGAATGGAGAATTTAAACTATGAGAAAAGATTAAACAATTTGGGACTATTTAAACTAGAGCAAAGACGTTTAAGGGGTGATATGCTCAATATGTATAAATATATCAGGGGCCAATATAAGGAACTGTCAAACACCCTTTTTTTCTACTAGAAAGGAATCTAGGATGCGAGGGCACGAGTTTAGATTAGAAGAAAAAGATTTTGTTCATCTATAAGAAAAAAAATTCTTTACAGTCAGAGCAGTCAAACTTTGGAACTCTCTTCCTGGAGAAGTGGTGTCAGCAGACACTATAAATATGTTTAAAATAAGGTTGGATAAACATTTATTGGTTAAAAACATCCATGGGTACGAATAAGTAACAAATTCTGTCTTTAAAATATCATAACATACTATACAACAAGGGATAAGCTACTATAAACATAGGTTGAACTAGATGGACGCAAGTCTTTATTCAGCCTCACCTACTACAGTATGTAACTATATATGTGAAATCAAGTATGAACTATAAATATCAAAGGGCTACCTGGTGCCAGACCCCTGAAGAAACACTTGCTGGTGACAGTGAATTTGTATTATTACCTGTGAGTGCCGATGTAACCAACATCACGGGCAGTTGTCCTGGTCTAACGTCACTATGGGCTTCCTAGTTTTGACACCTTATAATAAGTACAATAAATATATAATTGCCTAATAAACTTTATCACACGACAAATCCACACACAAAATTACACTGTGTATTGTTTATTGAATGTTACATTACAAGAAACAGTATCATTTAGCCTGGGTCCATGATGAAGTTATATGCTGTCTGCTTCTTGTGGGTAGACTGTATGTACTGGTTGTCTCAGGGGACACAGTGTGTGATGTCTTCAGATACTGATTCTTTATTCGTGAGATTCTTCTTTTTCAAATCCTGTGACAAAAAGAGTTAAATCCTAGTATGTCATAAAAGGGCACAATACATTGACAAAGATGCGTGGACCCTTGTTCTTGTTTTGGGTTTGGTTTTGGATATTAAGATTGATACACACTGTGAGATTATATTTTTAATCTTACTGGTTGGAAAGAAAATCTGGTAATTCCTGTGAGCAAATGATAATTGACCATTTACGCCCAAACATGGAAAACAGACAAAAATGATCATTCAGACAAATTGGTTGAAGAATTTTGATTAAACCAATTTAAGTAAATTAGTGTTTTTTGTACATTTAATAGCTTTTGGGAGCAAATGGTTGGTTGTAATTTGTTCCCAGACATTAACAGATTTTGTTCCAACCAGCCAGATTGGAAAGATAATCTTATAGTGTGTATCCATCTTAAATTTCTCTAAAAATGTATAAAAATTGCAGAAAACCATGAAACTTATATAGATGTGAAACTTAATAGATGTGTTTTTATGGTACTTGTTTCCTAGCACGGCCACACCGATTTGCATCGGGGTGATCGTGTCGGAAAAATCGCGTCGGTCGCATCGCATGCAACCAAATCGCATGCGATGCGACCGACGTGATCGACCCGATTTTTACATTAAATCAAATGTGAATAGGGCCCCTGGGACCCTATTTTACATTGGATTCAATGTAAACTATTCCCCAGACCCCCAATTGTAACCCCTCAACGCCACCCCACGATTGACGGCAACCCTAAGCGTGGCGAGCGCAGCGAGCCCGCGAGAGGCGGCGGTGCGTGTCCTCCGACCTTTTCATACCCCTACTATCCACATCGGCGTGGAGTTGAGAATATAAAGTGTGGCGAGCGCAGCAAGCCCCGCGAGGGGACGCGTATAACTTCACAGGTATACGCATCCCCTCACGGGGCTCGCTGCGCTCGACACGCTTCGGGCTCGGTGGCTCGCTGCGCTCGACATACTTTATATTCTCAACTCGACGTGGATAGTAGGGGTATGAAAAGGTCGGAGGACGCGCACCGCCGCCCCTCGCGGGCTCGCTGCACTCGCCACGCTTCGGATTGGCGTCTATCGTGGGGTGACGCTCACAATGGGCTTATTGGCCCATTTCACATTGTTTCCTATGTAAAATGGACTTAATCAAGTCCATCTCATCTTGTGCCATTATAATGGCACAAGACCGACGCCATGCTCCCGATTTCAATGTTAAAAATATTTTAACATTGAAGCCTATGGCAAAATCGCGGGCATCGCGTCGGTCGCGTCGGGGGCCAATATTAATGCACGTGACCGACGCGATGCCCCCTGATTTTGCCTTTGCCGGCAAAATGGACCTGATTTCAAAGGAAATCGGGTCCATCGCGGGCATCGTGTACCTTAACTTAAAGGTACACGATGCCCGCGATTGTGGCCAGGCTAGGAAACAAGTACCGTTTTTATTACTACAGTATTAGGAACATCAACAGCATTAGCTTCCAGACATTTCTAGTAAATTACTCCCACCTCAACATACAGTACACTCTCTTGTGTGAAATATCACCAGAAATAGAGAGGAACTTACATGCGATCCAAACCTAAACTTCAATTTATACATCTAATTTCCGAACTCGAGGTAAGAGCTGTCTTGGGATTCGGTTCACTCAGCTCCACAAAGTGATCTGAGCTGGTTTTACTTAGATACCCTAAATTTGCGTAAGTTCAGTTTAAAAAAAACCTGTTCTTCCCTAATAAATAGTCATGAAAAATATCAGCTGAAGGAGCAGAAGATTAGAACTTCGTGACAGGGATGATCACAATATTAAATATAAGTTAGACAAACCTTGGAAGAAACACCACTTGGACTGAGAAATACTGGAATCGTAGCAGCAGCCTTTCTGTTCACACTGCTCCCTGGTAATACCTGGATGCCCACAATCTGCCCTCTCGGACACACCGACTTTGCAGTGGCCTTTCACTGGGAGAGATACATGCAGAAGTCATTGCTAATATAAAAGCATTGGAACATCATAACTACTATTTACAGGTCATACAGTAGATTCAGTTTATTGTTTTTATAATGTACAAAAAGAGGCTTATTTATTTATTTATGCCGCATATCCCACCAAATAAAAAGCCTTTTTGGTGGCTACAAGCTAACATCAATTATCACCCCCAATTTATGAAGGAGGAATTGCCGCAGATATCTCCAAATATGCCAGAGTCCTTCCATTTCTCAGAGCAGCCATAGCTCCTAATAGTTTCTATGGGGGCTGCAAAGCTGTCAGGTTTACCAAGCATTGAGTTTGGCCCTGACAGCTAACATCATCTGAAGATGCCATTGGCCTCTTAAGCTCATGGGTAACATTCTACAGAAAAGACTAGATGGTTCCTCCAAAACCTTTTAAAATCTCTATCCCCGCATGTGTATATATAGTAACTACATCAAATTGAATGTATTTTTTTTTTTGTATTGCCACAATTACAAATATAGGTTCTGAAACCCGAATATTAATAAAAATGTTCCTTAGGGATAAATATAATGGAGCGCAATTTGCTAGAAAGAAGTTGTTGGTAGATCGGTCCTGATTCAGAGAAGTATTCTAACTTTCTGCCTCTTTGAGAAAGCCGCTCTGAGAGCGGAGAAACGCATTCAATTGCAGGTGATGTAACATTGTGGAACCCTCCAACCGCTGTTTTCCCACTGAACAAATCAAGTGGGGCGACATTGAATGCGAGAATGGCTCTTTGACATCAAGCCACCGCAGCGATAGACGGGAGCACCGATCACCAGCGGAAAGGAGTGTGCAGCACACCGTACACATCCCCAACTCGAACGAGCTCCAGCATGCCGAGCTGCCAGCGAAACACACAGGGCATCAGCGCTGATACTGAGAGTGAGTCTGATACTTAAAAGACCAAGGGTATGTGTGACTTAATCCCAAAACTCAATTGTCTGTGCTTTGAGATTCAAAAAGTAAACAATTAGATCCATATTCACATGAACTACCTAAATAAATTATGCGGAGCATAAGAAGACTTATCCCCTGCAAAGCAACAATCTATATTCATATACAGCACAGCATTGCCTATGGACTCGTTCCAATATGTCTGGCCTTGCAAATAATTAACCCCAGGGTTAATAAGCCAGCCAGCTGATCACACAAATATAGCAACCTTACATCCTTTTGCCATTCTGAAGCCCCATTACTGCCTCAGACACGCAAAAGCATAATACACGATTACAGCGGGTATTGGGAGAAAGGACCTAATAGGATATCCCGGGACTCACCTATTAGAAGGGGTGTAGCACTACTACTAATAGGATATGGCCCTTATTGGAAATCTTAGTAATCACAATATTAAGTGTTTAGGATTCACAATCACTGGTGAATTCTGTTCCAACTCACTGTGAAAACTGCACATCTCTAAAACCATCTTCAGTACAGGTAAAATCACTATATTGAGATATAAGTGTCCTTACTTGCATTGCAGGGAGAGTTATACTCTTCTACGTCATGTACATCTAGAACAGAAAACACAAGACATTATACCTGATTAATGGAGGAACTTGTTAGTAGAATTATTCTAGGTATACATTCATAATACTGACGTTCAGAATCTCAACATAGAAAGACTGTGTACATACAATATGTCAACATCCACAAGACTTATGTAAATTTTGTGAATGTTGACAATAGAATTTTAACAGCCATTTTTTAAAATGACTTTAGGGATAGGTTTAGGGTTAGTTTATAGATAGGATTAGGGTTAAGTTTAGTGTCTGGGCTTGGTTTATGGATAGGGTCAGGTTTAGGATAGGAGTTAGGGTTAATGCTAAAAATAGGATTATGGTTAGGTTTACAGTTCTGACTAGGGTTAGGGATAAATTTAGGATACGATTAGGGCTAGGGTTAACAGTATGATTAGGCAAAGGCACCTCTGGAATGGACAGCCATATGCTTGTCATGCCGCTTTTCAAAATGTATATTATGTCAACATTGTGAAGGTCAACATGTGACATGTTGACCTCACATCCATGTCAAAATTCTGAATGTCTAAAACTTTTATCACACATCCTCACTTCTGTATTATAAATATTACTGCTTATGAATTTTATCAGGGCAAACCAAATTAATTAAACATAAAAGGGTTCAAGATAAACATGCAAATAAGCCAGGCTATTACTAGAACACATACTTCTAGTAAAAGACAAGTCAGACTTCAGAAACATGACTTTGTCCACAATTTGAACAATAAGTACATGTATGTTATGTGTGTATTTCTACCTACCTGGAACATAATAGTCATAAACTGCGACATTTGCCGGGTGTAGATTTTTCACGTGTTTTTCTTCATTGAGCACAAGAACAAAGTGTTCATCTGTGTGAGTGAGCTGTGGATGAACAGAGCAAGTCACTGAATTTAATCTGGGAACCAGAAATGTGAAGTGCAAATGTCGTAAAATGCCAGGGTGGATCTGCATGGCCATTATGTGTGGGGTCATGTCTTTCTATTGACTGTACAGTAGGTTCTTGTGTTTGAGTTCTTGCTTCACAAAGGTGCCATTAGGTCACAGTACCCAGAGGGAAGCCATGAAACAAGTTCACATAATGGTCCTCTATAAAGTACACTACTAAGAAGAGATAGAGCACTTGTACAGTGTATAGTGAAGGTCTGTTTCTTGTTGGGAGCAGCTTAGGTTTGGATAAGGGATGTGGAACATCAGGGCCGGCGGAACCCGCTCAGCAAGGGATGCAAAGCAGGGAGGCGCCAGCCAGCAGAGGTGCTCTCCCTGCTCTGCACCCTGCCCCTGTCGGCTGCCGCTGCCTGTGACACTGTCTGACAGACAGCGGCGTGGGCAACAAGAAGCACCCACCTGAATTTGGGGAAGGGTGAGTGTCGGAGGAGGCTCTGGGGTTACTGCTAACTGCAGTACTAACAGGAGCCAATAGATGCCTCCATCTCAGTGTGGAGCTCTGCATGAGAGAGATGGCCCGGGAGCCGACAGAGGAGCTGGCCTGGCTGAGTGAGTTTGTTTTTATTTGTGTCTATCTATCTATCTATCTATCTATCTATTATCTCACTATCTCTGTCTATATCTAATCTCTGTCTGCCTGTGTCCCTCTCTCTCTCTCCATATATCTTTATCTCTGTCTGAATCTATCTATCTATCTATCTATCTATCTATCTATCTATCTATCTATCTATCATCTGTCTCTTTCTCTCTCTCTGTCAGTCTTTATCTATCTATCTATCTATCTATCTATCTATCTATCTATCTATCTATCTATCTATCTATCTATCTATCTATCTATCTATCTATCTATCATCTCTCTCTCTCATCTATCTCCGTATGTCTATCTGTCTAATATCTGTCAGTCTGTTTATTTATCTAACTATCTGATGAACCTCCTCTTATGCCGCCCATACACGGTGCGATGTGCACCATGCATTTTAAACTATATTACATTGCATCTATTTCAAAACACATACGATGGGCTCTTGCACCACACGTTTTGAACTAGATGCGATGCAATCTAGTTCAAAAAGTACCTGCAGCACATACTTCATGTGCTGTGCCATGTGATGTGCGCTGGAGCACGAATCTCATTGCACCTCCCCGTCACACCGTGTATGAGTGGCAATAGTGCTCAGTTATTTTAAAAAAAGGGGAAAACAGGAAGGTTACGTAAAGACCTGTGCTGCCCGGATGCTAAAAATATACTCACATAACCGAAATAAAACAGAAATATACTGTATAGTGCAGTGATTTTCAACCTTTTTTCCTTGCGGCACACTAAATAAGATTTTAAAATTGCCAAGGCACACCATGAGATCCCCACAGTGCAAAACACATTGGCCCCCACAGGAAATAAAACAAACCTATTGGCCCCCATATAAAAAACAATCACACTAGTCCCCACAGGTAACAAAAATAAAATACATTGGCCCTTTACATGAAAAGAAGAGACCAGTAAATAACAGTTGAACTGGTGGTGGCTTTAAACTGGTTTGGGCATCTCTAGATCTGGGGGCACACTTGAGAACAGCTCAAGGCACACTAGTGTGCCACGGCACAGTGGTTGAAAAACACTGGTATAGTGCAATACAGTGAAGTAAAAAAAATGGACTGGTGAATACTATTGCAACCACCCATAGCTAGGTGAAAATAGACCTTAAAGGTGTATCTTTTAGGAGTTCCCTCTGGCAGTGTCTCCTATCGTGTGGTTCCAATTCACGCTGTACATCAGATTATGAAGATACACCTTTAAGGCCTATTTGCAACCAGCTAAGGGTTATAGGGCAATCGCATCCACCAGTCCACCTTTTTTTTACTTTACTGTATTTCTGTTTTATTTCAATTACTTAAGATATAGGAGTATACCTGTTACCATCCGGGCAGCACAGGTCATATGTATACGATACACTGTGACGCCTGGCAATGCATGTGGAATTATCACCACCAATATTTAAGTTTCAGTGTTTTAAGTAACTTTCCTCTTTTCCCATTTTTGATAAATAAGTGAACAATGGAAGGGAGTTCATGAGATTTTTGTATTTAGGATATATGTGCTAGGTGAAACATACTCGATTTAGTCTATTGTAGCTGCTCCTGTGAGCGCAGCTAGGTTTATCAACTTGTTATTTTTATTATTTATATATCTGCCTGTCTATATTCATCCATTTAATTTGGGAGTGTATTCACACACACACACACACACACACAAACATTTGTCATCCATTGCAATCCTGGGGAAGGGTACTCTAACAAATTGTCCCTTTATGGACTATGGAAGGGAGGGCGCAAAATTTTAGTTTGCGGGAGGGCGCAAAATTTTAGTTTGCAGGAGGGTGCTAGACACCCTAGCACCGGCCCTGTGGAACATAAAACCTCAGTCATCAATATAGTCTTTATTTATTTGCAAATATGCTACAGTACTCTCCTGCTTTCTGATAACGTCATGCAACATACAGTATCTATGAAACTGATTAGAAAGCAGAATGGTTTCCGTATGTATGCATGCGTATTATTTCTGATCCTTTGGTAGACTTCATACATCGTTATTGTCTGTTATCTACCCGACATATCCCAATGTACAGAATCTGTCCGCTGGCGATCGCCGGTGGAGAGGCGCTCCATCTCACTGAGATGCGTGTGCATCTCACACGCACGCGCGTCTCAGTTTCCCGTCGTGGGGGGACGGGAACCCTGTCCGTCTCCACTTCAGGGAGACGGACAGGGTTAGGGGGGAGGGGCGGCAAGGCGGCGGGGACCCGGGGCGACCGTCAGCGAGGCGGCGGGGACCCGGGGCGACCGTCGGCGAGGCGGCGGGGTGACCCAAGGGAAGCCCCGTTGTAAGGCGACGCGCGCGCACCTCGTGCGCGCGTGTCCCCTTGCGTCCCCATATGGCGGCTGGCGGGGGATGGCGGATGGCGTATCTTCCGCCATCCCCTGCAAAGATTAGACCCGCTCCATCTGTAGCATGTTTCATGTATAAGGCGAGTTTATGGGGTTTTATTTGCGACAAATGGACACATTCTTACTGCATATCATAGAATCACTACACAACTTATATTTTATGGATTTGTAGCGGATTTATTTCCATGTAAACATATGTTTTGATGTGTAAATACAGCCAAGTATTTAGAATAGACTGATACATTCCTTACCTTGTCCAAGTAAATGGTGACATTACTTTCTGACACCTCTGTTCTTTTCACTAAAGGATTTTTCTCCAACTGCAGGAAGTAAAACAACAACAACATGAATATGCAAAATGTGAGAGAGAGAGGATAATAATAGCCTTCTTGTCTAATGATGCTGATCATATTAAATATATTGGGCTTAATTCAGCATCAGTCGCAATTTTCTTGAAAAACACCCTGCCAATGCCGTTTCTAGGCCATGTGTATGTGCGCTGAATGCACGGCGCATGGGCAAAAGTGCTAAAATCACCTAATAGCGATCTTCCCACTTTTACAATCAGTGCTGAATTGGGCCCATTGTATTATAGCAGTACAATTGATAATGTACAGATTGTACCTCACTGCTGTCACTCTAATGATAGCAGTAAGTTACAGGTAAATACAAATGTATGGAAGCTCTACTTGAAGAGCAACTATTTTCCACATACAGTAGAGGAGTGTTGCTCAGGGTTAACCTTCGCACTGGTATTAATAAATGATAAAGTTTGTAAACCTGGAGTAAAGTCGAAATATCAGAATATATCAATTTTGATTAAAAATTTGTATCAAGTGGAGTATGGATCCACATTACAAATTCAAATAATTTAAAATAATCAGAAAACAAATTGATATCCTATGAAATGGATTGCCTCTTTTTTTTTGCTGGAGCTTTGGCAGAATTTTGTTTGTAGGTCTGTGCTGAAAAGTATGGCTGACATTGTGGAAATTATGACAGCGAGACCAATGGTGTCACTATGATTGTCACACAGTGCAAATTGGATCTCTTGGCATGTTGCATCATAGACAATGGGGCATGAGTTCATGATTCCCCCATCTTCATCAATCTCAGGGCATGCCCAGCATATCTGCAGATGATGACCCCAGAAACTATACCCACCCTGGACATTGACTCCTTAGGTGGAGTGTAATAGTATGCCGAAAATTTTGTATTACAGATACACCAGCCTAGACAGTTATAGGCCTAGACCTGCAAGTGTCCCTTTGGCTGTGTTTTTGCCCCTCTTGGATTTTACAGCTACCAGCCTGGTGGTAATAATTCTAAGAAATAATATACTTAGGAGTCTATTTATCAAAGACTCTATGTGGGAACACCTGTTTTGTGAGTGTGGTTGGTTGTACCCAAAACATTAATATACCCCCAATATTTATGCACAGGGGACCACAGATGACAAGGGCAATATCTGCTGTGATCCCCATTTTTGATTGCAAAATTAGGGGCTGCTAAAATGACAAGTGCCCTCCTACATCTAAATTTAGCACCAGTGTCGTAACTACCAGATTTGTGCTCCACCCCCTCCCCCTCTGAAAATTTCGGCAGCGCCCCACTCCAAGTTAAGTTTACCTCCTCACTAAAGTAACAACTGCCCCCGTGCCTTACCCCTCCACACACCGCTTCTGCAGTAGTAGGGACCCGCAGAAGGCTGCCGCCTCCTCTAGCATCCTCAAAATTGTCTGCTGTATGAATATTGACGCTTGTATATTGTGTGTGACTGAACCTGTATACAGAGCAGAACAGCTCAGTAGTTCTGTTAGTATATATATTCTAAAGTAGTTCTGTTAGTATATATATTCAGAGGCAGAGTCACACACAGATATAAAAGTGTTGCCAATTATGAACCTGCACAGTCTCCCTGTGTGTCCTACTTGCATTGTGTTGTGACACATGCATTTATTTTTTCACCAAATAGACACAAAACAGATGCCCAGTTCTAGAACAGTCTCTCAGGACCTGGCACACAGGAAGGGGCTGCCTATGGACACATCTGTAATACCATCTTCCAGATTTCAGATGGTGATAGACATTATAGCCTATAGATCACAATATTTACCAGTAGGGTATCTGTAGGATCCTTCCCTGGCAATGGCCTCATGCACATTTATGGTCTGATAAGGACACAGGGGCATTATTGTGGGCAGCCCCAGACCAAGAGATAAATGGATCACACTAGTTCTTATTTCATCTTTGTGCATTGAAGGCCCGGACTGTCTTTCCATGATTTTGTGCATAAAGCTCAATAATTCAAAAATATGCCCATGATAGCCCGGTTTCCTTCATTTGCCTAAGCTGTCAGACTTGGTTCCAGTTTCACCAAAACACAGAATTAATTCTAACTCTGCAGACCTACAGTACAACATTTGAAGAGCTATATAATAGTTTATTAAATGCCATTTCCTACCTTTTTAATACTCTTCTTATCAGGCACAAATCCTGACAGAAACTCCACCACAACCAGTGCCATGTTAGTCTCCTCCCTCTTTCCTGTGTATCTAGAACAGGATGGAAGAATAAAGTGAGGGAGCTCCAGGTTCCGGTACTTGTTTCCTAGCATGTGATTTTATAGCGTGCGATGCCATGCCATTAGCTATACACTTGTATGAAATACAATGATGTTTTACTGACCCCCCCACTAACTACGCCACCCCGAAGCGTGGCAAGGGGCGGCAGAACACCTCCTCTCAACGTTTTCATACCCCCACTATCCACGTAGGCGTGGAGTTGATATTGTATAGTGTGGCGAGCACAGCGAGCCACCGAGCCCGTAGCGTGGTGAGCGTAGTGAGCAATACATGTAAAGTAATCCACGTTCCCCTCGCAGGGCTCACTGCTCGGGCTCGTTGGCTTGCTGCGCTCGCCACACTATATACTCCACGCAGACGTGGATAAAGGGGGTATGAAAAGGTCGGGAGGACGCGTTCCGCCACTGCTCGCCACGCTTCAGGGTGTCATGGATAGTGGAGGGGTCAGTGAAACCTCATTGTATGTCATACAAGTGTATAGCTAATGGCATGGCATGGCACCCTATAAAATCGCATGCAATTTTGCAGGAGGTGCAATGCGATCCCCTGGAGCCAACAGAGCAGTGAATAAATTACATTAAAAAAATTGCATTGCGCGGCACTAAAATGGCCCTTGAGATGCAATGCGAGGCGATTTTACTACGGAGAATAGACCTTTACGCTTACAGCATACTGGGCGCCCTGCTAGGAAACAAGTACCCAGGTTCCTTAGCATAGTGTATCAAAAATGGTCAAACTTAGACTATTATGACATTTTCCACTCTGGTCTTGCTTGGTCTCACTTCACACACTTAGCATATGGGAATGCCCAGTGTTTCATGGACGTTCCCATGAGAACGCTGGGCATTCTGTTGCTAATAGGGCCATGATGGACATGCTGGGGGTGGACAGCTGACATCACTGGATGTCAGCTGCCTGCCCACATTCCCAGAGCTTCCACACATATATACGGTTGCTCAGAGCAACTTTACATATGCGTGCACCTTCCACATCTTTCGATGGTCGGCGACCATTGAAAGATGTAGGAGGGTCCCAGTGGCATGCGAATGGATGTTTATGTGAAACATTCATTTGCATGCTGTGTGAAGGAATTTGCCTTGTGAATGGTGGGCCGTCATACCACCATTTGCAAGGAGGTATATGGTTGACTCACAAGGATGCAAATTGGCATCTGAGAGCATCAACCAGAATAATATCCTATATGCGGCCAGGAAATAAGAACATTTTATTTCTGGACACTGTGGTCTGAAGACAGTAGCTCACATTCGATCACATAGTATCCTGTTCTAAATTCAAGAAATTGTCTTTGTAATTTTTATTTCTACAGTGACTGTCCTATACAGTATAATGAAGTAAAAGCAGATGTGTCAATGGGTTAGGATTTACAGTGTTATTCTTACCTGACATCCACATGGAGTTCAAACTGTTTTTCTCCTTCATGGGTGCAGACAGCTGGTTGGGTGGTGACATTGACGGAAAAGTGGTCATCGGAATGGTCAGGAATACTGTGATAATGCAGATGTGACTGCAGGCAAATAAATATTGTATCAACAACACCATTTCACATCCAGTTATGGACAAATCATATTTTTTTTTTTAGTTTTTTGTGAAAATAAAACATTTTTACAACCAATTTAGCTATTTTTTTGTAACTCAAAAAACACAAAATAACTAATAACATATATTAAAGTAAATAAAACATTATATAAATGATAATTCATAATACACACAATATTCTGAAAGTTGTCAAAACAATAATATATTTAAAAATGAAATTATATAATTATTCTGTATTAAGGATAAAACAAGTTATTTAAAAATAATAATAATTAAGGCAATTATATACTCAGTATGTTTTACAATGTAAAGAACTAGATATGTATATCAATTATTATGCTACAATTGTGAAAGACTGAAAAAGAAAAAATATTAAAAAAAAGAGTTAGCCACAGAAATGGATTCCCTAGTCAGTTAGATGCAGAACCGTCTTTAACAGAGTAGGGTACAAAATTACTATTTTTTTTTTTTTACAGGGAACTTAAATATATTATACGACAGGTAGAGTCTCCCGTATCCGGAGATCTCTTATCTGAAATATTACAAAAACCATGTTTTTTTTTAGAATATTTCAGATTCCCCCCCCTGCCCTTTTTTCATACTTACCAAGTCCCCCAATGTCTATGGCGGCCTTCAGGATCTTCTTCAGTATCTTCAATGGTCCAAGGAGTGCATTGCGCGGGTGCGCTGGTGATGACATTGGCGCACTTGAAACTAATGCAATGCACCCCTGGGACTGCTGAAGAAGATCCTGAAGGCCGCCGTGGATGCATGGGGATGCCGAGGACATCATGGGACTATCGGTGGGACCAGGTAAGTATGTTTAAAAAAATAATAATCCAAAAACCGTAAAAATCCCTTATCCAAAATGGTTGTGGTCCCCTTACAGTTAATGTAATCAATATCCAATACAACCTCATCTAAATTAATTTGGTTCAAAGAAAAGTATAACCAAACTCCTTGAACTATAAAACATTTTTAAACCTGTAAAAAAAAAAACCATAACAGCAACAGTCTATTAATGTATTAACCTTTTGAGTGCCAATATCTATTTGAGAGATGCGCAAAATATGCGCTAAAAATGCCAGTGTCGCTCACATTCGTTATAGAAATTAAAATAAAAAATGTTCAGTAAAAAAAGATTGTGTCCTATGCAGGGTAACCATTACAGGTCATTATAATGAATAAAAATGTTTCCTTGGCAATTTTTGAGTGCCGACTGAATTTGTCCAAATAGGTGTGAAAATGATCAAGCAAACATTTGTATTCATCATAATATCCTGTAATATTTAACTTATAAAGGAAATATAGTATTTTTTTACACAAGTATTTTTATTTGAATTGACATAACATAACAAATGTGAGCGACGCTGGCATTTTTGCTGGTATTTTAAACATCTCACAGAGATGTTGGCACTCAAATTAATGTTAATATAACAATATTGCAGTTTTTCATATAAATATATACAACAGTATTATAAATTATAAATATCAAGCATATAGGGTTGACCTGTTTTATGAGTAAATAAAAAAATAACTTAAGAACTTCATAATATTATATATCTTAGTGCATGTCACAGACTTGCTCTTACCTGTTCTATAGAAATCTCATTAAATTTGTCTTACAAACCAAATGCAAAATGTAGGTATTAGATATCATAGAATTAATATTAGTGATAAATACAAGGATTCATTTTCAGCTTGTGGTGCCTTAGAATACAGTGAGTAAAGCACCTTTATGGTGGTGGCACTCTGGTGCTTCCACCACTCAATGTGCATCCTCCACAGGAACCTAATCTGGATTCATGTCATACTGCCACAGAAACACTGTGAGGGTTCTGCCTGTTGTGATCCCTCTGGCAAGTATACACTACACCATTCTGAAGTATTTTCTTTGTCGCATCCTTACCAGCGCCCGATGTGTGCCTTTATAGATAGCTATGACCAATACAGTTTTTATTGCTCTGACTAGACAATCTTCTACTTACTTGTAAATAGACACAGCCTTTTCCAGTGGCAGTTACTGTATATTCCCCAGGGAATTCCGGCAGGTCTACTGTCTGCAGAAGACCACTATGATCTTTGTCCACATGAATTTCTTTGTGGAACCCTGACTTTGACTCAATTGTCACTGTTGCATCTCCTTTCTTGTGCTGTGTGGTTAGGGCATATTTAGCCAGAGCCTGAACAGACACTGTAGCATCCTACAAAACAAAATCCATAATTTTTATTTTAAAATAAAAAGCATAGACATTGAAATTAAATTAATGAAGTTTTTTTTATTTAATATTTGATAATTATTTTTCCCATAATAGGAGATTTTTACTCTTAGAACATTGTTAATAAATGCTCTAAGGTCCTGATTCTGGTTCATTTGCAAAAGCAAATTCTCTCGCTAATGGACAAATCCATGTGCCCTACAGGAGGGACTGATGTAACATGAGCAGAGAGAGTTAGATTTGGGTGGGGTTTTTACTTCAAACTGATATCTATATTTGTGTGTTACTGTATAAAGCAGCCAGTATTTACTCTGCACAGAAACATAATAACAAATCTATCTCTCTCTCTGCAGATGTTACATCTGCCCCCTTGCAGTGCATATGGTTTTGTCCATTAGAGAGAGAATTCGTCTTTGCAAGTGAACCAGAATCAGGACCTAAATTTGTAATGCTCTAATAATCTTGGTTCATTTTACAATTTTGAGTAACCTACAATATTAAAGCTTTTTATGTAGATATAAAGATATTTTACATAGATATTTTGGTACTCTTTACCTAGAAGGGCGCCAGCGATTGAAATCGCGGTCATCGGGGGTAAAAATCACGGTCGTCGCGGTCATCGCGGGTAAATCGGGATGGCCGCGATGCCCGCGATGACCGCGATTTTCCCATAGGGAACAATGTTAAAACGGCAGATTGACCGCGATTTTACTGTTAAATGCCTCAATGGACCCGATTTGGGGCCAAATAGGCCAAATTAACCCTTAAATGTCCCCCCCAATTTTTAACGCCACCCCACGATCCACGCCAACCCGAAGCGTGGCGAGCGCAGCGAGCCCGCGAGGGGCGGCGGTACGCGTCCTCCGACCTTTTCATGCCCTACTATCCACTAGGGCGTGGTGTGAGAATATAATAGTGTGGCGAGCGCAGCGAGCCACCGAGCCCGAAGCGTGGCGAGTGCAGCGAGCCCCGCGAGGGGACGCGGATACCTTCACAGGTAGACGCGTCCCCTCGCGGGCTTCACAGGTGTCCGCCTCGCCACGGACACCTGTGAAGCCCGCGAGGGGACGCGCATAACTGTGAAGGTATCC
This sequence comes from Crinia signifera, assembly GCF_055691185.1. Taxonomy (NCBI): domain Eukaryota; kingdom Metazoa; phylum Chordata; class Amphibia; order Anura; family Myobatrachidae; genus Crinia; species Crinia signifera. The sequence continues at coordinate 255,866,262 of NC_139222.1, forward strand.
GCGTCCCCTCGCCACGCTTCGGGCTCGGTGGCTCGCTGCGCTCGCCACACTATTATATTCTTACACCACGCCCTAGTGGATAGTAGGGCATGAAAAGGTCGGAGGACGCGTACCGCCGCCCCTCGCGGGCTCGCTGCGCTCGCCACGCTTCGGGTTGGCGTGGATCGTGGGGTGGCGTTAAAAATTGGGGGGGACATTTCAGGGTTAATGGGCTCTGTGGCCCATTTAACATTGATTCCTATGGCCAAATCGGGTGGATTGAGCCATTTAACAGTAAAATCGGGTCCATCGCGCCTTTTAACATTGATTCCTATGGGAAATCGGGAGCATCGCGTCGCGGGCATCGCGGGTACATTTATGGCCGGCCGCGACGCGACCGACACGATTTCCATGTTTAACATTGGTTTCAATGGGACGGGCGCCCTTCTAGGTAAAGAGTACCGATATTTTAATACTACTGTACTTTTTTCCAATTTTTACGTAACAAATAAAATACATAATATACTCTAGGCACCATAAATAAGCATATGAGGCAGTTTTGAAATGAATTGTTCTTTTTCTTTTTTTAATAATATTTTATTATGAAATGTTAAGCACATCATACATCTACAACTTACTGATTCACCAATCCCCTAATTCCTAAGTTTGGGGTATTTTCAACAAGTTGGATTTCCCTGATTTGACCATCATAATTTAAAATGATTGTGATTGTCAAATCTCAGAATTTAAATGTAGAAAGTCCTTGGGTCCCCAATGGATCATTGATCGATGGCCACTGGTAGGCTTTTGTGATCACTGAATTGGGTTAGGTCAGCGTTCCTGGGAATAGATTGTCTGATGTATGGGACCATTTACTTTAAAGTGAAAGTTACTGTACACGGTATCTGGACTCATGATATATTGACTCTAGGTCAACAGCCAAAAGCTACACAGGGTCAAATGGTCAACAGTCAAAAGTGGACAGGGTCAAAAGGTCAACATGAGATTATTACAAAATTTTGAACTGACATGTACCGTCAGGCGATATTTCATACCCTATTATCCACTATGGCGTGGTGGTAGAATATAATAGTTTGCCCAGTGCAAAGCATGGCGAGCGTAGCGAGTCATGCGAGGGGACCCCGAACACTTAGACAGTGTCCATGTTGACCTATTTCGACATAGATACCAGAGCTCCTGTAGGGTTGCCGGTCATTGGGGCACCCTACTGCTGTGACCTCCATTGCTGTAAAGTAGGCTGCTGTCCATCGGACACACATATCTGATCACATCTGATCACATTAGTAAAGTTCCTGCACACATTTTCTCCTTTAGTGCAGAGAAAGATGTACAGGGACAGGCAAATCACAGTGAGACCTATGAATATGCCAGCTAAAGCTTGAGTTATTATCACAGGGCTCAGTGCAGAATTTAAAAAAAAAAATTCATACATAGATCCAGATCGCATTTCCCATTATAAGTATGGGAAATGTGATCTGGTTACTTTAAAAAAATGGGAATTAAAGGGTTTGGAGCAATTTTACATAAAAACTGCTGCAAAAGCCATTTAATGCATTCCAGTACTACCAATATAATGTGAAAAGAGTGTGAAAGGGTTTTAAAAATATCTACCAACACCATTAGTTATTAAGTTTCTTGTTTGTAGAGAGTAGCGCATGCTCAATACTCTCAATTTTTACTATTTAACAAAAGTGATGGAGGAAGCACAATAAGTTCATTTTAAACCTGGAGACTGATATATGTTTGCCACCACCAGCGTAAGATAGATTTTAGCATTTGTAATAACTAAGATGTGTAACCTGTGATGATTGGAATCCTGCCCATGGTCTTTGCTGTGTTATAATCCAACGGACGATGTCTGCGCTCTCTGCAACATCTTTCTCAGCAGGTGTCTTCTCAGAAAGCAGAGCCAGAACCACATAGGCAGATGTCTCAGTGTCTCCATGTCTGTATGAGTTTGTTTCCCAATGCTTATATCCCTCTATATGGAGATTAGCAATGAAAATAAGAATAATGGGAGAAATCAATGCTCATTTTACTACACACTAATGGATAATAATGGAAAATTATTTTTTGAAATTAAAAAGGAAAGGAAGTTTCACAGGGAGTGGCATAGTTGAAAGGGGTGTGGCTTCTTAGAGACCCCCCATTTTTATTAATTTGTGGGCATGTCCAGCATACTGCCCCCAGAGATAATGCTGTCATTATCTGGGACAGGAGCCAATTGCCGCAGGAGGCTATCAAACTGCAGCGGCCTCTTTTGACCATGCCTTTGTCCAAACTGAACCAGAGCCAATCAAAAATACTTTCTTGACCTGTACATCTTAAATACTCTGCATACCCGTCTTTATGGCTGTCTTGTCCAAATGCTTCAGTGTTTCCTGTTTTAGTTCAGTCTCTCCTGCCAGAGCGAAGGCATAGGCCAGGAGAGCCTGGGTATAGGGAGATGTAATGCTGTGCCCCTCACTCTTCAAACACTTCACTGCTTTCTCCACAACACTTCCCTAAACAGAGAACATTGTCATTAGGGATAAAGTGCACAAAGGAGGAAAGAGGTGGTTAAAAGGTTCTCCCCAGATACAGACAGCGGAAACGTTATTTGGAAAAAAGGTGGGTGGAGCGCTATGAGCAATAAGTGGTTAACGATATTTTTAGAACATAAAAAATTTATTCTTTAAAAAATGTTGTTAAATTGTGCTATGCACTTGGTTGGTATATAATAATAATAGTAGAAACAACGTTTTGCACAGTAGGTAAATAATTACAAAAATACATTAAAAAGAAAAAATGTACATTGATAAGGAAATAAAAAGTTGTAAAACAAAGGGTCTGATACTTATGGTCAGAAGTCCCGTTTACCCCAGGATGGGGAGACGAAAAATGAAGTTGGAGTGATCCTGGAATTATGCCTCAAACTGTAGGATTTTATGGGAGTCCATGAGACCTTGCCGGATTGTTGTTTTCTGGAGGATGTTGTTATAACCCCTGGTGGAGTGTGGGGAGTCCTCAACAATGATGCGGAATTAGTAATCCTGATTGTGCAGGTAGTGGTTCCCAAATTGGTAGTGTAGCAAATGAGGCCCAGGTATTGCAAGATTGTAGTATTCAGTCTCCAAATAACTGTATTGCAAGTGGGTAATGGGGAGGAATCAGACCATAGATGCCCAATAAAATCAGCAGGTGCTCCCTGACATGTTTCGCCGTCCAACTGACAGCTTTTTCAAAGGTGTAGCACCATGTGCAAAGTCCAGGTTTTTATACCAAACTACAGGAAGTTCACTTAAGCAATCAAGCTTAAGTACCACCCCATTCCTCCTCTCTCTCTCTCTCTCTCTCTCTCTCTTCTTTTATTTAGGTAACTCAAATAACATTTTTTTGCATTGAAATGAACTGGATTGCCTCTGACCAAATCTCATTAATACTACTATGGCTACATACTAATCCTTACTAAAACAAATTGTATAATTTCTCTAAGAAACAAGATAACAACTACAATAACCACATATATATATATTTTATATATTCTTTATGTATTTTCTCCTTTATGATCCTTTTCTGTTTATGTGCACTAACATCCAAGATGCATGCCACGTGCATCACCAGCATGTGTGTGACTGTTGAATATACTCATTCATACATATGCGGGATGCATTCTGTGTGTTAACAATTAAGAACCTGGCATAATAGATGCATATTTATACTGATAATTATTATACATGATACTGTCTAATATACGAATATATCTGCTGGATGCGCTCTCATTCTTGATACAAAAGATAAAAGATAATAAATAAAAAATAAAAAACGACTTAACTAGCTAAACAGCTGCATTTTACTTTATACATAGCTACAATTTTTCTATTAGTCGCTAGTTGCATAACAGAACGTTGTTACTAAGCAACGTTTGACGCGCAAACAGGAAGCTCATTGCGTTCCACACGCTCTGAGACTTCCAGCGCGACCAAGCAACGTTTGACGCGCAAACAGGAAGCTCATTGCGTTCCACACGCTCTGAGACTTCCAGCGCGACTCAGACCAATGAAGCCAGAAGTGATGCGCATGATGCGGGTCATCTGCGTGCCACAGCCCGGAAGTTGATACTAATCAAACGCTCCGGACCCCGGAAATGAGGGTGTAACAGCAGCATCCTTTCGTCTATACCTCTCTGTCTCCCTTAAGCCTTAAGACAGGTATTTACACATTAGTTTGTTAATAGGTCTGCCTCCTATTTGATTTTTAAACATATAATTAAATGGATGATTATATTAAATGTGATATTGTATGTAATTGGTTAATGATTAAGCTTGATTGCTTAAGTGAACTTCCTGTAGTTTGGTATAAAAACCTGGACTTTGCACATGGTGCTACACCTTTGAAAAAGCTGTCAGTTGGACGGCGAAACATGTCAGGGAGCACCTGCTGATTTTATTGGGCATCTATGGTCTGATTCCTCCCCATTACCCACTTGCAATACAGTTATTTGGAGACTGAATACTACAATCTTGCAATACCTGGGCCTCATTTGCTACACTACCAATTTGGGAACCACTACCTGCACAATCAGGATTACTAATTCCGCATCATTGTTGAGGACTCCCCACACTCCACCAGGGGTTATAACAACATCCTCCAGCGTGAAAACAACAATCCGGCAAGGTCTCATGGACTCCCATAAAATCCTACAGTTTGAGGCATAATTCCAGGATCACTCCAACTTCATTTTTCGTCTCCCCATCCTGGGGTAAACGGGACTTCTGACCATAAGTATCAGACCCTTTGTTTTACAACTTTTTATTTCCTTATCAATGTACATTTTTTCTTTTTAATGTATTTTTGTAATTATTTACCTACTGTGCAAAACGTTGTTTCTACTATTATTATTATATACCAACCAAGTGCATAGCACAATTTAACAACATTTTTTAAAGAATAAATTTTTTATGTTCTAAAAATATCGTTAACCACTTATTGCTCATAGCGCTCCACCCACCTTTTTTCCATTTGTAAACTGTACCCGGGGACTGACACCCCCAGTAGGAGCAGCTTGTCAAACCATCCCTGTAGGCGCCCTTTTGCTAGAGGCCATTTGGCCAATAGTTAAACTCCCTTCTTCCTAGGAAACGTTATTTACAGTATTAGTGCAGTGGTTTCTATCACTAAAGCCCCATACACCCTAGGATATAGTAAAATATATCACTCAGAAAGCCCTTTTACTATATCCTCTTGTGTGTGCACTCAATATTATTAAAGATTATAGCTCCCATGCACCGCTAATATCAACTGCTATCGGTGGAACGTGCAGGTCAATTTGACTATATAGCCAAATGACCCGCATGTTCAGCAGGTCCTGATGAGGTTACCGAACGATATGGTATTGCAAATGCATCGTTAACATTTAATTTCTTAAATATTTACAATATTTACACATGGCAACCTTTTATATAACCACAATTACGGCATAAGCAAGGAAATGTTTTTGCTATATCTAGGGGAAAAATACACATATTTTACATTTCACAAAATGTCATAGGAAATTAGTGTAATGTCCATCATTTGGTTGTTATATTTTTCATTTTATGTTGTCCTTAGTTTGTCCAATGCAACAAGAAGCTGCATCCAAATAAAAGTACAGTGTGAAACAAGATCACTCACATTGCAGACCACGTGATGCTCCAGCAGGGAGATAACGACGTACGCAGTATTTGCCGCTATATTTTCTGCCTATTGGGAAATGGAAAAAAAGATAAAATTTCAAATAATGACATTTATCAGAGTAACTTTCTATAAGGTTCCGAAGTCTCAGAAATAAAATATACTAGATTTAACACCCACTAACGGAAGGGGACAGCGTACACAAACACAGCCTCCGGGGCCTGAGTCATCCATCGATCGCATTAAGGTCAGGACTGACCTGGAGCGATAAAGGACCCGTTCCAAGAGGTAGAGGCACAGACCACGGTAAGAAGCAGTGCAGCGGGACGCCGCACACTGCTTACACCCATCATTGACTATCCTCACAGGTACCACCCAGAGACTTAAGCATTTCAGTACCGATGCTCACCAGCAGCACAGCTGCATAAACATTACTAAAAGACCCTGAGAGACATAAGCCAATTGGTTTATGGTAGAAAGGGGTCCGTTGATTCCCCGATCCCCTGAGGGGCTCTCAGTTGTCTCATTTTGCACCAAGACTTTGCCCCCACACCCCAAACAGAGTTACCATATAGCTTATACTGTGATTTTCATTTATAAATAAACAGATTTTACTCACAAAACTGTGACATTCACCTTTATTGCAATAGACAGACACACACAGGGGCAGCGCTCAAGCCCACCCATTGTTCCTTATACTAGATTTACTGTTCAGTAGTATTTTGAATACATTTGTACTGTTGTTTACAAGACTTGCCCTACAAATGTTTGCCCATAAACTGCTATTGGTACTTTTATAGGCAAAACAGATTTATGCAAATGTACAGGATTTGCCTGCTAAGTACCAGTCTGAATGGGGTGAGAGTCAATATTCATTGATTGTTTGTGTAGTGGATTTTATAATGTCCATGGGTCATTAATAGTAATAAAAATATGTCATCATATCAACTGGAGGCAACTGTAATATGGAATAGAGGGGCAAATGTATTAAGCCTTAACAAGAGATAAATGCAAGGGTGCTAAAGAGAGAGAATTGTCCCCAATGCCCCAATGTGACCTATTCATTGTATTGTGATATAATTTGAACTGGAGGCCACTACTGAATGTTTCATAATCTGAACTGGAGGGCACTATAATATTGCATTATCTAACCAGCTCTTTTTGTGATATAATAAAAACTGGGGTATTGTAATATGACACAATATACATAGTAACATATTAACATATTAATTAAGGCTGAAAAAAGTCATTAGTCCATCGAGTTCAACCTAACTTACATGTAACTACTGACTTGAGTAAGTCATATTTATGGGCTTCCCTTAGCGGCCAAAAATATATCCAGTTTTGATTTAAATTCATTAGCAGTAGTTGCTGTAACCACCCCCTCCGGCAATGAGTTCCAGAATTTTACTGCTCTAATGGTGAAGAATCCTAAGTATAAGCTTGTTCCATAGGATTCCCAATCCTGTATTTGAACATACTAATCATATCACCTCTCAAAATCCGTTTTTCCAGTGAAAACATATTCAGCCTGGTTAACCTATCTTTGTATTATAGTGATTTGACACCTGTTACTAGCTTAGTCGCCCTTCTCTGTACCTGTTCCAATTCATTTATGTCCCTTTCAGGTGCGGTGCCCAAAACTGAACAAAATATTCCAAGTGTGGTCTCACCAATGCCTTGAAAAGAGGCATTATTACATTGGCATCCTTTGAATCCATGCCCCTTTTAATGCATGCCAGTGTCCGGTTTGCTTTTGCTGCTGCACTTGCAGTGTGCACTATTACCCAATTGTTCATCTATAATGACCCCCAAGTCCTTCTCTACAGCAGCATTCTCTATAATAACTCCATTTAGCCTATAAGTAGCTTGTTCATTTTTGTTACTATAATGTACAGTATTACTTTACATTTTTCAACATTAAACTGCATTTTCCACATTTCCGCCCACCATTCCAGTTTATTTAGGTCACTCTGTAGTGTTTCCACATCCTCTCCTGAGCTAATTTCCTTACTCAATTTTGTGTCATCCTCAAATATTGCAATTTTACTCACTATGTCACTTACAATATCATTAATGAATATATTAAATAAGGTGGGTACCAATATTGAACCTTGCAGGACTCCACTTTGAACCTTACCCCAGCTAGAAAGTATGCCATTTACCACCACTCTCTGTCCCTAATTATGCAACCAGTTTTTAAATCAATTACAAATTTTATCTCCTAACTCTAAATGACCAAGTTTCATTAATAACCTTTTATAAAGCACTGTGTCAAAAGTTTTAGCTAAATCAAGCAGTATTACATCAACAGATTTCCCTAAGTCCAGCCCCCTACTGACTTCCTCATAGAAGCTAATTAAATTAGTAAGACTATTTTTGACGAACCCATGCTGAGCTTTACTTATCACTTTCTCCTGTTCTAAAACATTTTGGATGCTATCTTTTATTATTCCTTTTAATATTTGGTACTTGTGTATTATCACGGCGCCCCTGATTTCCATCGCAGGGCATTGTACAACCAAAAAATTGTGTTGCATCCCATTGCATGCGATCATATCGCATGCGACGCGATTGGACCCGATTTTCAGTTGTACAAGCACCCAGATGCCTAATTCCTATGTTAAATGCCCCCCATACCCGAGTTTTGATTGTACCCCCACCCTAATGGGTAATGACTATGTTAAATGCTCCCCCATTGTTAACGCCACCCCACTATCAACGCCAATCCGAAGCGTGGCGAGTGCAGCGAGCCTGTGAGGGGCGGCGGTACGCGTCCTCCGACCTTTTCAACCCCCACTATCCACATCGGCGTGGAGTTGATTTTATATAGTGTGGCGAGCGCAGCGAGCCACCGAGCCCGAAGTGTGGCGAGCGGACGTGGAATACGAGCCTGAAGCGTGGCGAGCGTAGCAAGCCCCGCGAGGGGACGCGGAATACATGTAAAGTAATCCACGTCTCCTGGCGGAGACGTGGATAGTGGGGGTATGAAAAGGTCGGAGGACGCGTACCGCCGCCCCTCCTGGGCTCGCTGCGCTCGCCACGCTTTGGGTTGGCGTTGATAGTGGGGTGGCGTTAACAATGGGGGGCATTTAACATACTCATTACCCATCAGGGTGGGGATATAATTAAAAATCGGGTCTGGGGGGGCATTTAACAAAATAATATTAATGGAGATAAGCCCAAATCGGGCTTGATCGCGTCGCATCGTATCGCATGCTATTATAATGGCATGCGATGGGACGCAATGTTAAAATTGTATACTCAGCCTGGGGAAAGTCTGAAATCGGGTCCCATCGCATGCCATCGCATACCTTAATTAGTGGTATGCGATGCGATGCGATGGGCGCCATGATAATACACAAGTACCTAATATTTTCCCACCACAATGTATGTAAGGCTGACCGGTCTATAATTTTCAGGGTTAGTTTTGCTACCTTTCTTCCATATTGGTTATACGTTAGCTATGCGCCAGTCCCTTGGTACCATCCAAGAGTTGGTTAATTCCTCCAATATCAGATTTAACGGTAGTGCTATGACAGAACTCAAATATTTTAGTATCCTAGGGCGTATTTAATCTGGGCCAGGAGAGTTATTACTATTTAGGTTCTGTAATCTAGTTTTGACTATTTCCTCACTCAAACATACAGTTGGGAGCGATCAAGAGCCGAGCATTTAATCTGTGGGAGATCTTCTGAAGATTCTTCCCTTGTAAATACCGAAGCAAAAAATTAATTAAATAATTCTGCTGTCTCTTTTCCAGGGTAACCAGATTATTTTTTAGTGGGTTTATATTTTCCTTCCTGAACCGTTTCCCGTTTATATAACTGTAGATTTTTTGGGGATTAGATTTGCTATCTGTGGCTATTTTACGTTCAGTCTTTAACAATGTGAAATGAAGGCACCAAAATGTGGCTTAATATGAGCACAACATGAACTGCATGCACCATAGTGTGGCATAATATAAACAGGCATCATTTTAATGTGGTATAATATGAACCAAGTACACTATTTTATGATGTAAAAGTGGATGTGTGTGTTTATGTGTATGGAAGCTGTTACATACAATGTACTAGCAGCCCTATAGTGTGACATACTGTAAGGTAAACTAGGGGATTGTTATGGTTTTTAACATAATATGGGTCACAACTATGAACATTACATTATTTATGACACTACTTTGGTTCAGAAAAAGGACTAGGGCACTATTATGGGGCATACAGTTAATACAGCACCTACTCATAAAAGGTGTCTAGAAGCACTGAGACAGGGACTTGTACAAAATGTTGCTGTGTCCATATAATGTAATGGGCCCCATACATCAGCAATCACAATTAATGGATTTCCAGATCCAGGGATTTTTTGGCCAGATAAATGGATTCTACAATCTATTTGACTTTGCCCACACATTACCGATTTATTTCAGTGATCGGCAGATTTTTCCATCTAAAGATTTCATCTTCATATCTGGAAATTGCCCAATCGATTGTCATTTCAGCTGTTCATAATGTAAATAGATGAAGAAGACGAATTGGGAATGCCCACACATATAATAAAGAGCTGCAGATAATACCAGATTATTAAACATGTTTAAAAATCTGATTAAGCAATCGATTGGCGATCCCTATTAATTTTTGATTGGGTTTGCCAAAAGGGGGAGCCCACACATTTAAAATTAATTGTGGCAATCATCTCCAGATCTCAGGATTGTCACAATTAATTGCTGATGTATGGGGCCTATAAGTCTTTCTACCTCTTTTACATAGTGTTTTTATGGTGTAATGTTATTTATTTCTTATTACAATGGGCATCATATATTACCTCTGAAAATCAGCCAGTGTACATAGGTGAAAGTTCTTAAAATCTCCAGTAAAAAAATCGGCATCAGAACATTGTGGCTTGTGCCCATATACTCATGCAATCTGAGCCCCAGTGAGACATGTAATAGATGTGAGCATTCTGTACCTCTAGATCGTTATTGAAGTAATGTTCTGATTCATGAAAACAGCCATTTGGTAATTGCTCCTTCTGTAACCAGGTCACAGCTTGCTGAATGATGGCCTCATCTATGTGGATGAAGTCCTGAGCATTGCTGAAAGCCTTCACTACTAATGCTGTGATCCTGCAACAGGATTCAAAATATGGGTTAGTAAAGCTGAAATAAATCCATCAATGATAAACTATACAGGTGACAGATCATGAGTTATCTTATCATTGATTTTTAAATTTAAATATCAATGTACTATAGGGGTAATTCAGATCTAACTGCATGGCTGCTCCAGTGAAATCCCACCGTGCGCAATATTATGCTCATTGTGCGAATAGATGTGCACGGGTGCTAAATCCTTCGTAACATGCTCACCATCAAATGACTTTTACATAGGGCTGGAGATATCTTACCAAATCTCTCACTTTCTGAATCTCTCATCTTATTAAATTTCACCCCTAAAGCAGCCAATATTTACCCTGCACCAGGGGCGTAACTACAGCACCGCAGCCCCCGCCACCGCGGGGGGGGGGGGGGGGGGCGCTGTGCATGTGGGGGCGCCGGGGGCTGCGGTGCTATAGTTACCCCCCCCAATCCCCCGCAGACTTACGTATCTCGCTGGTCCTGGCGGCTTCGTTCTTCTGATGAGGACCACCACAAAATGGCCGCCCCCATATAGCACACTGTTCTCTGAAACTGTCTGCTGTATGGGGGCGGCCATTTTGTGGTGGTCCTCAGCAGAAGAACGGAGCCGCCGGGACCAGCGCAGCGCGATAGGTAAGACTGCCGGGGAGGGGGTTAGCATAGGCGACGGGGGGACGGGGCGGCCGGGGTGCTTGACGGGGCGGCGGCGGCGGGGGGTGGGTATGGGCGCCCCCCCCCCCTAACGGCGGGGGGGCGCCCAAAACGTAGCTACGCCACTGCCCTGCACAGAAACAAAACAATTCACTAAAATAACTGTCTAACTACTATGCAGAAAGAAAAGGTGGATAATAGTTTTGATGCACATGAAAAAAGTGGAAATGTTTATAAACGCTTTATTCATGAAGATTTATAATTATTTACTGTACGCAAAGAACAGCTCTTCTGATATGAGCTGCCCTTTACCATGTGAGGTCTTCCTGATTTATGACTGAGGTCCTACTCAATGTTGGCCGGCACATAGGAGAGCAGGGTAAACAATGGGACTGATCCATGGGGATTTATGTAGAAAAAAGGCCTTAGGCTTCTATAGATTGCATTGCCTATTTATGTTTTGTGAGTTTTGTATCGCATTGTAGCATTAGCACATTTCGCCTTAGGTATCATGAAGACAATGCATAATAGCAAGGGGCTAATTCTGTGCACGCATGACCACAGTCTAAGTAGCTGCGCAACAGGGCGACCAACCATTCTGGGAATGGCAAAGCAAGCCTATTCTGGATGTAGTTCGTGAGGGTGCTTTGCTATTTAGCGATGGACTTGCATAATATTTCTGGCGCATGGCGTGGCCGGACCTGTAGGGAAGCCTTGCCCTGTGCTGGGCAGCCTACTGCTGGGAGTTGTAAGAGGAAAGAATCAGGCTCATGGACCACAAATGAGTGTACTCATCTCCTTGCATGGTTTCCTATCACTCACCCAATCAGAGTTCACATGGATGGTATGTAAAAGAATGAAAAAGTTAAAAATAACAACAACTCTCATGTCGACCTTTAGGCCATGTAGACTGTTCACCTAGACACTGTATACCTATTTTTCGGATCTTCTATGCATATATGGTGTTAAATGAAATAGGCTGCAACAGGGCTTAAAGTTGTTCTGGAGTTATGGTGGAACTCATTTCTTTCTGCCATCTAATTCCACCCTCCCCCATTAGTCAGAGACAGGGCCAGTGGTAGGGTTTTGGCACTTCCCCACTGTAAACTGTAATGCTTTTATGTTAGAATTATAGTGCAGGACCATGGTGGAAGATGAATGAGTTGCACCTCACCATTACAGGTAGTAGAACTCAGTTCCACACCCCCTACCCCCCCCCCCCCCACCCACCCACACACACACACACACACACACACACACACACACACACACACACACACACACTTTAACCCAGGGCAATAAGTTGCAGGTTGGGAAGGTCATGTGTTCTATATGCACAAAGTATACTTACAACTTGCAGCCTATTAAATTTAGCATGTGGTGTTTGTTTCTATAGAGGTCTTCTTTATCCCTTCATAAATCCCCCAAGATAAGATACTCTCAGAGGTGGAATTACCATTGTTGCAGCAGGTGCATTGCACCAGGGCCCCTGAGGACTATGGGGCCTATTGCTGCCCAGACCAGCAATTACTTGTTGGGATAGAGGAGCAGGCCCAAATTATATTTTCTCACCTGGGCCCACCACACAATTTCCGCCACTGTATCTTATGTTATACAGAAGGGTCCACTTTACTAGCAAGTTTTTTTTATATGTAGAACATGTATCAATATTGCTCACTACTGAACTAGATGACAATCAACAGATATTTTACACATACCAGAAGTTTTGATCGTCATCTGGAAACCCCCCATACGATCCATTTACATTTTTAAAAGTCAGTTGTCTCTGGTAACCTGCAAGATAATGAAACATAATAATAATTCTGTGTAGGTTCAACTTCTGTTTTTTTCTGCTTAATTTAAAAAAAAAAGTTATAATTGACTGAGCACTCAAAGTGCCAATATACAACCATACCACTATTGACACCAAAACGAAGCGTGGCGAGCGCAGCGAGCCCGCGAGGGGCGGCGGTACGCGTCCTCCGACCTTTACATACCCCCACTATCCACATCGGTGTGGAGTTGATTTTATAAAGTGTGGCGAGCGCAGCGAGCCACCGAGCCCGAAGCGTGGCGAGCGTAGCGAGACCCGCGAGGATACGCGCATAACTTCACAGGTAGACTCGTCCGCTCGCCACGCTTTGGGCATGGTGGCTCGCTGCGCTCGCCACACTTTATAAAATCAACTCCACGCCAACGTGGATAGTAGGGGTATGAATAGGTCGGAGGACGCGCACCGCCGCCCCTCGCAGGCTCGCAGCGCTCGCCACGCTTCGGGTTGGCGTCAATAGTGGTGTGGCGTTAACAATGGGGGGGCATTAAACATACTTTTTAACCATATTCAATGTGAAATGGTCCATATTGGCTCATTTCACATTGTCACCTATGTAAAATCGCGTTGATCGCATAGCGGGCCATTATAATGGCCCGCGACCGACGCAATCAACCCGATTTTCACTTTAAAAATTATTTAACATTATTCTCTATGGGAAAATCGCGTTGATCGCGTCGGTCATATCGCGCCCCCTTATTATGGGCCGCGATGGACGCGATCAATGCGATTTTCTCTTTCACTGGCAAATTAGCTGGTGATTGACAGATAATCGGGTCCATTGCAGTGATTGTATGCCTTAAGTACTTTAAACTTAAGGCATACAATCAACGAGATGGGCGCCGTGCTAGGAAACAAGTACCTTTTTTAATTCTTTGATATGTGTGCAACCCTTGTATTATTATTTATGTTTTGCCAAAACTATCCTCAGTGTATTTTTATTTTGTTTTTAGTTTTTGGCTAAACCACCCTGAAGTGATTTGGTTCAGAATTTGTATTTAAAAAATATGTCTAAATTACATGAAATCCAAAACCCGATTGGAAAACCTCTGGACTGGGACTTTATTTTGGATCCTTTCAGGGCATTCGAACCAGGAGTCGATTTGGTTCAGAATCCACAAAATGCAGTTGTGTTCAGATTTATTAAGAACCAGAAAGCACATGTCCAGTATTAATTAAGCTACACAGCTCACATAACGTACCTTCAATCATGGCTTCCACTGCCTTTTCCTTGAGTTCCGGTGTTAGTTCTTTGGTACTCTCTAGATACTGCATTGTGTAAACATATCTGGTTAACTTTGCAATGTTTTGCTCCCCACATCCGTCAGCCATATTTACAATGTTGTCCAAGTTAATGACAATATTGGCCATGATATCACCTGCAATGCATGTTATAATAGTTATAATGCAATAGTTTAAAATACAAATGTACTGGCAGATCAGAATAATATTCTCTAAACTCATTGTGGTTTTTTTCTCAGGTTTCCTCACCCAATACAATCATGTGGGCACGGGCAGAGCCTGGTACTAATCTCTCTGGAACTTGGAGGGAAACTTGGATCTTCTCACTGGTATCTGCCAATCAAGAAAACAAAAACATTACATTTATTTGGAAGAGTCGTTAACTATCAAAATACTAACTGGAAGAAATTTTCCACATGTTCAATGGAGGGGATGTTGATTTAAAATATTGAAATTAATATGATTTTAACACCCACTGACAGATCCCTTGTGCATTTATAAGCAAAAAAAAGCTCTACTGTAAGGTCTTTTTAATCCATAAAAGATTTAACTATTATTTAAGTTGAAACTACTTAATAAATTTACTGCAGCCCCCAAAAAGACAATATTATCTCAATGGATATCCCCTGAGCCAGTATCGGTTACATTATTATTTCCTAGGCTATCTTATTTATTCCTTATGGACTGGTCTGAGGTTACTCTGCAAAAACCAAAAGCGTACCAAAAAATTCTTTGACACCTGGTTAAATTATATTAAAACTCTATCTCCAGAAACCAAAGCGCTACTGCAACCATATTCGTTATGGGCCAACTCTTTTAAATAAGTTCTGGGTACATCTACATCTATATTTTCAAGTCATAAGCTAGTTTGTTACTGTATATAAAATTGTACTAAAATTTGTTACAAATATATACATTTTGATCAATTTTAGAATGTATTAACTATATATCTGCAAAATAATGTAATGTATAAGTTAAATTAATATGTGAAACCACTTTTTTCTGTCAATAAAAATTATTTATAAAATAAAAGTTTTAACTTTAATAAATAATTATTTATATACTGTACTAAAACATAGAACTGGATGTTGAATCCAAGATTTCATAGCAATAAGTAACACTGCTCTGGACATTTCTAAATTATACTGTGGTGATATAATGCAGTTTGGAATGGCAGTTGGTAGCAGTTGGTGTGACTCCCCTATTTGATTTTCAATGCTGCAGCCCCTCCTCTGGAGCCACCACTGAAGATACGGTAAAATGTATTGTACTATGCTTTAAGTATTATGTCCATCTGAATTAAGTGACCTACAGTATATTCTTCACTCACCTGATGGATAGAGAAGGAAGGTCTCTGTCTTATCCTCTTCATGGCCTCTAGCCTAAAATAAGCAGAAAAGATACAATGTCAATGATGGCGTAATAGAAGGATGCAATATGTTTAATCATTTCATCCATGAAGCAGTTTTCCTACATTTAACATCTCAGTTGTGCTAAAAACGCAAGTTGTATATTTATTTAGCTGTGTCCACATCTACTGACATGTATATATGACATTACACAGTAGTGCATCAACAAGTCTGTATAAGCACACTGGATAAAATTCTTACAGGCTGCAGAGCTGGACCATTTCTCCAGTATTTCACTCCCCTATACCAATATATATATCACTAGATGATTCATCGCGCCCTCCGGGCGCTCTTCACACCGTCGTGAGGGGCATCGCCCCATTAGAAGTAGAAATGTATGTGAGTGAGGTGTGTTTGAAGAGGTGTAGTGGCCTAAGAGTGTTTGCTATGGGGTGCTGGGTGCCACGCAGCAGGTACTGGCGTGAAATGGAATGGAGCTGTGTTTGGAGATTAGTTGGTGGTGTATTGGTATGGGGTGGTGGGTAGTACTTACAGATGGGTGGGGTAGAGTTGTGGTCTGGCGCAGGCGGTCTGGGAAAGTAGAGTTCGGCGGCAGCAGGACCTGGAGGGTGTCGCTTGTTGGCAGCAGGTCCTGGAGGGTGTTGGGCGGTGGCAGTAGGTCCTGGAGGCTGGCGCTCGGCGGCAGCAGGGCGTGGAGGGTGGTGGTCGGCGGAAGCAGGTTTGAGAGAGTGGATTGTGGCAGGGATAAACAGGGGAAGGGTTGTGGGAATGCTGGAGGGGGATTGAGGATTGGCTGGAGACACTGGCACACTGGCAGAGGGGGTTGCGGCTGGGGATTGAGGGACTGGGGACACTGTCAGGGTTCCTCATGTTGCTTATTACAGCCGCTTTCAGGGAAGGCATAGGCAGACACTCCTGGTCATAAGGGGCTGTGGGCCGTAATCTGTGAAGTCATTTACTGCATGGGTGAGGGTCGGATGCAAGGGTGCTATGAGTGGGAGTAGGTGCTTGAGGGTGGTGTGGGTGGATGAGTGGTGGTTTGGATAGTGTGTGTGGTGGAGTCCCAGGAGTGGGGTTGGGCTGTGTGGGTGGTGTGGTTTGGTGCCGGTCCGCATGTGGGTGAGGGTGCTGCGGGTGTTCTTTAGTTGGTTTGGGGATGGGGGTTGTGTGTACTGTGGATGGGGGACAGGCTGGTGTGTTGTGGAGAAGGGGCTGGTGGTTTTTTGTAAGTGGATGGTGGTGGAGGTGGAGGTGTGGGTGTGGTGGTGTTGCGGGGAGGTGTGGTGTCGTGGTTGGGGTGCTAGGGTGACATGGGTGGGGGATGGGAGTTTGGGGGTGGTATGGATAGTGTAGTGGCAGGTGTGGGAATACTGTGGGTGTTGAGTTACACATGCGGGTGCTTTTTATGTGGGTTGGTGAGGCGTGGAGGTGCAATGATTGAGTGTCAGGCAGTTATGTGGGTGCAGGAGGTGTGGGAGGGATGGGTGTGTGGGCAGTTATGTGGGTGCAGGGTGTGCGGGCGGGGATGCTGTTGGGGGATTGAGGAGGGGTTGGGGACACTGGCGGGAGATTGGGGGGGGGTTAGTGGGCAGGGACGGTGGTGGATTGAGGAGGTGTTGGGGACACTGGCGGGAGATAGTTGGGGGGGGGATGCTGGCAGGGTATTGGGGTCTGGGGATGGTGGCAGAGTGGGGGGGGTTGGATCTACAAACAGCACTGGACACATATATGCACATACAGCACTGGACACATATATACACATACAGCACTGGACATATATATGCACATACAGCACTGGACACATATATACACAAACAGCACTGGACATATATATGCACATACAGCACTGGACACATATATACACAAACAGCACTGGACACATATTTACACATACAGCACTGGAGACATATATACACATACAGCACTGGACACATATATACACATACAGCACTGGACACATATATACACATACAGCACTGGACACATATATACACATACAGCACTGGACACATATATACACATACAGCACTGGACACACATATATATACCTAGAAGTGCACAGGGACACTGAGATCATGATGATGGGCGGGCACAGGGAGCGTGGCATCCCGGCTGCTGGGGCAGTGACTCTCACATCTCTCCTTCATCCATCCTACTGGTGGGGACGGCAGCTTGCGCTGGGTGACACGGCGGTGAAGGTATCCCTCAGGGAGGGTGGTATAATGCCGGGAATTGAGGAGGAGCTGGGGTTGCTAGCAAGAGGTTGCAAGCAAAAGATTTCGGGGGGGGGGGGGGGGCGGTGCGGCTGAGATGTTTCCGGGCGGGTCCAAGTGCTGGGGACACTGATGCAGAGAGTGAGCCGGTGGCGGTCCGCGGGCGGGTGTTTGCACGGGTAGGGTGCAGTGAGTCTGGCAGATAGCCGTGAGCTCGCAGGCGGGATGCTGGCGGGGGATTGCGGTAGTAGGGGGATGGACAGAGTCATTCACACATCGGGCGGGTCCCCAGCATTCACAATGTGCATAGTCAGAGCGGCTGCATTTTCTATTTCTAACGGCTCCTCCACAGGCTATGTGTGGAAAAGGGGGCAGTTCGGATCAGGAGCAGCGCGGAGGTGACTTGGAGCGAGCATGGGTTGCTGATGTCATTGTACCGTGTATGAGAGTGAGGCGGGGGGGGGCACGCGGTGTGTAGCCGTGGGGCTGCCCGTGTATGATGATGATCGAGAGGCTGTGGGGGGGGCTGCCCGTGTATGGGCAGCCATGGGGAGTGCTGTGCTTGGAGGGGGTGGGTAGTCTGGGAGGTTGTGTGCCGGATGGATAATGTGTGTGTGTGTGTTGGGGGCAGTGTGCAGCCGTGGGGCGGGGTTTGGCAGTGTATGTGGCCGAGGAGGGGGCGGATATGTGGGAGCTGATGTGGAGAACGGAAGGCAAGGGGGGTGGTGTGTAGAATGGAAGTGGCCAGGTTTTGCAGTGTGGCTAACGGTGGACGGCCTGTCAATCACCCCTGGAACCCCGCCCACCGTTCCCTACACTGCTTTGAGTGACGGATGTGGCTAAATATATAAGAGATGTGAAATGAATTGCATATTAGTTATATTTTAATTTAATATTAGTTATATTTCGGGGGCAAGAGTGTGAGTGGGCTTGCCAAGCTGGGACACAATTATAGTGTTTGAAATGTGGCACATATTTTCCATCTCCTATGGGTAATAATGATGGACATGAGTTGGGAACTTGTGGTACCCTATACCTTGGTAACACAGTATATTTTATCTCTTACCTTTACCACAACAGTTTTCTCAATAGAGTCTTCTCTCTGATCCTTTCCTATCAAAAGTGAATCTTCAGTGCATTCTCCTTCCAACTGCAGAGAACCGCTGCTCACATGGATCTTTAAGTTCTCTGAATAATGAAGATATGACAATGATGATGAGAAAATAGACCGGCTATCACATTTTAAATTGCCTTTTCTACTCATGTATTATTATTATTATTATTATTTTTATTATTTCCACAAACTGTGTATATTTTTACAGGTTGAGTATCCCTTATCCAAAATGCTCGGACCAGATGAATTTTGGATAACGGATTATGTCGTATTTCAGAATATTTTTATATTTCAATGATGTATCTTGAGGTATCTTGCATTTATGTTGTATATACACATCAAATACATGAAAAACACACACATACAGTATATTTTATTTGTGCATAAAACAAGGTTTCAAAACATGAAACAAAGTTTGTGTACAATCTCAGGTACTGAATTTGAATGCCAAGCAATCATTTTTTTGCAGATATTTAGTGGCAGTTACATACAGTATCATAACCTCAGTGGTGCTGGTACAGATGTCCCCAGTAGCGCTTTAAGCAAAAACATTTCACATTTTTTTTCACTTTCTGGAATGTATGGTTTTCGGAATAATTTAGTTAACGGTTATTTGGATAAGGGATACTCAACCTGTATTTGGACATGCTTTGTTTTACACCGATCTCCTAGTGATTAACAAATGAAGCCTAGGGGCGAGATGTATCAAATGGAAAATGCGGTAAAACCCCGGTTTTACCGCATTTTCCAATGTATGGAAAAATGATACCGCAGTGTAGGGTATCGCCACCTTTGGGTGGCGATACCCTATAGAAGCTTTTGGGCTTCTTTTCGCTGCCCGCTGACGCCGACGCAAACCCGCCGCCTCGCCGACCCCCCCTCTGGCTTACCTTCCTGAAGGGTCCTCCTGGACCCTGGAAGGTAAACCCGTCCTCCCCCTAGTGAAGCAGCCGGACGTCCTTCTGGCTGCAGGGGGGAGGAGGAGGCGCCGGGGACAGCTTGCGACAAGCTGTCCCCGGCGTAAGGGATGCAGGAGCCGGCTGGAAGGTGACGGAGACCCCCCGCACACCACATTCCAGGTATCGCGGGGGGCCTCCGTCACCGCATCGCGATGCCAGCCGCATATGTTAGTACATATGCGGTGGCATCGCTGCGGGGGGGCCGTGAAGGGCGGCAATGTATTTTAATACATCCCGCCCCATGTCTCTAAGGGTATGGATCATTGGACAGACAGCAACTAGGTCGACAAGCATTGGGTTGACACCACTAGGTCGACATGCAGTAAGGTCGACATGGGTTAGATTGACAGGGTCATTAGGTCAACATGCATTAGGTCGACATGGGGTAGGGCGACAGTCAAAATGTCGACATGGTGTTTTTGTCCTGGATGTCGATACAGTCGACATGGACACAAACTCAACTGCGCTCGCCATGCTTTGGCACACTATTTTATTCTCCAACCACGCCCTAGTGGATGGTAGGGCATGAAATACCGCCTGTCGGCACATGTCGGCTCAAACAAAAGTGAAAAACACCATGTCAACCTTTTGACTGTTGACCTTCCCCATGTCAACCGAATGCATGTCGACCATCAGTCAAGCGCTCATCAGCTTAAAAGTATCACAGCGGTGGTGCACTGCAGGAGGGTAGGGACGCCAGCCCCCTGCAACATAAAGCTGATTCTTTCACCATCCCCACTGTACTGGTCTACTAATACACCCTCTTCCCCACTCT
Organism: Crinia signifera; assembly: GCF_055691185.1. Classification (NCBI taxonomy): domain Eukaryota; kingdom Metazoa; phylum Chordata; class Amphibia; order Anura; family Myobatrachidae; genus Crinia; species Crinia signifera. Next base: position 255,887,200 of record NC_139222.1, read on the forward strand.
CTCCGTTATTGCAGGACATTCCTTCAACCTATATTGCAGTTACCTGGATACTCTGCATACAGGGTTACACTGGTACATATATAGGTTCCTTAGGCACCCTATATATTTTGATATATCGTCACAGCACTGTGTATTTTTCCACTTAAAATAAATTACCATTACATATTTCCATTTCCATCGTTTTTTATCTGTGTTACATGACATATATCAAAACACAGTGCACAGTGGAATTTACCCTTATGCCCTGAAATATGAATGTCCTTAAACCCCTGCATTTCAAATTTAGCACCTATCTATATATTACTTATGTGCAGGGCTGTGGCTTCCCAGGTAAAGTATGATGAGTCTCCTTCACAGATACATTTGGCCTGCTCCTTCTGTTGGACGGTTAAGAAATCCTCGGAATCAGACAGTGATGCCACCACCTGTAATAATGCCACAATAATAGAAACAAAAGACATGAATGAATAGTCTATGCTTAGAAACTGTTAGAAGACAATAATGCGATCTTTGAAAATGAAAAATATATTTTTTTGGTTTAAGGACCAACATTTTTTTATTTAAAGTTGATACAAGCTTAATAGAAGATATTTTACAATTGGACATTCTATTGTCTGTTTAAAAATAGAAGTTAAAAATAGATTTTTTTTCCCCGTAGAGTTCCTTCCCTGGATGTGTCAATACGGCACGAGTAAAGGAGCCTACAATTTAGCAATTTAGGGGCATTTCTAAGCGATCATGCATATGTGCATATGAATATATATATGAATCTTTTCCCATTTTGCTTTTTGTTTTATTATGCAGCTCTATTTTTTAATTTAATTTGTGTTATTCGTGTTTGTGCTGTTTGGGAACCCCATTTCCTTTGGGATTATATTGCATAAATGTGAGATGATAGTACTATTAAAAGTTTTCACAAGGATGTGCCCACTAAAGAAACTGTTACATGTGTTGAGCCATCCACAATACTGGGAGTAGAGTATGCTCATCTATCCTTGGTATATCCCTGTATGTTAAAGAAACCTGTATGTTTCCGACCTTCTTCAAAATGATAGTGAGTAGGGTATGCCCTTCTACCATTAGAGGTCCACAGATACCAAAGGGTGAGTACCCGGCACTGAACCTTCTCAGGTCATTGCAGTAGCCTCGAGATAGCAGAAGACTACCCTTTCTCTCTCCTGCAGTCCTCTGCTTCCCTCTGCGAAGAACTTGCCATGTACCCTGTGCCTTCCAATGCAGATTTCATAGCCTGTGTTACGTAGCTGCGATGGCCAATTGTTTTTGCTGAATGATCTAATGCAGCAGCTTAGGAAGCAACAGTAGATTATAGAAGCACGTAGGAGGTGTCTATTTGCACAAGACGTCTCATGCAGCATTGATAAGCCTTTGAGTGCCAAGTGAATTGGCAAAATAGGCGTGAATATTGCCAAGCAAACATTTTTATTCATCATGATGACCTGTTTACCTTATATATGAAATATGAACACAACATTTTTTATTTGAATATATATAACAAAAGTGAGCGACGCCGGCATTTCTAAGGGATATTTTGAAAACCTCTCACAGAGATGTTGGCACTCAAAGGGTTAACTAAGTCCCTCTTCAAATCAGACCTGAATTACACCTATTTAACGATGATGGAAGAAAGCTTTTGTCTGATTCCTGTAATATATGAAGTGCTGCTGATGCAATCTTTCCCAGATGAGAAGTGTCTACACTGTGCACAGTATACAAAAGAACAAAGGGAAAGTTTTCTCTTTTTGTGGGGGCACTCTTGCTGGTCTTATTTTAAAATATAAGAAAATAAGCTTCAAATCCAAATTAGATGGGACACTGATTTAGGTATCTCTAAGTCAGACAAGGGCCCTTATTCTGGTTGGTGCGGTCAGAGCCGCACACGGGGCTCCGACCGCACAAACCAAGGGCCGCCCACCAGACGGATCGCCACGGCCGTCCGTACACGGACGGCTGGCGATCCGCACAAAAATGGTGGAGGCTACGCCTCCACCATGGTGGGAGCTGCCCCCTGCCTTCGATGGTCGACGACCATCGAAGGCAGGCCCGCACGCCGCGGCAGCTCCCGCAAGCTAAGACCACACGGACAATCGTCCGTGTGTTAGCTTGTATGGGGGCTGAAAGCTGACATCCGGCGACGTCAGCTTTCCGCCCCCATGTCATGGTAATGAGGGCGTCATGCCCTCATTACCATGCATACGCCCCGCGTTTGCATGGGAACGCCCATGAAACGCGGGGCGTACACATAGGGAAATGAGGGGCTGAAGCCCCTCACGCCCCTATCCGCCCCCTTTGCGGCGGACGAAATCCGTCTGCGGCGAAGGGGGCTGCACATGCGCAGAATGACCTCTGCGCATGTGCAGACAAAAAACATCGGCGGTACGGCCGCACGCGGGCCGTACCGTGCCGATCAGAATAAGGGCCAAGGAATGGAACCGTACTTTCCTTAACATGTTCAAAATGTCTAGATGTATAAACCAAATCTGAAATGATGTTTAAGCTCTTACATGGCCTCTACCTAACTCCAGAGAGACTCCACAAACTATGGCCGGAATCCTGGAGGCAATGTGGGTCAGTGGGAACACTGGTACACATATTCTGGTCTTGCCCAATCATTCAACAACTGCGGACAGAGATCTTTGACTTAATTAAACACACCCCTAAAGTAACCCTTACGAGGAACCCAGAATTTATGGGTGAGATTTAATTGGATGAGATTTTCAGAAAGTGAGAGATTTGGTGAGAAATCTCCAGTTTTTTTAAAGCGGCAATCATTTACACTGCAAAACCAGTTTGATTTTGCAGTGTAAATGATTGCCGCTTTAAAAAAACTGGAGATTTCTCACCAAATCTCTCACTTTCTGAAAATCTCATCCTATTAAATCTCACCCTATATTTCTACATCGATTCCCTTCAGCACTTCCGAGACACGACATCTACAGTATGTCGTTAGACATATCCTTATAGCCACATGGGCAGCTATTGCACAATAGTGGAAGAGACCTGACACACCCCCCCCCCCCCCCCCAGACTACCCAAGATCATAGCAGCCGTTCAACGCAGCTATGAAATGGAAACCATAGGCTTTAAATACTCCATGGCCCTGAACTCCCCCCTCATTAACTGGTTCCCAGGGTCAACTTATTACGAATCTCTGATAAGAGATGTTCTGACTCGACTGGGTTATTACAGTTATTTCTGTTCTTTATATCTCATAAGAAAATCTTAACTGAATAATTATTTATCTCACAAGGTATCACTCTTGCCCTATGTCCTTTTCCCTTTGTCTTGTTCTGTTTTGCATAGCTCTTTTCTTCCTTCCCCTTTATTTGTTTTACTGTAACTTAATTGAAACTACCATACTATTATGTAATTTATATTGAAATCAATTATGTTGTCTCTGTACTAATGCTGTTTCATACAACCAGTATTGTTTATACGTTTTGTAATGGAAAAAAAAATTCAATAAAATTATTCAGTTAAAAAAAAAAAAAGAAAGAAAAAAATGTCAGTCACCCGTGGGTGAAAAAAAGTAGGCGCCAATAAAATGGGGTGTTGTGTCAGCTGCTCACACACCAGTGAAGGTCACTCCCCAAAAATAATGAAAAGAGAGAAATAAAAATAAAAACTTAGTCAGCTCAAATGGATATCACATTAATATGTAAATACTGTTTTATTATATAAAATAATCAATTTGTTAAAAAGAACATCTACAGTATTACTGATGCAAATATCATATATTAAACAGAATACATGATAAAAAAAAACCCATTGAGCTTATATTCGTTATTTGAATGATTTGGGGAAGAACAAGTTATTAAGTATGCTTAATTGCAGTCCCGCTTGTTCCTATAATGCTTCCATATTTTTGTTGTAATCCACAACGTGCCGACCAAGATTAGAGGTGCTGGGTATTGTGGGTGTCCATAATCCTGGCTGGGCAAATAGCCTGTGTTGAGATTTTACAATTGGAATAAGGCTCTCCTAGTGGCGGGAGTCCCAAAGAATAATCAGGTGGTGGTTTTACAAGTTGGTATTAATCCAATAGCACCAAGGGCCTTATTTTGGTTCATTCTTTCTGACACAATTCTTCTTAGATGGACAAAACCATGTGCACTGCAGGGGGGCAGATGTAACATGTGCAGAGAGAATTAGATTTGGGTGAGTAATTTTGTTTCTGTGCAGGGAAAATACTGACTGCTTTATTTTTACCCTGCAATATAGATCTCACTTTGAAGTAAAACCCCACCCAAATCTAATTCACTCTGCGCATGTTACATCTGCTCCCCTGCAGTGCACATGGTTTTGCCCATCTAAGAAGGATTTTGTCAGAAAGAATGAACCAAAATAAGGCCCCAAGTGCGGACTTGAGGGTGGATAGCAGGAAGTGGAAGCTCGTCCAAGACGGGTAGATTTATGTTAGTCTCAAAATCTAACAGCAGGAGTGTTGCTGTTAGATTTTCTGTTTAATATATGATACTTACTTCAGTAATAGATGTTCTTTTTTTAACAAATTTTATTATTTTGCATAATAAATCAGTATTTACAAATGAATGTAATACCCAATTGATCTGCATTAAGTTTTTATGGTACTTATGTAATATCTGGACTCCCGTTTTTCTTATGAGACTGCGTCCGCTCGCCACGCTTCGGGCACGGTGGCTCGCTGCGCTCGCCACACTATATAAAATCAACTCCATGCGTAGTTGGATAGTAGGGGTATGAAAAAATGGGGTGCATTTAACATGGGAGTCCAGATAATACATAAGTACCGTTTTTATTTTTGAGCGCTCCACCTTTACCTTTCTCTTATTTTATGTAACTTTTAATTCATGAAAACTTAAAAGATGAGTGACCATGGTCCCTAACTAATATTATAGACAATACACACAACACAAATAAAAGTACAAAGACACATACTGTACCAATGCTGTAGCGGGACAAACAGGATTCTATTAGGCTAGTGTCTGTTTCATAGATAACGAGCAATTATAGCTCTATATTGGACATACTATACCTGAGGAATCTGTTCAGGTGAAAAGGACATATAGAGTGGGCTCTTGCTGTGCACAGCGGAACCCTTCACCCACTTATTGACCACAGTTTTTATAGTTCACCACCAACAGACCACCCGGTAAAGCCTTTGCCTGCTTCCCTTTCTGTTTTCCACCTTCCTATAGGTGTCCTTAAAATTCAGCTTAGGCTCTGTAATAACACACTCTGCCTATCTACTCCCCCTTTTATAAGTGCCTGAACAGGCAGAAATATCACACACCCCTCACCAACACTGTACAGTAAGTGAGAAAAACATAATCTCTTATGGATTCTAATGTAGAATGTAGCATTGTAGCATATACTACAGTCCACACTATCTCCATACACTCTCCTGTGCTAAGTAGCGCTTGAAGTAAGGAAGGACTTAATGTACATGCAATCCAAAACAAACAAAAATGGAACTTCAATGCCAAACCCAAAATTTGTGTTTGGTTTTCAGCAAAACCAGACCACTCTAATCCTCATTTTGGTTATTCCCAGTGTAACCTATGTAATGCCCCCAGTGTCTGCTTTGACATTATGTTTTGTGAGTAGGATGAAAAATATGCAGAGCTGGTGAGTCCTTGGGTAGTTTGTATATTGTACACTGCATTTCATATTCTGTATTCACTCACTGTAATCACTTAAGTACACCCAAGATGGGTCTTTGAAAGGGGCATAGTTGGATGTGTGGCACAATATGTGTCTACTTTACTTTTTATTTCATCTGCATCTGGCACACTTGGCTGAACATTATCCTGTTGTTTATGACTGTACTTACCAGCACACAGCTCTTCACATAGTTAAAGACCAGTGCTTTGATTGTAAATGTCTCTCCTTGTACCACAGAGTAGGGTAAGATCAAGTCGATGAAGTATGGTTGGAAGGTGGTGAGCCCAACATCCTTTATCTCACTAATTCCATAATTCCCCAAGCAGATGGCATCAGTTACCCACTTAGTGATAGTATCTGGGGTAGTCAGGTTCAGCTCTGTGTGTCCCTCTGGGCTGTAAAAAGATTTAGTGTTGTCAAAAGTAACATATAGTTACATAGTAGTTAAGGCCGAATAAAGATGTGCGTGCATCGAGTTCAACCTCGGTTAGTGTGTATGATCTATTTTATACATTCCTTATTATATGTTGTGTATTTTTATTTATTGAAAGTCAGATTATGATTGTTGCTTTTTACCCCTGGTTGTTTTTACCCAATAGATATTTGTCCAGTCTTATTTTAAACGTATTTATTGTGTCTGCCGACACGACCTCTCCAGGAAGAGAGTTCCACAATTTGGCTGCCCTGAAAATGTTTTCCTTCTAAGGGAATAAAATCTACTTTCCTCTAGTCTAAACTCATGCCCATGTTTCCTCGAGTCCTTCCTCAAAGAAAAAAGGTTGCCTAACAGTTCCTTATATTGTCCCCTGATATATTTGTACATGTTTAGCATGTCTCCCTTAACCCCTTGAGTGGTGGGTTTTGCTGGGGCAGGACAAACCTACAAGGGCAGGTTTGTTCTGCACCAGCAAAACCCACCACAGAGCTGTGGGTCACCCCCCACCCCGTGTCACCCCCCGCCCCATGTGTCCCCCCCCGTTGATCCCCCTCCACCTCATCTTTGCTCCGGCGATCATACACAGGAGCTCCTGTGCCCTGTCACTGCCCCAGCCGCCGATCATAATAGGTGGCAGGCTCGGGATGTTCGGGCGGCTCAGGAGGACTCTGGTTCCCAAAGTTCTAAGTCCCTTTGAGCCGTGCTGAACATCCCCTGATGCCTGCTTATTACTAGAACTAATTGCGGCAGGGCTAGTGGAGTGAGGGGAGGGAAGAGCAGAGCAGCCACTGGAGTGAAGGGGTGCCCAGACAGCTGATGCACCAGTGTTGCAAAGCTGCAGACACCACTGGAGCACAACTTAACTTAAATGTCTCTTTTCTAGTGTAAATAATCCCAATTTGTTCAACCTGTCCTCATAGCTTAAATTCTCCAACCCTTTTATTAGCTTTGTTGCTCTTCTTTGGACTTTTTGCAGTTCTATGATCTTCTTTTTATAGTGTGGGGCCCAGATCTGTACTCCGTATTTTCGATGAGTTCTAACCAATGCTTTGTAGAGTGGCATAATTACATTTGAGTCCCTAGTCTCCATACACCTTCTTTTACACACTAGTATCCTGTTGCCTGTATTTGTTGCTACATGATACTGAGCACTACACTCGTTTGTTATCAATTTGGACTCCTAGATACTTTTCCAGTTCTGATATACTCAATGGAACCCTGCTTACGTAAAGTTATAGGGTGAGATTTAATGGGATGAGAGATTCAGAAAGTGAGAGATTTGGTGAGAAATCTCCAGTTTTTTTAAGCGGCAACCATTTGCATTGCAAAATCAAACTGGTTTTGCCGTTTAAATGATTGCTGCTTTAAAAAAACCAAATCTCTCACTTTCTGAATATCTCATCCCATTAAATACCACCCCTTGTGTTAAAACTAAACAATCCTATATAATAAAATAACCGGTGGCCACTAGATGGCACCCAATGGAGAAATTCTTGTATTGCTCTGTTAGGGTGTGAACAGCCACTAACATTACTGTTAATAACTAATAAATTATTAATACTGAACTTAATGCTGTATTACAGTTCACAACTACAACAATACAATTAATACTAATACTGCATCAATGTTATATATATATATATATATATATATATATATATATATATATATATATATATATATATATATATATATATATATATATATATATATATATATATATATATAGGCATGGATGTATTATACCCACACGTTACATTTGATAATAATGCTTCTTGAACATTGCAGCACTGATAATGACAGAGGACCATCCACAGGATGCTCTGGATGGGTGTACTAGCTGCAGTGCGCATGTCTATAGCATGCACAGGACACTTCAAGTAGGACTAAAGTAAAGATACTGGTTGCAGCAAGGAAGATTTATGGAAGTGGTCTCCTGTGGGTGGCACCAAATCAACAATGGTCAGAGCCAGCTTAATAGCAGGCGGGATTACTACATGACAATAACTAGAGACATTGGTGACAGGCAAGTCTAAAGCATCGGCCAGTGGGTGACTAACGATGGCAGGGTGTGGCGAGGATAGCGAAGGCCATGCTGCATAGACTGTCCTGCACAACCCATATTTTCCAGACCACCCAGCTGCTGCACAGGTGTACTCATTACGGACTGTCACATTTTCAAACATGTGCTGTATTTATACCCAACCGACACCTTCTACAGATCCATAGGTGGCCTGGAAAATATGAGCTGTTGGTAGATCTCGAGGACCGGTTTGGACACCCCTGTTCTACAGCAACAAATACAATATGAAGGCCATACATTGTATGATAGCTAGGACAGAGAAATACATACCCCACGGAAACTAGATCAAACAACCAGGTGTCTGGGAAGTATCCCCTTGTGCGAGGCTTCTTTATCTCTTCACCTTTTGCTTGGGAAATGAAAGAAATATTAGATATAGGTGAAAGGAAGAAGACAAATGACAGGGAATGAAAGAAACAAATCAATAAAGTTCTGTAACATTATCTGATTGCCTTCTGTTTTTAACTGACACCTTGAAATAAGGTAATAGTATGTCTATAATACTAAGGTGATTGCTTGGTTACAAGAAACTCGAACCAATTGCTTGATTGTCATTGATTGTAAATACAAAGTATCAGGAGGAAATTAGAGGAAAAAGCACTGAAATGAAAAGATGAAAACAAAGAAATCGTAAAATTAAATAAATAAAATTGAATTAAAACTAAAAAAAAATATAAAATATGTAAAAGATAAAAATAATAAAGTGAGCATATAAAATGCAATAATGTTTATACTCCTCTTTGGGAACTTTTTTTTTGTTTTTAGGGAGTGATAGGGAAAAGATTATTGCACATTGTATATCCCCAGACTTTTATCCTCAATTGGTACGCTCCACATCACACAACAAAAAACAAGTTCCCAAAAAAGAGTGTAAACATTATTGTATTTTTTATGTTAATTTTATTATTTTATCTTTTATTTATTTTCTATTTTTGTTTTATCGTTTCATTTTATTTCATTTAATTTTACTATTTCTTTGTTCATCTTTTCATTTCAGTCCTTTTTCTATTAATTTCCTCCTGATGCTTTGTATTTACTACTCTATTCTTCCCTCACTCACTGACAAACAAGTGCTTGCTTCAGGTTTCTTGTAACCCTTAACTCTACCTATACCAAACTGAGCGGCTCCAACTAGAGAACACTATTTTAGGATGAATTTCCTATTTTCGTGCATGTTTATAATACCATAGGAGTGCACACACGTTGCGATTGCATTGCTATTCATTTCTGATTCTGTACATACTTATTTCCCCTCTATCACTACTGTCCAATTCAAGAGAACTGTTTGGGCTTCCTCGGCTTATTACTTTTTTTGTATTGGAAAATGACTTGAGTATTGGCATCAAGCTTTTCCAATGCCTTTATTGAAGAGATATATAATCAATATATAATCAGCGTACAACAGTTGCAAAAGGTGGTCATTTCCATGGCTAGAAGTACCATCTGGATGTTTTAAGAAACCTAGATCCTTAAGCTGATCACTACTTTGAGGGCATAAAAGGCTTTTTATTTATTTCCAACCAGTGCGATTTTTTGTGGTCTTCACCTTTATTTGGAGAACTGATTATTTCACCTTTCTTGCTAAGTTGTTATTTGTGTTGTTGATATTTAGTATGTGACCTCTCAGTTCTGTCATGTGTCTTGTGCTAGTAGGTTCCTGCTAACTGGGAAGAATACCCATGTAGTAGGGATGTTGTGGAGATTGGTATTAGAGGAATAGATTGAAGCCGCCTACTAGATTACATCTGGGATGCAGGCGATAAATTTGGAAATTCCAATTGGGTAGTGATTTGCTATAAAGGGTATAAACTTAATCAAATAATTATCTCCAAATAATCCACACTTTCAACACCTCCATATTAGCCACAATGGCTTAAAGCTCATTTGGGGATGTCCTCTTTATGCTGTCCCCATGTACTGTATATGTGGATGAAGGGTTTATAATTATCGGCATGCAAAGGATTAGTCATAAAGATAATGTGGCTATACCCCAGTTTCTGGCTTGTATGGGAACTGGATTAATTAATACTTGCAGGTGAGGTACAAGGTGGTGAAAGTATGCCAACCTAATAGAGAACATTCAGCTGAGGAAGTCTGGTTTAGTTTATTGAGAGACCTGGTCTTATGATTGGTCTCTATAAGGTGATTTTTGGGTAATAGGCCAGGGTTCTTTGAACCTGGCTATGGAAGGAAACTAAGTGCTGTTTACTGGCCACTTTCAGGGCAAGGGTGGTTATGCAGCAATTCCCTTTTAATATCGGCAAGTTTGTCTCTTCCACAATGGAGGACCTAGTTGCAAACTCATGGAGGGACAAGTACGTGGCCATTTAAGGGAGGTTATTCTCCTCAAACCAGGTTGTACTACTGTAAGTGCCATATCTATGATTTAATTTACACATTTTGGCTTTAAACTAGGTTATGTGCTAGTTTCTTACCACCTTCCCTGTTTCAAATATATTTAATCAGACACTTTGAAGTGTAATGTGATTTCTGTTTATCATTGTGTTTGAATGGTCATTTGTTATTAGTTTACGGTATGAGTTTTAGAATGGAAACCACTTATTGTATTTATATACATATATAGTTTTCCCTTTAACTATCCTAGTTTATATAAATGATATTACGTACATAATAGGCAATTACCTTTAGCACTTTTTGCCTTTTTGCGATGCAATGAAGAACGTCCAGCAAATTCACTCGGAACACAGATAGGCGGTTTACTTATTAGAGTGTTGGTAATAACTTTTAGATTGTATATCTTTAGAAGAAGAAAATGGTAATAGTTAAATTAAATATAGTAAATCATTCTATTTACACCTATTTTCTACAAGGAAGTCAACTACAGTATTAGTAGGCTGACCTAGTCAGTTTTATTCAATGCAAAATTTTGTCCACTTAACAGTAATAAAAAGTTTGTTCTCCATGATTTCTGTGGCCCCAGCTTTAATGGTCCAGGAATACAGTAAATAAATATATGTTACTAAGGCGCCTTATAGATATATCTAAAATTGCTCAAAGTAATGTGCACAATTTATCTCACTTTCCCCTGTAGTTGTGCACCATATTATGAAGCACAATGTTTTATTAAAAATGTTTTAGCTTGAGTTCCATTTTTTATTTTGCACTTACAATACAGTATTATATAATATTAAGGTGCACCGTTTCAAAAAGTTTACAAGATGGCAGCAGTACTCTTGGAATCTATAATACACGATGGATATAATTATGAAAACAAAATAAATTATGAACCTGTAAAAATATGGACCAAAAGAATGTTTAAATATTTCTCTATGTGAATATGGATTTTGTTTTATTTGTTATCTCCGGGAGGAATGCGCTCTGGGAATAGGACGCCAACTTCTGGATGAGCACTACATCCTTTTCAGAAGCAGGACACTAAACGTTCCACGGCGTGTGCTCCACAGGAAGGACTTCCAGTTCTGGTGGAGACGCACAGCATTGAGAAGGAAACTCCCAGCCAGATGCATTTCACTGACGGCCGGAGATTACATCATACTTACATTTGAATAATTATGCTATTTTAAGTAAAATACTGTATATTTATTTACATTCATTGTAAATATAATTTGAATGTAAGAATAGCAAATAACAGTATATATATATTACAGTTGAAATAATTACAAAGGCCTTATAAAAGGCCTTATAGACAATTTTAATTCTAAATCGGCACCTGCCCAGTGTTCCATATCAGTCCAGCGGTGCTGCCCAGGGTCCCATGTCCATCCATCTGTGCTGCCCATTGTCCCGAATCAGTCCAGAGGAGCTGCCCCTTGTTTGTTTTTTTAAATAAAGAGAAAAAAGGGTGTTTTGTGTTTTTCTTAATGGCAGGGCCTGTTAAATGTGCTGTATTAGTCCAGGGGTGCTGCATCAGTCCAGGGGTGAGCCAAGTGTGCTGTATAATTCATGGGGTTCTGCTAAGTTTGTCATATCACTCCGGCGGGGGCTGACCTTTTTTTAATTAAAAGGTTTTTTTGTTTTGTGTATTTTACTGCAAGGGCTGTTGAGTGTGCCGTATCAGTCCAGGGGTGCTGTAGTCCAATTTCTGGGGTGAGCCAAGTGTGTCATATAATTTCTTGGGTGATCCAAGTGTCTCATAATTTCTGGGGGGCTGCTAAATCAGCTGTATAGTTCCAGGGGTGCTGCCCTTTTTTATTAAAAGTTTTAAAAAGTTTTTCTTTTTTTGCTGCTGGGGTGCCACCATATATGCCGTATAATTCCATGTGAACCACCATGTGTGCCATATAAATCCAGGGTGCCACCATCTGTGCCGTATAATTCCATGTTTGCCACCATGTGTGCTGTATCAGGTCAAGGGTACAGTCATCTGAGCCGTATAATTCCATGTGTGCCACCATGTGTGCTGTATCAGGTCAGGGGTGCCGTCATCCATGTGTATAATTCCTGGGATGAGCCAAATCTGCCATATAATTCCTGGGGCGATCCAAGTCCACTGTATAATTCATGGGGTGCTGCCAAGTGTGCCCTATCTGTCCTGAAGTAATGCTAAGTGTGCCGTATCAATCCAGGGGTGTTGCTAAGTGTGCCGTATCTGTCCTGGGGTGATGCTAAGTGTGCCATATCAATCCAGTGTTTGTGCCACCCACTTGTGTTGCTTAGATTAGTCATCCATCTACCTTGGTGCATCCTTTTGGCATAAAAAAAAAATATTGGATGGTGTTCAGAATTTAGTGGAAATTAATGGAAATTAATGTTATTAAGGTTAAGAATAGTATAGGAACAAAAAAATAATCGGTGTTTTTAAAGAAAAAAACAGATCTGAAACCAAAATCTGAAAGGGTGGTTTTGGCAAATCCAATCCAGATCCAAAACACAAAGGGAGCTCCAGATCCAAAACCAAAACACAGAAAGTGGCCGATCCACACCCCTAATAATTATGCACAAAAATGGAGGGGATCGGTGGGGAACATTTGGAAAAACAATTTCCATTGTGATCAGCGGCAACCTGAGTTTAAGTAGGTATTAGAACAGAAAATAAGTGAAAGCACTTCACAAATATAAGACCTGGGACTGCTGCTGCTTGCTGTCAGTTTATTCCAGCAGCAAGTGAGCAAGTTCATATAGGTTAATTTGTACGTATGAAGTTGAATATGGAAAAGATGTGCATCTGCTGTCTGGACTAATGGGCACAATGTCCTGATGAAATGTTAATGCCCATGCAGGGATATGTGAGTCCCAAAGTTCAGATAAGAGTGCCCTGATTAGGGGAAAGGGGGGTAGATCGTGCAGCAGTAATGATGGGGAATAAGTGCGACAGTCAACAGGTAGGAAGTTTACCACTAATTACCTGGTAGTCCCAAAGTGCAGTGATAAGGGAATCGCTCCATAGTGTGTTTGCCGTGTGGCAGTTATACCGCCTTTCAATGCAGTGCTAGTAGATGACCTTTCCATTGGGAGGCTTCTTCAGTGTCTGTGGCCGTCTTCTGCGTCGGCAGTTTGAGTAGGGTATGGTCAGCCAATAAAGTAATGTTAAATTGACTACTGGGGTGAGACTGGCAAACAGATCGGCTCCGTGTCTCAGCTGGCTGCAGCTATACATCAAAGACACCGAGTACAACTTGTGTTTATGTTAATCTCCCATTCCCCTCCCCTCTGACTATATCGATATCAGCGGTTCTCCCAGGTGACCGATCTAGTGCATACACGCTGAACGATTTTGTTAACAATATCATTCAGAGACATCACCTCCCCCTGTTGCTAGCATGCTACTTTGACGATATTGAGTGTATTGTACATACTAGACAATATAAACAATATATTGTTAAACATGTACATTTTTGTAGTCAATTAACACCTCCATTTTCTTCTATGAAAACCCCAAAATATTCCCCAGCATAAAGCTGCACAAAACAGGCGCCTCAATGGGAAGTGTGGTCAAGCAGCTCACACTCGGTGGTGTCTAGTCCCCAATATAAATATACAAGAGAAAAAGAAAAGGGGTGTAGTGGAGCGCTAAAATAAATCTATAAATCAAATGAATTGGGTAGTACAATAATATGATTAATTTGAATTAATATCAGATAAAATTAAGGTACTTATAGGTTAGTTGGGTGCCCACTAAGCTATTTGCTTAGTTTTGCGCGTCTCCTCGCAGGGCTCGCTACGCTTCGGGCTATGTGGCTCGCTGCACTCGCCACAGTATATAAAATCCACTCCATGTTGACATGGATAGTGGGGAAATGAGCATACTAACTATAGGCGGCGCCCAACTAACATATAAGTACCAATATTAATAACAAATAATAACAGCATATAGCAGCAAATGACGGTCACAATAAAAAATGCAATATAAGATAAAATAAGGTACTTGTGTAGTTTCACAGCACCAGCTACTTCCGGGTTTTACGCTCGCCACAAACTATCTAAAATAATGTAACTTAACTCCATGCCAACATGGATAGTTCATACCCCCACTATCCATGTTGGCATGGAGTTGATTTTAGACAGCATGGCGAGCATAGCGAGCCACCGAGCCCACAGCATGGGCAAGCAAAGCGAGCCCCACAAGGGTACTCAGATGCACGGCGCCATGAAATTACACAAGTACCTAAAATAATGATTATTCGTTGGAATAATGAGATTGTATACTTAGTAATCGGAGTCCCAATGGCAGAGGAGTATTGGCTTTATGGTCGTATGATGATACGGTCCCTGGTATATATCCAAGTTGAAGGTAGTAATTTTAGGGGAGTCCATATAACCTGCAGGATTAGGTTGTGCTGGAGGGGGAATTGCAGTCCTCACTCATAGAGGCATCCTTACAATTGTGCGATTCATATATCCAAACATTGAGCAGGTGGAGGTGTCCCAATTGTAGCAGCTGTAAATGTAGTTTTTTGGAATAACCAGGAACCAAAGTTAAAAGCCGGATTGGATATAAACTTGGAAACTCCGGTATCTCCTCAAGAAGTCCAACAAGTTAAAATCAGCAGGTGTTTCCTAACATGTTTCGTTGCTCAAAGTATCATCATACAGTATGACCATAAAGCCAATACTCCTCTGCCATTGGGACTCAGATTACTAAGTATACAACCTCATTAGTCCTACTAATCATTATTTTATCTTATATTGCATTTTTTATTGTGACAGTCCATTTTCTTCTATGGCCTAACTTTACACTGGGAAACTCTTTGCCATATTTGTGTAAGAATAGTACTTTCATATGTACAACCAACAAGACTATGGGGTAGATTTATTAAGCTTGGTGAAGTGATAAACTGTCTGTTTTTTATCACCGTCCAATCAGCTCCTACCTGTGATGTTTCAAACCAAGCCTGTAACTTCACAGGTAGGATTGGCCGGTGATAAAAACCAGACAGACAGTTTATCACTTCACCGAGCTTAATAAATCTACCCCTATATGACTTACTGGTTTGTCTGTGATAAGGGGGTAAAATACATCAGCTATGTGTGTGTGAGGCCACTTTGTACGGATCTTGCACATTATATTGGCTGCCGCAGTTGGGCAGGTCTTTCTCATGTCACACGTGTACAGTATCTCTGTAATGAATGTAAAGGCCAATTCAAATGACTTTGGTGCTAATTAGAGATGTTACAAATACAGTAGATGATCATAATAACAACAACAACAGACATTTATGAAACATACAAAGAATTAAATATAGTTTTGACATACCTCAAACAAAGCGTAAGCATCTAATTGAAAATCCCAAATACTATGTATCGCAGTCTCATTTTCTTTGCAATTGTGCGCCACAGGATCACTCATTCTTAACGGATCATCGCCATGTGCTCTTGATCGAATTATATATACCAAATCCTGTGCCTGTACACAAATTGATAACAGAAATAAATGTATTTATTAATTTCTTCTGATTTGACTACTAGTTATTGCAGAAGGAAATTTGTAATTGTTAGCTTATTTTAACTCTCTCCATATGTATAGTACAGTACCATCTGATCAAAGCATGTTCTAGGCTGCCATTGCAAAAGCCGGCAACAGAAGTCTGAACCCAGTGCATTTGCAGAGAAGGTGCAGAGAGAAATATCTCTTCCATGATGACACAGGAGACATAACACATTCCAGATATGGTATATCTGGAACATATGGTATATATATATATATGGTATATTTGTGTATTTCAGAGAAGCATTAATTCTCTCAGCTACAGTATACACAGAAAATGGCAACAATATTCAGCCCCAATGAAAACCTATGGGGGCCGCATAAACAAATAAGCTTAATAAGAGGAGAAATCTCTATATTTTGGCTTTCTCCAGCTAAAGTACTTGAGAAAAGCCTTTTATTTACTAAATAGATCCCATAGTAGGATGCAGAGAAAAAGGAATAAATTCCTTTTAAAAGGATTTGCGCTGGAGGGTAAAAGCAGCTTGATATAAATTGGAAGATGAATAGTGAGGTTTCATCAGATGAACTAAGAAGCCCCCAGACGGAGACACAGAGCAAGCCCCCACCAGCGCCGCTGCAAGCGCAAGGTAAAAGCCGGCAGGTGACGTCACTTTTGAAAAAAACTCCGGAACCCCGCCAGAAAGGTACTCAGCCTGCGTCTTGCGGCAGTACACACTTAGTGCAGGGTAAGCCAGCCTAGCTCTCTCCTTACTACTGGACTGCTTCCACAAACTCCAATAAGGAGTGTAAACATCAATTTGGTCGCGTCAATTTGTTTTTATAATTTTATTTTATTATTTTTATTTATTTATATATTATATTTTTATTTTTTATTTTTATTTTTATTATTTTTTCAATTTATTTATTTTTACTTTTATTTCATTTCATTTCATTTCATCTACTCCTCTTTACCTGCTTCTGCACTCTGCATATCTACGGTACCCACCCTCCTCCCTCTCCTTAGTGCTTGTAAAAACCTCACTATTCAGATCCCATAGTACTTCAACATTGACTTTATTAACTGAGTGCTAAGTGCATACTCAAACTGTGATACAATACATGTGCATAACATTGTTATGATATTGAATCCAGGGGCACGGGGCACTTTAGACAGGGGGCCCCCTCCCACTTGTCATTACTGTCCGCAAACTGCATGGGAGAATATTACAATGTCAAAACAAAGAGTAAAGGCAGTATAAACTTGGTCAATGGGCAACTGCTGGGGGAGGCTCTAACTGTTGTAGTTAGAGCAAAAATACCATGGGTTAATAGATACAACACTAAAAGTAACAGGAATACTGCCATGGCAAAGCGATTTTGGCCCATTTTGTCTACGGACAAGGATTTGACACGTTTGTCTAACACGGTCTTGCTACCTAGTTATACACGTGGCAAAAACATCCGTGACCATGTCGTGAAACTAGATATCAGTGGCTGGGACAAGCCTTCGGGCAGCAGATTTTTGGGAAGGAAGAATGGTTGTTTCCGCTGTCTTGGCTGCCTTACCTGCCGCTCCATGACGGTGTGCACAACCTTTAATCATCCTCATTCCGAAAAAAAAGGTTTGTATTAAACACCCACTATCCTGCCACTCAACTCACGTTGTGTACACCTTAACATGCCCATGTGGCTTGACCTATGTTGGGAAGACTCAGTGTTCGTTCAAAGAACGGATGGCCCAACATTGGTCAGCCATTCATCAGGGACTTACGAGTGGCCACAGCGACCAACCGGTCGCTAGACATTGTATTTCTTTGGGTCACAGTGTCGCCTCTATGCGATCAATGATTATTGATCAAGTACCACCCTCTTTGCAAGGTGGCATCCGTAACAAGAAATTGCTACAGATCAAATGTAGGTGGATCTATATGTTGAACACCTTATCACCTAAAGGTCTAAACGAAACTTTGGGGCTCCAATGTTTCTTGTGACAGGCCCCCCTACAACCTTACTCACCTCGGGCGAGACGTGTATACTAGCAGCATAATAAAAGCTTATTTAGTGCTTCTCAATGGCAGTGAACGGTTAGCGTATTATATGTCCTATAAAAGCCTTTTTCACATTTAGTTCTATTTAGTACTGTCTAACCTTATGTATGTACTCTTGTTTTCATATGCTTCCTCCATAATGTTTCAAAATGATTTTTTGTAATTATATGACTTCTTTAGAAAAAGTGTCGACACAATGTCAATCAGAAGAAAAACGGTTGATATTGCACATGGTGTTGATATTTAGCGATATGTGGCAACACGTTTTGACAATATATAAATGAGCAATTGGTTAGTTGATAACTGTTTGTATTCTGCTGTATTATCCAGGTTTTTAAAGTATCGTCTTTATGTATTGTGTTTCTAGGAGCCGGATTTGGATGCTTAGAGCAGGGCCGTAACTAGGGGGGGGGGATCTAGGGGGTCATGCGCACCGGGCGCTGGAGGGTGGGGGCGCTAGTTTGGTGTCCCGGCAGCGTGGTCCCTGGGATGAGCAGCGGGGGTCCGGGGACTGGTGGGTTAACGCCAGGTCCTAGCGGGGTCCCAGGGACTGGTGGGTTAACTCCGGCTCCTAGCGCTGCCGGACGGTGGGCGGGAGGCAGGTTTTGAAAAGACTTGCCGGACGCTGATTGGCTGAATTCAGTCAATCAGTTTCCGGCAAGTCTTTTCAAAGTCATCGGCGCTTAGCGCCGCCAGGCAGATAGCGATAGGAGACGGAGTGAGTGAAGGCTGCAGCTACACCAGTCCCTGGACCCCTGGACGCTACACATAGGTATGTTGGCAGTGGGGGTCCAGGGACTGGTGTAGCGGCAGCTTTCACATACACAGCCGCTCGCTATTTGCCTGGCGGTGGGAAGCACTGATGATTTTGAAAAGACTTGCCGGATGCTGATTGGCTGAATTCAGCCAATCAGCGTCCGGCAAGTCTTTTCAAAATATGCCTCCCGCCCACCGCCCGGCAGCGCTAGGAGCCGGAGTTAACCTTCTCCAGTCCCCGGACCCCCGCTGCCTGACCCCAAGGCAGTGATTTTTTTTGGGGGGGGGCGTCCAAATGACTGCCGACCCGGGCGCCGAAACACCTAGTTTCGGCCCTGCTTAGAGACAGCGTCTGGGCTTTCCACCAGACGGCACGCTGTCAGTGAAGTCTCCAAACAGCTGATACAAACTCGGCACCTGGTGATAACACTTATTGCCGCCATCCACGCATTGTATTGCAGGAGCCGGACTGATTAATATTGCAGCTCTAATGGAGAACCTCACAGCGTGTCACAGGTGGTGAGTCCAGGTGCACTTTTAATGACAGGGGAGGGTTCTATGTATGGGCGGGATTACTTGTTTTATAAGTGTGTTGTTTGAGTTTGTTATTGTATGTCCTTGATAACGGGGAAACTCAAAACGCCGTTGGAACAATAAAGGCTGTAGTTTATACTGAAAAAAAATCTGGTGAGTGCCGCCTATCTACCTCATTTGTTATATATATATATATATATATCTCCAGAACCTTTATGAGCCGAATGAACAACTCCAATAAGGTGGGCGGCACTCCAACGGTGAAGGGGTAAATCAAGTGGTATTTATTGCAAACATGCCAAAAGCCATATGCCGACGTTTCGAGGCATTGAGCCTCTTTTTCCGGGGCGTGCAAATATAGAAGAATAAAGTGCTTTTGCACAGCACTTTGTTCTTCTATATTTGCACGCCCTGAAAAAGAGGCTCAATGCCTCGAAACGTCGGCATATGGCTTTTGGCATGTTTGCAATAAATACCACCTGATTTAACCCTTCACCGTTGGAGTGCCGCCCACCTTATTGGAGTTGTTCATTCGGCTCATAAAGGTTCTGGAGCAGTATTATTTATAGGGAAGGCACCACGGACTCTTCCAATATTCAGCAGCAGTGCCGAACTACCTACTGCATATATATATATATATATATATACACACACACACACATACAGTTACACCACATGAAAAGCCTGATTGTACCTCTGTAGGAGACCTCACAGGCTCAGCACTGCCACTTATTAAAAACCACCCCATGACGAGGCCGCTACTGCTGCGGTCCTCCATGGGCCTGAGAAATATGTGGTGAGCTCCACCAACCAGAGCTCAGCACAAGTCTCTCAGCCTCTGACCTCCTAGTCTCATGGGACTTAGTCAACTCCCAGTAATGCACTGCAAACACATGCCGACCACAGGGGGCCCTAGATAGAGGGGGGCCCAGGGGTACTGACCCCCTGTGCCCCCTCCCCCCTTTATCCAGCCCTGCTGTAAGACACAACTACTCACAACTACTCAAAACTATTTTATGTGAACCCACCCAATGTACAGTTATGCTCATAAGTTTATATACCCTAGCAGAATTTGTGATTTTCTGGCCATTTGTTAGAGAATAAATGTAAACTTACTAAAAGATCTGTTATTGATGAGTCACTATGAGGTGCATGTAGTAAGAAACCTTTATCCACAGATCGCACAGAGCACCAGGATCCAGACTCTGCTGTAACTTTTAGATTCACGTGTTCTCCAGGACGGACCTGAGCTTCAGAGAAACTGAGTTGGACCTGTGAAATATTGAATGAAAGGCAAATATAATATTTTAAAGTAAAAACAGAAGTCAAATAAATGTGTATAACTTTCTTTTCTCTTTTGATTCTTGTTTAATTGTATTCAATAAGATCTACAGTGTATACTCCTTGTACAGTAGGTAGGATTATAGAGTTGTGGATGGTTTTTGAGGGTCATACCTTTCCTGAAAATGTGGCTTATCACAGCAGCCTGGATAAATTAGTAATTAAACTGTGATCAACATAATAATGTCAGCTGTGTTGACAACATTCTACTATGGAGTGTTTCCTTTTAAAGTTATCCCCTCAGATCGGGATTATATTTGCATGTCAAAAGAGGAACCCGACAGTACAGTAGCTTCCATATATTGACAGCCTCTAGACTTCATCTCGACTTGAGAAGACCTTTAACTGCTCTAGGTTACACTGCAGCACTACTTTTAAATGGAACTTAAATTGAATCCCACTATACAAAATCACTTAAACTGTGAGTTATTCTACAGTCTACCTACAGTATATAGCAATTTAAATCAAGAACCTTCATTAGCATTAAATAATACATATAGCACATATATTATAATATGCTTACCATACTATCCTTTTAAACAGTGGTGTAGCTACTGGCCCTAACTGTGTGGAGTTTGTATATTCTCCCCGTGTTTGCGTGGGTTTACTCCGGGTACTCCGGTTTCCTCCCACTATCCAAAAATATACTGGTAGGTCAATTGGCTTCCAACAAAAATTAACCCTAGAATGTCTGTTTGTGCATGTACATGTGGTAGGGAATATAGATTGTAAGCTCCACTAGGGCAGGGACTGATGTGAATGTTCAACTATACACTGTAAAGCGCTGCGGAATATGTATGCGCTATATAAGAAACTGTTAATAAATAATAATAAATGATATGTAAGAGGCCTTATCACCATCACCATCAGCTACTATCAGTGCTTGCTTCCTTCTTCAAGGACAAGATTGATAAAATCCAAAATGACATGGCATGCTGTTCCTCAGCCAGTGACTTGCTTACTTCCTTTCCTGAGTCCTTTGCCCCTTTCTCCTCATATGACACCACAAGTGAGGATGAAGTATCCACACTCTTCTCATCCTTCTACTCCACTACCTGCCCTTAAAAGTCATAAAGCTCTGGCTTCTGTGCTTATCTTTCTCTACTGGAAACTTTCCTTCTCTGTTCAAGTATGCACTTATTACTCTCATTCTGAAAAATAACACAATGATGAACTGGGTACTTATGTAGTATCTGGGCGTCCGATTTAGAAATCGGATTGGGCACATTGCATCGCATGCGACCATCGGATGCGATGCGATGACCCGATTTTTCCATAGAAATCAATGTTAAAATGGACTGAGTCCATTTTAACATGGAATTCAATGGGAAAAAGGGGTCCTTTTCATACCCCTATTATCCAAGTGGGCATGGAGTTGGATATTAACCTGTGGCGAGCGTAGCGAGCCACCGAGCCCGAAGCGTGGCGAGCGTAGCGAGCCCCGCGAGGTGACACAGAATACCGTTCGCTCGCCACGCTTTGGGCTCGGTGGCTCGCTACGCTCGCCACAGGTTTATATCCAACTCCATGCCCACTTGGATAGTAGGGGTATGAAAAGGACCCCTTTTTCCCATTGAATTCCATGTTAAAATGGACTCAGTCCATTTTAACATTGATTCCTATGGAAAAATCGGGTCATCGCATCGCATCCGATGGTCGCATGCGATGCGATGCGATATCGCATCGCATCGCATCTGATTGTATGCCTTAACTTAAGGCATACAATCAAAAAATCAGACGCCCAGATACTACATAAGTACCATGAACTGTATCTATAACTCCCGTCCCATCTCTCAGCTCCCATGCCTCTTCAAGATACTGTACTTGAGAGACTTGCTTAATCTCACCTCACACACTTTCTTAATGTCTACAATTTATTGGACGTACTTTAGTCAGGCTTTCGCGCTCAATACTATACAGCAGGCATGTCCAAACTGTGGCCCTCCAGCTGTTGTGAAACTACACATCCCAGCATGCCTTGCCATATTTTTAGCATTCCCTAATAGTAAAACTATGGCAAGGCATGATGGGACTTGTATTTTCTCAACAGCTGGAGGGCCATAGTTTGGACATGCCTGCTATACAAAGACAGCAATGAGTAAAGTAATAAATGATCTGGCCACTGCTAAATCTAAAGGCCATTTCTCACTTCGTATTCTTCTAGATCTCCTGGCTGCCTTCCACACTGTTGACCACTTTCTTCTCATACAAACACTACAGTCCCTAGGTCTTCAGATTATAGCCCTTTCTTGGTTCTCATCCTACCTATCTAATCGCTCTTTCAGCATTCGATTCTCTGATTTTACCACCTCTTCACTACCTCGATCAGCTCAGTCTTAGGTCCTCTGCTTTTCGCAATCTATACCTTCTCTATTGGCAAACTAATCAACTCTTTCTGGTTTCATAATCATCTGTACGCTGATGGTACTCAAACCTATCTATCCTCCCTGAATTTACACTATCAGTATTGCTCTGTGTCTCTGAATACCTTTCTGCCATTTCATCTTAGATGTTACCTCACAACCTAAAACTCAACATTTCCAAAACAGAATCAATTATATTCCCACCAGCCAAGAGTGAGAACACAACATTCAATCCTAGTCCACAAGCTTGTTGCCTAGGGTCATCATTGACTTTGAACTGTCCTTTATTCCTCACATTCAATCTGTCTCTAAATAATGTTACATGTAACTAAAAAAAAAACATATCCATAATTTGTCCGTACCTTACACAAGACACTGCAAAAACTCCATGCACTCATTTTCTCACACATTGATTATTGCAATAGCCTAAGAAAAGACTCTCACCACTACAATCCATTTTGAATGCAGCTGCGGGGCTGATCTTCCTACATAGACTTTGAACATCTGCTGCTCAGTTCCTCCATTGGTTGCCTGTTTTTACCGTATTTATTATAAAATACTTCTACTCACATACAAGGTCATAATCCGGACTACACCAACTAATATCTCTTTGCTTATCTTAAAATATATCCCTCCGAGACCTCACTGCTATGCACAAGATCTGCGTTTCTCATCCACACTCATTACAAGATCACATTCACAATTGCAGGACTTTCTTTGGGTAGCTTCCACTCTATGGAATGTCCTTCCATGCACATTACGACTCCCATCTACCCTCCATACTTTCAAGCATTCTCTGAAAACTCACCTCTTCAGGCAAGCTTATGATATTCCAGAATCCCCACATATCCTCCAGTAGCATTCATATCTTATTGCATCTCATCAGGACTGTCTTGCATTCTGATGGGACTGCTATGCTATGGGATCCTATACTAATGTATCCCTCCTACTATCCCTATAGATTTTAAGTTTGCTATAAGGGCCCTTCTATCTATGTTGGTTTGTTACTACCTAGCTCGTTTTATAACTGTTTTCTACTGTAAAGCGCAACATAATTTTCGACGCAATATAAGAAACTGTAAATAAATAAATTATTTGTAAGCACCACTAGTAAAGGTATTATGAGTGTAAGGGGCACTACTGTTGGCATTATGTGTGTAATCGGCACTACTGAGGACATTATTTTTATAGATGGCACTACTGGGAGCAATATGTGTAAATGGCACTAAAATGCTATTGTGAATAGTGCAGCGGTGATCACTGCTTATCCCAAATGTCTCCCCAACTTGTGCTCGTGGGGTAATGAGACAGCAGGACATTGAAAATGAGCGGGACTGTCCCACTGTAGTTGGGACAGTAGGGAGGTATGCTTTAGTATTTTGCACCTTGTTTACTTGTTTTGTTTGCACTACTTCTGTTTATTTACTATGCACATAGGCGTGCGCACGGGGGGTGCCAGGGGTGCACAGGCACCTCCTAATGACAGGCACCCCCCGTGCACACGCCTATGGTGCCCTTCCCTCCGCTCCCCCAACTTGCGCTCATGGGACACTGAGACCCGCGGGTGGGACAACGGGACATTGTCCAAGTAACGGCACTATCCCGCTGCAGTATGGAGGTATGCTTAAGTATTTTGCACCTTGTTTACTTGGTTTCTTTGCACTACTTCTGTTTATGTACTATGCAGTGGTGGTTCCAGAGGAGGGCCTGCAGCACAGTTCAAAATTAAAATATGGGGGGGGGGGGGTGTTTCTCCCTTATTTGAATTTCAAACTGTGCTGCAGCCCCTCCTCTGGAGCCTCCCCTGGTACTATGTAAGGCATGGCAAATTTATTTATTTACAGTTTCTTGTATAGTGCAGAATATTCCGCTGCGCTTTACAATTGGAAACAACAGTGAGTAAACAAACGAGGTAGATACAAACCGACATGGAGGTAGGAGGGCCCTGCTCGCAAGCTTACAATCTTTAGGGATAATAGGAGGGATACATAAGGATAGAATTCCATGGCATGGCAGTCCCATCAGATTACTATATGGTCCTGGAGGGGTGCAATTAGATATGAATACTACTGGAGGTTGTATGGGGGTTCCTGAATATGATAAGCTTGCCTGAAGAGGTGAGTTTTCAGGGAACGCTTGAAATTTTGGAGGCTAGAGGAGAGTCTTAGTGTGCGTGGAAGAGCATTCCATAAGGTGGGTGTTGCCCGACAAAAATCCTGCAAGTGTAAGTGGGAGCGAGTAATGAGTGTGGATGAGAGACTCAGATCTTGTGCAGAGCAGAGAGGTAGAGTGGGGATATATTTAGAGATAAGCAAAGAGATATAAGTTGGTGTAGTCAGAGTTATGGCTTTATATGTAAGTAGAAGTATTTTATATTGAATGCGGTAATATACAGGCAACCAATGGAGGGACTGACAGAGCGGATCAGCAGACGATGAATGTCTAGCCAGGAAGATCAGCCTCACAGCTGCATTCAAAATGGAATGTAGAGGTGAGAGTCTTTTCTCAAAAAGACCGGTAAGGAGGCTATTGCAATAATCAATGCGTGATATAATGAGTGCATGGATTAGAGTTTTTGCAGTGTCTTGTGTAAGGTATGGATGTATTTTGGATATGTTTTTTAGATGCATGTAACACGATTCAGAGACAGATTGAATGTGAGGAATGAAGGACAGTTCAGAGGCGAGGATGACCCCTAGGCAGTGAGCTTGAGGGTAGGATTGATTGTTGTGTTCTCAACAGTGATAGAGATATCAGGTTGGTAACTACTCTTGGCTGGTGGGAATAGAATTAATTCAGTTTAGGAAATGTTGAGTTTGAGGTGGCGAGATGATATCCAAGATGAAATCCATTGTGGCACCATATAAATCAAGTATAATGTAATTGATTGAACAACTCTCCTCTTCCATACAAATGTACCACTGCTATGGAGCATTCTGGTATTGTATATGTCTGTTATACTCACCGTGTTCTTGGAACAGTCTGAAACTTTGTATTCTGTTCTACCTACAACATTTTCTCCATTGGGCAATATAGTGAATACTAAGATAGCAAAAATAGGAGCCAAATTTCTGTCTACATGGATATTTAGAGGGAATGACCCGTGTATTGCTGTAAACAAAGTAAAAAAACATTAATTAGACACAATCCTGCAGTTGGTGACCATACAGAAAACATCTCAGAGTAGAATGTTGCTGTATAATTAT
This sequence comes from Crinia signifera, assembly GCF_055691185.1. Lineage (NCBI taxonomy): Eukaryota > Metazoa > Chordata > Amphibia > Anura > Myobatrachidae > Crinia > Crinia signifera. Next base: position 255,913,477 of record NC_139222.1, read on the forward strand.
GTAACACACATACAGATTATGTTAGGCGCTGCGGAACCCTTGCGGCAAAATATAAATAATTGATCATAATAAATAAAAATAAATGGGGCAGATTTAAATGTAGTGATTGGATGTGAGCAGTGTGGCAGGGACAGCATCATTACACATAAAATAAATGTGGAAGAACCAGTTCAGGTTTTAGAGCAGCAGCAGCAGCAGCAGCAAGAAAACTGATGTGATCAAGCAGCACCTGTGGCTTCCTAATATAAGTGTTTCTAGGACAGAGGGTCATTGCTTCTGATGTTGGGGTAGCTGCCCAAGTGATAGGCCGGGTGTGGGTTACAGTAGGTACCACTGGAGCTTTCTGAAGAGTTTGTACTATGCTGTGATACCTGTTTGCTGCAATGCTGTAACCATTCTTGCTTATGCTGATTACCTGGTAAGCTGTTTGACTGATACAAAATAAATAACAGGACTTCATCTTATCCAGTGTATGCAGGGGTTAAAGTGAGGGGGAACGGGGTGGAACTGAGCAAGCTCCTGCGAACAGCGATTAGAACAGGGCTGAAAACGGGAGCGCGCACCCGGCGATTTATCGCCGTGCACACTCCCATCACTGGCAATATGGTCGCCAGCGACCATATTTCCAGTGATTTCAGCCCCTATCGCCCCCATGTGTACACAACATAAGATCTACTTCTTGTAATGAAATCACTCAGTCGCGTAAGTTCGTCACAGTTGCCCGGAGGCAAGATAAAAATTGGTGCCCCCCCAACACACACACACACACACACACACACCATCTTATATAAATATATGTATGCATGTATTTATGTTTTGGATATTATTGGAATAAAGAGAGTGTGACATTTAAGAAGTGATATCAACGACTTTCAATTAAATTATTCAAACTCACAGGGGAGAAGAGGTGCCCCCTTGGGAGCAGGAGCCCGGCGGCAGATGGCTCCATTGCCTCCCAGAGTTCTGCCTCTGAAATCACTCATGGTTGCTGAATTGCTTTTACAGTACATGTAGCATAATAGTTGACCTACAGCACTGTAATTCAAAATGGTATTACATGGCAATGCTACACTCTCTCCAACACATCAATTCCCACAATGTGTTTTTCTTTTTTTTTTGTTAATATTAGTCACAAGGAGAGCTGTATGGGTTTTTAGCTTTAGATATGCTCTAGGATCATCAAGCATTGATGATTTCTGTAACCACTAATCTTCATAATCAGTCAGCCATGGACTACTCACATAAATCTTTGCGCTGGTAAATAAGACACAGAAAAGTGAAGTCTTATGAATGTACATAGGATATATGATACTCACTTGGGTGATTTACTTGCTCTTTAAGGTCTAATTTATGTTCTTTGTATAAGCTGATTCCAGATTTAGATAGCACCTGTGGAACAAACAGAGAAAGTTATTCATTCCTAAAACAAAACTAACGTAATTTAATAGTAGACAAGTTCAAAATATATACTGCCAAAACACCTGGCTAAGTCGCTGTTCTGTAAATCCTGTAAATTGTGAGGTGTCAGGGCCGGCTCTACCACTAGGCAGCTTTAGGCAGCTGCCTAGGGCGCCAGGATCTAGGGGGGCGCCACCAAGTCTGCCTATCAAAAAAAATCAAGTATGTCTGTGAGGATCCTTGTTATACTTAATGCAAGAGGTTGATGTGGAACCTCTACGACCTCACCTCCATACTTTCTCTTGAGGCATACTTCCCTATTTTGCTGCCCTCTCTTCCTGTACTCTGTTGTGGATGGCAAAGGGGAGGGTGCTGGGGGCCTCCAGAGAAAGCAGGGGTCTTGCCCACCTACCTGAGGGGCTGGGAGGACCACTCAATTTTGGCAGGTTCCATGCCATTCCAGAATGTTAGGCAAGTAGGGGGGGGGCAGTTGTTTGAAGATTTGCCTAGGGTGCTGAGAAGCCTTACACTGGCCCTGTGAGGTGTTGTTGCTAATCAGTTTTCTTATTGCAACCTTAACCACAGATGTTCTTCTTGAATGAAATCAGGTGAATATGGAGGCCAAGGCAACTGTGTGAACTCTTCATTCATTCATTCATTCATTCATTCATTCATTCCCCTAACAAGTTCTAAATAATCCATGCAGTGTGACATTAAACTGCTGAAAGAGGCTATTATATTGTAGAATAAATGGGAGAAGAAAAGTTGTTCTTAATGTGACTTTTATTGGAATTCAATAAAACTGCAAAATATATCTAAAACACACAAACTTATAGTGATAGCTCAGAACTGAAGAAATAAGTGTTTTAAAAGTGCGGTGGTAAGCAAGCAGTATATATATACCTCTAACCACAGCACTTTGCACTTTCTCAAGCCCACGTCCTGATGAAAAGGCCGACACGGCCTTGAAACATCGACATATGACGCTGTAATGATTTATCTGCACCGAATAAAAATGGTTTAATTACCAGGAGCCCTTTTGAGTGCCGCCTCCTACTTGTTGACCCTGCCACAGGTCTCGAGCAACTACTACCATATATATATATATATATATATATATATGTATGATGCTTTCATCTGGAGACACTACTTTCCTGTATCACGGACAGTTTTACCCATTTGGAAGCAATATATTTCTAAAAAGGCTGCCTTAAAGCGATACTCACCAATAGGTGGACTATCCTTGTATGCGAGATTTGATGTATCCCCTGGCTACCCTGGAACTTATTTCATGTTAAAAAGGTTCTACGTAAAGAACGTAACATTCTGTAGCAACCGTTCTACCTTTTTGGTCCTTATTTCTATCTGCGACCTCTAAGAACATCCGTACAATGCATGATCCAGATCACCCCTGAGGAAGTCCCAAGGGACGAAACGCATAGGGTTATATCTGTGAAATAGTCATTGTGAACATCATTGATGTTGGATCTTCATATTTTATTGTCTTCTGGATTGTAAAATTATTTGTAACTGTAAATCAATGTACCAATGTGTTGAATAAAAAACGACTTTTTAAAAATCTGCTTTAATATAGAGGTGAAAAAAACTACTTAGGGTGCACATCGATTCCTTTTTCTTTCCATGTTTATCTCTTGTGCCTCTAGTAACAGCTAGATATTATAGAAGTGCTGCCCCACCATTAGCGCAGTAAAAGGTCACATCTCTTTCCCTATATATATATATATATATATATATATATATATATATATATATATATATATATATATATATATATATATATATATATATATATATATATATATATTGTGACAAGAACACCGGAGTAATGTTTGAGGGCAGGTAAATTTGTCCCAGGTTCTTGTCCTACACCTTTTAGAAACAGGTGTTTTGCCTCACAGAGGGCTAATCAGCGAGCAAGCTGTAAAAAGGCTGCCAGAGTGAAGAGTGTGAGAGGACTGCCTGGGAGATTGCAAAGTCTCTGTGGGCCTTATTCTGGTCGGTGCGGCCGGATCCGATTATGCGGCCAGGACTGTGCGTGCGAAACCCCGCCTTCCATACGGATCGCCAACTCCGTCCGTACACGGTAAGAAGCTGGCCGAACGGACTGCACGTGTATTTTACACGGAATACGCCTCCTCCATCCAAGGGAACCTCCCCCATCATTCGATGGTCGCAGACCATCGAATGCAGGACCGAGTGCTCCACCAGCTCCCGCAACCTCAGACCACACGGACATTTTTCCGTGCAAAAGCAGGGATCTGGGCGGGCAGCTGACATCCGGCGATGTCATATGTCCGCCCCCTACACGTGCGTCACGGCCGCATTACCATACGTACGCCCAGCGTTTGCATGGGAACGCCCATGAAACGCGGGGCGTATGCATATGGTAATGAGCCCAAATAGCCCTTCACGCCCCTCTCCACCCCCTTCATGCCCCTCTCACATTTCATGCGGGATTTTGCCGTACGCCCCGCTCGCACATGCGCAGAGACGCCTCTGCACATGCGCAGACACAAAACATCGGCGGCCCGAACGCACGCGGATATATCCGCACCAACCAGAATAAGGGCCTGTGTGAGAAGCAAACCTGCCTTTTACAAGTGAGTCCCCAGTGTTGACTGGGAAACTTTGTATTTTCTTTAGTGACAGTTAGGAGCATCCTGTGTATAGTTAGTGCCGGACAGGCAAGGTATTTTCTTTTTATGTTTATTTTGTTTTCTGCTGAAATAAAACTGGTTGCGGCCAGTTGTACCACAAAGACTGGACTGGTGTGATTACTCAGCTGCTGTTGGCTGCCTTCTACCCCAGGAAAAGGCATCCAAATTCCCCTACAGTGTTACAACTTATATATACAGATGGAGACACTGTCATCTATAACTATAATAGGATTAAGTGAGTAACTAGATTACTCTGCTAATCCCGTACTGTATTGTTCTATGTATTGTATTTCAGCTGAGAACAATAGGATAGCCATGGCCTAAGGAAGATAGATGAGATGGACTCCTACTGTATGTGTATATATATATATATATATATATATATATAATCTCAATAAAGGTTTGACCATCTCCAGCACCTCATTTAAATAAATGACATATGTTTACGTTTTTATTAACGAGTATATGTAGTGTTTTTTAACGTTATTCACTTTATTTCATATAAGTGTCTGATTTAACACTAGTATGCAAGGAAAGTAGGTTAATAATCACTTACCGTAAATTGCAATTTTAGGTTTTGTAACATAACACCCCAGGCGAGTATATAGTGTATAACTCATTAGTATAACGGTATCCTTAGTGATACAATAAGACATGTATGTCCAGATATAAGATGATATTCACATATATTAAATGAATAGCAGTAAGTAGTTAATTATTATATTAAGTTGTTAATATCAAATATTTAACTTCTGTGGTGAATATAATTTCTCCTAATGTGGGCCCACAATAAGGAGAGACCTTCTTATTATGAGACACATTTCATTATGCGGCACATAATGCCACCAGTACTCCTGATTATACACATAGTGCCCCTTGTACATAATGCCACCGGTAGTGCAACTTACACAATGGCACCAGTAGTGTGCCCTACACATAATACCACCAGAAGTGCCTGTACACATAATGCCACCAGTAGTGTCCCTTACACAATGCCCGAGGAGTGCCTATTACAAAGATATTTTGCCACAAATAGTGACTCTTACACAATGCCCAAAGTAGTGCCCATTGCAGTATTCCCCCAGTACTGCTCACCATGTAACCTAGTCTATCCCACCGCCGCTGCTGTTTCTGAAGATGGGCAGGAGAGAAAAGTGGAGCGTGAAGAGACGCTGAGTTGATACTTCAAACTAGTAAGCCCACTCGAAGCAAAAGCTTCAAAAGCTAGTCTTGTGATTGCCCCTGTGTTTGTGCATGGGTGAGAGAGAAATAGATGTACTTTCATTTGCTGCCAACAGATGACAGTGTTTCGGAGACACACAAATGGACACTAGACATACATATATAAATGATATGGAATTATCTCTTAAATAAATCAGAGCTTGAGGTCCGGCAGCCAATTGCTAACTGCAGCTGGTGTTCCGCAAGCTCTGACAGGATCATTTAAAATTTTGAGTTGTGAGGAGTAGCAGTGGCAGGGTGGGTGATTTGTGGAGGGTGGCAGTACGGGTGGTGCTGCCAGATGGTGCTCCCACATTACTGGCTTCACTACAATGGCGGATTTTACCTGGTAGATCAGAGTTAGGCACTGGGGGGGGGGGGGATACTGTATTAGAATAATTGTTTATTGTTTATTGTTCTTCAATGTATTTTTGTAATGGTTGATTTCTACATTATATAACATCTCCAGTTGCTCCCTAGTAAGGGTAGGAATTAGCATTGTGTAAGAACACTCACCAAGTAGAAGAATGTGAGATGATCAGATTTAGGATCCCGGCTCTTGATATCGTATTCCACAGTCACTGGCAAATCGGAGTCACAAGGAATTTTCTCTGAATTTGTTTCTATATTCAGAAAACTGTGACTCTCAGAGTATAAGGAGACCAGATACATTTCTGCCCGGTGATGCCTATTAAAGTCCTCATCATCCTCATCATCCTCATGTGATGCAATCTTTGCCTGAGGACAAAGCACATAAGAGAAGTGAAACCACCTGTACATTTGTGCAATAAGTTAGAAGTACTATAATATAAATGACACTTTTTGCAATAAAAATTCTTGGTAGCATTAATCAGCTCCTTTAAGGGGCAACATGATGGAGACATTGGAGGTTGTTTAGACCTAGTCCACTGTCTATTCCACTACCATATACTGTATGTACAGATGATAAATATCGAATGACTGCACGTGCATACGGATTGTATTGCGCATGCGCAAGGCCATTGATCGATAAAATTCAGCATCTGTTTTTTTTAATCGCTGGCCGTTCACAAGTTGTTTGACAGGAAACTGCAGTTTGTGGGTGGATGAGGAAAAAACGCAGGCATGACCAAGCATATTCAGGGAGGGTGTGTGGAGTCCGCTTTGGCCCTGATCAGCCTGTTTCTATTGCACTGGCTGAGTTGGTCCTGGGTTATGCACAGACTGGCAAAATCATTGCATGGTGAGTAAGATATCTGCAGCCGATCGCAGACCGGCAAAATTTTTGCATGCCTTTCGCAGGCTTGACCAGGGCGGGATATAACTCTGGTGGGGAGGTGGCTATCTGATCTCAGGGAATTGCAAATTAGCAGAGAAGCGCTCAGATCTGAATAACAGCCATTCATTCCCATCGTCCAATTGGGATTGACACCTCCCCGTACCTTCATTCAAAAATAATCTCAATGTCACCACAAACTGCCAGCCATTTGTTAATTCATAATGTATCCAGAATACGTCCACATGTCTGTGACCATGGGGGTTATTCTGATTCACTCGGAAAGGCACAATCACTCGCTAATGGACAGAACCATATGCACTGCAGATGGGGCTGATGTAATATGTGCAGAGAGAGTTAGATTTGGGTTGAGGGTGTTCTTCAAACTGATATCTATATTGCCGTTTAAAAACAAAGAAGCCAGTATTTACCCTGCACAGAAACAATAAAACACCCAAATGTAACTCTCTCTGCACGTTACATCTGCCCCATCTGTGGTGCATATGGTTTTGTCCATTAGAGGGTGATTGTGCCTTTCTGAGTGAATCAGAATAACCCCCCATATCGCCCCAACTTTTTATTTAATGGGCAGCAGGAGCTTCTGTGCCAGAGGTGCGGGTGCTTTCAAAAAGAAGCTGAGCCTTGCGTGGAAGGGCATGGCCTCATACTGACTGAGGGGGTGTGGCTCAGCGCTATGACTCCCATTTTCTTTACTTGGACTATATAGTCCAAATCGAATAGAAAGTTAGTCTGAATCGCACCTGTACAGCCACATATAATGCTGATTCGATCCAGATGCGGCATTGGGTTGAATAGACTGATAGACTGATAGACTGTGCATGCAAGTCTATGTTATCCTTATTGCAAACCCCCCCTCTCTTCGCACCATTCCTCCCTCCGTGCCAGCCGATGGTACCATGGCGATCAGCGATATTAAAACAATATTGTTGCCCCTCAGATCCACTCGTGTGTCAGCGAGGGTGTGTTTTGCATGTGACTACAGACAGCTAAACATGAATATACCAGGGTTGCCGACTTTCAGCAGCAGTTCGGGGGCGGGGCTTAAATGTGACATCATTAAGCCCCACCCCCATAAATAAAAGTGCCTCAATTTGCCGATCTCCGCGGAGAGGGCGGGCTTATTGATGCGATGATGACACTTTAGCCCCGCCCCCTCTCTGGAGATCGGCAGAAAAGGTAATTTAATCACCGTGGCCGAGAGGGGGGGGGGGGGGGGGCAGCTGCTGCAATCAGGGGGGGCAGCGGGGGTCCCCCAGAATCCGGGAGGGTTGCCCACCTTTCCGGGGGGCCGGGAGGGTGACCCGATTTTCGGGACCCTCCCGGCCATTCCGGGAGGGTAGGCAACCCTGGAATATACTATCTTTTGAATCCACACTATTTGTAAACAAGTGGACTCTTGGTCACAAGAGGACAAAGTCTATTACACTACCGTACACTTTATGTAGATTTGGGGTAACAGTCTAAAGGGGCATTCAATTTTACTCTGCTAATGTATTTCATTGTGGGCATTTTCACCTGTTTTTGGTCACTTGTCTTGGGCGAAAAGGAGTGGGTAAAAAAAAAACAAAAAAAATGGGCAAAAACTCCTGCAGTTTCAGTCAAAAATGTGCAAAAATATGTGATTGCCCATGATAAATCTGCAATTTCACCCGAAAGTGGTCAGAAACGCCCATTTTCGGTGAATCTGCGTGTTTTTCGCACATGGCAAATAAAAATTCGTCCTAACTCTACACTAATTGAATGGGGGTATCTGTATTGCATCCTAGAAAAAGATAGACAGAATCTGGTTGACAGTTGATATCACCTTTTTTTTTAATTTTTAGAAGCTTTAGTAAATTTACCTCTAATACTCTTAACACAGCTCAATATGGGTAGCTGTATACTGTATATTAGACTCGACAGAGGAAAGGGATATTTGGATGAGTAATCCTAACAACACTTATGCTGGGCATACACATGCAGATAAAACGCCTGTCAGATCGAATGGCATTTTATATGAGGATATTAAGTACATACACTTAGGCTCATACAGTATATCAACGGATGTGGTTCGTTTTATCGAATGACATTAGGTCGAATGTCATTTGGTCGACCCCACTAGGTCGAATGTGTAAAAAGGTCGACATGGGTTTATGTCGAACTTCCGACTATGTCGACTGCCATTAGGTCGACTGGGGTTAGGTCGAATTGCTCTTTTTGGGGTTTTTTTGGCCGAAATGTCAACAGTGTCGACATGGACACTGTTGACATAGTGAATCGGACCCTCGCATCGCTCGCTTCGCTTGCGATGCTTCGGGCACGGTGGCTCGCTTCGCTCGCCAAAGCTTTAATAACCTCCTCCACGCCCTAGTGGATGGTAGGGCATGAACCACCGCCTGTCGGCACATGTCGGCACCAAAAAAAAACCAAAAAGAGCAATTCGACCTAACCCCAGTCGACCTAATGGCAGTCGACAATGTCGGAAGTTCGACATAAACCCATGTCGACCTTTTTACACATTCGACCTAGTGGGGTCGACCAAATGACATTCGACCTAATGTCATTCGATAAAACGACCGTATACCATATCAACGAGTGAGAAAACCTGTTGCGAATGTAAAAACTTTATGAATCAGCCCCTTAATCTGAGTTAGAAGTAATGCAAAAGCAGATCAAGCATCTGTGCATCTGGACAAACCAAGGGTTTGATTCAGGTTGGCTCCCTACGCAGCATCATTTTGCCTGCGTTCGCATGGGGATGTCCAGCATTTTCCTGGGTGCACCCACTGTTTTTGTGGGCACTCCCAGGAAAAACTTGGTCGACCCCATGCGGCACCCCCCTCCATCCACCCCCCCCCCCCCATTTAAACACCTCGATGACTGTGAAAGTTGCCAGCGGCCCTGTACATGCGCCTATGAGAATATTTGCATGCTCATCGGTCCCCGATAGGAATACGCCACGGACCTATTACACCTGAATCATGTCCCAAGTTGCAATGCAAGGTAAATACTGGCCGCTTTATTCTGTAGCCTACAATACTGGAAAGCTTTATTTACACACTGCAATGTACAGTAGCTTTCAGTTTGGATGCTACGCTCTCAAATATAACCCTGACTGCAGATGTTACATGCGCCCCGACTGCTGCTGCTGAGAAGGGGAATGGGGGACTATTTCCTTATGTACGTGGATAAAATACGAAAATGCAATAGCCCCACCATGTGGCAGGATCACTTACTCTTAATGATAGATAGCTGTCCCATGTAGAAGTGTTGAGTTCACAATGAGCAATTCCATTGTTGTCAGTCACCAGACTTGCAGCCTTTTTACTATCTCCATCCACATATATAGATACGGCTTCATTTGCTATGGGCTGTTCTTTCTCATCAACAACACGCACCTGGTGATGATAAGTGTAGACTGAAACCTTCATATCATGAAAGTAACTGTACATATTCAGTAATAGAATGGTCTTGGGGCAGACGCAGGATTTCCGGAGGAGGGTTCTCAAATGTTTGCGTTTAGAACAAATGTCGCCAGTCCATGAAGATGCATAATTAGCATATACCATAATAAGCTGTCCTAAACAAAGGGGCAGATGTATCTAGTCTGGTGAAGTGATAAATAAATAGATAGATATACATATATATATATATATATATATATATATACATACGTACATACATACAGGGGCATCAACAGCAGTGTAGACCCCTGGGCATAGCAATGTATTGGGGCCCCTACCGACCCTCCTGTGGTAGGGGTGGGGGGTGCTATGAGCAGAAGCTTTGATATCCCGCGGGTGGTAGTGGTTATTATATCAACCGCTCAGCATGTAGGGCCTGGATCAGTAATTTCCACTAGTTACCCCTTTACTGCACATATGGTGGGAGATGGGGTGGAAGAAGGGGGCTTTGGGCTGAATGAAGGGGCCCTGATACATAACGTTCAGGGTGGTAGAGGATGTTTAATATGCAGAGGAGGGGTGTATAGTGGAGTGGGCTTATACATTCATAATTTTCTGGTGAGAGGACAGCTTGCTTGACTGCAGATATCTCCAGTTTCCGGATAAAGATTTCTTAGATTTTAATAGAATTAAAAACTAGAGAATCCCACCTACCAAATGATATTGGGGACTAGGGGATCAGAGTTCAGGAGGCAGAGCAATCTGCCAACGAGTATATAAAACTACAAACCAGGTGTGTGGAGCTGGAGCTGTAACCAGCTGCTGGAAGGTTGATGTCTCTGGTTCTGGGAACAGTAGAGACAAGCTACTAGTGTCCTTCAAAGGGGGAGAGTCCTAGCTTTTGGAATATACCCTCAGAAAAAACTAAGTCTGACTCTAAGTCATTCAGAACCTGAAATATCTGACTTCGAAGGGCAATTAACAGGCTTAGATGGGGACCACTGCTTTGAATTCAGATATTTCTGGTTTCCAAGGGCGAATTTTTGTACTCATAGAAATAGGGGACCCTCAGCTTTCAGCCTAGGGCCCTTAGACTCCTGGGGGGTTTCTTGGTACTCAGAACCCCCTCCCACCACCACCACCACCTGCGTGCGCCACTGATATAAACTCTATCTACTTATATTTTGTTAATTTGATGCAAAAAAAGATACGTTTTCCTCCACATGTCTCTGGAAATGTAATTACCTTGAAGTGGAATGGAGCACCTGTAGTGTAATAGTTTGCAGGATCCACAAATGTAATGGTTTTGTGTTTTTTTATATCGGGATTAGCTGAGGCTGTCTCAGTGTGACCTATAGGAAGACAAATACCGTGTTAGTACACATTTACTATTACATGTCATGAAGTCTAAAGGGACCTACACACTAGGCAATTCCAGGGCATTTTCTAAATGATCTGACTAGAAAATGCCCCTACATCGCTCAGGGTGTAGGGGACATAGCGCTAGCGATGCATCGCTTTCACCCGATGATTAATATCCAGCATGCTGGATAAATCTAGTTAGATCGATGGTCAGGGACAATGTTCTCACGAAGAACCACTGGCCCTGACAGATCACTCGACAACCATCGCTGACAAATTGTGTGCAGCGCTGTGTGATGAGCGATCTTGCTGAGCGATCTTGTTAAGAGATCTAGCATCACTCAGATCTCTCAGAAAAATCACCCCATGTGTAGGCTTCTTAAGTTTTCACAATTATTTCTTTAAATGATCACTGATTTGTCATGGAATTGGCAAAATCTAACATGTTATGAATCCCCAACTAACCAGTTCCAATGATTTTTGGGTCAGAATCGGCAAATCGAGGACGTGTTAGATTTTTCTGAAGCCTGAAGCAGTAATTGACAAAAGGGGCTACTGCCCCAATTTGTTGCAGATGTATGGGGTACAAAACTGAATATTTTGGGAAAGACAAAGCTTCCTACTTCCGTAATGTAAAGGAGAGAACTGGGTACGTATATTTTTTTGAAAGCCGCTTTTGCATTCACCTTATATTTTCTGTGACCAGTGGCATAACAAAACTACAAGGAGTTCAGTATACAGTATATATGGGGCCCTAAGGTAAGGGACGACTAATGATTCAGATCCCCTTGTTCCCAAGGTCTCCAATGTCCCGACTGCAGCGGGACATTGGAGAAGGGGCATGGCCGTCACTGCTTGTGAATTCGGGCTCATTCTGCCGAGATCCCCTGTTCAATGCTGTCGGGAGATTGCTGCGGGAGATTGAATACCCCCTTAAATCTAGACAGGCGATAGTGACACATTGGGCCACACATCGCTATCGCTATGGCCCCTACACACGGAATGATGTAGAGTCATTTTCTAAGGGATCTAGTCTAAAATGCCAGAACAATCAATAAGCCTGGCACCTCATGTTCTTCTAGTAATGTGGTTTAATCCACAAAGTAACATCATCAACGGTAAAGAAATATTTCAGGGAAAATTAGGATTTGGAAGTCGATTTATCACATTCCGTGTCCTCAGATGCGACAAGTGATTACATTGCACAGATATATCAATGATTACTTGGGAGAGCTTGTGATGCCACTCCACATTCTTATTGTGGTATTTACAAAAATACCTCATATAGTGGCTGAGCATGTGCTACCGCTATCGTCGCTAACGCCACCACATTTAAAAAAATTTTAGCAATATTCTTTAATGTCTGACTTCCACTACAAATACTATGCAGAAACTGTAGGTTGGTCAATTTGCACATACAGACGGAGCCAGCTTCATTCATCCCGACAGCCTGCTATATCTTACTGTCTTGGCGCGCCATACGCCGAGACAGAGACGTGTGGGCATTTTACACGCTCACTCATCCATTGCCCTGGGTGGGGCGAGCATGAATGGTGGATGGCTGGAAGCTACTCCAATGAGAGCGACTCCATCTGTACCTTTATGCAACATCACGTTTCCTCCGTAACTCTTACCTGTACCATCTTCTGTCAGTGAAGCTGAAAACTGTAAATAACCTGTACTTTCCTTCGAAAGTTTAAAAAAACTAAGATCAATCTCCTTGGCCAGACATCCTTTGCTGTCAGTCTACAAAAGATAAGATAATAGGAATGAATAATATAAATATATGATAAGGTTTGGTGCGGAAGCCAAAAATACTGTATGCAGAGTTGATTTCCAAAGAATACTTGTGTATGTTCACGGCTCCCACGATGTGCATCGTACAGGGAAAAATCGCATTGCATCGCATGCGATCGCATTGCATGCGATCGCATGACATCGCATGCGATCCGATGCGATGTCATTTTTTACAGAAATTATGGACATGAGTTGAAACCATGTAAAATGCACCCCAAATGTCATTTTTCACACTGTACCACCCCCACTATCAACGCCAACCCGAAGCGTGGCGAGCGCAGTGGTACGCGTCCTACGTTCTTTTCATACCCCCACTATCCACGTCGGCGTGGAGTTGAGAATAGAAAGTGTGGCGAGCGGACAAGGATACCTGTGAAGCCCGCGAGGGGACACGGATACCTGTGAAGGTATCCGCGTCCAGTCGCGGGGCTCGCTGCGCTCGCCACGCTTCGGGCGCGGTGGCTCGCTGCGCTCGCCACACTTTCTATTCTCAACTCCGCGCCGACGTGGATAGTGGGGGTATGAAAAGGTCGTAGGACGCGTAACGCTGCCCCGCCGCCCCTCGCTTCGGGTTGGCGTTGATAGTGGGGGTGGTACAGTGTGAAAATTAACATTTGGGGTGCATTTTACATGATGTCAACTCATGTCCATAATTTCTGTGAAAAATGACATTGCATGCGATTTTAGCAAAAATGCATAAAAACACGGGAAAATCGCATCGCATGCCATCGCATGCCACTACATATGGCATGCGATGGCATGCGATGGGAGCCGTGAAAGTACACAAGTACCGGGAGACCTGCAGGTTTTGACTCAATATCTCCTACTAACCTGCACAATACATAAATCTGCTTAGCTGCAGTGGTCCCATATAATAATCACTAGTAAGCCCACGCTAAAAAAAAGCTTCAAAAGCATGTTGCCTCTATGAGATAGATCAATGGTTCTCAAACTGTGGGTCCTGACCCCAAAGTGGGTCCCGACCTTCTCAGCATGGGGTTACGACTCCTTGTTGCTGACCATCAGGCTGATGACTTTTCTAATCTCAGTCAGTGATTTAAGGAGTCTGAAAAAACTGTTGAATTGTCTGTTACTTCAGACTTCTCACATAATTTTGTGCCTCCACAATGCTGCCATGTACGTGCTGTCTGCTGCCTACACATGTGATGTGATGACCTTCTGTAGTAACTTGCTGGGGTCCTGTAATTTTTTTTATTGTTTGATGGGTTCCCAGAGTAAAATAGTTTGAGGACTCCTGAGGTAAAGAAAGAGATGTAGTTTCACTTGCTGCCAACAGATGGTAGTGTTTTGGAGACGCACGGACACGTTTCGGGATTTAATTCTCTTTTTCAAAGCATAAGTCTTGCACCACAGTTATGCTTTGAAAAAGGGAATTAAATCCCGAAACGTCAGCACCGTTGCTATTGTGTCTGAGTCGGTTTTTGTGAAGTCCGTGGGAGTGCACGCACTGTTCCAGTTTGCTTATCTATCTATCTATCATATATATATATATATATATATATATATATATATATATATATATATATATATATAGATATATATAGATATATATAGATAGATATAGATAGATAGTTTTATGTTGACATAGGTCAACATGGACACCTTCTAAGTGTACCGCGTTCCCTCACATGGCTCGCTGCGCTCGCTATGCTTCAGGTGCTTTACCTTGCTGAACTCGTTACGCTATTTGAATCTCCCGCTATGTCCACTGGGATGGTAAAGTATGAACAAGTTGGTTAAAACAAAAAAATCATGAAAAACTTGTGTTGACCTTGTCACTGTTGACTACATTCCCGACGACCTTTTGCTTGCGTCGATCATCTGTTAATGGTGATGAAGATGCTTTCAAAAATTTGTAGGCAACAAACTAGATGTGTTCAACCATTAGTGGTCAACCATGTGATTGACAATCTAGACATCATCAATCCATCGACCGAATATACCCCCAGAATACACTGTCAGTAGTTATTCAGAATACAGACTACTGTGCTCCAATGTCACCCCAGTGCCCAGGAGAACAAAAGACCTGAGGACAGGACATCTATTATATATTATATTGTATTATCCTATCATAATACGGAGACTTCCTGTCTGAAGGCTTCTAGCTACACCAGAAAAAGAACAGAATAGAACAGCAACTTGCTACTCTTCCTTTCTTTCCTTGAAAAAGCCGCTGAGATCGTTACCGGAGGCGGGAAAACGCGTTGGATAATTACAATTCTTTTTGCACCACAGGGGATACCATACAGGCTTACCATCAGCCCACCAGCCCAAAGGTGACTCCAGATATAGGGCGGTATTCAATGAGCCTGATTCGCCAGCGAATTTGTGCTGTTTGGCGAATTTCTGACTAAAACGGTGAATCACCCTATTCAATGACCACATGGCGAATACATTTGAAGGTTTTTTTCGCCATGATTCACCGAGTGGCAATCGCTATCTTTTTATGGAGAAGTGGAATGTGAACTTTTAAAATAAAGTGTTTTGTTTTTTACATTTGGTATCAAAAAATCAGGAATTTTATTCTGAGGAGGGGCATGCTATTTTTATTCATGTGCTGTTAGCACATGAATATATATTTAATTTAAAAAAAATATATATATATTTTTTTTTACACAGCAGCCAGCAGGGGGCACCGGAGCCGAGCCGCTCATTACATATTCATATATTCACTGCACCCGATCGTTACGATCAGGTATAGTGAATATAGGTCCCCTGCTGGCACCCCCGGGGGGCAGCCTGTGCTGCCTGGCACCCGGGGAGCCCACCTAACCCCCACAAACGTTCTGGGGCAGGCAGATAGACTTCCATCTCTCTGCCTGCCACCGTCCTCAGGCTCCCTGCGGCAATCGCCGCAGGAGCTCATATTCGCCAGTCAGGGGCAGCGAGCCCCTGACACGTTGAATACCGGAGCCCGCCGGCTCCGGAACGTGGCGAATGTGCAGCGAATCCTAAAAAGGATCCGCTGCACCTCGCAGGTATTCTCATTGAAAACCGCCCATAGTCGGACCAAGAAAGGTGATTCAGCACCATCCACTGGGAGACCGGAGGAATTACAGGTGGCAGCTGTAAGGTACCCCAAATACAATATTGTCTGGCCAGACATTAAAACCTGGACAGTTTAATTCCACTAATCCACCAAAAAAAAGACTGTTACTTAACCAGCATTCTAAACCAATACTAACATACTAATATGACCGCGACCAATTAAAGGGAAGCAAAATCTACTTGGTTTTAAACCTACATATTAATTTGATACGACCGGTTGTGCAATAATCTTTTATATAACCTCCCTATATGTAATTTTTCTTTCTTTTTTAAATTGTGTTTTAATTTTCTGTGTATGTTTTATATGTGTTTTTTTTTTTTTATATTGGTACATAAATAAATTGCATGTACTATTTCCCCCTTTATTGCGCAGTTCTATTCTGTTCTTTTTCTGGTAATCAACTTGGGGAACCGAGCTACCCCCCACAGAACAGCAGCAGTTAACGGGGTGCAATAGTCTGTGCTTTATTTGATTAAATTATAACGGATTAGTAAGGCTCAACCCGCTCGCAGCGCAGGACTTAGCCAAAACGTTTCCATTTTGCCTTCTAGCTACACCACATACATCACACGGCTTCTCAATATATCAGTTGGGAAATAAGAACAATCGTTTCTGTACAGATCAGGATGGCTACTTAGATCATTTTACACTAATCTTTAACAAGGCATTTCTCACCTTAGCATCCTGGATTTTTATGCATTTCCCTGAGTGGTCATGATCTTCTTCACTACTGCTGTCGGTTCTCCAATTACCCCAAGTATTGAGAGGACAGATGGTGAGATTAACAGAACCATGTACTGGTTTTCCATAGGTGTAACTAGAAAGGTGAGGGGTGAGATAAAGTTGGTGATTCCTTCACAATCTATACAATCTACTGTATAATACTACTACTACTACTACTACTACTACTACTAATAATAATAATAATAATAATAATAATAATAATAATAATAATAATAATAATAATATAATATCTTCTTTATTGTCATAAAATGCCCACATGTAATGAACATTAAACGAAAATCAAATATAAGCAATACAGACAAAAACAATGGAAAAAAGAGGTAACACTGGAGTTCGGGATTGTGCATGATTCACAGTTGACACTAAGGGCCTTATTCTGGTTGGTGCGGCCTGATCCGAATATGCGGCCAGGACCGAGCGTCCTAAACCCCGCCTTTCGTACGGATCGCTCACTGCGTCCGAATGCGGTAAGCCTCTGACCACACGGAGCACGAGTGGATTTCTCAGGTATACACCTCCTCCATCTCTGGGAACCTCCCCCATCATTCGATGGTCGCAGACCATCGAATGCAGGCCTGAGTGTTCAGGCAGCACCCGCGTGCTCAGTACACTCGGGCATTTCTCCGTATAAAAGCAGGGATCTGGGCGGGCAGCTGACATCCGGCAATGTCATATGTGCGCCACGGCCGCATTACCATACGTACGTCCAGCGTTTTCATGGGAACGCCCATGAAACGCGGGGTGTACACATATGGTAATGAGCCCAAACAGCCCTTCACGCCCCTCTCCTCCCCCTGTTCGTATTGTAAACAATTCATGCGGAATTTGGACGTATGTCCCTTTCGCACATGCGCAGACAGGGGCGTAACTATTTAGCTCCCCCCCCCCCGCCGCACGTTTATTCGGCGCCCCCCCCCCCCACACCTAACCTGCCCCCCTTCTTACCCGCGGTCTGTGTCTCGCCCGGCTCTCTGTCGGGACCTTCCTGACCATCACGGTCCCGGCCGGCTCCTGCTGCTACAATGAAAACGGACTCTTAGAAAATGGCTGCCCCCATACTGCAGACAGAAAACTGTCTGCAGTATGGGGGCAGCCATTTTCTAATTGTCAGTTTTCATTGCAGCAGGAGCCGGCCGGGACCGTGACGGTCAGGCAGGTCCCGGCAGAGAGCTGGGCGAGACGCAGACCGCGGGTAACTATAGCCCCGCAGCTCCCCCGGCGGCGCCCCCAATTTCTCTGCGCCCCCCCGCCACCGCTGGGGCTGCGGAGCTATAGTTACGCCACTGTGCGCAGATATGCCTCTGCACATGCGCAAACAAACAACATCGGCGGTACAAACGCATGCGGACATATCCGCACCAACCAGAATAAGGCCCTAAGTAGGCCCTAAGTTTTTAAAGTGCGGGTTGCCTCCGGAAAAAAAACTCTCTCTATATCGTTTGGTTTTACACAAGACTGAACGGTATCGCTTGCTTGAAGGGAGTACCGTATCAATATACCATTCATCCCATTTATCCCAATTTTCGAGGGACGGTCACGATATTTGTGACAGTCCCGTGTCCCTCTTCCCAAAAGTTTTAGGCAGGTATGGAAAAAATTCTGCAAAGAATTATTTACAAAATAGAAGTGTTAATAGTTTATTTTTATTAACTGACAAAAGGCAAAGTTAATAAACAGAAGAGAAATCTAAATCAAATCAAAATGATCCTGTTTTGAAAGCAAAGGATGGTCACACCAAATATTGGGTTGGTTTAGATGTCTGTTCATTTACTTTGCAATTTGTTGATGAATAAAAATAAACTATTAAGGCCCCCCACACAATAGGGCTATTTACATGCAATTTGGGAACTTTTCATGTGATTGATTGCCACAATCGTATGAAAAGTGCCCAGATCACATGCGATTGACAGCAGGTCCGATAAGATGCACAGGCCCATGTGCATTGTATTGGAGCCTAAGAGTACCACTGGCTGCAAAAGCAATCTGCTAGATTGCTTCCAAGCAGGGTAGGTGTGGCTGGGATTGCAGTGAATACTGTACTGTACAGTATATTGCATGGAAAAGGACCGCAGATGGCTCAAGGGTGGATCCCGGGCGACTTCTCCTAGGGGAAAAGTGTATGCTCGGCTTTAGAGTGAGCTTTACTTACAACATTTTTTGTACACCTGCCTAAAACTTTTGCACAGTATTGTGTTTATTGTGTGGACCATTTCTATCCTGCCTGTCTGGTCTAGACAAAAGGCCCTGCGATGCTCCAAGTGTTGACAGCTCTATTTGTTATGTTGTACATAAAAAAGAAGGCCATGCAGTTTTCAGTATAAAGAAGCCCTGTGAGTGGTCTTCTTTCGGGCAGTACGGATGGTGTAGTGCAGTGGTCTCCAACCTTTTAAGGGTCGTGAGCTACTCGAGACAAAATAAACCGCCTGAAGAGCTACAAAAACATTTTTTTTAAAGAAATCTGCATAATAATTGAAAAATGCCCTTTACACATTATGCCACACACTGTAATGCCCTTCACACATTATGCCACATACCGCAATGCCCCAGACACAATATGCCGCACACTGCAATGTCCAATATGCCACATACATACCTCCCAACACTGGAGGCAGAGGAGAAGGGACATCTGCGCGTGCCAAAGGCATGCACCCGAAAATAGGGGGCATGACCTTCTATAGTGGTACTCCTGTGAGGCCACAGTCCCCATTTTTTCCACTATGGGGGTATGGCCAGCACTCTGAAAGATTGTCTGCTTAACTGCATGTAAATAGTATCACGTCATGAAAGTAACTGTTCATATTGGGGCTATCATATCTATTGCGTACAGTATTCAGGAAATGTAATGTTTTCAGGATTGTCATGTTATAGAAATACTGGTCTTTATACAGTACCTGCCACATGCCTCTAGGTGGCAGGATTTATCATTCACTGATATAGTAGATGGTACGTTCAGATGAAATTCAAACCTCTTCAGTACTAAAAAAAATAGAAACAGAAATTATATACAATTATATACTGTAGAAAATGATGGGCACAAATGACTGTAGAGAATTGAATCATATTAGGAAAAATGGTGAGATATGTTCTTTTTATATTGTAAAATATAAGCATGCCCTAAACAGATTAATAGAATATACAGGTGTAGGTGTTTGTTCCTCTGGGGAAATCCTGTGACCAGAAAACACTTTTAACTGAACAGGGATCATAAACACAGCCATTTGGATGTAGTGTAGCTGCCTATTGATGACGTCAATCTATGAATCTGGCAATGAACACTACAGTGGTATCCAATTAGTTGTCTACCATATGGTATCTTTTTTTACACAAAATGTATATTTTACTAGCTATGAGCTTCAGAAATCATAAAAAAATATATCTGATATTAGTGTGCTGGTTGGGTACAATTTGGGAATCACTAGGAGTGTACAGTAGGTTGGGTGAAATGAAGAATATATCCAATAACACCTCCCAGCTATTTTGTATTTGCAGTAATGTTATAGCATAAATATTGGAAATGAATGTGGAATGGAAATGAACGTGATCATACCATATTTTATTTACATTAGTTATTACACAGGGGATCTTATAATCAACTTTTTGTACTTAAGCTAAAAAATATATGGGCATTCCAAGGATATAATTATCTTATCAGCCAGTCATCAGAGACTGGGTCATGACATCATCTATGGAGTAGAGGGACTGGTGATAAAATGCATGGGAGTATATTGTTCTGTGTCAAACTAAGGGATTAATTCATATCTGAGGCCTGTACCCAAGGCTGATGCAAGTGTTATCATCACCCCAGGCAGTCCAGGGGGGGGGGGGCGCCCCTTTGCTCACCTGCTCCATGGTTGGGTGGATTCAGCTGCTGACCTGCCCCGGGGGTTGGGGGGGGGGTGGATGCAGGTGGTGGATACAGCCGTGGGCGCCGCTCAGTTGGCTCCATGGGGGGGGGGAAATATTTGTGGCCACCCCACTGCTCACCTGCTCCACCGAGGGGGGGGATGCGGCCGACTCTGACTCAGTCTAAAGGAGGAGGTAGGGGAAATGTGCGGGCGCCGCTCATCTGGCTCCAAGGGGGGGGATGCCTTGCTCCAAAGTGCCACCTAAAAATGCCTAAAGCTGCCTATTGGTGTCACCGGCCCTGCCTGTACCTGCATTCACTGCCATTGCCCCTGGCCTGAATATGCTGAAACAATATAATAGTGCAGTTCCTCAGGCTATAAGCTGTGAACTCTTACAGAATATGTTATATTTTATGATACACATATATTCTATGATGCACAATTAAGGGGTTGGTATCATTTGGTCTACAGCATGTTGGTTGACAAGCATTATGTCGACACCTCTAGGTCGACATGGGACAATGTCAACATGGGACAAGGTCAACATGGGTCTAGGTCGACAGGTCAATAGGTAACCATGGGTCTAGGTCAACATGGGTTTTGGTCGACAGGTCAATAGGTCAACACAAGCATTAGGTGGACAATGTCTAGGTCAACAGTCAAAGGTCGACATGGGGTTTTTCACTGTTTTGTTTTTAATGTGTTTGACATGGACACAGTTTCAAGTGCACCGCATCCCCTCCCATCGCTCGCTTCACTCGCAATGCTTCGGCATGGTGCCTCGCTGCGTTAGGCACACTATTTTATTCTCCCACCATGCCCTGTCGGCTCAAAAAAACAGTTAAAAACCCCAAGTCGACCTTTTGAATCCAGAGAGCATCTCTGGTAATTGAGACCAGCTTGGACAGTACTATCTTGGATAAAGGACTCTGGATTACAACTATAGCAATATACAGTAGCTACCAGAGACTGATCACACGAGCGGGACTGGTAATTGTAAGAATCCTTGCCTTATGTGAAAATTGAATGCCTAAGGGCTATCTCACACGCTCCGGCTCCTGCCAGACGGCGAAATCCCGCACGGCCAGGCCACACATAGCCATTAAAAATGGACACAAATGTGTCCATTCACACGGGACGGATCCCACCACTGGAAGGGACGGCTGCCGGGCTGTGGCCATCCCCTCCATTGTAAACTACTGTGTGCGGCACGGCTTCCTGGCCGTGCGGGATTTCACAGCCCGGCAGGAGCCGGTGTGGGTGAAACAGCCCTAAGAATTCTGAGCCAATTCCAAAGCCTCTATATTAACAGTTATTGCCAGCTTGTATGTGTTAAATGTTGTAATGTCTTGTCTGTCTTTTATCTTTTATTATGAAGTGCACTTCTGAAAATATGTTTATTATGAATTCATGTTTTTTCAATAAATATATACTTAATTCAATTATCTACGTATTAATTTTAACTAAACACAGCTGCGCCTCTTTAAATAGCATTAACGACTGTTGTTGCTATCCCCCCCCCCCCTGTATGCTGTAGACCAAATGACCCAATTACTGTAAGCAGAGGCGTAACTAATATTGTGGCATGCCGCCGCCACCGCATTCAGTCCGGCACCGCAGATAGCCTCCGGGCTCCGTTTCCTGCAGTAATGAAAAATGACACGACAAAATGGCTGCCCCCCGTACAGCGGCGGCCTCCTCTAGCATCCGTAAAAACTGTCTGCTATTAGGGGGCAGCCATTTTGTTGTGACATTTTTCATTACTGCAGGAGACGGAGCCCGGAGGCTATCTGCGGTGCCGGACTGAATGCGGTGGCGGCGGCATGCGGAGGGGTAAGGGGGGGTCTGACCAGAGTGCCCGGGCACCGGGGGCGCCCCGCTGGCGCTTGCTCCCCCAAGCAGCCGCGGTGGCTGCCTTACGGTAGCTACGCCTCTAACTGTAAGTGTTCAAATAAGCACCGTTTGATAGCACAGCAGTATCATTACAAAAATGTGTTAGCATATTGTTATTTTGGGCCTGATTCTGATTACATTGCTCCCCCCGTGTGTTTGCACATGTGTGCGCATGTGCAGCCGCTTGGTGCGAGCGGGCATGGCGCACTGCTTATTTGCCGTCCCATTCACACCTAGCAGTGCAGGTGTGGAGCATGGCGAGGTAGCAATGGGCCGCTCCCATGGGAACACAAAGCGTCTCATGGGCGTCCCCAAGAAAATGCTGGGCGTTCCAATGTAAATGCGTCCTTGATGCAGGTGTGGGGGGGGGGCAGCCAACGTCAGCGGATGTAAGCTTCCCGCACAGGGCGCTCACAGATGTAAGACACCAGAGAAGTGTCTTACATCTGCGAATGCTGTACTGTACTCTTTGGTTTGTTTTTATTTGCAACTTACCATATTCAGAGACAGTAAAGAATTTTGTACATGCAGACGGTAGGTTGATTATATAATCTCCAAGAGATAGCTCATTTGACAATGGGAAACTAAAATCAGCAATCCCATGGTTTACTGTTACATTGAGCCATTGTCCAATGCGGTTGTTGTTTGGATCCTGCAGGCAAATAGATTAAAGAAATAATTATTATAATCCATTATGGCAGAGCAGAGGCATCACTAGCGGGGTGCAGATGGTATGGATCGCTACCGGGTGTCATCCTTCTAGTGTAATGCAGACTCATCGTCAGTGAATAGGATCTGGGTACTGTGCTGGGATATTATTGTGCAGCATTCAGCTCCTGTCACTGAGAAAGAACCAACAATGCAAGTACAGTATATACTGTAGATGTAGCCAAACTCATTATTATGGACCTTGTCGCACCCACAGGCTTCCAGATAATACATTTTCAATGGGATGCCTGGTGCTTAGGACACACATGTGAGTGCCATGGCTTGCCAGAATGCCACGGCGTGGCTTGCCAGTGAAGGGCAGGCAGAAGGGGACACGTGAGCATCTCATGCGTGCGCGTCCCCTTCCATCGCTGGCGGGGGTTGGTGGTTGGCGATCTGACCGCAAGACCCCTGCGGAATGAGCCCGGCTCCATCTGTATATGTGGTAGGGAATATAGGATGTACTGTATTGTAAGATTCCTTCAGCAAAGTAATATATTGAAATGTGTAAATGTTTTACAGGTTGAATATTCTTTATCCAAAAAAGAACATTATCCAAATTATTCCAAAAACCGTAGTTTCCATGGATGTGAACTTTTTTTTTTGCTAAAAGCACTACTGGGTACATCTGTAACTGGCACTATTGTGAAAATCTGTAACTGGCACTAGTGGGGACATCTGTAACTGGCACTAAATATGTGCAAGAAAATGATTGCTTGACATTTAAATTCAGTGCCTGGGATAGTACACACACTTATGCTGTGTACACACGGTCCGATTTCCTTTCCGATGTTGACGATATAGTCAACATCGGATTGGCATCGGATGCAGATCGCAAGGGTTTTAACCCTTGCGATCCCGATCCGATCCCGATGCGCTTTCACGTATCGGAAGCCAGAAAGTCTTGGCTGCCTTGTCTATATAGTGCAGATCTGCACTATATAGTCAAGATAGGATGCAAATCGGATGTGCCTTCAGATCCTATCCACGATCCTATCTGATCAGATCGTGGATAGGATCTTGTACACACCATATGTTTCATGTTCTGAAACCTTGGGTCATGCACAAATAAAATATATGTGTGTGTATTTCATGTGTTTGATGTGTTTATACAACATAAATGCAAGACAACTCAAGACAGCTCACTGAAATATAAAAAAAATATTCCAAAATACGGAATAATCCATTATCAAAAATATTTATGGTCCCGAGCATTTTGGATAAGGGATAATCCACCTGTAATTAATTAGGCTTTTGTAATTGTTTTCCTGTTACCATCAGTTGTTACATTTGGTAGATAATGTACAATCCAATACATAGCAATATATAGAGAGATACAAATGAAAGTCATTATTAATAAGAAAAATTGATTGGAATCAGGATTTTGAGGACCTTTAAATTTAAAAAGAAAAGTTGGTCTTGTTACTAAATCTGCATAAATGGATAATTGAAATAAAACATAAACAGATACAGAAATTGTTCATGTAATACGTACCTTTAGCTCAAGCAGAGGAAACTGATGACAAAGAAAGAGGAAAAAAGTGAATTAAAATCTTAATGTCATCATAGTATACATTGTACGAATACACAGTATACAGTGGTATCTGCATCATTCACATACAGGGCTGTTTCAGACCTGTTTGCTAGTATTTCTCTACCCTACGGTAGTACGCCCAGTGTTTTATGGGGATGTCCATAAAACTCTGCCCGTTCCATTGCTGCCGCCGCCCCCTTCCCTCCCCTCCCCTCTTGGAGTGAAACAGCTCGGCAAGTGTGAAACTCGCCAAAAGCCATTCGCTCCCAGGGTTTGCGGGTAAGGGGAGGAACTTGGACCTGACCAAACAGGTCTGAATTGCTGCATAAGGTAAAATCACTCATCTGTATCTGCTCTGTCTAAACTCAGCAGCTGAGCAGTCTCATTATACTGTATGCTTAACAATCTGAAATAGATGAGCTGCAATATACAATATATACCTCAAAGCCTGACTGTGCTGATCTGATGCAATTGAGTGATTTGTATCCTTCCAATCAGCCCCTCAACTGTCATTTTTAAAACACATGACAGGAGCTGACTGGCTGGAGCACCATTTATCACACGCAATGAGTTTTATCTAGAGGCGTAGCTACCGTAAGGCAGCCACCGCGGCTGCTTGGGGGAGCAAGCGCCAGCGGGGCGCTCCCGGTGCCCTGGCACTCTGGTCAGACCCCCTTACCCCTCCGCATGCCGCCGCCACCGCATTCAGTCCGGCACAGCAGATAGGCTCCGATCTCCGTCTCCTGCAGTAATGAAAAAAAATGACACGACAAAATGGCTGCCCCCTAATAGCAGACAGTTTTTAAGGATGCTAGAGGAGGCCGCCGCCTCCTCTAACATCCCTAAAAAAAACCTGTCTGCTGTACGGGGGCAGCCATTTTGTCGTGTCATTTTTCATTACTGCAGGAGACGGAGCCCGGAGGCTATCTGCGGTGCCGGACTGAATGCGGGGCCGGCGGCGGCGGCATGTGGAGGGGTAAGGTAATTTTTTGGCCGGGGGGGGGTGCCACAATATTAGTTACGCCTCTGGTTTTATCCTTCACAACAAGTTCTATCTCTCATTGATGAATGAGCCACAAAGTACCAACCAAACAGCTTTCAAATGAACTCCAACGATGTCAATGCCACCAGCGTAATTGGGCTGCAATACAAATTTGCAGCCCAGCGATCAGGTTTGAATAACCCCTTATGTCTACTTTCTGCCTTATATTACCAAGCTGTCATTTGCAATTTAATTGCATACAAATATAAAAGAGATAAAAATCCTCACCTTTCTTTCTGAAGGATGGAAATTCGTGTCAATGGCTATCAACCGAAACCTCACTGAAATCATTAATTAGATAATATCAGGAATGGTGTCTATACTTTAGTCAATAAAATAATCATATACATTAAAACAAAGAACGCATATATGAAGTTAGGGATCTGCTACATAAGGACTGCACAGTATATTTTTAACCCAGAACAGGTTTTGATACTTTGCTAGTGGTAGCTGAGATATTATTTTCTATACAGCAGTATACCCTTCTAATACCCCTTTCACATCGCACTTGTAAGCTGGTATATTGCTGTTTTTTTTTTGCATTTTAAAACGGTACCAGCTGCAGTGCGAACGCTCCCCAGCCAATTTACCGGTTAGAGAATACCGGTATTTCAAAACATTTCAAAAGCAGGATCCTACACTGTTCTGAGCCGTTTCTTCTGCAGTCTGAACGGCCAGAACCGGTTTGAACTACACATGATCATCTGCACAAGGGTCATTGGTTGTGTCCCTGAATGTTGTACAAAAATGGGTTGTTAGCAGGGTTGCAATGTGAAAGCAGTATAAGGCAGCATAAGAGATATCAGACATTTACACAAAGCAAAAGAAACAATGTACCTCTGCAGGGGTGTAACCAGAACCTTGTGGCCCCACAGTAACATATTGAAGGGGCCCCTGTCCCTGTCTTGAAGACACCTCTCTGCGTAATTAATTAATTTTATGTCCAATAATAGTGCACTAATTTTTGAACCATAGTAGTGCCCTAATTAATAATATGCCACATTACAGTGCCCCTGTTCTAACTATACCACATTAGAGTGACCTCTGGTTCATATGTTAAAATGCCCATTCATTTTATGCCACACCTTTATGTGGCACAATATGAAATGGAAGCACTAAAGTGCCCCACTTATTATTATGTGACATTATAGTGCCCTCAACATTACAATGAGCAGATCAGATTATGACACATATTGTGTCCTGCAGTTCATATTGTGTCATATTACAGTGGCCTCCAGTTACAGTGCTCACTGTTATTGCATCAACTACAAACTCCTCTCACTGACAATGCAATGTCACACAATTCAAGCTGGGCAATAGATCAGACCCAATTGATCAGGCAAATTTGGGAAAGTAGTATGCAAATTTACAACCTGGGTCCAGGGCTTCCTCAGCCTCTGGCCCTATAGATATTGCACCATCTATAGATGTGTACATGTACCACATGTCAACAATTAAGCACTAAGGTCATCTGGACACACACATCTATAATGGTACCTCTGATTAGCTGGAGCCATGAGCGCTGTGGCCCTCATTCTGGTTTGACAGGTAAGCTGCAGCCTGTCTGAGCGTCTGAGTGCCTGCCCGCCGCCGCCGATAAGTCTCTTCATTAACATGCAATGGGATGTGTAATGGAAACACATACAGTACCCTCGCATATATCCTCAGCAGGAGAAATCATTCGATGGTCACCAACAAGCTAATGATTTCTCCTGCCTTCACAGAAAAAGTGTGTGGCAATTGACTTTTATTTACGCCCTCCGGGTAGCTGATGTACTGCGGCACCAGCGATCCAGGCATCGGCCCACCCAATGCCTGGGTCATCCAATGCATCCCATTGCCCGCCCAATGCATCGGCCAACCCGAACCCATGGGAAATTCCAGTGTTTTCATGGGGACACCCATAAAACGCTGGCCATTCCCATGGGCGGCTCCAGTCCCATCCACCGTCCGCCCCGGTCCTCCCCAATCCAATTGGCTGAAGCTGTTAGCAAAAGGGGACCTGCACATGCCCAATATATAATGCATAGACCCCAAACATCTAAAAGGGGCCGAATTTGGCCGCGTCTGATTAAACCAGACTGAGGGCCCGTGTCTCCAGCAAACTGGTGTCATTGCAGTGTTGCTCTCCTCTGAATGGTAGACATGAAAGAGCCCAGTTATTTCAAAGCCAAATACTACAATAAAGGGCAATGTATTCCAAAGTGATAAAATATAGTTAAACATATTGTTTGCCATTTCCTATATCTGCTGTTTAAAATGACTGTAGCTGCTATGTGACTCCATGCTATTTAGCCCTACCTGTATCACCCGGCTTGTATGTGGATTTGTCAGTCTGGATGAAGCATGTTTCTAATCCTTGGATTATTGTAAATGTCTTGGTCTTGTTGATATTGAGGTGTTCTCCATGTGCAAATGCATGGAGAGACCAGACTGAGTGTTCATCTTTTGTTGCAGGCACCTGATAAGAAGAAAGAGATCATTCGTCAAGTCAAGTTATCACTGATTGGCCAATTTGGGTTTTTGAATGTCTGTGAGATTACCAACAATAGTTTGGATTTA
The DNA here is from genome assembly GCF_055691185.1 of Crinia signifera. NCBI lineage: Eukaryota > Metazoa > Chordata > Amphibia > Anura > Myobatrachidae > Crinia > Crinia signifera. The sequence continues at coordinate 255,941,990 of NC_139222.1, forward strand.
AGTGATGTGATACTTTGTAGTGCATGTAGTGCTGACACTGCATAAAGTACAGTACTTAGTATACTCATGCGGGCCATTACCACTGGTGTAGTAGTGCAGTGTATCCTTCCTTATCCTTACACAGTATAAAGCCTTACTGAAGCACGTCTGTCCATCAAAGCGGTGGGCAATTATTTCAGCTGGGAGTCCACTTAATACTTCCAGCAGATATTCGAGGGCCGCACTCCAGAAATAGAGGGTGTGGTCACTCAAAAGGGGGTGTGTCTTTGAATTTATTGTAGCACACCATATGCCTCTTTTACACATCATGCAACACAATAGTAGGCTACTTATACTTGCCCCTTATATTAGTAATTCTCCACACCAGTTCCCCCTTAGTAATTCCAAACACCTGCCCCCATTAGTAATGCCACACATGCCCCTCACATTTCCACACACCAGCCCCAATTAGTAATGCCACACACCTGCTCCTCTTTGGATATTCCAAACACCTGCGAGCCAGCCTTGAAAAATGGTGCCAATTGCAACCCCATGCAGTCATGGTGACTCACCCACCCTCGGCGGCGGTGCTGTGACTGTAGTGACCTGCAGGGAGCGGGCGCTTCGGCGTTGCTGTATGTGTGTCTGATGGTGGCTGTGTGTGCACGTGGCATAGTCCTGTGGCCTTTGGCACATACGCTGGCCTGTGTCTGATGCCTGCTATGCACAGGCTGAGCATCTGCTACACAGAACTATGGCCCTTATTCTGATCGGTGCAGACTTTCCCGAATTCTTACGGTGCGGTCCCCACGCCACGCTGTGCGGCGGCGTGCGGGCTTCGTCCGTAGAAACGCCCACGTGTCCTCCGCATTCGGACGGACTCACTCTTTAAGAACAGGGCGTGTGTACGGACGACATACAAACCGTGCGTGTGCGGTGGAAATGTACAGATTCTTGCACGGTCTTCCCGCACAAGCATGGTCTTACCGCGTCAGAACGTACGGGAAGCTGTCCGTACGCCCCGATGCGGAGTATTTACGCTCAATCCCACACTTTTTTACTGAGTACACACAGCGATCACATGACCCACTTAGGCAATTAGCCAACCTCCTGAAAAAGGGATTGTTATCAATTTCAATCAATTAAATGCTCATCTATACTGACCCACATTCCTACTACATTCATGACACACATTAACCCTTACAGCATGTGACCCTAACATACATCTAGATACACTATGTACATTTTGCTTATTTTAAAGATTTTAAACAAGTTACACATATACTTTAGCATGTTAGAAAAAAAACACTGACAACTTTGAACTTTAAATAACGATTTATTACAAAAGAACTGTCCACAACCAAAAAATTAAATTTCCCCATCAATGATGCGGTCCATTTCCTCCATCATTTGCCTCATCAGGCCTCTCAGTCTAAGGAGGGCCCCACGGCGACCCTCCTCTGCTTGGGCAGGCTCATCTGTGGAGGAAATTCAAATTCAAAAATGACTAATGATATTCATGCATACATTTAACATAGTCAAACCTACTTTTTAAACATGCATTGTGACAGGTGTGTGTGTATATATATATATATATATATATATATATATATATATATATATACACACACACACATATATAACTATATATATGAGACATACACCTATACATACATGCATACATACTACATGGAAAGCCTGATTTTGGCCCTCTTCCCTTTACTCTGTCGAACACCTCACAGTCATACTGCTCCTTCTCAATCCAAACCCACCCATGACTAAGCTCTGAGAAGCATGTCACGTGCTGCACCAATCACAATTCGGCAAACAAAGTTCAGTGTCTCTTATATGATGGAGCCTGGCAGGGGAGTTACACAACTCTCAGGAATGCTCAGTACATTTGTGCAATCAAGCATGGCTTGCCTGCTGATGGTCTGCTCCAGAAATCATTGTCAGAATGCCAGTTAGGGTAAGCTGCAGCACTAACCCACTCCCATGCTCAAAAGCATTACTAAGACCAAATCCACACACAATTATGGTGCAAAACATACATGCAGACCGCAGGGGGTGGTTAGCTAGAGGAGGGCCCAGGGGCACTGACCACTTGTTACTCCAGTCGAAGCCACGCCTGTCCATACTCCATTTATGCCATACTGAATCTAGTTTACAAAGATCATTCACCAGTAAACTCTACTCACCTATATGAGGCTACAGATTGTATGCAAGCAGCAGGGACATGAAACACTTACATTAGCAAGTCATCCCTTTCTTCCAGGATACAGATTAACTACACAGGTTCAGTGGCACTTAAAATCGATATGAAAGACATCCTCACAACCTGTGTCATTAATATGTGTCCTGGCTGAAAGGGATGGTTTGGCCACCCTATCTAACCCCAAAGTGTGTCTGTTGCTATCCCGTTTGTTTTGTCATTTTATAGTATTGTAAAAATCAATTGAATCACCAGTGCTACATAGCAAATAGTAAATGCCAAATGGATAAATTAATCCTTATGTATACATACCAATTCCGGCCGCCTGGACGACCTCACCGGCCTCCACCTCCTCCTCAGGGGCCTCCAATGCTCCATCCTCGGCCTCGATGACGTCCTCCTCGGGTGGCAGTGCCTCCACAGCCCACCCCTCCTCATCCTCAATTTCTTGGGCCCCCTCCTCCGGCCTCCCTTCCTGCGGCTGGTCCTTCAGGGCCACCGCTGCCTCCTCCTCCTCCATTTCCTGGGCCCCCTCCTCCGGGCTCCCTTCCTGCGGCAGGTCCTCGAAGGCCACCTCTGCCTCCTCCCGGGCCTGTCTTGCGCGAGCACGTGCTGTGTATGTGAAAAATCAAAAAAGTGGCAATTAGTGGTAATTACTATTAAGCCTTATCAAGCTATAAATGCAAAGGTTAGAAGTACAGATAATTGTACAGGCAAACAGCTCCTTAGTGGCCTTTACAAAACACAGCCTGTAACATGGCAGATATGCTGTGACATTTGGGCCATTGTAAGCATCACAAGCATTAATCCTCCCCAATAACATATTTTATGACCATTACAGGGTGTCAAACAGGAAGTAGCACTCATATATTGTATGCCATGTTTAACTCATGATCAGGCTGGTGACCTTAGTGGATTAAATAATGTCAGGTAAGCAATCATGTCCAAATCCCCATTTACTGTTGAAATACTCACATCTAGCAATGCTGGCCCTTATTTCTTGCAGCCTCTCTGGCTCCCTGCGCCTGAGGTCAGATCACCGCCGCTCCAGCTGAGCGATGGTCCGCCGCACCTGGGTGCGTGCATATATATGGCGGCGGGCCACCGCATAGGCATTGCGTTTCTGCCGGTTGGTTATAAAGGGGCCCGCCCGCCCCAGCCTGGTCTCCATAACGGAGACCAGAGTTCTCAGCTCCGCGGGTGAGAATGGGGCTGCTCTCCCATAGGCCGCCATCTTAGCAATGGCACAAATCAAACAATCATGTGCTGTCATTGGTTGATCAGAGTGATATTTGGTATTAACTTTATTGTTCATTTTTACACTAACAGCGTGTATGCGCCAGAACAGACGGCTAACCCATTGCATCGCACACCCATCCTAAACAGACAGTGTAAAATAAGATGGAAACACATTATATATAATCTATACCATCCACCAAACATGGGTAGAAGCACCAGGTGAAATAGTCTGCATCACTAGACACTTACACCTAACTCCACAAGGTTCTAAACAGCTATTTTATAATGAAAGCTATGCAGCAGAAACATAGCAAATAGTGGCAGACCTTTTACAAAAATTAGGCCATGCTGCCATGTGTACACTTACCTTCTACTGGCCCCTACTACAGAGGTGGAATGAAAAGTAGCTAGCATCCAGCCTGAATTTGGAGTGCTTTCACATGTGATTTGGATGCTAGCACTGATTACTTGTGGCTAAGTGGTGGACTGGATTGACATATGGAATGGGTAGTGTCAGTTTTACTACATACCAAACAAGTGCACAGTACAGATGTACATTCAAATATACATTTCATGTGTGACCTCAGTTTTATTTTGTAATTGGTGTTGGAATCTGCATTTAGCTACTAAATCTGACTTACTCAGTTTGCCTGGTTTTTGAGAAATATTTTTCCACACCAAGGGGCGTCCCGTATGCGCCGCACGGTTGACGCTGGCATACGGAACGCGGCCGTACGGAACGCAGGTTGCAGCTGATTAACGCCAATTACAGAAATAGTATTTAAAGTTGTCCTAGAAAGGCAAACAGTTGTTGCAAACATGGCTGGCTCAGAGTCAGAGGAAGAACAGGTGGTGCAGAATCTCTTGTCCCGCATGGAAGCCAACACCACCTATGTCCCCTTCAACCCAGAGCAGCCAGATGGGCCATCAACATCAGGCCAATCAGCAGCTGGCCCATCCTCAGCATCAGCAGAATCATTGGGAAAACAGCAGGTGGCTTCCCAACAGAGTAGCCAGCCCAGCACTTCAAGTACACCAACCGGTGGCCGTGCCCGTGGCCGTGGCCGTGCCAGTGGCCGTGCCCGTGGCCGCAGTCGGGCAACAGAGGAACCAACCACAAGAAACATGGCATATGAACCGCAGGAGCTTGACATCCTGGTGACCCGGGCACGTGATTTAATAGAGTGCCCAGCGGTAAAGTTGACACACACAAGGAGATGGAAGATCTGGGAGGAGATAATGGCGAAGATTAATGCAGTGGCTCCACAAGTTCGTGAGGCGGAGCACGTTAAGAAGAGGCAAGTACATGTGTGTTACATTTGAGCAGTACAAGTCCAGTAATGTTTACATTCAATATTAGATGGAGTTGGTCAATGGGTGTTCACGTTGCTTGGAGGCACAGACATGTTGGCCATGACATTGAATTGATAGTTATTGGAGGGTGACTGGTGTTGTATCTTCTAAGGGTTGGTTTTAAAAATGAATATAATGTAAGTTTGGTGTCAGTAGGCACATGTTGTATTATGTTTCAGATTGCAATGGGTGCTACAGCAAACATGAGGAGTTACATGTATTAATATGTACACTTTGATTGCAGGTGGCACGACTTCAAAGGCAACCTCAAGAAGAAATTGACCGAGCGGTGGCAACACAGCCACACCTCTGGGGCTGGCCCCATGCCTGGCAAGCTGAAGCTCACCCCCCTGGAAGAGATGGCCCAGTGCTGCATTGCAGTGGAGGAGGCCTGGGGGGTGAGCACCATAGACAGCGAGTCCCCAGCGGAAGTGATGGCTTCTACGCTTGAAGGTAATTATTTGCCAGGCCATAAGTAGATGTTTTGAATTTGGCATGGAATGTGTGGTAATTGGTAATTTCTCGTTCAACAGCATCCCCACCGCTTGGTCCAGATTCTCTTGAGGAGGTTGTGGAGTCTGTGCCACCTGGCCCCAGTAGCAGGCCCGTGCAGCAGCAGCCGGAAATGTCCGCGGCTGAATTGTCCACGTGGGGCCGTGTGCTAGACAGTATTGTGCAGCAGGGAGACTCGGCATTCGAGCGGGTGCGTAGGGCCGAGGAGGTGCTGCAGGGTTTGACCACCAGCCAGCAGAGTATTGCTGCGAGCCTGCATGCTATGACTGCCAGCCAGCAAGCTATGAGTGACAGCCAGCAAGCTATTGCTGCTAGTCTGCAGGTGCTGGCTGATCAAGCCCTGCGGCAAAATGAACTCCTCCTCTGCCATAATGAACTTATGGTGGAGCTAGTTACCATTAATAGGGTCCTAATGTCACCCGCTTCATGTGCTTTACCAACATCATCACTCCCTGCTGCCAGAGGGGGAAGAACATCCACCCCCTCCCCAGCATGTGCTCCACGTGACCCACCATCTGACTGTGGCCGTGGGCGAGGCCGAAGAGCTGCTGCACGTGGCAAGGAGCCTGCCAGGGGCAAACGTGCCCGCAAATGAACTTGTGTCCCCATTAATCTCCACCGTTATGTCTTCCCAAATCTTCCATTGAGCTGTGTGTGTCAGCATCCTGTGTCAAAATCCGTGCCGAGGGTCACCACATTTGCCCGCGGTTCAAATGTCATGTTTGGTTCCCCTGTTGCCCTGTTTCGGCTAGCATTACTGTGTGCTGTACTTGAAGTGTTGGTGCTCTACTTTTGTTGTGAAGCCACCTGATGTGTTCCTAATGATTCTGCTGTGGCTATTTATTATATATTATTTACTTTTAGTCCTGTTATGGTACCATTTGTTTTGTGATGTTTTTGTCATTTTTGGCAAAGTTTCTTTAATAAATGTTATTTTGGCCCCACAAATGTCTGTATTAATTGATACACGCAGAAGTGACATGTGTATTAGTATTATTAATATTAAGTTGTGTTGATTATTTGCTGTGTAAAAGTGTGTGACAAGTGCAGCATGTAATGTTCCCTTTAAGCTGCAATGCTTCCAATTGTAGCAGTGAGAAGCGTGTCATTAACAAGTAATGAGTAAAGTAGGTGATTGTATTGGGTTCAGCTGACATTGGTTGTGTTGCGTCCGTCCTGATTAGGCGTTCCGATTGCCTAGCGCATGACCGAGTGGTGTCCGCAAAGCAATACTAGCCTTTTGGACACCGCACATTTCTACCCTTTTTGTTCGCGTGCATTCGGCGTGCTGTCCGAATGCACGCCTACCCAAATATGTGTACTCCCCCGTGTCCGCCCATGTTTCCGCCCAGTTTAGCCCACTTTGAAACTACGCCCCTGTGTCATTCCGCATGACGCCCATAACACACCCATATTGGCCGAATGATTGCGGTGCACATTTCTGTACGGTATTAGTGAGAACAAGTACGGAGACCATACGTGGCACATGCGCATTGCGTTCCCCACGCATGCGCAGACGGCTAAAAAACGCGATCCGAAAGAATTCGGGAAAGTACGCACCGATCAGAATAAGGGCCTATGTCACATATACACAGATGCCATCAGACACACCTACAGCAGCACCGAGCGACAGGACAGTCAGGAGCTGTTCGCGGGTCACCTGTTTCCAACTCCTGGTCTATCTGAATGCACTAAATGCGAAAAATGATTCTTCAGTTTGCACTATTACATAGTACAGTCCTCCCAGAAGGTTTATGTACTGTATATTCACCATCGCCCTATCCCATATTGGGGCTGAGCACAATCAGTTTATCATAATCAACCATTCAGCATGACTATGTAAATGGAGTGACTGGAAACATCACAGCTGGGCTGCACAACCATTTACACAGCAAGTGGCAGCAAACGCAGGGCCACAGAGATGCCCAGAGCAGCAAGTGGTCCCGCAAGTGTGTTCACAGCTTTAAAGATAATATTAATCTTATCATTGTTAAGGTGTGTACACACACAGTGTTATTGGTGGCCTGCTGACGTCTGTTCGTTATTGCCGGTAAATGGGACATGACTGGGTGCCGGCAGTGGCTGGCAGGGAGAGAAGGATGGTGTGTCTGTGTGTGTGTGGGGGGGGGGGGGGGGTTGGCAGGCATTAAGCAGCATGACAATAACATTAAGGAGGAATCTCAGTTGACAAACCTTACATGCTAGACATGTGTACTCACCTGGAAAGGGAAACAGTTGGAGTAATCCGCGGTGTCTACTTTGTGCTCAGCAATAATATGAGTGTGCTCATCTTTGTGCAAGGACAGTTTGAAATCAACAGCCCCATCTAGATCAAGGAAGGTCACGCAGGCTTTTTGCTGGGTTCCCTGCACTGAGTATGCCGGAGCTGTGATCACATAGCGCCTACATAGACACACAAAGAACAAATGGAAATACTCTGTAGTTTTTATTCTGAACAATTATAGAGCAGGAATAGTTCTTTAATTAGAAGATAAGCTATTGTGAGTAAATATACAATAAGTACCAACTTAATCTTTACGCCTAAACTTTTGGAATGTAAGTTTATTTGGAGTGTCCTCATACATATATTGTTTACATTAAAGCACAATGGAACTTTGCATGAGAAAAAGCCATAGCCACTCATATTTGGGCCATTATTTCAGCATAATTGCCTACTTTTGTGACTAGGGTGTGACTAGTTCCATATATGGAGAGATTGTGAAAAGGGATTGTGAGAGTGGCACCTAGAGGTATGGGTGTATACTGCTACATCTGAGACTGAGAGGAATCTTTTAAATGACTTATATACAAATGTAGATGACCCCCCAAAGCAGTTAGTAAGAGATACTATACTTGCTAAAGAAAAGTCACTGATACGTATCAGGGATTGTCCATGTATTGTGTTTTACACGTGGTTCCATATAAATGGCCACAAGACATGCATGTAGCCATAGGGATCATTGTGTTTTATCCCCAATGCTGGGAAAAGGTGCTGATGATGCAATGTAAATGTATCAATCTCTCATTCCTTTACTTTTCCAAAAATGTAACGGTGTAATGTGGGCTAGGTGACATGAGGGAGATTGCAAAACTAATCAGGGAGAGAGGGAGATTGCTGTTATTTCAAGGAGTCTCCTGCAGAATGCAGGGGAGGAGGCAACTATGTGTTGCAGTGACTCAGTGGCACACAGATATACAAATGTTGGGCATTACATCAGTCCATGCAAGCTAGCAATGTAGGTTTCTCTTTCCCAATTAATTTTTTATGCAATAATGTGTTTAGTTTGAGAGAGAAGACACTCTGTGCCGCCGTTATACGGAACCAGCCCAGGAGGGGTGATTTGGTGCTCCAAATACCAGACAATGAAAGATCACCATAAATGATTAGTTTTATCACTTGTGCAATTGTTCAATTAAATAAGTAGGGATACATACAGCAACATAGAAGATGTATAAGAGGAGACATAAGTGGAGAGATTGGGAAACAGGAGTACATTACAGGCATAATAGAAAATATCAGATCCCACACTGCCAACCCCACATTGCCACCAAGGCCTACTGTACTTTCCAGCCCCTTAAGTGAAATTATGGAAGTGGCATCAGAGAAGTTTGACAGCTTCCACCTGCATTAAGTACAACAATGATGTCTTCCTCATAGACATCCATAACTATGTTATAGGCAAACTCGGTGGCACCACCCAGGTCCCGGCACATAAGGCATATATATGCAAAAAAAAGGGGTGGGGGGGTGTAGAGATATGGGGGTGCACTTAAGTGTCCACTTTGCAATGAATCCAACTGATTGAAAATTGATTGTAAAATTTAACTTTTAGTAATATTTCACTAAAATGAGTGTGAGAAGTACACTCTTTATCCCTTAAGTCAGTGATTCCCAAACTGTGCTCCTAATCTCCCTGGGGTGCCTCAGAGCACTTACAGGGGAGCCTCGGTTTGGTTGTCCAGTACCAATTCAAATTATTTATGGTCAATCTAATAGCAAAATCAGTGCTGGTGGCTTCCAGTTTTTAAATAATTGGATAAACAGAAGTGAATTCTGTCCCTCACCAGATAACTGGACCTAAGAATGACATATAAGCACAACTTATTAAAAGTAATATTATTTTCTGAAATTCTCAGTAGCAAACTTTGCACTTAGGGGTGCCTTGAAAAATATCCTGATAATCTAGCATGCCGTGATGCAAAAAAGTTTGGGAACCACTGCCTTAAGTCATATAAGAATTATAGATGTGTGATAAAGAATGCAAATATGTGTTTTAAAAGTTATGGAGATATAGGATGCTCTCATATTCGTATGTTTAATCTTATTCATTTTCTTTTCTCATTATTAGTATTTTCTTTTTGTGTTGTTTTACTTACTGTTTATATTCTTTATATTTTTTATGTACCCCTTATGTACCTCTCTTTTCCGGAGATATTTTCGCCAGATATATAAATGACAGTAATTTGTGTAGTGATGCTCTTGGTCCTTTGCTGGTTAGAGAATATCATAATGTAATTTTTGCAATTGCTTTTGTTATTGAAGAAAGTTTTTTGGACACTCTGTCCTTTTGTCTGGGCTGTGTGCCAGTTTTTTTTTTTTTTTTTAAGTAACAGTTGTTTGACTCTATTAATTTTAGATCTCTGCTTTATTTGTCTCAAATGTATGTTCTTTGATATTTCATGGACCGGGCATCTGTCTTGTATTTTGGCTGTATATCTGAGTTTTATGTGTTTCCTTGATTGATCCTTAATTGTGCCCTTCTTTATCTTCTGACACTTAAGCTTAAGTAATAATGGCAGAATTTATTTTATTCTAACACATACACCACTTGTACCGCTGTTATAACATCTGTTATTTTCAAATGTTATGTTGGTGTTTATAAGATACCTTTCTCATACTAATTGGAATTACCAATACTTAATTGTATTCCGCACTTGCTCCTGAGGAAGCCGGATGTTCCGGGGAAATGCGTTGAGCTGAATACAACCATTGCTGACTCCATTCCCTTCATATTGTGACCTGTCCATTCTCCCATTGACACCCCTCACATTATCTGGATACAAAACCTATTTTGGGATACCTGCACTATTCCTATGTATTCCAGCATACAGAGGAAGATCACCCTCTGCTTGAGCCATTAAATTATAGGGTAACATTCCACCAGAAGATCACGGATGGTAATATACAAACCCATTTAGTCAGCTTTGTTCCACTGGATTAATCCTACCCAGGGGCGTAACTATAGCACCGCAGCCCCCGCGACCGCGGGGGGGCGCTGTGCATGTGCGGGCGCCGAGGGCTGCAGTGCTATAGTTACACCCCGCCTCCCCGCCGCCATCCCCCACAGTCTTTACCTGTCAGTCTTCAGTCAGTATGCGCTGGTCCCGGCTCCCTTCTTCTGCTATGAGGACCACAACAAAATGTCCGCCCCCATGAAGCAGAAAGTTCTCTGAAACTGTCTGCTGCATGGGGGCAGACATTTTGTGGTGGTCCTCATAGCAGAAGAAGGGAGCCGGGACCAGCGCGTACTGAGCGTAGGTAAGACTGCGGGGGATGGGGGGGATTGCATGGGCGGCGAGGCGGGGGTTGGTGCGGCGGGAGAGGGTTGGTGCGGCGGGGCGGGGGTTGGTGCGGCGGGGTGCGTGGGTGGGCGCCCTCCCTTTAACGGCGGGGGGGCGCCCAAAAGCTAGTTACGCCACTGATCCTACCCAAAAAGCACACAAGATATCCCTGTGATACTATTTTAACCAATTAATGTGCATATAGACTTTTAACGTCTAACGATCCATTATCATTTTTAAATATTTTAATAAAATTGTATATCTTTTTAATAGAGAACCTAATTATTGGGAACAGCCAGCGCTGGCACATTCCCTTATTTCATTTTTACTGGTCTACCTCATGCTTGCCTACCTGACCCTCTCCATGTGGGAGAAAATGCTCTGCTCCTGGACTTCCCATGTAATGTATGATTGCCAGCACCTGTGGTGAAACACATTTACCTAGCTCCCTACAGGTGATGGCAATCATACATTACCAGGGAAGACCAGAAACAGAGCATTTTCTCCCGCATGGAGAGGGTCAGGTAGGCAAGTATGGTCTAACTCCTCCCCTTTCCCTTTTCAAGTGTTTGAAAATCCTGCAATGCCTCCTTTCCACCTCTCCATACCATAATGAAGTCATCTATATATCTCTGATAGAGGACGAGATCCGCCCCCAGTCTCTGCCATACACATAACTCCTCCCACAGCTCCATAAATATATTGGCGAAACTGGGGTCGAATTTCGCATTGAAGATACAAAGCATTATTGAAATAAAAGTAATTATTTTCTAATATAAATTGTATGCCCTCTAGAATAAAGGCTTTTAGATTTTCCACAAAGTTTTCCATTATTAGGATTCCCTCTACTGCTGCTAAACCGTCTTTATGTTGTATTATTGTGTATAGGGAGGTGGGTCTTTTTCATATTCATGGATCTTTGGTAATCTATATATAGCAGGTAATGTCGGATCCTCTACTTTCAGGTAGTCTTTTTCTTTCTCTGTTCATACTCCATTTTTATGATATTTTTCAATTAGAGTATATCATTTTTGTTTTTATATCTTCTGTTAGATTTGTTTTAAGACATATATATGTTGATATATCTGTAAGTAGTATTTTTATTTTATTTTTATAGTCTGCTGTGTCCATAATGACCACTCCCCCCCTTATTCGAAGGCTTGATTGTTATGGACTCATTTTTCTTTAAACCTTCTAATGCCTCTCTTTCTGCTTTTGATATATTGAACCTTTTGTTTCCTCTTTTCTCCCCACACATTTTTTAAGTCGTCTGTCACAAATTTACCGTATGTTTCTACATAGCATCCTCTCTCCGAAAGTTTGATTTTTTTGGGGGGAAACCAGTTTGTTGATTTACCGCTAAATTATGATTATCTACTGTACCTGTGTTGAATTTTTGTGAAAAAATCTTTTTAATGCTAACTTTTTTAAGTGCCGTTGTACATCTACAAATGTATCAAAAGATTTAGCTGAATTAGTTGGACAAAATTTTAAACCTTTGCCCAAAATATTCTGTGGTATATTCCCGACAATCCCCGACAGTAGGGATACCGACAGTCATTACTCTGACGTCGGAATCCCAATTTCTCCCTTGTAAGGGTCCACGACCTCCATATGGCAAGCGCAGCGAGCCCGCATGGGGCTTCATTGCGCTCCCCACGTGGTGCAGTCGGGATTCCGACGTCTGACTAATTACGTATGTATTACGCGGCCCCTCGCGGGGCTCGCTGCGCTCGCCACGCTTCGGGCTCGGTATGTACCTTCCCCTAAAAAATCTTTACATTTATTTCTTCTTCTATAATAATTATTTTATAACATACCTTCAGGCTGTGTATATGAAACATAAATAAATTTTGTGTAATTGCACAAACTTTTTTTTCAACCATAATATTATTCAAAAAGAATGTATAAAATGACTTACAGGCTATGGGCGGTATTCAATGAGCCTGATTCGCCATGTTTTTATGGCGAATTTGTGCTGTTTGGCGAATTTTTGACTAAAACGGTGAATCACCCTATTCAATGACCAGATGGCGAATACATTTGAAGGTTTTTTTCGCCATGATTCACCGAGTAGCAATCGCTATTTTTTTTTGGTGAAGTGGAATGTGAACTTTTAAAATAAAGTGTTTTGTTTTTTACATTTGGTGTCAAAAAATCAGGAATTTTATTCTGAGGAGGGGCATGCTATTTTTATTCATGTGCTGTAAGCACATGAATATATATTTAATTTAAAAAAAATTTATTATTATTATTTTTTTTTACACAGCAGCCAGCAGGGGGCGCCGGAGCCGAGCCGCTCATTATATATTCATATATTCACTGCACCCGATCATTACATATGCACGATCGGGTGTAGTGAATATACCCGGTCCCCTGCTGGCACCCCCGGGGGGCAGCCTGTGCTGCCTGGCGACCGGGGAGCCCACCTCCCCCCCACATACGCTCTGGGGCAGGCAGAGAGACTTCCATCTCCCTGCCTGCCACCGTCCTCAGGCTCCCTGCGTCGTTCGCAGCAGGAGCTCATATTCGCCGGTCAGGGGCAGCGAGCCCCTGACTCGTTGAATACCGGAGCCGGCGAGGCTCCGGAACATGGCGAATGTGCAGCGAATCCAAAACAGGATTCGCTGCACCTCGCCGGTATTCACATTGAATACCGCCCTATGTGTATAGAAAACGTAAGTGCATTATGTGGTTATGGGCCCTACACATGTATCGGCGTGAGAGCGTTCTGAACGATGCTGATTTGTTCAGGTCTCTGCAGAGTGCTGTGTGCTGAGCAAGGTGTCAGGGGCAGTGTTCATTGTATAGAAGCCTCCCAGGAACAGGCTAATCGGATCTCCTGGAGAAGCATAAATGATTGGAAGCTACACCCTCCAGCTGCAACTTGAGAAAGACCTCTACAGGAAGAAATGCGTAGGTGAGCAGCTGGAGATTGTAGCTTGTGAAAGAAAGCTACCAGAGACAAGGGGACGGTGTCGGAGCCAAGGTGTGTGATTTAGCAACACCATTGGTACCGGGCGGCTTGAGAGATCTAGAGTCAGACTGGGAGTTCTGTTTTTGAGCCACACGGCTTTCTGTAACAACTTTTGCCGTGAAACCCCGCCAGACTGCGAGCACAGGCAATTACCAGGGGTGCCGGACGGCTCCCCGACAGTCGGGATTCCGACAGTCATTACTCTGACGTCGGAATCCCGATTGCTCCCTTGTAAGGGTCCACGACCTCCATATGGCGAGCGCAGCAAGCCCGCATGGGGCTTCATTGCGCTCCCCACGTGGTGCAGTCGGGATTCCGACGTCTGACTAATTACACATCCCCTATGTATTACGTGCCCCTCGAGGGGCTCGCTGCGCTCGCCATGCTTCTGACTCGGTGGCTCGCTGCGCTCGCCACACTATATAAAATCAACTCCACGCCAACATGGATAGTGGGGGTATGAAAAGGTCGGAGGACGTGTACCGCCGCACATCGCAGGCTCGCTGCGCTCGCCACGCTTCGGGTTGGCGTTGATAGTGGGGGTGGCGTGGGGGTGCATTTAACATTGTAAGCACCCATTAGGGTGCTTAAACAATTAAAAATCTTATAGGGGGGCCAATTAACATTGAAAGCACCCATTAGTGTGCATATACAATGGTATACAATTTTAAATTGTATAAGATGCCATTAGATGGAAATTGTGGGCGCCGTGCTAATACACAAGTACCGGAAATGTTTAACAAGTTTTATCTTCGTATTCGTAAGATTAATCCTGCATATCCTACATATTTTTAGACATATCTTTTCAGCGCTGCAGTTAACCCTTTTTCATGCCCTTTTAACCCTAGAATGTCTGTGTGTGCGTGTACATGTGGTAGGGAATATAGATTATAAGCTCCACTGGGACAGGGACTGATGTTCAAGTATTCTCTGTAAAGCGCTGCGGAATATGTGTGCGCTACAGATGGAGCCGGGCTCCCTCTTTCTGGCGAATCGCCAGAACGTCACCGCTGGCGATCCGCCAGCAGCCCGGCATCCATCTGACTGAGACGCGCGTGCGTCTCACGCGCACGCGCATCTCAGTTTCCGGGCGGTGGGGCGACGGGAACCCTGTCCGTCTCCGCTTCAGGGAGACGGACAGGGTTAGGGGGGGGGGGGTGCGGGGAGGCGGTGGGGACCCCGGGTGACCGCCGACAAGCCAGGGGAACCGTGCGAAAGGGGACGTGTGCGCATCTCGAGTGCGCGCGTCCCCTTTCGCAGATACAGATGGCGGGTGGCGGGGGATGGCGGGTGGCGTCGCCATCGCCATCTGCAAAGAAGAGACCCGCTCCATCTGTATTTAACAAACTGTTAATAAATAATAATAAATAAGCATGTGTGTGTACAGTATGTGTGTGTGTATATGTGTATGTGTGTGTGTCCCTTCTACTACAGTAAGAATACAGGTCATTCATATCCAAAATCTACAATGTTTAATGCACACAGTTAAGACAAATATTGTATAACATACCTTCAGGCTGTGTATATGAAACATAAATTAATTTTGTGTAATTGCACAAACTTTTTTTTCAACCATAATATTATTCAAAAAGAATGTATAAAATGACTTACAGGCTATGTGTATAGAAAACGTAAGTGCATTATGTGGTTATGGGCCCTACACATGTACCGGCGTTAGAGCGTTCTGAGCGATGCTGATTTGTTCAGGTCTCTGCAGAGCGCTGTGTGCTGAGCAAGGTGTCAGGGGCAGTGTTCTCCATTGGGAACACTGGACCTGATTGTGCAGGTTATTAATCGGGGGAGAAGAAACAGACCCGCGGGGCCACGCATTTAAATCGCTGTGTGGTACACACACCATGATTTTCATGCATTTTCTAAACAATTTAGTGAAATCATGTAAAATCGCTCAGAAAATGCCTGATTATCGCTCTGTGTGTAGGGCTCTGGAGACTTGTGTCCCAGCCCAAGATATCTTATTGTTGTATACAAATATTCCAAATTAAGGAAAAACCCAATATCCAAAATACTTCTAGTCCCAAGTATTTTGGATATAGGAAACCCAACCTGTAATACAAGAATAACTGTCTTACGGGTCTGATGCTGATGTAAGTGCTGAGCTGAAGATGGCCAGGCAGACGGACACCAGGAGAAGCTGCATGTTGGCCCACAAGTCACCTCCGCAGAATTTGTCCCTCTGTTGCCCTATATATATATTCTGCCACCTCCCTTGCTAGAGGCGTATGAGGACATTAAACTTACATGGGGAGACACTTGGCTGAATAGTCTAATTTCAACACATGAACTCTTATCTTCCATGCAGGTTATGTTCATGAACTTGCACTGATGTAATCTGATTTTGCTTTGAAAGCACTTTTAGAAATGTTTTACTATAGATTAGTTTAATACAATGTTAAGCAGAGTGTGAAAAACAGATTCATAAAAATTAAATGTAGCTGTTAGCAGTGAACATCATGTAATTTGTGTTGTAATTTACTCCGTTAAATATAATTTCTCTAATATGTTATAAAATATACACCTAGCCTGACCTACACCACATAGTGGAAGATGCCTCGCATGAGTGAGCTGACAGGCCCTGTGCAACTCCCTTAGCATCTGGTGTCTTGTTTTGCATTTATTTGCATTGCTATGGGAATAAGATGCAGCAGCATACAAAATGGTACATAATATTCTGTGAGAAACCACTGCTGTATCTGCATACGGAAAGCACACAGAATATAGGCATACCACATGTCATGAATATAGGCATGCCACATATCATGCTGCTTGTGCATTCTGTTTGCATCATTTCATACAAAAGATGCATTTAAATGAATATATTTGTAGTCAAATGAAAAGACACTTGTCACTATCAATTAACGCTATGGCATAGTGTGATTAAAAGGGCTATTCGTCATGAAAGGAGGATAGATGTATGTGGACACGTCTGTAACTTCCAAATACCAAACTATGCTGATGTATGTTACTTCAATAGTTCTGTAGCATTCACTTACTGACAGCAGCAGTGGCCACTTTCATAGTAGAACCAATATCACTGAGGGAGTATCATGCTAGTTTCCTGGGACACAGAAGCATCACTGAGGCACAAGGTATGTTATCTAGTAAAGGGCATTTGTACAGTAAAATGGCCGTAAAAGGCTATTCCTAATGGCTATTCCTAATGTACAGTACTGTGGTAACTTGGAAACAAATAACTTCTGTTACTGATTATTAACCCTGATGACATAAATGTAGGGGGATGAGTGAGAGAGATAGAGAGGGTTGCGAACAGGAGTGAAAGATAATGTCAGCGGGAGGGAGAGAGAAAAAGGGGAGAGAGAGTGGGAGTAGGCGAGAGTGGAAGGGAGTGAGAGACAGGGAGTGAGAGAGAGCAATGGTGTCAGGGAGTGACAGGAAGTAGGCCATAGTTGCCTCCCATTCTGCAGGAGACTCCCTGAAATAGCAGAAATCTCCCTCTCTCCCTCATTATGTGGCATTCCAGAATTGGGGTACCCTTTTTAATGCCACAGAAACATTGGTGGCCAGTGCTGCCCTCACCAAATATGGCGGCCGGCAACCCAGTCTCAGGGGGTTGCCAGGCAACCAGCCCCATTGCAGCAGTCTCCACACAAGGGACTGTAGGACCCAGCACTTACCCAGGTCCTGAGAGAAGCAGGAAGTCTGCCTGTTGCTGGGCAGAGGTATATGTATCAAGTGGCGGTGAGGAGGAGCTGAAAAAAGGGGGGCGCGAAGTGCTGGGTGGAGAGCGCGCCGAGGGAGAGTAAGGAGCACGCAGGGGTACCAGTGAGGAGAAGAGCGGTACCTGATGGAGAGCGGGGTAAAGCGCCGAGCGCAGAGAGAGCAGTGGCGCCAGGCGGAGAGATCCTGTGCAGAGCCGCCGAAGCAGTGGAGCTGGCAGCGATGGAGACGAAGCAGAGACCAGCTTGACGGCAAAGAGAGAGCCGCGGGGACAGCGTGACGCACAAGGAAGCGGCGGTGACCGATGACAGAGAGAGGGAGACAGAGCAGCAGCGCCCGGCACCCATAGACTGGCACAGCGGCGCTGATTGACGGGAGCCACCCGACGCCCAGAGGCACAGGTACCCTAGCGCTGACCCACTCACCCCTGCCGCCTACCATTGCTACTGGCCTGTTATCCCCACTGACACCACAGCACTCAGGAGCTATCTTAGGCCTCCCTACCAACCCGCTGGGACAGGTGGCCTCTACCTCCTCTTTACTGACGGCAGCCCATGTCAGCAGGTAAAGGGCTCCCCTATCTGGACACCCAGCTGCAACTAACCCTATGTATGCCCCTGTGACTCTGTGTGGAAAGTACTAAACCCATAGTTGTTGTGTGGGACCGCAGTGACTCAGGCCTTGCCTAACAGATCCTACCCCTTGTTTGAATGGCCTGAAGTACCAACACAGTGCCAAAGCTCAGGATACCTTCGCCAGGGATTACAAACCTTTCTTTTTATCAATTACTTATTCAATTACGGTGCACCTAGGCTCAAACAGGTACCTTATTGCTTTAGAGAACTGCGCAGTTCAGGGACTTATTCAGTTGTGTCTGGACACTTTTGGTTACTTATGCAAGTATCAGTTGCTGCATCTTACTGTCATTTATTGGTAAAACTATTACATGTCTTTTTGAGGGTTTGCATTGTTTACACTGAAGTCATATTGCCTGGTGATCTCGGTAGTGCAGCATACCGTGCGAATTGCGGCCTACAGGAGTTACGGGTGGCCCCATTGCGCACGATATCCTCTTTATAGAACATTTTTATTCTTTGTCTTTCCATTGAATTGATTGTTGAACAGCGTATTGCATTTACTGCAGTGTATTGTGCGAAGTGCGGCCTATGGTGCCACAGTGACCCCATCGCGCACAATATCATAAGGGAGAATTGTTTTTATTCATGAACTGCCAATTGTCATTATTGTTATTGCATTACTTCACCATTATTCAAAGCGGTGATTCACAGTCCTTTTCGCTTAAAAAATAAATCCTTTTTGATCACCGTCCTCACGTGTTGTGACCATTCTGTGGGGTTGTTTGGGGTATTGTTTCCCTGGGGTGCCTTTGTCCCTCCGCCCTCTGAATTGCAGGCGAGTGAAGCAGGCAGGTCGCAGCCAAGCAGTGCCGAGAGGAGAACAGGAAGATCAGGTAACGGTCACACACCTGCACGCAGTCTGACAACATCACACTTGGCGTCCGCGAACAGGATTCAGCGATGTCAGACTCAGACCTAATTGAGACATTGAACCGCCTGATGGCAGAAATGACGTGTAACATGTTCCGAATTACACAAAAAGTAGAAAAACTCGGCAGAAATCAAGAAAGAAACCGACGCAGAAAATGGCGTCAAGATCGTGACACAAGGAACCGTCCGTGACGGGAGGTGACCCGAGAATCGAACCGACGACCCACCGACAAGTATGATCTACAAGGCCGACCGATTTGCAGAAGGTGCCACCAGAGTGGGCACATTGAGAGGTACTGCCCAAACGCCACTTCCAGACAAGAGGATCCCGAGGCAAGAGACAGACTCTCTAGAGAAGCCCCAAAAACAATAGTGCAGAACCAAGTCCGAGTGAATGTGCCATCCGACGCTGTGGATTGGCGAATCAGAACAAGAAAATTAACAGGCCAAGTGATGTGGTTTAACGTAGCACGTGGCTATGGGATTATCCGAAGAACAGATAATGGGAGAACCGTATATGTCCACTATACGGGCATCCAGAAGACCCATCGGAATGAATGCTTCCGGACCCTAGCAAATGGAGAGTGGGTCGAATTTGAAATGGCAAGTGGAAGAAGAGACGTCAAGGCCATTAACGTGACAGGCCCCGGTGGTGCTGCGGTAAGAGGCAACAGAGACACAGGCCAGAGTGAACGCCAACGCTTCACGCATCACTGTGATGACCCACACAGACAGCGGCCATATGGTCAGCAGAACCAAAGTGAAAGAAGACTACAGGAAGGTCTTGGCGAGACTGACAGGCCTAACACGAATTCTCCACGACCTGAGCAGATGCCCAGACCACCAGAACCTAAAGTTCCCAGGAAGAGGGAATGGCTGGAAACAAGCCAGAGGCCAGTCGTGATGACTCAGAGCGAAGCAGAGCAGCAGTGCATGGAAGGTGTGGTTAGGCCACAACATTCTCTAGAGCAGAAGCATGCCGCTACACAGGGAATGGAAGATGCAGATGATGGAGAAGCCAACCCTCGACTTACAGATGTTGAAGTGACTGACCGAGGAAAGGGCAGTAAAACCGCGCAACACGTGTCAGCGGAAGAAAGGATGGACCGCATGGAACCGAAGGGCTCAGAACCTATTATGCCACCATCTAAACCCAATGTCCCTACAGAGAACCCAAAGGAAGTCGAGAAGGCCGAAGCCCAGTCTAAGGAAGAGAGGCCTGGAAGTGAGTATGAGTACACAACGATTTCGAGTGAAAAATTCTTATTCTTGATGCAACAGGCCATCAACAGGTCCACGAAAAGGCATAGAGAGGAAGCACGTGCTCATTGCCGACCGCACGCAGTGATTTAAGGTGCAGTCGCAGAACACTGCTGAAGAACAGGAGAAAAGACTTGCCTGAGGCGGAGGAGCAGGGAACCCGGGGGGGACATGCCTCTGCATAACCCAGGCCCCATAGTTAACAGGTTTTTACACGGCTTAGGTAACCAGCCCTGAATGTAATTGTAAATGCTTTAATGTATAGATGTAAGGCAGAAATGTAGAAATGTTTTACAGTTTATAGGTAATGTTACCTTGAATAGCTTTGTTCTTTAACAAGAGACTGTACCAGGACTTTAGTTGTCTCCGACATAATGCCCGCGGACTGGCATTCTTCCAGCGGGGAAGCATGTGGCATCCTAGAATTGGGGTACCCTTTTTAATGCCACAGAAACATTGGTGGCCAGTGCTGCCCTCACCAAATATGGCGGCCGGCAACCCAGTCTCAGGGGGTTGCCAGGCAACCAGCCCCATTGGAGCAGTCTCCACACAAGGGACTGTAGGACCCAGCACTTACCCAGGTCCTGAGAGAAGCAGGAAGTCTGCCTGTTGCTGGGCAGAGGTGTATGTATCAAGTGGCGGTGAGGAGGAGCTGAAAAAAGGGGGGCGCGAAGTGCTGGGTGGATAGCGCGCCGAGGGAGAGTAAGGAGCACGCAGGGGTACCAGTGAGGAGAAGAGCGGTACCTGACTGAGAGCGGGGTAAAGCGCCGAGCGCAGAGAGAGCAGTGGCGCCAGGCGGAGAGATCCTGTGCAGAGCCGCCGAAGGAGTGGAGCTGGCAGCGATGGAGACGAAGCAGAGACCAGCTTGACGGCAGAGAGAGAGCCGCGGGGACAGCGTGACGCACAAGGAAGCGGCGGTGACCGATGACAGAGAGAGGGAGACAGAGCAGCAGCGCCCGGCACCCATAGACTGGCACAGCGGCGCTGATTGACGGGAGCCACCCGACGCCCAGAGGCACAGGTACCCTAGCGCTGACCCACTCACCCCTGCCGCCTACCATTGCTACTGGCCTGTTATCCCCACTGACACCACAGCACTCAGGAGCCATCTTAGGCCTCCCTACCAACCCGCTGGGACAGGTGGCCTCTACCTCCTCTATACTGATGGCAGCCCATGTCAGCAGGTAAAGGGCTCCCCTATCTGGACACCCAGCTGCAACTAACCCTATGTATGCCCCTGTGACTCTGTGTGGAATTGTTTACACTGAAGTCACTGAAGTCATATTGCCTGGTGATCTCGGTAGTGCAGCATACCGTGCGAATTGCGGCCTACAGGAGTTACGGGTGGCCCCATTGCGCACGATATCCTCTTTATAGAACATTTTTATTCTTTGTCTTTCCATTGAATTGATTGTTGAACAGCGTATTGCATTTACTGCAGTCAGTGGCGTAACTAGAAATTTTGCTCCCCCCTGCCAAAATAAATTCTGGCGCCCCCCCACCCCCCCCCCCCCCTATTTTTGGTAAAACAAACAGGACTGACTCTAGGTAATTCGGTTCCCAGCGCGACCTGTAGAAATATCCCCTTATAAACTTAAAAAAAAAAAAAAATAATTTATAAAGAAAATAAAGAACCTATAGAGTGCCCATTCCAAAAAGGGAGAGTAGCAATGTTTAGTACAAGATGCCACACACCATAATGCCCTTTACACAACATGCCACACACCGTAATGGTCCAGTACTCCTGCTTATACATATGACACCTACAGTAGTGTCCTTTACACAATGCACTTCATACAATGCCCCCAGTAGTGCCTCTCACTGGTCTGAGTAGGCCACATAGTCCTCTAGGCCATAAATGCGACATCCATGAACACAGTATCTCAGCACAGCAAGATGTCACGTGAAAGAGAAAGCTCATCCTATTTAAATTAAGCTGACTTTTGTCTTTCATGAGTGCAATGGTGACATCAACTCTTCTCCTAGTAAAGCATGAAGGTATGAAAGTGGCCATTCCTGCATTGCCTTATTGCTTGCTAGGACCCAAATAATATGCAAAAAAAGCACAAGCAAGGGGGGATTGGGTTTAGGTACTAGTGATTTAGGGTTTGGCTGTGGAGGGAGATTTGGGGACATGCAAGGCAGGGGTTATGGTCAGGCTTTGGGGCTCGGGAGGTTAGGTTTATACACCGCCCAGTACAACAAACAATGGGGTAATTTTACTAAGACGTGAGTTATATTGAAGATAGAATGTTGCCCATAGCAACCAATCAGATTCTAGCTTTTATCTTCTAGAATGTGCTAAATAAATAAATAAATAGTAGAACCTGTTTGGTTGCTATGGGCATCATCCATAGCACGCCCATCTTAGTAAATGTACCACCATGTGTGCCCAGGTCGCGTGGGTGCATCTGTATGTGCTGGATTGCATGAATACTTTGGATGAGCTTATTCTTTTGGGACTATATTTATATAAATAAATAAATATATCTGATATATATAGATAGAGAGATGATATATATCAGAAATCTTCAGAGATCCTCACACTTAGTATATTTAAACAAATAAAATAAAGGGAAAAAACAGCCCCCATGTACTGTACACACACACACAGCAAATAAATACACAAATGATTGCCACACTGACACTCCACATATACAGTATACATATTTGCCCCTACTAAAGCAATTACCTGCATTCTAAAAGTGAAGAGCCTTGCAGGACTCGGAGGCTGGGCTGATGCTGGCTGGGAGGAGACGAGTCAGTGCAGAAGGGAGGTCAGGAGACAGGAAGGGAAATGAGCTCTGCTCATTGGTGGCAGGTCCCGGGGGAGGGGCTGGCTCCATAATCACGGACCCAGCAGCTGTGTAACTCAGGAAGCTGCCTGTGACACACTGACACTGTGCCAACTGCTCCAGCCCTGAACTTCTACATCTGAGGAGGACATGCTGGGGCTGCGGGGCAGGTGTCAGACGTTCAGAGCAGCCAGAGCACTCATCATTCCTCCCGGCCGTCCCTTGCCCAGCCCGCACTGACTGCCTGTGTATAGCAGTCAGCCACTCACCCAGCCAGTAAAGAAAAGCCACAGGGAGCCGGAATAATTAGCAGCGCCAGCGCAGCGTGTAAGGTGGGTGGGCAGCGGGCAGGGTGGAAGGGGAGCGCTCTCTGGCTGTCTGTGTGAGGACGCTCAGTGACCCTGTCACTGCGTCCTCACACAGCCAGAGGCGGAGAAGTGGCTGCTGCAGCTCTCTTGCTGCTGGCTCTGTTAGAGCGTGAAACTGCGCCCCCGGGGCGCCTGCTCCCCCCCGCCATCGCTGGGGCTGCGGAGGCTTATTTACGCCACTGACTGCAGTGTATTGTGCGAAGTGCGGCCTATGGTGCCACAGTGACCCCATCGCGCACAATATCATAAGGGAGAATTGTTTTTATTCATGAACTGCCAATTGTCATTATTGTTATTGCATTACTTCACCATTATTCAAAGCGGTGATTCACAGTCCTTTTCGCTTCAAAAATAAATCCTTTTTGATCACCGTCCTCACGTGTGGTGACCATTCTGTGGGGGTATTGTTTCCCTGGGGTGCCTTTGTCCCTCCGCCCTCTGAATTGCAGGCGAGTGAAGCAGGCAGGTCGCAGCCAAGCAGTGCCGAGAGGAGAACAGGAAGATCAGGTAACGGTCACACACCTGCACGCAGTCTGACAACATCACAATTAGTCTAGCAATCTCCATCATTTCACCTAACCCACATTACACTGTTACATCATAGTTACCTCCCCTCCTGCATTCTGCAGGAGACTCCCTGATATAGCAGCAATCTCCCTCTCTCCCTCATTAGTCTAGCAATCTCCCCCATTTCACCTAACCCACATAACACTTTTACATTTTTGGGAAAAAAGGAATAAGAGACAGATACATTTACACTGAATCATCAGCGCCATTTCCCAGCACTTTACCAAGTATAGTATATCTTACTAACTGCTTTGTGGCTCATCTACATTTGGATATAAGTCATTTTAAAATATTTCTGTCAGATGTAGCGGTGCACACCCACGCTTCTAGATGCCACGTGCACAATCTCTTTTCACAATCTCTCCATATATGGAAGTAGACACGCCATTTTTGGGTGGACCATGACACGCCCTCTTAATGGGGTGCAAAATTCTGCTACCCACTATAATCTCCCTGAAACTAGTTTTTAAAAGTAGGCAAGTATAAAGTAGGCGAGGGTGGCAGGGAGAGACAGGGAGTGAGAGAGTGCAGTGGTGACAGGGAGAGAAAGAGACAGCATCAGGTAGACTTCCAGGGTGACATTCTATGCTATGCGCTAAATGCTCATGTTTTATTTGCGCACCACATCGCCGCAAATCGCACTTTTAATAGCTTTTAATGGCCGCGGGAGCTTATATAATAAGTTTCCCCCGGCTGTGGCATTACCCTGCTGGCTGGTTGTGTCCGGTGCTGGTTCTTAAAATACGGGGGACCCCTAGTCACTTTGTCCCCCGTATTTTGGGAACCAGCGCCGGACCTTGAGTCTGGTGCTGGTTTCATAAAATCAAGGGGACCCCTATTTGTCGGGGACCCTGATTTTATGTCACCAGCACCGGCTCAGTGAGCCCGGGGCTGGTTATATTCGGGCGGGGGACTCGTTATTTTTTTTTTTTAACCCTTTCTTTTATTTTTTACAGCAGAACCCTGCACAGAACATTGCGATCTGTGCAGGGTTCTGGCTAATTCGCCTAACAGACCCTGGTCTGAAATAAGTGCGATAATTAGTCACCTAAATAATGCGATGTGCAAATGCGCATTGCATTAAATAAGCGACTTGTATAGTTTTCTATACGAAAACATCTGGATGCGATAAAAATGCGAATTTATCTCGCATTTTTATTCAGCATACCTTAACGCACATAATATGCGATTTCAGTCCCTGAGCGCATCCCATTAAATAAACGATTTAATGGGAAAATGTGATATCGCATCCCATAGAATGTCACCCCCAGAGAGAGACAGTAAGGGAGGAGAAGAAGAGGGGAGTAGAGGAGAAGGGGATGGGAAGGGAGAGCAGGGGTGTGAGAGGGTTGTCCTTCACACTGGCATCGAGTCTTCTTTACTGCTCCCCAGCACCAGATTTCCTGTGCAGCTTCCCTGCCACGTCTAACAGCACCCCATGTTCTCTTATGCAGTATTTATGTTTTACTTTGAGTGCACTCATATTATATAATTTGATTTATTGTGATTTTAATTAAATTGAAATATTCATTTTCCAGTTCTATTCAGCTTTTCTTTTTTGATCAGCTGCAGAAGCGCCTCTGAGGGGGGCTGGTTATCTGCCAAAAAGGTTTTTTTTCCTGTAAGATAAAAGGTCACAATTCCTCTGGGTCCGAGGCTGCAGCGGATTAATAATTGTTAATATGTCTACAACCATTATTTGGGTCCAGCGCTTTAGCGTTTTGATCTGTTTAGTTCTGGATGAGCTTCAATTGTGCCACTGAAGGGGGTCACAACACAGCAACGCAACCACTTTGCGCTTGTCTTGTTAAAGAAATGAAATTAAAAGGGTACAGGGGATTGCCTGGGGGCTTTGGGCCCCCCAAGCCACCGGGCCCCATAGCAGCTGCATTCCCTGCACCCTCTATAGATACGCCACTGAATGATGTGTAATATACTACAGCTGCTGGCAAGTGCAGTGTTTTATTGGCTTTCCATTCATTTGCACGGGGAACAATATTACTGTGATGGACTTTTCCCTAATTCATTGCTCATTTAGTACCATCATAATGCACATAGTGGAATGGGTTGGCACTAAAAACTCAAAAAGATATTCACATACTATCCAAATGTGGGTTGGGATCATTTGGTCTTCAGCATCATGGTCGACAGTCATTAGGTCGTCACCATTAGGTCGACATGTGAAAATGTCGATATTGGTCTAGGTCGACATGGGAAAGGTCGAAAGGTCATTAGTTCGATAGGTCATTAGTTCAACAGATCATTAGTTCGACAATGTCTAGGTCGACAGTCAAAAGGTCGACATGGGGTTTTCACTATTTTTTGACCTGAATGTCAACACAGTTGACATGGACACAGTTTAAAGTGCACCACATCCGCTCGCATCGATCGCTGCGCTCGCAATGCATCGGTCACGGTGCCTCGCTACACTCGGCACACTATTTTATTCTCCCACCACAACCAGGTGGATGGTAGGGCAGTGAAAAACCCCATGTCGACCTTTTGACTGTCGGCCTAGACACTGTTGAACTAACGACTTGTCGATGTAATGACATTTCGCCCTAGACCCATGTTGATCTTTTACCATGTCGACCTAGACCCATGTCGACCTTTTCCCATGTTGACCTAATGGTGTCGACCTAATGACTGTCGACCATCATGCTGTAGACCAGGCATGTCCAACGTTGGACCTCCAGATGTTGTGAAACTACACACCCCAGCATGCTTTGCCACAGTTTTGCTATTAGAGAATGCTAAAACTATTGCAAAGCATGCTGGGATCATAGGCGTGCGCAGCCTATTTCCTTAGGGGGTGCATCATTGGAGGGGCGTGTCCGTCACGCCTACTGGGCGTGCCCGTCACAGCCTACTGGGCGTGTCCGTCACAGCCTACTGGGCGTGTCTATCAACACCTATTGGTCAACAATGCAAGCTAAATAGAAGGTGACTTATTTTGGTATATGTACCTCAGAATGAATCACCCCCCCCCCCCCCAGTGATTGCGGAAGGCGCGCTGCAAAAATTTACACTTTAATGCCATTTACACATAATGCCACACTGTAATGCCCATCACACATATTGCCACCCAACATAATGCCCATCACAGTAATGCCCATTACACATAATGCCACCCATCACACATAATGCCCATCACAGGGAGTGAGAGTGGATGTGGTATATGGGGGGGGGGGGTGTGAGAGTAGGTGTGGTGATGGGGGGTGAGAGTGGGTGTGGTTATGGGGCAAGAGGGGGTTAGTTGAAAGCGGCTGAGAGGGGATGAGGTGATGTGGGGTGAGACTGGGAAGAGGAGAGGCTAGGGAGAGGAGGCATGCCTCTTTCTTTTACCAGCATTGGCTAGCAGGGCTCCCCAACACCTGCGCAAGTCTCCATCTCCCTCTCCCTTCCGCCACTGCAAATGTGAAGCACTATAGCGCGTATGCGTGATCATTAGGCCCCAACATATTAACATACAGGCGGGAAAATGCTCCTCTCTCCCCCACCCCCTGATATTAATGTGTCCCCTACATGACATCTGCCACACCAGCCTGGCTGAGATGGACATCTACTGAATAGATGTCCATCTCAGCCAGGCTGGTGTGGCAGATGTCATGACTCTGATGTTTGTACGCTCCCCCTCTGCACCCATGCCACACTGACCTGTAATGTGCCTGGCTCTGGTATAAATCACCTGCTCTGGCAGCCGCAGGCAGGGGACAGATTCAGGCAGAGAGCGGCTGCTGACGTCACGCCCCCTCTGTACAGCAGCCATCGTTGGATCCTATCTCCAACGCAGCCGGCCCAGCGCGGACTGTGAGGTGGTTGCAGCTTCCTCTCAGCTCTCAGGAGAGGCGGGAGCCGGCTGTTGACGGGAGAAGACGGGACCGCACTTGAGGCGGGAGAAGCACAAGCAAGCTGCAGGAGCTGAGACCCCCTGTCTTGGCTCTTGCTAGCATTTCCTGTCTGCGGTCAGACGGGTATGTGCGTACTGGGGAGCAAGTGTTTTCAGAGCTCCAAGGTGCTATTAAAAAAAAAAAGTGCTTGACCGTTCATTAGGCGGTGCCTGTGCACCCCCGGCGACCCCCGTGCGCACGCCTATGGCTGGGATGTGTAGTTTCACAAAATCTGGAGGGCCAACGTTGGACATGCCTGCTGTAGACCAAATGACCACATCCCCCAAACGTTACCCAAATAACCGGAACAGATTGCAAAGGTACAAAAGGTTTATTCAATAAAAGAAATTCATCAACATCAACATCAGTTTACATGTACAGTATTGCAACAAAATTGATTAAGAGTGTGGAATCATTGGGTGATGAGGCTAGCCAGATTATGTTGGTTTACTTTGGAGAAGAGGCGTCTAAGAGGGGATCTGATTAATATATATAAATTCTGTACATACTGTACTGTACTGTATACAGGGCTGTCTTAACAGCATTGTAGGCCCTCGGTAAAGCAATCCATTTCCAGTCTATTCTGAGCACCTCACACCTCACAATATTGTTTGTAGGCCAAAAGGTTACACCAAGGTAACTGGATGACATTGTTAGGTGACACAAGTGGGCAGCACAAACACTGGACTGATACTACACACTCAGAAACACCCATGGATTGATAATACACACTCAGGAACACACCTGGACTGATACGGCACACTTAACAGCACCCTTGCAGTAAAAGAAAAAAAAACAATAACTTTTTTTTCTATGAAAAAAGTAGGGGAAGCACCCCATAACTAATATGTCACACATGGAATTATACAGCACACATGACAGCACCCTGAATATGGGCCAATGTCGCTTTTTCCTCTTACATTCATCTTATATTTTTTCCACTGTACACCAGTTGCAAAATCTGGGAATGGAGGGTAACCCGTTGTGTAGTCTGTAGGTCACTGCTGGAGAGCTCTGATCTTCCATCTTAGAAGCTCCCATCCCCTGGCCCCCCGGAGAAAGGACATTTGGAGTGGCGTGGGCAGGAGGAGGACAGGGGAGGATACTGGGGAATATGGAGAGTGCAGAGGATCGCAGAGTGTACCTGGTGCTGGGCGTGGCATCCTACGGCCGGAGACGGGTGGCTCCACAGCCGTGGTCCCCAATGTAACCCCCAAATGCAGAGACACCATCGGTCTGGGGACAGGAACATCACGGCCAGGGGGATACCCAGCTGTGGCGCTACACTGGCCGCTACACCCAGCAGCTTCACACCTGGACAGACGCTCATGGGCAGTGGAAGATCTCAGCCTACAGAGGAGGACCCCGGCCTGCGCAGCGGTGGGCACTCCTGGCATGCTGGCCCTGGCTGAAGCCATCCAGAGGACTGTGAGAGCCCGTCCGCCCCCACCCAATGTGGAATCAACTTTCAGTGATAGGTTGCTTCACCCTCGATGCTCAACGGAGAGATTTCGCAGTTCTTTCCTTCCGGCTGCAATTAGAATGTACAACTGTCATGGTCTGAAGAAGACCTGCATGTTCCTAGATTCTTGAGTTATTGTTACTATTCTTATCTTATTATGTGTGTTCTTATTATTATTCTATTACTCTTATCTGTAGCTGAACCTTGCTGTAACACTGAAATTTCTCCATTGTGAGACAAATAAAGGAATTCTATTCTATTCTAATGTCCCAGCTCTGGGTGAACCCAGCAGAGCCCCCCAGGGGACCCCCAAGGAGTAGGTATGGATCCAGAATTGGGGGCATCGGTGGATCTCAGCCCACAGAGGGCCCAACCTCTTCCTCAGGCCTCACTGACTCTCCCAGGCCTCACTGACTCCCCCCTCCCCCTGCCTCACTGACTCTCTCCCCCTCACACACACATAGGGCGAGATGTATCAAATGGAAAATGCGGTAAAATCACGGTTTTACCGCATTTTCCTATGTATCAAAAATGATACCGCAGTGAAGGGCATCGCCACCTTTGGGTGGCGATACCCTATAGAAGCCTATGGGCTTCTTTTCGCCGCCTGCCGCCTCCGACGCAAACCCGCCGCCTCGCCGACCCCCCCTCTGGCTTACCTTCCTGAAGGGTCCTCCTGGACCCTGGAAGGTAAACCTCTCCTCCCCCTAGTGACGCAGCCGGACGTCCTTCCGGCTGCAGGGGGGAGGAGGAGGCGCCAGGGACAGCTTGCTTAGCTGTTCCCGGCGTGACGCAGCATGAGGGATGCAGGAGATAGAAATATAGGGAGGGGGAGAGTTGGTCCAAGTGAGAATTCCTTTTTGTAATCCCAGGATAGTCAGACTGTACACGCTCGGCCTGACGCATTTCGTCGTCCACAGACAACTTTTTTTAAAGGTATACTGGTGTGTCTCTGGTCAGGGTTTATATACCTCTATACAGGAAGTAAAACCTTTGACATTTCATCTCATTACCCGATTGGTCAAAACAAAACTTGATAAAAATACATATATAACATTAGTATCTCTAGTGCACAGTCTTATACTTAGTAAAATTTAATAGGAGGCAGTCTATAAAATAAATAATATAAATGACAACATGTAAGAATACACCAGGAAAGTAATTCTGAAAATATCAGCGTTTCACTTCCGGTTGTTGGAACGCACGCCGCGTCCAACTTACGGTTTCTGTGAAACGCAAATAGTAATACACCCTTACAATTATATCAGGGGTGGAGGGTGTGAATTGAAATGCTGTAGACACATTGTTTTAAATTGCGCTGGTCTTATGGGCTATCAATTCTGTTTTCATGCTGACCATCAGCGTCTCTTATTTTTATTTACATTTATTTTTGTTGAACACCCCACTACCCCCACGTATTATCACTTACCTAAAATTCATAAATCACTCACTTCACCTCCCAGGCGCCCTATCATTTCAGGTATTCACTCCCTCACGGCCAACCTCTCTGCTTATGTTGATTCATTTTTACAGTCATGGGTGCAATCACTGAGGTCAAAAAAAGGGGGTGGAGTGTGCAGGTAAGTGGAGGCAAAGCCAACACGTGCTGCACAGTTATTCTGGCGCTGTTGGGAGAATTAAATAGTATAAATACTAGATGATGTCTGGGCAATGCTCAGCTGGTCCACTGCTGCTGCAGATGGTTTATATGAGTTGGCTAAAACTCATAAGAGTACAAATGGGGTGTAAGTTCTTTAAACCACTTTGCGCTGCTGGTGG
This sequence comes from Crinia signifera, assembly GCF_055691185.1. Classification (NCBI taxonomy): domain Eukaryota; kingdom Metazoa; phylum Chordata; class Amphibia; order Anura; family Myobatrachidae; genus Crinia; species Crinia signifera. Next base: position 255,973,150 of record NC_139222.1, read on the forward strand.
ATAAATGCAATTTAATATACCACTGGACAGAATGACACCGGACACACTGTTTAAATAATTATAAAGATTTTATACATAAAATCAAAAAGTACACAGAAACATACATAAATAGCAATAATTAAAATATATAGAGGCAACGAGCAACCATAATGCTTCAATGGCCATGAAAAAGGGGGGTCACGTTTGCAAACTTATGTGGGAGTTTCGGGGTATATAATTAGTGGTTAGTAGCAGTCATGTAAATGATGATGAGGTAGTAAAGCGGAATGAGATGAGGGATGAGATGAATAGAGGCAAACAGCCAATTGCACTGTCAGTTAGCTCAAAGCAGGGTTAATATAGCAATTAGGTGCCGTAAATGGACAATGGGTGCAGGAATAGGTTTGAATACCTCACCCTCCGTAGATGCAGTGGATTGGGGAGCTTTTGGTGGAATACAGGCTCACCCAGTTGTGGATTGATGATGAATCAGGGAACGAGTAGCGGGCTCAACCCAGTTGTAAAGTGCTGGTGAAGCGGGGAGCAGAGCTCTACCCGTGATGCTGTTGATAGAGGTGGGGAATGTGACGTCCACCTGGTAGTCGGCTTGTTTTGTACGCCGTACAACGGGAGAAGGGTCTCGACCGCTGACTTGTATCCAGCGGCTGCTGCCAGATGACGGTGGATCAGCTGTAGTTGACCGCGGCAGACCAGCCCGTATGGAAGTCGGTTGAAGAGGGAGATTCACGTGGGTTTGCAGACGTGACGTGACCTGTGACGTTGACGCGTTTCGTCTCAAGGGGCGGAGACTTTTTCAAGACGGATATGTATGATGACTTTGTGGTTGGTATTTAAGAGGAGTGTAACACTCGTTTAGCCAATCAGAACATTCCTTTTAGCAATAGACTCATTAATGATATTATGCAACAAGTGTGTCCAGTATCAATGTGCAAAAACTTATATAACAACTAAAATAACAAGTAAAAATAAAAAGCATGAATAGATATGTTCATTTGGGTTTAGGAGATGACATAACCGATAAACGTTCTTCTCGGGCATTACATTGCATATCTACAACAGAGTGACCGTATTTAAAGAGATATATACAATCATATTTGGGATAGAGTAGAGAGAGATAAACAATCTGAAGGTTGCAGGAGCGCAGTATATAGAAATATCACTAAGGGTACAGATTAGTGATTCTAGCTTAGTTTATATAGAGAGGAGAGAGTATAGAAGGCATAAAGAGAGACTACAATACATTTTAAGAAGGCAATTAATTGATTTACTAGAGATACATAGAGTTTTATTGTCATAGCTTTTGAAAAATGAAGTAATATCTATTTGCATTAGGTGTTATAGGTTTATATATTCGCCACTAAATATTCATAGTTTTATCTATAGACAGATAATAAAAATTAATAAAGCTATAATGGTAATTAATTAGGGAACAATAGATAATAAATAATACATAAGAATAAACAGTAAGAGGCATATGTGTGAAAATATATATAACAATAGATCCTTTTTAAGTATTTTTTTTTTTTTATATATATATATATATATTATTATTTTCTATATTATTATTATTGTTGTTTTACTTTTTTTTTGTTTACATTGGTAAGTGAATAAATAATAACAATATATGGGTGTCTAATGGTACCTGTATATATAAACTAATACATTAGCAGATAACTCATTAATAGTGTGGCGGATTCTTTCATATTTAGGCTATAATTCATAACCATGTGTATATTACACATCCATGGGGATCAGGGGAAATTTCATCTGCAAACCCACGGTGTCATGGAGAGGTTAACTTCATCCAAGCATCATGAGTAGATGTCCTTCTCCCTGATCTGCATGGAATATGGGGCACCAGAAACCATAAACAGAAATCACAGGAATATGTGTTTTTTTGAAATTTTTTAACAGATATTAATCCATGCAGGTTAAGTCTAAGGCTTCATTTAGACCTTGTGGATTAAGTGTGTCCAGTTTGAATATCCAGGAGGTTTCGGCTAGGCATAATTTAGTGAACCTATCGCCTCCTCTTTTAGTAGTGGGGATATGTTCTATGGCTGTGATGGTCAGACCACAAGGGTCACTATCATGATGTTGGGAGAAGTGACGGTTGATACTGTGATTTATGAGTTTCCTCAAAATATTGGTCCTATGTTCCCTGAATCTGGTTTTGATACTGCGTGTTGTCTTCCCCACATATTGCAATCTGCAGGGGCATTCAAGGGTGTAAACACAATAGGTCGTATCACAGTTCATAAACTGTTTCAAATGAAAACTTTTTTTATTGGAGAATGATGTTATATTATTAGCCTTATTGACCATATGTTTGCATGTCAGGCAGATATTCTTATTGCATCTGAAAAGTTTTTAGATGTCGAAGGTAATGAGGGTAATAGGCTGGGTACTATCTGATCTTTTATATTCCTATTCCTCCTAAAAACTATTTTTGGTGTCTTTAGGACACCCTTCAGGGTTTTATCGTAATTGAGGATCTCAAAATTTTTTAGAATTATTTTCCTTATATTATGGGATTCACTGTTAAATTTTGAGATAAATGTCAATGTTTGGTACTCGTTCACTTTATTCTCCGTGAATTTCTTTTTATTCTTAAGTAGGTTTTCTTGTTTTACTTGGGCTACTGTTTTTACTGCTTCTGTGAGGAGTGTGTCAGGGTAGCCTCTTCTTTTAAAATGGCCAAGCATTGTTTTAGATTGGGACTGAAAATCTGTGTCCTTGGTGCAATTTCGGCGGAGACGCAACAGTTGGTTCTTGGGGATGTTGCGAATCCAAGGTTTATAGTGTCCACTGTTGTAGTGGAGGTAATTGTTTGTGCCTACTGGCTTAAGATAGTTGGTTGAGATTAGTAGTCCTTCATGAATTGAGAACGCAATATCCAGGAAGTTAATAGAGGTGTAACTAAACGTGTGAGTGAAGGTGAGGTTGAAGGTATTGTGATTGAGATAGTTGACAAATTCAAGGGCCGTTTCTTGACCGCCCCTCCATATAATGAAGAGGTCGTCAATGAAACGGCCATAGAGGACCAGATTCTCTCTATATGGACCGCTACATATAAGTTGTTCCTCGAGGCGGCCCATATAGAGGTTGGCAAAACTGGGTGCAAATCTGGTCCCCATGGCCATTCCAAGTAGCTGAAGATAGTGGTGATCCTCAAAAATAAAGTGGTTGTGATGAAGGATAAAAGAAATAGAATCTAAAATAATTCGCCACACTATTAATGAGTTATCTGCTAATGTATTAGTTTGGAATGGGATCATTCGTCAGACTGCATTTAGGTCTACAGTCATTAGGTCTACCCCACTAGGTCGACTGGCAGGAAGGTCGACCTGACTTAAGGTCGACATGGGCCAAGGTCGACATGAATTAAGGTCGAATTTGCATAAAGGTCGACATGAGGAAGGTCGACTGGTCATAAGGTCGACATGGGGTTTTAACTGTTTTTTTATCCGAATGTCGACACAGTCGACATGGACACAGTTGGCAATGAGAATCGGACCCTCGCATCGCTCGCTTCGCTCGCAATGCATTGCTCGCTTCGCTCGCAATGCTTCGGGCACGGTGCCTCGCTGCGCTCGGCACACTATTTTATTCTCCCACCACGCCCTAGTGGATGGTAGGGCATGAAATACCGCCTGTCGGCACATGTCGGCTCAAAAAAACAGTGAAAAACCCATGTCGACCTTGTGACCAGTCGACCTTCCTCATGTCGACCTTTATGCAAATTCGACCTTAAGTCATGTCGACCTTGGCCCATGTCGACCTTAAGTCAGGTCGACCTTCCTGCCAGTCGACCTAGTGGGGTAGACCTAATGACTGTAGACCTAAGTTCATTCTAATAGATGACCGCATCCCATTAGTTTATATATACAGGTACCATTAGACATCCATATATTGTTATTATTTATTCACTTACCAATGTAAACAATAAAAAAGTAAAACAACAATAATAATAATATAGAAAATAAAAATATATATAAAAAAAAAAAATACTTAAAAAGGATCTATTGTTATATATATTTTCACACATATGCCTCTTACTGTTTATTCTTATGTATTATTTATTATCTATTGTTCCCTAATTAATTATCATTATAGCTTTATTAATTTTTATTATCTGTCTATAGATAAAACTATGAATATTTAGTGGCGAATATATAAACCTATAACACCTAATGCAAATAGATATTACTTCATTTTTCAAAAGCTATGACAATAAAACTCTATGTATCTCTAGTAAATCAATTAATTGCCTTCTTAAAATGTATTGTAGTCTCTCTTTATGCCTTCTATACTCTCTCCTCTCTATATAAACTAAGCTAGAATCACTAATCTGTACCCTTAGTGATATTTCTATATACTGCGCTCCTGCAACCTTCAGATTGTTTATCTCTCTCTACCCTATCCCAAATATGATTGTATATATCCCTTTAAATACGGTCACTCTGTTGTAGATATGCAATGTAATGCCAGAGAAGAACGTTTATCGGTTATGTCATCTCCTATACCCAAATGAACATATCTATTCATGCTTTTTATTTTTACTTGTTATTTTAGTTGTTATATAAGTTTTTGCACATTGATACTGGACACACTTGTTGCATAATATCATTAATGAGTCTATTGCTAAAAGGAATGTTCTGATTGGCTAAACGAGTGTTACACTCCTCTTAAATACCAACCACAAAGTCATCATACATATCCGTCTTGAAAAAGTCTCCGCCCCTTGAGACGAAACGCGTCAACGTCACAGGTCACGTCACGTCTGCAAACCCACGTGAATCTCCCTCTTCAACCGACTTCCATACGGGCTGGTCTGCCGCGGTCAACTACAGCTGATCCACCGTCATCTGGCAGCAGCCGCTGGATACAAGTCAGCGGTCGAGACCCTTCTCCCGTTGTACGGCGTACAAAACAAGCCGACTACCAGGTGGACGTCACATTCCCCACCTCTATCAATAGTATCACGGGTAGAGCTCTGCTCCCCGCTTCACCAGCACTTTACAACTGGGTTGAGCCCGCTACTCGCTCCCCGATTCATCATCAATCCACAACTGGGTGAGCCTGTATTCCACCAGAAGCTCCCCAATCCACTGCATCTACGGAGGGTGAGGTATTCAAACCTATTCCTGCACCCATTGTCCATTTACGGCACCTAATTGCTATATTAACCCTGCTTTGAGCTAACTGACAGTGCTATTGGCTGTTTGCCTCTATTCATCTCATCCCTCATCTCATTCCGCTTTACTACCTCATCATCATTTACATGACTGCTACTAACCACTAATTATATACCCCGGAGCTCCCACATAAGTTTGCAAACGTGACCCCCCTTTTTCATGGCCATTGAAGCATTATGATTGCTTGTTGCCTCTATATATTTTAATTATTGCTATTTATGTATGTTTCTGTGTACTTTTTGATTTTATGTATAAAATCTTTATAATTATTTAAACAGTGTGTCCGGTGTCATTCTGTCCAGTGGTATATTAAATTGCATTTATCCACCAGCAGCGCAAAGTGGTTTAAAGAACTTACACTGCAATCACTAAGGTCCCACATCAAGGATTCCCAACATTTTCTCAAACTTATTCAGGATGTAAATTGGAGAGAAGGCTATGCCTTTCTCACATTGGATGTTTCAAGTCTATACACAAATATTCCGCATGACAATATCAAATAGATTAACTTTGGAGGGGACCTCAGTGACACTCACATCACTTTTTTATTGGACTCTATACAGTATATCTTACAGCACAATTATTTTATTTTTAATGACACGTATTATTTACAGGTGATGGGGACGGCCATGGGGACCAGGTTTGCCCCTAGCTACGCCAACCTCTACATTGGCATATTCGAGGACCAGCTAGTGTGGGGTGGCGGGCATGGGGTGAGCCTGGTCCTCTATGGCCATTATGTAGATTACTTATTCTTTATTTGGGATGGGGACGGAAATTCAGCACTTTTTTTGTCACGTATTTGAATTCTAATTCCTTTAATTTATCATTTACTCATACTTACCATCCTACCCATATCAATTATTTAGACATAGCTCTCACCATCATAGACAATCAGATCCATACCTCCAATTACAACAAGGAGGTCAACACTAATTCATATTTACACTACCAAAGCGCACACTACCCCCCCTGGAAGAAAAATATTCCTTGAGGCCAATTCCTGCGGTTACGCAGGAATTGTTCCAATCTCACCACCTACAAGGAACAGGGCATCATTATGACTACAGCATTTTTAGAACAGGGATATCCTAAAAACCTGGTCGAAAAAGCCTTTCAGGATGCAGAGAAGCTAGACAGAACTGAACTATTGATCCCCAAAAAAAGGAAGGACCAAAAGCGTATACATGAGGAGTGGGAGAATATTGAGGTTCCTTTCATCTCTACATACAATAGGGAGTCACTTCAAATTAAACACATTATTAATAAAAACTATAACTTGTTAAAATGTGACCCCATATTAAGGGATCAACTTCCCAAAGGGCCAAAATTTATTTTCAAGAAAAACAAAACAATAAAAAATATGTTAGCACCGAGTTTTTTTAAGGGTGAAGATAGTGTAGATACCAATTGGCTGAGCACTCTGTTCAAATCCATTCAGGGTTGCTTTAGATGTAATAAAACCAGGTGTATTACCTGCCAACACATTCAAAATAAGAAACAATGTATAATGACGGCGGACAACAAACCATATAAAATTAAGTCATTTATAAACTGTGAGACAACATTTGTCATTTACATGCTAACATGTTCCTGCAATCTAAATTATATAGGCTGGACCACCAGGGCCTTAAAAATATGTTTTTTGGAACACAGACGCAACATTATAAATAAAAAAATAAATCATAATGTTTTAAAACATTATCTCATCCATCACAATAGTGACCCGAAATGCTTAAAAATTATAGGGTTGGAAGACCGTTTCACCACCCTCTCCAGCCAAGAAAAATATTGGATGCACAAAATGAATTCCATCCATCCCGAAGAATTGAATGATCAAGTGGAACTCAATGTATGCTTATAAATATAACAACACTTTCTGTTACCCCTCTTCATTAAATTCATTGAATTATTATATACTGTTAGTATGACTATTAAAATCTTTATCAAACAAGCCCTCTCTCCTTTTATCCTCTAAACTCAATGTATGAATTATATAATGTTAGTATGATTATAGACATCTAAATTATACAAGCATTCTCCCAAACCAGTCTCTAAACTTTATTTAGACACTCCCTATCTCTTTATTTCTTTATGTATTGATACCTGTGGATTGATGTGGAATTTTTTAAACACATTTATATCTTCAGAAATATCTCTATATCTTTATTGTGTTCTGGATACTGGAAACGTGTTCTGTATACAAATATTGCAGACTATATAGAGATATATATATTTGTTTCTATGAGTACCTATTTTATTATGTTTTTGCTGGCCCCACTACAAGGTGTAATAGAATTGTTCTCTCTCCTCTTTTCCTTTTAGTATAACGCAACTAATGAGACAAAGTCCGGTGTTACTATGACAACCGGCTTGCTGGTTTACATAGAACAATGTGGCATTGAATTACTTAACACAAATTGTTGTGACTTAATTTAATATTCATATAAATAGCCCTATATATCTCTTGAAATAAAATGCTGGCATATACAATAGTTCATATCCTTTGTATGTATAAACACATTGACGCTATACCGGATATCTGATATCTGTATAATGCGTTCCAACAACAGGAAACGCATGGAGTAACTGAAACGCCTTCCGCAATGAAAGAATACATCTGCCGGAAGCCGGAATTCCCGGCTCCGAAATTATTTACCGGAAGCCGGAAGTATCCGCTTCCAAAGTCATACGCTGATGGTCAGCGTGAAAACAGAATTCATAGCCCATAAGACCAGCGCAATTTAAAACAATGTGTCTACAGCATTTTAATTCACACCCATCACCCCTGATATAATTGTTAGGGTGTATTACTATTTGCGTTTCACAGAAACCGGAAGTTGGACGCGGCGTGCGTTCCAACAACCGGAAGTGAAAAGCTGATATTTTCAGAATTACTTTCCTGATGTATTTTTACATGTTGTCATTTATATTATTTATTTTATAGACTGCCTCCTATTGAGTATTACTAAGTATAAGACTGTGCACTAGAGATACTAATGTTATATATGTATTTTTATCAAGTTTTGTTTTGACCAATCGGGTAATGAGATGAAATGTCAAATGTTTTACTTCCTGTATAGAGGTATATAAACCCTGACCAGAGACACACCAGTATACCTTTGAAAAAGTTGTCTGTGGTTGACGAAATGCGTCAGGCCGAGCGTGTACAGTCTGACTATCCTGAGATTACAAAAAGGAATTCTCACTTGGACCAACTCTCCGCCTCCCTATATTTCTAATTGTTGGACGTTTATACTGGACATTACAAGGGACACCACCACCTGCCATTTCATCTGGAGCTACCTGACTAAGGACTGAAACCTCAGGATCCCTACAAAATCTGGATCAGGTTTAAACAACTCCAGCAGGTACATGGACACCCGCCACCCCAGTCTCCATCAAAATTTATGTGGGAGTTTGTGACTATCCAACCCGGGAGAGTAACCCTAGGAACAAGTGAGATACCACAAACTGCATTCATTTGTGTCTAAATAATCTGTGTATCCCATTTCAGGCTGTATACTTTTATTGTATTTCAATATACGCAATTGCTTTTAAGACAATGAATTTTTAGTAGTAATAGTAAAATATTTGTAATACCCAATTGGTCAAGCATATACTTTTTGTGTTAGCGCTCCACCACCTGTTGTGTCTTTTTCCATAAGCCGAGGGGGGGCCTTTTCAGCATACAAAATGGTCTGAAAAAGTAGGCTTATACTCGAGTATATATGGCTAATTTAGAGACAGAACAAAATATAGCTGCAGATTGCAAATCTAATCCTTAAAGATTACCGTATATACTCGAGTATAATTCGACCCAAATATAAGCCGAGGCACCTAATTTTACAACAAAAAACTGGGAAAACTTATTGACTCAAGTGGGACACTCGCTCGAGTGTAAGCCGAGGGGGGCTTTTTCAGCATAAAAATTGTTCTAAAAAAGTAGGCTTATACTGGAGTATATATGGTATATAATTATATAAATGAGAAACAGTTCAGGAAAATATTGGCCCACTAAAAAGTAAGCAAGGTACCCTGGTAATAGAAGAAACAGAGAAAGCGGAAATATTCAATTAAATTTTGCTTCGGTATTTATGACGAAAGGATATTCAGAGGATCTCACACAGATTGAATGTTCAGCTCTTGATTGCTCCTAAACTGTATGTTTGAGTAAGGAAATAGTGAACAATAGATTACAGAACCTAAATAGTAACAAATCTCCTGGCCCAGATAAAATACACCCAAGAATACTAAAATAACTGAGTTCTGTCATCGCACTACCATTATATCTGATATTCAATGAATCAAACTCTGGGACTCTGAGCTAATTGGCAGCGGTGTCTGTCAGCTGTTCAGAACAGGGACATATAGATGCCTACCACAGTGTCAATTGGTGGCTGGGTACTTGTGTATTATCACGGCGCCCCCGATTTCCATCGCAGGGCATTGTACAACCACAAAAGTGCGTTGCATCGCATGCGATATGATTGCATGCAATGCGATGAGATGCGATTATACCGGATTTTTAATTGTACAGGCACTCAGATGCCAGATTCCTATGTTAAATACCCCCCCAGCCCCTTTTTTACATTGTACACCCACCCTGATGGGTAATGACTACTGTATGTTCAAATGCCTCCCCTCCCCATTGTTAACGCCACCCCACTGTCAACGCCAACCCGAAGCGTGGCGAGCACAGCGAGCTCGTGAGGGGCCGTGGTACCCATCCTCCGAACTTTTCATACCCCCACTTTCCTCGTCGGTGTGGAGTTGATTGTAAATAGTGTGGCGCGCGCAGCAAACCACAGAGCCCGAAGCGTGGCGAGCGCAGTGAGCCCCGCGCAGGGCCGCGTAATACTTGTGAAGTAATGCGCGTCCCCTTGCGGGGCTCGATGTGCTCACCATGCTTCAGGCTCGGTGGCACGCTGCGCTCGCCACACTATATAATGGCATGCGATGCGACGCAATATTAAAATTGTACACTCATCCTGGGGAAAGGCTCAAATCGGGTCCATCGCATGCCATCACCTTAATTAGTGGTATGCGATGCGACGCGATGGGCATCATGATAATACACAAGTACCGGTGGCTGCATCTGAGAGAGTTGTGGAGATCGTCTGAGGGTGAGATACTTGGTGCACATTACATCACCACTACTGAAGCCTGATATATAGTGTTTGTACCGTTGTGCTAATATACCTATACACACTTAATTGTGGATGTAAATAGTCTCCATGTTTCGCTCAGGATCAGTAATTATGACATTCAAGTCTACCTGGATATAATACATTTATCCACACTGTACACCTCTCCGGCAATAACAGATTCATAATTTCCAATTTATGTTGAATGAGCAATCTGGAGGTCGTACATAGCACCTATTAACATTGGACTGGCTTTATAATGATTGCATACCTATGTGTTAGTAAGTAACCTGAGCATAGCATGAAGTCCGGTCCGGGTTTTTGCTGTTTCAGTAGTGACAGGCAATCTGTTCACAGCAGGAACTCCGGCCCTGGTTTTGGTGCTCACAGTCTGTGATGTCTGAGTGGGGCAGCACCTGCTTTATAAGTCTTCCTTTCTGGCTAGACAAGTGCTGCTGAATTTGTCTCACAGCTTCCTGTCAGTGTTACCTTGAATCTCTGCCAGATCAGTTAGAATCCTTTCTAGTTAGTCAGGATAGAAACTGCTCAGCCTGTGTGTGTTTGTTTGCCTCTGGAGTTTATCTGGTTACAGCTTAGGCAGGCTGCTGGGATCTGTGGTGTCCCCTTAGACCCAGAGCTTGGCTGTAACTTGGCAGCTCCCACAATAGTCATTTGCCTCCTCCAGTGTATTGGGTATTCCACCTAGCCTTTACATTGGAGAGGTCATTGTGTGGCTGTTTCTCCTTAACCCCTTCTGGGCATCAAACACTATCATTTATTTTGTGAACCACCTTTTGAGTATTGTTACTCCTGTGTATTGCACTTAACACCTTGCTACACCATATACATATTGGTATGTCGGCAGTTCATGTGTCGACACCACCACTGTCATAACATCAGGGCCGGTGCTAAGGTGTCTGGCGCCTCCCTGCAACCTAAAATTTTGCGCCTTCCCTTCCATAGCCCATAAAAAAAATTCAAATTCTGCCGCTGTCCTGACACCTGACACCCGCTAGTGCTACGCTACTCTGCCAGCAAACAGGGAAATCGTCTACTGATTGTCGTCTGGGAAAGGCAGACCATCATTCACATACAGACAGCGCAAGTGTATTCACCATTGTGTACAAATTGGATCGTTGTTTTCGGGGACCGGTAATCCCTGGTGTCTACAGTGCTGCAGTTCTGGGGCGCGGAGCACTTAAACAAAATTTTCTGTGTTTAGGGAAGAGGTATGCTAACAAAACATTTTTTTTGAAGCATAAGCTGTCCCAGTGCCGGTGACACATCGCGTGTCATGGAAACCGGCGCATGGGTAGAACACACAGCCGGGGAAAAGCGCACATCCGTTATGGGAGACAGCGTATCCTGGTTGAGTGGGGATAACGCACTTCCCATAACGAAATGTAAGGTATGATACATTCGGGCGAACTGGGGTCTGCTTCACCACGAAAAAGTGGGGAAGCGAGGCTAGCAGCATAACGAACATTAGGGACATGATAATAAATCTACCCCAGAGAGAGGGAGCGAGAGAGTCAATCAAAGACAGGTATAGACAGAGAGAGAGAGAGAGAGGCAGGAAGGCAGAGATAGATATAGACAGAGAGAAATAGAGAGGGGGAGAGAGAGTCACACAGAGACAGGTATACATACCTCCCAACAGTCCCGATTTCAGCAGGACAGTCCCGATTATCAGGGCCTGTCCCGCTGTCCCTCCCGCGGTCGGCAGTGTCCCGCGGTGAGGGGGGGCTGTTGGGAGTCCCCCCTGTCGGCTGCTAAACAGCGGGGAATAAACGCTGTGCGCATGTGCACAGCGTCTATTTCCGCAGCCAGGGGGCTGGGGGCATGGCTAGAGGCTCACAGAGCCTCTGGGTCATGCCCCCATAGCGGCAAAATGGGGGCATGGCCTCGCGGGGAGCTGCGAGTATAGGCCACGCCCCCACAGTTAGGCCACGCCCCCTCCTGCATCGACGACGACAAAAGTTGGGAGGTATGGGTATAGACAGAGGGAGAGAGAGAGAGATAGAGTCAAACCGACAGGTATAGACAGAGAGGGAGAGAGAGAGTCACACAGAGACAGGTATAGACAGAAAGAGAGAGAGAGGGTCACACAGAGACAGGTATAGACAGAGAGAGAGACAGAGAGAGGGAGAGAGAGAGTTACACAGAGACAGGTATAGACAGAGAGAGAGAGAGTCACACAGAGACAGGTATAGACAGAGAGAGAGAGGTATAGACAGAGAGACAGAGAGAGAGTCACACAGAGACAGGTATAGACAGAGAGTCACACAGAGACAGGTATAGACAGAGAGAGAGAGAGACAGAGAGAGACAGGTATAGACAGAGAGAGACAGAGACAGAGAGAGGGAGAGAGAGTCACACAGAGACAGGTATAGACAGAGACAGAGAGAGACAGAGAGAGGGAGAGAGTGTCACACAGAGACAGGTATAGACAGAGAGACAGAGAGAGGGAGAGAGAGAGTTACACAGAGACAGGTATAGACAGAGAGTTACACAGAGACAGGTATAGACAGAGACAGAGAGAGACAGAGAGAGACAGAGAGAGTCACACAGAGACAGGTATAGACAGAGAGAGACAGAGAGAGGGAGAGAGAGTGTCACACAGAAACAGGTATATACAGAGAGAGAGAGGGAGAGAGAGAGTCACACAGAGACAGGTATAGACAGAGAGAGAGAGAGAGAGTCACACAGAGACAGGTATAGACAGAGAGAAAGAGAGAGGGGGAGAGAGATTGATAGCTATAGACAGACAGACATAAAAACAAACTCAGTCAGTCAGTCAGGGAGGCAGTTCCTCTTCTGTAGGGTCCCGGACAGCCTCTCTCTCTCTCACCACTGATAAAGCCCCAGTTACACACAGTGGGATCACATGGGGGCATCTAGTGGCTCCTAGATGTACTGCAGAGCCTTCCTCTGCAGATCACATTCCTCTGCTCTGCCTCCCCTGACCCTCGTGCAGGACATCATCGGCGCGGCTGAGAGCATAATGTTACCGGCGCCTCTGTCTGTCATGGCGTGTGACAGGCAGTGGCAGTCGGCAGGAGCAGCAGGGTGCAGAGCAGGAAAAGCGCCTCTACTGGTCGGCGCCTACCTGCTTTGCATCCCTCGCTGAGTGGGTTGCGCCGGCCCTGCATAACATATTCAGCAGCCTTAACAAGTGTTGTAATTTGGGGAATATGGAGTCCAGTCCTCAAAATACATTGCAACAGGTGGTTGATCAGGTTCACTCACTATCACTGCAGTTCTAAGAATTGTCTCTCTGGGTTAGTACCCAGAATGTTGCTGAAAGGACACTTTCTAATACGGGGACTGTGGTTAAAGAGCCTAAAATAAGCCTCCATGACCGGTTCTCAGGGAATCGGTCACAGTTCTTCAACTTCAGGGAAGGGTGTAAATTGTACTTCAGACTCAGGCCTTATTCGTCAGGTTCGGAGGTGCAGCGGGTGGGCATTATAATTTCCCTGCTGCATGGTGATACCCAAACTTGGGCTTTTGGTCTCAACCCTGATAGCCTAATTATGCAAAGTATGGATGCCTTTTTTGCCGCCCTGGGGGTTCTGTACGACGACCCTGATAAGATAGCCTCAGCAGAAGCTCAGATCAGATCTCTGAAACAGGGGCATCGAGCCACCGAGATCTATTGTACAGAGTTCAGGCAGTTTGCTAATGATACAGAGTGGAATGATCCGGCACTCCGCAGCCAATTCAGAGGGGGTTTGTCGGATCAAATAAAAGGTCTATTGGTACAATTTCCCTCCCCGACTTCTCTGGACCAACTCATGCAATTACAGGAAAGAGGGGGGGTTTGGACCCGCAACAGCTGGATTTGTAGTACTTAATCTTTTAGTATTTAATACCAGCATAAAAAACCACTGTTTGCTAATGCTAATGGTTATGGTGCTGGTGGTGCGCCCTGCGTTCAGTAATTGGACTGAAAAGAGGGTTTTTTTGTCTTTGCAAAGAAACAAAGCAAAAGACAGTAAACGCTTTGTGGGCGCACTCTTTTGTTGTTAATTGATGTTTAAATAGTGGATAGTAGAATTAGTTTAAAACTTAGCTTTTATTAATAAACTCAATAAAAAGAAGTGGCGCAAGGAAAAAATGTTATGTTGTTATAGTTCAGTTTTGTCGTGTGATTATATACACTGTAATATAATAGGATATTATATTTCAAGAAAGAAAGAAAAATAAAGAAAATTTAAATCACACTTTTGTATATCATTTGTTGCATTTCATCATCTCAGGTACAAAAAACCAGAGTGATCGTAGGCTGCAAAATGAGTTAGATCCCCGGAAAATATTTTTTTAAGGGGGATTCGCTGCCCCACGTCGTATAAATACAATTTTTTGGCTCAAGTGGCTAATTTTACCAGGAACACCGAGCAGTAGGCGGCTCCAAAGCCACTATTATAGTAACACCAGGACCCCACGAACAATGATACCACACCTGGACTTCACCAGGGGTCACCCACCTGGTTACTGTCCAGGCCCTTCACTGCTTGGCTTCCAAGTTCGGAAGGATGTTGGGCAGACCAGTGAGGTATGGTGGTATACTAAGTGGGGACCTGGGTCACAAAACAGCGGCTCCAGTCAACTGCTTGTGGAACCCAAAGTATTTTGCAATAATAATAAATTATGTCTGTGCCCACAGTTTGAGTGGCACGGCAGCCCAGCGGTGGGTAACGTGGTGTGGGATGTATCAGGTAGCGTATACAACAGGTTAATTAGCTTGATGGTAAGTTATCATACACCTGTCGGCTGAGAAGTGGTTCAGGGTGCAGATATAGTGTAAAGTTGGTATATATGGTTACAGTCTACTGACTTCTACTGCTGACTCATTAGGAAGAACAAATCCTCTGCACAGCTAGGAATTATATACAATTAGGTATAGAGAGCAAATGCTGGTATAACGCAGTATAATAGCTGGGCACTGTGACAGTAAGCAATAGTAAGAGATGTAGAGTGTCACTTCAAAGTGTCACAGCGCAGAGTGTCACAACGCAGTATAATGGCTGGGCACTGTGACAGTAAACAACAATAAAAAGAGATGCAGAGTGTCACTTCAAAGCTGTTACTGGCAGTTAGTCCTATATGAGTAGTCACACAGAACGGAACAAGACACAGACGCTGGTCTGGAGTTGCTCCGGTACCTGAACCTGCTAGGTCTCCGGCAGGTGAATGGGGGCTTCTGCCGGCGATGGTTTGCTGATACGCTTCAGTAAGCGCAGGATGCCGGCTGACGAGTCCCGGAGTGGTGGCCGCGATAACGGGCTGTGGGTGCCGGGTCTAGGGCTGGTTGTCCGGGTCTAAAGCTGGTTGGCTGGGGGACCGTTTCCGAGTAGTCCCACTGCTGGTTCTCTGGATGACGCGGGGGGCGGCGGCTGTACACGTGTTTCGCCTACGAGGCTTCTTCATGCAGCGCCATTTTGGAAAGGGGCATCTGCCCTTTATTGTGAATCCCGTCCAATAAGCTTGTGTGAGTGTTGATTGACAGGTTACTTCACTAATAGCAGTCTCACTTCAATTATAGAGGCTGGGTTTTTGCTGTATGCTTGTTTTATCTATCCCGTTTTAGTCACGGTAGGAATCCCCTTGCTTTCTGTACTTATTGGAGTATAATGGTTATCAGCAGCCTTGATGCTTAATGTTTATACCCTATATGACATATAGTCCTGCATATTTGCATGTGCATTATTGATATGTCCCGTTTTATTGTGAAGACGCCATTTTGCTTGTGGGCAGTTTGCCCATTTAAACAGTAGTGATTGAACATTAGTATTTTATTAAGCTGTTGGTGTCTTATGCGGTTCTAATTCATTATTGTACCTCCCTGCCTTGTAATTGGTTCTAACATTATTTTTATTGAGTATCTTATTTTCGATTTTTTTAATTATTTTTTTATTTTTTTATTTTTATATTACTATTTTTATTTTATTTTGTTTTAATTTTTAATGTTTTATTTTTGTTTATTGTTTTTTTTGTTTTTAATTTGCGTTTGATATTGATATTTTTTATTATTTTTTTATTTTTTACTTTTTAGTTATATTCGATAAGGTTGGATTGTATGATTACACATAATAGGTAGTAATATCATTTTGCGACATTGTTGTTTAGGTTGGTACTGGATTGAGAACAATAAAGTGATTTATTACCGCGGACACTTATTGTGATAGAGCGGAATGAAATGAAGCAGCGTTTTATTAAAGGGGGCGTGTGATGTACAGAGGGTGGGATTTGCCCAAACTGCTAGATGACTATCATTGTATGTAGTATCGTGTTAATTACGTCCATATTTGAAATATGAGAGCTTGGTTGGAGCAGAGAAATCTGGTTGCGATAATCGTTTGTTACTGAGAATTAGACTGAAGAACTGTCTATCTTGTGGAATAAATTGAAAAAAGGTTGGTGGAGCTTGACTGGGTTGTTTATAGGCCTGTCATTAGGATGAGGCATGCTTGGTTGTTCCATGGTAGGCTTGATGTTTAAGAACTAAGATGGATTCGAAGATTGTTGGGATTATAGGCTGTAAATATTAATACAGGTTGATTGGTAAGTGCCTGTGATAGATTAGAAAGTGAATGATGTTGTGAAACAGGGCGGGGCTACTGTGCCTTGATGGTGATAATAATGGGGTAGTTTCAATATTGTGAAACAGGGCGGGGCTACTGTGCCTTGATGGTGATAATAATGGGGTAGTTTCAATGTGATTTACTCCTGTTGGGGTGTTTATTAGTGAGTAAGTGATCACTATATCTAGGTGACAAGGCGTGATTTAAAGTTGTAAAATAACAAGTGTGCTAGTGAGAGGTAAAGAAATGAATGATGTAGTGATAACTTTGAAAATATTGTAGATCTGGTGTGGTGGTGATGTGCTAGGTGATAATAATGGTACTTACAACCATGTATCTATAGTTGGATCCCAAGGGTTATTGGTTATAATAGAATGATATATAGATCTTAGAATAAATAGAACACTTTTAAAGAAATGAACCTATATAAAGCGTTTGAAAAGTGATTATTTCAAAAATGAACTGTATTTTATGTCTTCATTTAAGCCTCTTGGCGTTAAAGATCCTAAGCGGAAAATCCATTTGCTCTCTTTTTGGAGCAAGGTTTGATTCAAATCTCCACCCCTTTGGCCTAGGTGCACTTGTTCAAGCCCTCGAATTGAGAAGCCTTTCGGTTTTCCTTGGTGGACCTGTTTGAAATGTCTTGCCACAGTAGTCAGTTGTTTCATTTTGGCTGTATCGGTAATAGCATTTCGAATGTTTCCCAGGTGTTCTAATGCTCGCTGTTTAAGCATGCGGGAGGTCATCCCTACATAGTGCAAATTGCACTCACAGGTGATACAGTAGATTAGATTTTTACTTTTGCAATTGAAGTATTCTTTTATGGTTATGGTCTGGCCGTATTTGTCTGGTATTTCCTTTGTTTTGTTGATATATTGACAGACTTTGCATCCGCCACACGGGTAGCTGCCATTTGGTAGATGGGTCTTGGATTTGTCCTGGCTGAGGTGACTCCGTACTAGTTGGTCTTTAAGGTTTTGGGCCCGTCTCCAGCTCATATCCACCCTGGGTTTCAATTTGGTAGCTAAGTCCTCATCACTCAGTACGATGGGCCAATGTTTCTGGATTATGTCTCTGATTTGTCGCCATTCTGAACAAAAATTACCTACAAACCTGATGGTATTCTCTGTCGATTTTGGGGTAATTGATTTATTTTGGAATAGAATTTGTGATCTGTTTGTTGTTTGTACCATTCTTTGGGCTTTTTTGATGGATCTGTTTGAGTAGCCTCTTTCTCTTAACCTTCCCGCCAGTTCTTTACTTTTGGAACAGAAAACTTCATCACTTGAGCAGTTACGTCGTAACCTTAGGTATTCTCCTTTAGGTATATTGGTTACAGTGGGAGGGAAGTGGGCACTAGATTGATGGAGTAGACTGTTGGTTGCCGTGGTTTTCCGGAAGAGTTCTGTCTCGATCTTGTTGTCTGCTCCTCTATATATCCTTAAGTCTAGGAATGCTATGCTGGTGCGGCTATACTCATACGTCAGTTTGAGATTAAGTGAGTTATTGTTCAAGCTCGCAATGAACTGTTTGAGTGCTAGCTCGGAGCCATTCCAGATCAGGCAGATGTCATCTATGTATCTCATCCATATGGTGACATTTTCTTCATAGATGTAATTAGCTTCCTCAAAGACACACTCTCGCTCCCACCATCCAAGGAAGAGGTTGGCGTAAGTGGGGGCACAAGCGGCCCCCATCGCCGTACCCCTTCCTTGGATGTAATACCGATGATTAAAGATGAAATAATTTTTCTTGAGAACATATTCAAGAAGCTCCAGAAGGAAGGTTTGGAAATCCCCCATTTCTCCCATCTCCAGAAAGTACTGTACAGCTTTGATTCCTAAATCATGTTTAATGCTAGTGTACAGCGCTTCCACATCCATACTTACTAGCATCTCATTCTCCTCCAGGTATGCGTCATGCAGTTTTTTGAGTACATCGGCTGTATCCTGGGTATATGACGGTAATGATGTTACATATTGCCTAAGGTGCGTGTCCAAAAATATACAAGCTTTTTCTATTAGTGCTCCATTGCCGGATACTATTGGTCGTCCGGGTGGTTCCTGGATGTTCTTATGAACCTTTGGTAGCATGTAGAATGTGGCAATCCTTGGATGTGGTGTCTGGAGAAATGCATGTTCAGTTTTAGTGATGATGTTGTTGTTTCTTGCTCGATCTATGATGCGTTCATATTGGATTTTGAAGTTCTCGGTGGGGTCAAAGATGGTTTTGGTATAGCACGTTGTGTCATCCAATTGTCTATTGGATTCCTTAAGGTATAGCGATAGGGGCCAGATCACGATGTTCCCGCCTTTATCAGATGATTTTAATACCACGTCTGTCCATTCTCTAATCTCTTGGATAGCTTGCCGTTGTTCTTTGGTGGTATTCCCGATGGGTCTGTAGCGTTTTTGTTTTCGGGTGTATAATTCATCAAAATCTTTTGAGACTAACTTTGTGAAGACTTGTACCTCTGGGCAGATGTTGAATGGTGGGAAAAAGGTGGACCTTTTCTTACATATCGGTCTTGCTTCAGATCCAAGTTGTTCATCTTCATTGTCTAGTTCTTCTAGGATGGAGAGGGCTTCCAGTTCTTGACTGGTCCATATTGGATTAGAAGAGCTTGGTAGTTCCTTTTTGGCATGGAATTTGGCCAATAACAATTTGCGGCTGAACAATTGTAGATTCGTTTCCCATTGGAAGCGGTCAAATGAGGATGTGGGGCAGAACGTTAATCCTTTCTGTAATACATCTTCTTGAACTCCTGACAGGACATGTGTTGAGAGACCAGCGTCTGTGTCTTGTTCCGTTCTGTGTGACTACTCATATAGGACTAACTGCCAGTAACAGCTTTGAAGTGACACTCTGCATCTCTTTTTATTGTTGTTTACTGTCACAGTGCCCAGCCATTATACTGCGTTGTGACACTCTGCGCTGTGACACTTTGAAGTGACACTCTACATCTCTTACTATTGCTTACTGTCACAGTGCCCAGCTATTATACTGCGTTATACCAGCATTTGCTCTCTATACCTAATTGTATATAATTCCTAGCTGTGCAGAGGATTTGTTCTTCCTAATGAGTCAGCAGTAGAAGTCAGTAGACTGTAACCATATATACCAACTTTACACTATATCTGCACCCTGAACCACTTCTCAGCCGACAGGTGTATGATAACTTACCATCAAGCTAATTAACCTGTTGTATACGCTACCTGATACATCCCACACCACGTTACCCACCGCTGGGCTGCCGTGCCACTCAAACTGTGGGCACAGACATAATTTATTATTATTGCAAAATACTTTGGGTTCCACAAGCAGTTGACTGGAGCCGCTGTTTTGTGACCCAGGTCCCCACTTAGTATACCACCATACCTCACTGGTCTGCCCAACATCCTTCCGAACTTGGAAGCCAAGCAGTGAAGGGCCTGGACAGTAACCAGGTGGGTGACCCCTGGTGAAGTCCAGGTGTGGTATCATTGTTCGTGGGGTCCTGGTGTTACTATAATAGTGGCTTTGGAGCCGCCTACTGCTCGGTGTTCCTGGTAAAATTAGCCACTTGAGCCAAAAAATTGTATTTATACGACGTGGGGCAGCGAATCCCCCTTAAAAAAATATTTTCCGGGGATCTAACTCATTTTGCAGCCTACGATCACTCTGGTTTTTTGTACCTGAGATGATGAAATGCAACAAATGATATACAAAAGTGTGATTTAAATTTTCTTTATTTTTCTTTCTTTCTTGAAATATAATATCCTATTATATAACAGTGTATATAATCACACGACAAAACTGAACTATAACAACATAACATTTTTTCCTTGCGCCACTTCTTTTTATTGAGTTTATTAATAAAAGCTAAGTTTTAAACTAATTCTACTATCCACTATTTAAACATCAATTAACAACAAAAGAGTGCGCCCACAAAGCGTTTACTGTCTTTTGCTTTGTTTCTTTGCAAAGACAAAAAAACCCTCTTTTCAGTCCAATTACTGAACGCAGGGCGCACCACCAGCACCATAACCATTAGCATTAGCAAACAGTGGTTTTTTATGCTGGTATTAAATACTAAAAGATTAAGTACTACAAATCCAGCTGTTGCGGGTCCAAACCCCCCCTCTTTCCTGTACAAGTAACTTTTACTGAGACCTATCTCAGTTTCAGGATCCAGCACTCTACTCTCGTATTGGTACATAAATTATAGACCTAAGCTTTAATAACTCTTTAAACGCAAAAATCCATCCCGTCATTTCTAGGAAAATAGACTCATTGAAAAGCATCAATCCATGTCTAATTTCAGTCTCAAAAACGAATTGCAGCAGAAGCGGAGAACTGAGAATCTGGACAATATTTTCCCCACTACCTTGAATGAGACAATACCTGATTCCAATTGGACAGATGATCTAATCAAACTAAAATATATTCTTCAAAAGCAGATCAGGACCAATTGGGACGTCACCAGCTTGGAGAACTACTGCAGACTTAAAATCACCCCACGCGGCTTACGCCCCAGAACATTTCCAGCATTTGAATTATGCACAGAAAATCTGAAGAATGAGTGGGAAAATAGCTTGTTAAAATGCTCCCAAGAATTAATGGCTATATTAATCCAACATAACCTTCTGACACTGGAATCCATCTCGAAGGAAGTGGAATTACTGGGCAAAAAACTAGAACCCTGGGAGCAAAATCAAGCATTTCAACAAAACTTTGAAAAAAATAAAAAAGAATTGGAGGATTACGAGAAAACCATCATCGAGAGAAAAAAATCTAAATTTCACAGGGACCAAACAGACTTTCAGACCGGAAGAGTATTTAATTGGGCCAGAAAGAATTATCGGAGAGAACACCCCAGATACCCACCGTCCACATCGGACACAGAGCTATCTAGCTTGGACGATTATAGCGACGATAATTCACACTCTGAAGGATCCACACAGAATAGAACTCCACACCAACAACCATTAGCCTCCGCCGCAACACACCATAGCGCGGAGCCTTTTTTGGCATATGGTCGAGGGAACAGAGGCCCAAAACACAAATCAAAAGAAAGACCAGAAGGACCCGCACCAAGAGGAAGAAGAGACCGACCAAGATGGGAGCAGCAAATACCGAATCGGTATCCACAACGGGTCAGACAATCGAGGGATCAGGGGTATCAAGGCTACAGATAATAAATCTCTCAACACATGTCCTGTCAGGAGTTCAAGAAGATGTATTACAGAAAGGATTAACGTTCTGCCCCACATCCTCATTTGACCGCTTCCAATGGGAAACGAATCTACAATTGTTCAGCCGCAAATTGTTATTGGCCAAATTCCATGCCAAAAAGGAACTACCAAGCTCTTCTAATCCAATATGGACCAGTCAAGAACTGGAAGCCCTCTCCATCCTAGAAGAACTAGACAATGAAGATGAACAACTTGGATCTGAAGCAAGACCGATATGTAAGAAAAGGTCCACCTTTTTCCCACCATTCAACATCTGCCCAGAGGTACAAGTCTTCACAAAGTTAGTCTCAAAAGATTTTGATGAATTATACACCCGAAAACAAAAACGCTACAGACCCATCGGGAATACCACCAAAGAACAACGGCAAGCTATCCAAGAGATTAGAGAATGGACAGACGTGGTATTAAAATCGTCTGATAAAGGCGGGAACATCGTGATCTGGCCCCTATCGCTATACCTTAAGGAATCCAATAGACAATTGGATGACACAACGTGCTATACCAAAACCATCTTTGACCCCACCGAGAACTTCAAAATCCAATATGAACGCATCATAGATCGAGCAAGAAACAACAACATCATCACTAAAACTGAACATGCATTTCTCCAGACACCACATCCAAGGATTGCCACATTCTACATGCTACCAAAGGTTCATAAGAACATCCAGGAACCACCCGGACGACCAATAGTATCCGGCAATGGAGCACTAATAGAAAAAGCTTGTATATTTTTGGACACGCACCTTAGGCAATATGTAACATCATTACCGTCATATACCCAGGATACAGCCGATGTACTCAAAAAACTGCATGACGCATACCTGGAGGAGAATGAGATGCTAGTAAGTATGGATGTGGAAGCGCTGTACACTAGCATTAAACATGATTTAGGAATCAAAGCTGTACAGTACTTTCTGGAGATGGGAGAAATGGGGGATTTCCAAACCTTCCTTCTGGAGCTTCTTGAATATGTTCTCAAGAAAAATTATTTCATCTTTAATCATCGGTATTACATCCAAGGAAGGGGTACGG
This sequence comes from Crinia signifera, assembly GCF_055691185.1. NCBI lineage: Eukaryota > Metazoa > Chordata > Amphibia > Anura > Myobatrachidae > Crinia > Crinia signifera. The sequence continues at coordinate 255,996,351 of NC_139222.1, forward strand.
CGATGGGGGCCGCTTGTGCCCCCACTTACGCCAACCTCTTCCTTGGATGGTGGGAGCGAGAGTGTGTCTTTGAGGAAGCTAATTACATCTATGAAGAAAATGTCACCATATGGATGAGATACATAGATGACATCTGCCTGATCTGGAATGGCTCCGAGCTAGCACTCAAACAGTTCATTGCGAGCTTGAACAATAACTCACTTAATCTCAAACTGACGTATGAGTATAGCCGCACCAGCATAGCATTCCTAGACTTAAGGATATATAGAGGAGCAGACAACAAGATCGAGACAGAACTCTTCCGGAAAACCACGGCAACCAACAGTCTACTCCATCAATCTAGTGCCCACTTCCCTCCCACTGTAACCAATATACCTAAAGGAGAATACCTAAGGTTACGACGTAACTGCTCAAGTGATGAAGTTTTCTGTTCCAAAAGTAAAGAACTGGCGGGAAGGTTAAGAGAAAGAGGCTACTCAAACAGATCCATCAAAAAAGCCCAAAGAATGGTACAAACAACAAACAGATCACAAATTCTATTCCAAAATAAATCAATTACCCCAAAATCGACAGAGAATACCATCAGGTTTGTAGGTAATTTTTGTTCAGAATGGCGACAAATCAGAGACATAATCCAGAAACATTGGCCCATCGTACTGAGTGATGAGGACTTAGCTACCAAATTGAAACCCAGGGTGGATATGAGCTGGAGACGGGCCCAAAACCTTAAAGACCAACTAGTACGGAGTCACCTCAGCCAGGACAAATCCAAGACCCATCTACCAAATGGCAGCTACCCGTGTGGCGGATGCAAAGTCTGTCAATATATCAACAAAACAAAGGAAATACCAGACAAATACGGCCAGACCATAACCATAAAAGAATACTTCAATTGCAAAAGTAAAAATCTAATCTACTGTATCACCTGTGAGTGCAATTTGCACTATGTAGGGATGACCTCCCGCATGCTTAAACAGCGAGCATTAGAACACCTGGGAAACATTCGAAATGCTATTACCGATACAGCCAAAATGAAACAACTGACTACTGTGGCAAGACATTTCAAACAGGTCCACCAAGGAAAACCGAAAGGCTTCTCAATTCGAGGGCTTGAACAAGTGCACCTAGGCCAAAGGGGTGGAGATTTGAATCAAACCTTGCTCCAAAAAGAGAGCAAATGGATTTTCCGCTTAGGATCTTTAACGCCAAGAGGCTTAAATGAAGACATAAAATACAGTTCATTTTTGAAATAATCACTTTTCAAACGCTTTATATAGGTTCACTTCTTTAAAAGTGTTCTATTTATTCTAAGATCTATATATCATTCTATTATAACCAATAACCCTTGGGATCCAACTATAGATACATGGTTGTAAGTACCATTATTATCACCTAGCACATCACCACCACACCAGATCTACAATATTTTCAAAGTTATCACTACATCATTCATTTCTTTACCTCTCACTAGCACACTTGTTATTTTACAACTTTAAATCACGCCTTGTCACCTAGATATAGTGATCACTTACTCACTAATAAACACCCCAACAGGAGTAAATCACATTGAAACTACCCCATTATTATCACCATCAAGGCACAGTAGCCCCGCCCTGTTTCACAATATTGAAACTACCCCATTATTATCACCATCAAGGCACAGTAGCCCCGCCCTGTTTCACAACATCATTCACTTTCTAATCTATCACAGGCACTTACCAATCAACCTGTATTAATATTTACAGCCTATAATCCCAACAATCTTCGAATCCATCTTAGTTCTTAAACATCAAGCCTACCATGGAACAACCAAGCATGCCTCATCCTAATGACAGGCCTATAAACAACCCAGTCAAGCTCCACCAACCTTTTTTCAATTTATTCCACAAGATAGACAGTTCTTCAGTCTAATTCTCAGTAACAAACGATTATCGCAACCAGATTTCTCTGCTCCAACCAAGCTCTCATATTTCAAATATGGACGTAATTAACACGATACTACATACAATGATAGTCATCTAGCAGTTTGGGCAAATCCCACCCTCTGTACATCACACGCCCCCTTTAATAAAACGCTGCTTCATTTCATTCCGCTCTATCACAATAAGTGTCCGCGGTAATAAATCACTTTATTGTTCTCAATCCAGTACCAACCTAAACAACAATGTCGCAAAATGATATTACTACCTATTATGTGTAATCATACAATCCAACCTTATCGAATATAACTAAAAAGTAAAAAATAAAAAAATAAAAAAATAATAAAAAATATCAATATCAAACGCAAATTAAAAACAAAAAAACCAATAAACAAAAATAAAACATTAAAAATTAAAACAAAATAAAATAAAAATAGTAATATAAAAATAAAAAAATAAAAAAATAATTAAAAAAATCGAAAATAAGATACTCAATAAAAATAATGTTAGAACCAATTACAAGGCAGGGAGGTACAATAATGAATTAGAACCGCATAAGACACCAACAGCTTAATAAAATACTAATGTTCAATCACTACTGTTTAAATGGGCAAACTGCCCACAAGCAAAATGGCGTCTTCACAATAAAACGGGACATATCAATAATGCACATGCAAATATGCAGGACTATATGTCATATAGGGTATAAACATTAAGCATCAAGGCTGCTGATAACCATTATACTCCAATAAGTACAGAAAGCAAGGGGATTCCTACCGTGACTAAAACGGGATAGATAATACAAGCATACAGCAAAAACCCAGCCTCTATAATTGAAGTGAGACTGCTATTAGTGAAGTAACCTGTCAATCAACACTCACACAAGCTTATTGGACGGGATTCACAATAAAGGGCAGATGCCCCTTTCCAAAATGGCGCTGCATGAAGAAGCCTCGTAGGCGAAACACGTGTACAGCCGCCGCCCCCCGCGTCATCCAGAGAACCAGCAGTGGGACTACTCGGAAACGGTCCCCCAGCCAACCAGCTTTAGACCCGGACAACCAGCCCTAGACCCGGCACCCACAGCCCGTTATCGCGGCCACCACTCCGGGACTCGTCAGCCGGCATCCTGCGCTTACTGAAGCGTATCAGCAAACCATCGCCGGCAGAAGCCCCCATTCACCTGCCGGAGACCTAGCAGGTTCAGGTACCGGAGCAACTCCAGACCAGCGTCTGTGTCTTGTTCCGTTCTGTGTGACTACTCATATAGGACTAACTGCCAGTAACAGCTTTGAAGTGACACTCTGCATCTCTTTTTATTGTTGTTTACTGTCACAGTGCCCAGCCATTATACTGCGTTGTGACACTCTGCGCTGTGACACTTTGAAGTGACACTCTACATCTCTTACTATTGCTTACTGTCACAGTGCCCAGCTATTATACTGCGTTATACCAGCATTTGCTCTCTATACCTAATTGTATATAATTCCTAGCTGTGCAGAGGATTTGTTCTTCCTAATGAGTCAGCAGTAGAAGTCAGTAGACTGTAACCATATATACCAACTTTACACTATATCTGCACCCTGAACCACTTCTCAGCCGACAGGTGTATGATAACTTACCATCAAGCTAATTAACCTGTTGTATACGCTACCTGATACATCCCACACCACGTTACCCACCGCTGGGCTGCCGTGCCACTCAAACTGTGGGCACAGACATAATTTATTATTATTGCAAAATACTTTGGGTTCCACAAGCAGTTGACTGGAGCCGCTGTTTTGTGACCCAGGTCCCCACTTAGTATACCACCATACCTCACTGGTCTGCCCAACATCCTTCCGAACTTGGAAGCCAAGCAGTGAAGGGCCTGGACAGTAACCAGGTGGGTGACCCCTGGTGAAGTCCAGGTGTGGTATCATTGTTCGTGGGGTCCTGGTGTTACTATAATAGTGGCTTTGGAGCCGCCTACTGCTCGGTGTTCCTGGTAAAATTAGCCACTTGAGCCAAAAAATTGTATTTATACGACGTGGGGCAGCGAATCCCCCTTAAAAAAATATTTTCCGGGGATCTAACTCATTTTGCAGCCTACGATCACTCTGGTTTTTTGTACCTGAGATGATGAAATGCAACAAATGATATACAAAAGTGTGATTTAAATTTTCTTTATTTTTCTTTCTTTCTTGAAATATAATATCCTATTATATTACAGTGTATATAATCACACGACAAAACTGAACTATAACAACATAACATTTTTTCCTTGCGCCACTTCTTTTTATTGAGTTTATTAATAAAAGCTAAGTTTTAAACTAATTCTACTATCCACTATTTAAACATCAATTAACAACAAAAGAGTGCGCCCACAAAGCGTTTACTGTCTTTTGCTTTGTTTCTTTGCAAAGACAAAAAAACCCTCTTTTCAGTCCAACTCATGCAATTGTCCATTAGAATGGATAGGAGATTGCGTGAGCGTAGGCAAGAAAAAGTGTTCCCATTCCCTGTCATTAGTGGGGAATTAGAGGGGACTCCTGTGGATTCTGAGGAGCCCATGCAGATGGGAGCCAGTAAACTCACTACCCGGGAGAAAGCTAGGAGAAGAGCTCAGGGTCTGTGCTTGTATTGCGGGAGAAAGGGCCATTTAGTGAGTTAATGTCCTGAGAAACCGGAAAACTTCAGGGCCTGAGGGTAATGGGGAATACCCTTTCAGGCCGAAGTTTGGATACCCCTACTAAGACCTTTTTACTCTGGGGATCAACAGCCAAACTCTACAGATTAATGCATTTGTAGATAGTGGCACTGATGGTATTTTTATTGACCGCCAGTTTGCTCAGGCACATCTCATTCCAATGGTTCCTTTGGGTTCTGAGATTATGGTGTGTGGTCTCGATTGTGAACCCTTATCACAAGGTAGAATTGTTTCCCAAACGGTACCCATCACTATCTCTGTTGGAGCCATGCATTCGGAAAGATTGTCTTTCTTTGTAGTTACTTGTTCTTTTGCTCCTATAGTTCTTGGGTTACCTTGGTTAAGGATGCATAATCCAGTTTTTGACTGGGTAACTGGGTAAATCCTTAGTTGGGGCAGTAAATGCTCTCAAAGTTGTTGTCGGCTTCCTATTTGGCTGTCACAATTGAAACCTCCAGGATTACCAGAACAGTATGCAGACTTTTCTGATGTATTCTGTAAAAAAGTTGCTGAGACACTGCATCCTCATCGCTCTTATGATGGCACTATTGACTTGGTGCCGGGGCCAAGCTCCAAAAAAGCAGGTTGTACTCTCTGTCGCGTCCAGAGTCCCAGGCGATGGCAGAGTATATAGAAGAGAGTCTGGCTAAGGGTTTTATTCGGCATTCGCAGTCTCCTGTGGGATCGGGATTCTTTTTTGTTGAGAAGAAGGATGGGACATTGCGACCCTGCATAGACTTTAGAGAGTTAAACCGGATCACTATCAAGAATTCTTATCCTTTGCCCCTCATATCAGTCTTGTTTGATCAGCTCCACACTGCCACTATTTTTTCTAAAATTGATTTGCGAGGAGTTTATAATCTGATTTGTGTGAGGGAGGGGGATGAATGGAAGACTGCGTTTAACACCCATTATGGGCATTACAAATATTTAGTTATGCCCTTTGGCCTTTCCAATGTTTTCCAGGATTTCATTAATGATGTGCTCAGGGAGTTTTTAGATAGATTCTTGGTGGTCTACCTGGATGACATCTTGATCTTTTCTTAATCTCTAGAGGAGCATCGGCAGCATGTGCGTTTGGTCCTCCAGAAGCTTAGAGAACACCATCTCTCACCATCTGTGAGTTTGAGGTGCGACAAATCACATTCTTAGGTTATGTCATCTCCCCTGTTGGTTTCCAGATGAGGACTCGAAAGTGCAGGCGGTGCTTGACTGGGTACAGCTCAGTAATTTAAAAGCAATCCAACGTTTCTTGGGTTTTGCAAATTTTCATAGACGATTTATCCCCAAGTTCTCGTCTATTGTGGAACCCATAGTGGCTCTTACCAAGAAAGGGGCAGATACCACACAATGGTTTGGTGAAGCTAAATTAGCGTTGATTAGGTTGAAGCAAGCCTTTGTTTTGCCTAAGGTCCTTCGCCATCCAGACCCAGAGCGCCCTTTTGTGGTGGAGGTGGACGCTTCCAAAATGGGCATTGGGGCAGTATTGTCTCAATTTAGCAATGTCGACGTGCCTTTTACTTCCGCAAGTTTTCCTCTGCGAAAAATGAACTATGATGTTGGGAACCGGGAGTTATTGGCTATTAAGGATGCTTTGGAGGAGTGGAGACATTGGCTGGAGGGGGCTAAGTTTTTGGTCACGATCTTGACGGACCATAAGAATTTAGCCTCTCTAGAATCTGCGAAGCGACTCAATGCCAGGCAAGCTTGATGGGCTTTGTTCTTCGCCAGATTTAACTTCGTTATCACCTACCGCCCAGGCTCAAAAAATGTGAAGGCGGATGCCCTCTCGCGGAGTTTTGCTCCTGTGCAGGAGACCGGTGATAAATTGATGCCCATTATTCCATCCTCTCGCATCAGAGTGGGTATTGCTCAGGACCTGTTGTCGGTAGTTCTGAGGGCACAGGGACAGGCTCCTCCTGGCATTCCGGCGGTCTTTTGTTTGTGCCTGAAAAACTCAGAGAATGGGTTTTTCTTGAATTACATGCCAAAAGGTCGGCGGGGCATCCGGGCATTGCTAGATCTCTGGAGTTGTTGCCCAGGGCGGTGTGGTGGCCTTCTGTTTCCAGGGATGTTACCCAATGGGTTCGCTCTTGTGAAGTGTGTGCCAAGAATACGACTCCTCGGGGCACCCCACTGGGTCCTTTGCACCCTTTGTCCATCCTGTCCAGGCCATGGACTCATATTTCGATGGATTTTGTTGTTGATCTGCCAAAGTCCTCGTGATGAATGCTATTTGGGTGGTGGTGGACCGCTTTTCCAAGATGGCTCATTTTGTTCCATTGGTGGGGCTGCCATCCGCTAAGAGGTTGTCTGAGTTGTTTTTGCAACATGTCGTACGCCTCCATGGATTGCCCGTGGACATTGTCTCAGAAAGAGGCCCTCAGTTCGTGGCCAGATTTTGGAGGTCCTTTTGTTTGGCCTTCCAGATTACTGTTAGTCTCTCTTCAGGGTACCACCCACAGTCCAACGGACAGACCGAGCGGGTGAATCAGTCCTTGGAGCAATTTTTGAGGTGTTACGTTTCCAAGTGTCAGAATGATTGGGTTGATCACGCTTCGACAGAAGCAAGAGGCCCTGTCAGTTCAAACTAGGTGACCTGGTCTGGCTCTCCACTAAGAACTTGAGGTTGAGGCAGCCATCTCATAGGCTGGGTCCCTGATTTATCGGCCCGTTTTGGATCATCAAGGTTATTACCGATTGAAGTTGCCTAGGGCATTGGGTGTCAACAGAACCTTCCATTGCTCTCTCCTGAAACCAGCATTCCACAAAAGCTCCTTAGTTAAAAGACCAGCTCCTACTGTATCTCAGTGTCAGGTCACAAGGAATTTTTGGCAGAGAGGATCATTGACTCTAAGGTGGTACGGGGTCAATTGTCCTTTTTGGTGCACTGGAAGGGATATGGCACTGAGGAGAGATCTTGGGTCCGTGATGGGGACCTTCATGCGCCAAGATTAAAACGGGCCTTTTTCCGGGTGTTCCCAGATAAACCGGGATTTAGGGCTTCCTTGACCCCTCGTCAAGGGGGGGGGGGGGAGTACTGTTAGTAAGTAACCTGAGCATAGCATGCACTCCGGTCCGGGTTTTTGCTGTTTCAGTAGTGACAGGCAATCTGTTCACAGCAGGAACTCCGGCCCTGGTTTTGGTGCTCACAGTCTGTGATGTCTGAGTGGGGGCGTGGGCAGCACCTGCTTAATAAGTCTTCCTTTCTGGCTAGACAAGTGCTGCTGAATTTGTCTCACAGCTTCCTGTCAGTGTTACCTTGAATCTCTGCCCGTTCAGTTAGAATCCTTTTTAGTTAGGATAAAAACTGTTTAGCCTGTGTGTGTCTGTCAGTTAGAATCCTTGCTAGTTAGTCAGGATACAAACTGTTTAGCAAGTGTTTGCCAGTTGGAATTTTTACTAGCTAGTCAGGATAGAAACTGCTCAGCCTGTGTGTGTTTGTTTGCCTCTGGAGTTTATCTGGTTACAGCTTAGGCAGGCTGCTGGGATCCAGGGCCGGCGCTACCCACTCAGCAGCTCCAGCAAAGCAGGGAGGCGCCATGCTGAAAAGGCGCTGTCTCCCTCCCTGCTCTTCTAAAGCTGCCTCAGCCCTCACTGTCACTGCCTCCTGCATGCAGCCCGCAGCGCCTGTCTGACAGCGAGCGGCAGTATGGAGAGGCTGAGCAGCTCCCTGCACACTGTCCTCCTCCTGCGACCTGCCCCCCCTTCCTCACGGACACTTGCGCTGAGGCAAGTAGGGCTGTCTGTGAATGCCTGGATGACATGTCATGTCCGGATCCGCCCCCTACCCATTGCCCTGTCAGCTGTCAATTAAATGATGAACAGGCAGCAGCGCTGCCTCCCCTTCCTTCCCTCTTCTCAGTGTGCTGTGCCAGTGCCGTTGCCAGTCCTCTACACTCCGACCCCCTCTATCTCCTCCCCTCTTATTCCATCTCCTCCTTCTCTCCCCTCCTTTTCCCCTCAGTCATGAGTGCTGCATATACTTTTTGTACTGCTTTCGGATCGCCTGCAACATTTTGCGCACACAGCACTGAGATGGTGTATGCACCCGAGATCCTCCATAGGATCGCATGTTTCATACGCTCCCACAATCGGTCTGCAGCTTGTTGCAATGACAATGTGAAAGGGCGCAAAATGTATGGTTTGCAGGAGGGCGCCGGACACCATAGCACTGGCCCTGCTGGGATCTGTGGTGTCACCTTACAGACCCAGAGCTTGGCTGTAACTTGGCAGCTCCCACAATAGTCATTTGCCTCCTCCAGTGTATTGGGTATTCCACCTAGCCTTTACATTGGAGAGGTCATTGTGTGGCTGTTTCTCCTTAACCCCTTCTAGGCATCAAACACTATAATTTATTTTGTGAACCACCTTTTGAGTATTGTTACTCCTGTGTATTGCACTTAACACCTTGCTATATATATATATACCATATACATATTGGTATGTCGGCAGTTCATGTGACAACACCACCACTGTCAAAACACTATGTTTATGAAAATAACTAGGTTGGTCATAATTTATTCTTATCTTTGCAAGCTATGAAAGTGGCTGTTTATTAACAATATATTTTATTTTATTAATACAATTTGAATAATTGTTTTTTAACTAGAGCCCTCTCTTTGTCTTAACAGTTGTTACCCAGTAAACTATTTGGGAGCTGCTATCTAGTTAAGGCATTAGATTTATTTGCACATAAGTAAAGTTTATAGACAGTACATTATATTAGTGTGAGCAGAGTGCAATTACTTTCAATTGGTTGCACCTGGACAGCACTGTAAACTTGAGTGCCCGATTATTTTTTATTGTCTTTTCACTGCATATGAATCTGTATGCATGCCCGGCTTTGTTTCGGCAGCGCGTCCATCCATTATTCCCAGGAATTTCATTTCATTGCATATGGAATCTATATGTAGATTTTATATGCATGCCAGGCTGTGTGTGTTACAATACTGTAGTGTACAAGGACCTGACACAGTGCAGTACATCGGGCCCTTGCGTATAATACGCTACCCTGCGTGATGCCACGGGCCCCGCCTCCTAGTCCGCCCGCTTCTTCAGTACAGTCAACTACTTGATGCACCATCTCAACTGCACACAGTCTGTACTGCCACTGTGGTGCCAAGTTTCTTTGCCTGGTTATAGGATCCTGTAAAGTTATACCCATCTATAGTCTAAGGAAACAAATTACACAGACTGTCACTATATAATCTTGTAATACTGACACTAATAGTTGCCTGGATGTCACATTATCAATGGCTATACCACACAAAGCCTGGCAGCCGATGATGATGATGATGATGATGATGATGATGATGATGTTTGGCAGTACGGATGGTGTAATGGTTAGCATTACTGCCTCACAGTGCTGAGGTCATGGGTTCGATTCCCACCATCGTTCTAACTGTGCGAAATTTGTATATTCTCCCTGTGCTTGCGTGGGTTTCCTCCGGGTACTCCGGTTTCCTCCCAGATTCCAAAAATATACTGGTAGGCTAATTGGCTCCCAACAAATGAACCCTAAAAAGTCTGTGTGTGCGTGTACATGTGGTAGGGAATATAGATTGTAAACTCCACTGGGGCAGGGACTGATGTGAATGTTCAAATATTCTCTATAAAGCGCTGCGGAATATGTGTGCGCTATATAAGAAACTGTTAATAAATAAATAATAATAAATAGGTACTTGTTTAGTTTCACGGCGACAGCGCGAGCCCGCTCTAACTAGGAATATTGGCAGCTTGCCAAACTGCCTTAAGCTACGCTATCAGCGTAGCGTGGCAGCGTGTGCCGCTCTAGCTTTGAATCTTGGCAGCTCGCCAGCTGCCTGTACGTTATCAGCGTCCTATGCTGACTCCTCCAAGGCAGCCCAGCGCTGCTACTCCTAAGCTCATGTGAAGCCTAGTGAGCGCCTCTCACACAGCGCTTGTGCCCAGCATGATATCCTCTCTCCTGTGGAGAGGGGATCATGCGGGCGCTAGCGGAGAGGCGCTCCATGTGTGTGATACATAGGAGCATCTCAGACGCTCCAGCAGCAATGCAATGATACCCTCCTGCCTCTGACATCTGAGTAGCTATTGCTCAGATGTATGATATGGCAGGTTTGAATGTGTTCCTGAAACACCCCCACCATCCACGCCATCCCGAAGCGTGGCGAGCACAGCGGTACGTGTCCTTCCGACCTTTTCATACTCCCACCATCCATGTCGGCGTGGAGTTGATTTTATATAGTGTGGCGAGCGCAGTGAGCAACCAAGCCCGAAGCGTGGCGAGCGCAGCAAGCCCCACCAGGGGACGCAGATAACTTCACATGTATTCCACGTCCCCTCGCCATGCTTCGGGCTCGGTGACTCGCTGCACTCACCAAACTATATGAAATCAACTCCATGCCGACGTGGATGATGGGGGTATGAAAAGGTCGGGAGGACGCGTAACGCATCCGCTCGCCACGTTTCAGGATGGCGTGGATGGTGGGGGTGTTTCAGGAACACATTCAAACCTGCCATATCATATGGGGTATGAAATGGAGGCATTTGCCAGTATATAACATGGAGCACTGGCAAATGCCTCCTTCATTGTGAATAATACGCAATTGCGTCCGCACCCGCTCTTTGGACAGGAGAGGCACACGCTGCTCATGCTCCTACGTATCACAAAGATGGAGCGCCTCTCCGCCGGCACCCGCATGATCCCCTCTCCACAGGAGAGAGGATATCATGTGGGCACAAGCGCTGTGTGAGAGGCGCTCACTAGGCTTCACAGGAGCTTAGGAGTAGCAGCGCTGGGCTGCCTTGGAGGAGTCAGCGTAGGACAATGATAATGTACAGGCAGCTGGCGAGCTGCCAAGAATCATAGCTAGAGCAGCACGCACTGCCGTGCTACACTGATAGTGTAGCTTAAGGCAGTTTGGCAAGCTGTCAATATTCCTAGCTAGAGCCGCCGTGAGCTGCCGCCGTGAAACTAAACAAGTGCCAATAAATAAATAATAGCCATAATCATCATCAATTGCTGCCAGGCTGTCTACTGTACTAGCAGGATGTATCATCAATATTTTGGGATACAGTGTGTATTACAATTATATGATTTCCTTCCTTTCAAATCAAGGGGGTAACTTCGGTGTATCTAAAAATATTTTGGGGTAAAAGATAAAAAAAGTTCCCTGGCATAAGAGGTCCATGATAAATACCAATGTGAAATGAAGTATGAAATATAAATAGCAAAGTGCCATCTGGTGCCAGATCCCTTTAGGAACACTTGCTGGTGACAGTACATTTTTATTATTATCTGTGAGTGCCGATGTAGCCAACATCACGGGCAGTTGTCCTGGTCTAACGTCACTAGGGGCTTCCTAGTTTTGACACATTATAATTATTTAAATAAATATGTATTTACCTAATAAAGTTTATCACACAACAAATCCACACACAAAATGACACTGTGTATTGTTTATTGAATGTTGCATTTCAAGAAACAGTATCCTTTAGCCTGGGTCCATGATGGAGTTATATGCTGTCTGCTACTTGTGGGTAGACTGTATGTATTGGTTGTCTCAGGGGACACAGTGTGATTCTTTATTCGTGAGATTCTTCTTTTTCAAATCCTGTGACAGAAAGAGTTAAATCAAAGTATAATGTTATAAGAGGGCACAATACATTGACAAAGATGCGTGGACCCTTGTTTCTATTCTAAATCATCATCATGTTTTCTTTTTGCAAACTCACCCTCAAATATTTTAGGTTTGGTTTTGTATCTTAAGATGGATACACACTGTAAGATTATATTTTTAATCTGACTGGTTGGAAAAAAACTATTTCCTTGGAGCAAATGACAATTGACCATTTGCTCCCAAACATAGAAAACAGACAAAAATGGTCATTCAGACAAATTGGTTGAAGCATTTTGATTTAACTAATTTAAGCAAATTACTGTTTTTGTACATTTCCTAGCTGTTCTGAGCAAATGGTTGATTGTAATTTGTTCCCAGACATTACCAGATTTTCATTCCAACCGGCCAGATTGGAAAGATAATCTTGCAGTGTGTATCCATTTTACGTTTCTCTAAAAATGTGGAAAAATTGTTGAAAACAGTGAAACTCATGTAACTTAGAGGCATTTTTATTACTACAGTATTAGGTGTCAACAGCACTAATTTATAGTCATTTTTGGTAAATTACTCCCGAATCCCACCTTACCATACAGTACATTCTCTTGTGTGAAATATCACCTGAAATAATGAGAGGGGGACTTTCATGCGATTCAAACCCAAAATTAAGTTTTTGCATCTAAGTTATGAACTCGAGGCAAGACCTGACTCGGGATTCAGTTCACTCAGCTCCCCAAAAGTGATCTGAGCTGGGACTCCATTTTACTCATATCCCCTAAATTTCAGTAAATTCAGTTTAAAAAAAAAAAAAACTGCTCATCCATAATAAATAGTCATGAAACATATCAACCAAAGGAGCAGAAGATTAGAACTTTATGACATGGGTGATCACAATAGAAAATATAAGTTATAGACAAACCTTGGAAGAAACACCACTTGGACTGAGAAATACTGGAATCGTAGCAGCAGCCTTTCTGTTCACACTGCTCCCTGGTAATACCTGGATTCCCACAATCTGCCCTCTCGGACACACCAACTTTGCAGTGGCCTTTCACTGGGAGAGATACATGCAGGGGTCATTGCTGATATCAAAGCATTGGAAAGTCACAAATACTATTTTCAAGTCATAGATTCAGTTTATTGTTTTTAGAATGTATAATATTTATCAAAATTTTCAGCATATCCCTCCAAATAAAAAGCCTTTTTGGTGGATACCAGCTAACATCAAGTATCACCCCAAAAAGTTTGAAGGAGGAATTGCAGCAGATATCTCCAAATAGTCCCTCCGTTTCTCAGAGCAGCCACAGACCCTAATGTTTTCTAGGGGGGCTGCAAAGCTGTCAGGTTTACCAAGCTTAGAGTATGGCTCCGACAGCTAAAATCATCTGAAGATGGCATTCGCCTCTGTTACTTATGGGTTACATTCTACAGAAAATGCTAGGAGATGGTTCCTCCAAAACCTTTTGAAGTCTGTCCCTGCATGTATATATACAGTAACTACAACAAATTTAATGGGTTTTTTAGTCTTGCCGCAAATACAAATATAGGCTCTGAAACCCGAATATTAATAAAGATGTTCCTTAGGGATTAATATAATGGAGCACAATCTGCTTGAAATAAATTGTTGGTATATAGTTCCTGATTCAGAGATATATTCTAACCTGCATCTCCGATGGCAGGAGGACTGTGCATGCGCATGTTCAACTTGCAACTTGTCTGCTTGCAGATTCCTCAAGCCACAGCATGATTGACATTAGCAGTTCTCCTGCTTCTGAGATCTCTGAATCAGGACCTACTGTCTGTACCAACATCTTCTCTCTAGCAGCCATCTGATCACACACACACAAACTTACATCGTGTTGCCATTCTGAAGCACCATCAGTGGCATAACTACGGTGTCCCAGACCCCGCATTGGCTTGGAGGAGCCAGTGCCAATGGGGTCTGCGGGGCATTATGTAGCTCGAGTAACGGATAATGTAGCTTCAAGCAACAGATGCGGCGATGCAGGATGCTGCTGCCCACGGTCCTGGGTTCCGCAGTTAAGGTGCAGTGCAGCATTGCAGGATGCTGCTGCCTGGGGTTCCGGCTGCTGGCAGTGAAGGTGCAATCTGGGCTAATAGGATATCCTGAGACAAACCTATTAGCAGGGGTGTAGCACTGCTGCTAATAGGATGTTGCCCTTATTGGAAATCTTAAGCTACCAAAAACAACTGTGACATACTTGTATACCCAATAATAAGTGTTTTTGGAATCACAATCACTGGTGAATTATGTTTCAACTCACTGTGGAAATGACACATCTCTAAAACCATCTTCAGTAGAGGTAAAATCACTGCATTGAAATATTTAAAGAGTGTCCTTACTTGCATTGCAGGGAGAGTTATACTCTTCTACGTCATGTACATCTAGAACAGAAAAGACAAGACATTATGCCTAATGGAGAAACGTGTTAATAGAAATATCCTTGGTATACTGTACATTCATAATACTGACATTCAGAACCTCAACATGTGTCAACATCCACAAGACTTCACGTCACTATTGTGAGTGTTGACAATAGAATTTTAACAGCCATTTTTTTAATGACTTTAAACATATTAGGGACACAGTAGGTTTAGATTTAGGTTAAAGATAGGATTAGGGTTAAGTTTAGTGTCTGGGCTAGGGTTACATATCGGGTTAGGTTTAGGATAGGAGTTAGGGTTAATGCTAAAAATAGGATTAGGGTTAGGATTACAGTTCTGACTAGGGAGTTTCGGGATAGGTTTAGGGATAGGATTAGAGTTAGGGTTAACAGTAGAATTAGGCAAAGTCACCTTTGGAATGGACAGTCACATGCTTGACATACCCCCTTTCAAAATATCAACAATGTGAAGGTCAGCATGTGACATGTTGACCTCACATCCATGTCAAAATTCTGAATGCCCAAAACTTTTAGCACCCATCTTCCCTTCTGTATAATTAATATTACTGCGTATGAATTTTAGCAGAGTAAACCAAAGTAATTAAACATAAAAGGGTTTCAGAAATAACTTCCTCAAGATAAACATGCAAATAAGCCAGCCTATTACTAGAACACATACCCCTGGTAAAAGATAAGTCAAGCTTCAGAAACATTACTTTATCCACAATTTAAACAATAAGTACATGTATGTTATGAGCGTATTTCTACCTACCTGGAACATAATAGTCATAAACTGCGACATTTGCAGGATGCAGATTTTTCACGTGCGTTTCTTCATTGAGCACAAGAACAAAGTGTTCATCTGTGTGAGTGAGCTGTGGATGAACAGAGCAAGTCACTGAAGGTAACCAAAAATGCGAAGGGCAAATGTCGTAAAATGCCTGGGTGGATCTGTATGGCCATTATGTGTGGGCCCATGTCTGACCTAATGGCACCTTTGTGAATCAGAGTACCCAGAGGGGAGACATGGAACAAGTTCACATTTTGATTCTTTATAAAGTACACTACTACAAAAGAGATAGCTTGTATAGAGTATATGGAATCATGTAAAGGTCTGTTTATGGAGCAGCTTGAATTTGCATGCGAATGTGGAACCCCAAACCTCAGTCATCAATATCATCTTTATTTGCCAAATATGCTACAGTACTCTCCTGCTTGCTATTAAATTTATGCAACTTATCTATGAAACTGAGTACAAGGCAGAATGGTTTCCATATGTATTATTATTATTATTATTATTATTATTATTATTTACAGTTTCTTATATAGCGCAGCAGATTCCATTGCGCTTTACAACTGATGACAACATAAGAAACTGTAAATAAATAAATAAATAAACACTGAAAGAACAAAACTGGGTAACGACAGACAGACTTGGAGGTAGGAGAGCCCTGCTGCAAGCTTACAATCTATAGGGATATAGGGGGGAAACACAAGGACAGGCACCAGTAATAGCATAGCAGTCCCACCAAGTTACAAGTCCAGAAGGGAAGCTATATAATACATAAGTGCCTCAGAGGGTTATGCGTGTGGTACTTAAATATAATAGGCTTGCCTGAAGAGGTGAGTTTTCAGGGAATGCTTGAACGTTTGGAGGCTTCATGAAAGTCTAATTGTGCATGGAAGGGCATTCCATAGGATGGGAGCAGCCCTATGAAAGTTCTGTAACAGTGAATGGGAGCTGGTGATCGGTGCAGAAGAGAGATGCAGATCTTGTGCAGAGTGGAGAAAGGGAGTTGTGAGATATTTTGCGATAATTGAGGTGATATAGTTTGGTGTAGTTTGGTTAATAGCTTTATTTGTGAGTAGAAATATGTTGTATTGAATACGGTAGAATAAGGGCAACCAATGGAGGGACTGGCAGAGCGAATCAGCAGGCGATGTACATCTGGTTAGGAAGATCAGCCTCGCTGCATCGTTAAAAATAGATTGCAGTGGCGAGAGTCTTTTGTTGGGAATACCAACGAGGAGACTATAGCAATAATCAATGTGAGAGATAATGAGTGTGCGTGGATTAGCATTTTAGAAGAGTTGTGTGTAAGATAGGGTCATATCCTAGGCATCAAGCTTAAAGGGTTGGGTAGATTGTCTCGTTGTCGACAGTTATATAGATATTAGGATGCTATCTGCTCCAGGCTGGTGGGAATATAATTAATTCAGTTTTGGAATTGTTAGGTTTGAGGTAGCAAGAAGACATCCAAGATGAGATTGCAGATAGGCATTCAGAGACACGGCCAAAATCACTGGTGACAACTCTGGGGTTGATAGATAGATTTGAATGTCATCTGCATATAAGTGATACTGGAATCCGAAAGAGCTGATTAGTTTGCCAAGAGATGAGGTATATATTGAGAAGAGCAGAGGACCTAAAACTGAGCCTTGCGGTAATCCAACTGACAGAGGTAGTGAAGAGGAGGTGGTATCAGAGATGCGAACCCTGAAAGAGCGATCAGATAGGTAGGATGAGAACCAGGAAAGAGCTGTATCATTAAGGCCTATGTAGTGTAGTGTTCGTATGAGGAGAGAGTGGTCAACAGTGTCAAAAGCAGCAGAGAGATCTAGAAAAATGAGTAATGAGGAATGGCCTTTAGATCTAGCAGTGACCAGATCATTCACTACTTTAGTCAGTGCTGTCTCTGTGGAGTGTTAGAACTGAAGTGGATCCAATAAGTTGTGAGAGTTAAGAAAGTGTGTGAGACAAGAGTAGACAAGTCTCTCGAGTAGGTGTGAGCTGAGATATAGGACGGTAGTTAGAGAGAGAGTTAGGGTCAGAATTGTGTCTTTTCATGCATGTTTGCATGTTTGAAAAGAGACATGTTTGAAAAGAGAAGGAAAGATACCTGTAGGAAGAGAGAGAGATTGCAGATTTTAGTTAAGTGTGGGATGAGCACAGGAGAAAGAATTTGACTGACTTTTGAGGGTACAGGATATCAAGAGGAGAGGTAGTGTAGTAGGAGGATGAGAAAAGTTTTGATACTTCTTCATCATTTGTGAGCTCAAATGAGGAAAACGTGCCAGAGGGCTCATGTAAGGAAAGGAGTAGGTCACTGGCTGTGGAGGAGCATACCATCTCATATCGTATGTTATCAATCTTCTCCTTAAGGTATATATATGCATGCATATAGATCTGATACTTTGACAGACTTCATACATTGTTATTGTCTGTTATCTACCCCGACATATCCCAATGTAGCATGTGTATAAGGCAAGTTTATGGGGGGGGGGGGGGTTGCGACAAATGAACATTTCATAGAATCACTACACTACTTATATTTTATGGATTTGTAGCTGAATTATTTCCATGAAAACAGATTATTTTATGCGTAAATACAGCCAAAAATTAAAATCAAATAATACATTCCATACCTTGTCTAAGTAAATGGTGACATTACTTTCTGACACCTCTGTTCTTTTCACTAAAGGATTTTTCTCCAACTGCAGGAAGTAAAACAACAACATGGATGTTCAAAATATTTGCAGCATGATTTTATATACATACAGTATACATACACACACACACACACACACACACACACACACATAGGGCTGCCATAAGAAATTGTGGGACCCGGGACTGATAAAATCAATATCAATATCTGCTGTGATACACATATTTGATTGCAAATATGGGGGGCTGCTTCTTCTAAGGGGGCTGCCGGTCTTCTGCTTCTATGAATAATGGACCATCACAAAATGTCCACCCCCATACAGCACAGTTTCAGATAACTGTCTGCTTTATGGGGGCGGACATTTTATGATGTTCCGTCCATTTCCAAAGCAGCAGAAGCCAGGAGGGGAGCCGGGACCGAAGCGCAGACAAGTAAATCTGCAATTACCGTCCGCAGCACAGACGCAGCGCGCGGCGTTACAATAGCCCCGCAGACCCCCGGTGCCCGAACTTACACAGCACCTCCCTGCTACCGTGGGGTCTGCAGAGCTATTGTTACGCCACTGCTGGCGCGAGTGACTAGCCAGGTCTTGTGCAAATGCCAGCACTGGGCTTCTTTGTTTTGCTGAAAATGCATCTTAGTAAATATGACACATAATGAGAATGTGCTGATTAATATGAATATTGACACTTGTACAGTATATTGTGTGTGTGACTGAGCCTGTATACAAAGCAGAACAGATTTTACATTGAAAAGCTGCTAGTGATATACAGTATACAGATTCAGAGGCAGAATCTCACACAGATATACAAGTGTTGCAAATCAAATTAACCAGCACAGTTTCCCTGTGTGTCCTACTTGCATTGTGTTGTGACACATGCATTTATTTTTCACCAAATAGACACAAAACAGATGCCCAGTTCTAGCACGGTCTCTCAGGACCTGGCACACAGGAAGGGGCTGCATATGGACACATCTGGAATACCATCTTCCAGATTTCAGATGGTGATAGACATTATAGCCTATAGATCACAATATTTACCAGGAGGGTATCTGTAGGATCCTTCCCTGGCAATGGCCTCATGCACATTTATGGTCTGATAATGACACATGGGCAATAGGTGGGCAGCCCCAAACCAACAGATAAAGGGATCACACTAGCTAGTATTTCATCTTTGTGCATTGATGGCCTGGACTGTCTTTCCATGATTTTGTGCATAAAGCTCAATAATTCAAAAATATGCCCATGATAGCCCGGTTTCCTTCATTTGCCAATGCTGTCAGACTTGGTTCCAGTTTCACCAAAACACAGAATTAATTCTAACTTTGCATGCCCACAGTACAACATTTGAAGAGCTATATAATAGTTTATTAAATGCCATTTCCTACCTTTTTAATACTCTTCTTATCAGGCACAAATCCTGACAGAAACTCCACCACAACCAGTGCCATGTTAGTCTCCTCCCGCTTTCCTGTGTATCTAGAACAGGATGGAAGAGTAAAGTGAGGGAGCTCCAGGTTTCTTAGCAAAATGTACCAAAAATGGTCAATCTTGGACTATTGTGACCTATTCCACTCTGGTCTTCCTTTGTGTCACCTCTCTCCACCTAAATACTGTATATTCTTAATAAAGTTTCTTATCTCATTTTAGTAACTTGAGGTATTGTGTCTGTCTCCACTCCACTCCTGCCCCTCACCCCATCCCCAAACATTTTTCACCGACTCAGAATACAGTTAATAGTAACTTTCATATAAGTCGATGGTCGTAAAACACTCTTCTCCTCTCCTAAAGTATCTCAACATCTATGTCACTACACCTACTGCCCATGACACTCTTACATCATCTTTTCTCCATCAAAACAAGTAAAAATTACCATATAAATATAGACAAAAAGCAGCTGCCCCCAGCTTTTCCAGAACCTTCAAACCAATATGAGCAATAGTGGGCAGGAAATGGAAAGTGGACTGGTGCTATATCGTCTAACCAGATGTACAGTATATGGAAGGTAGCCAAAATGCCCAAACCAACGGGAGAAGATGTAATAGTACATAAATGTATTACATTTATTAAAATATATAAAACATGAAAATATATAAATGCTATGGGATTAGTCTTTCAACATCTTATCATAAAAGGGTGATACAATGGACTAATGCCATCAAAGCAGAAAGGTCCTGAATTTAGTTGCTTATCACAACCACAGAGAATATGGCCCTTATTCAGGTCCATTCATAAGGCCTTCTGCGGTCACACGCGGCCAGTGTTTTGGCTTAGCAAATTTCTGCGCATGTGCTTGGTGCGTGCGGCCACGGTGAACAAAATGTTCACCGGGTGCACGCACCCAACCTTGTGGCCGCTGGACGTGGGGGGTGTGGGGTAGCCCATTATCATATGGGAACGTCCAGCATTTCATGAACGTTCCCATGAGAATGCTGGGCGGACATTCCCATGAAAATGCTGGGCGATCTATTGCTAATGGGCCGAGACGGGTATGCGGGGCGCGAGCAGCTGACCACCAGATGTCAGCTGCCCATCCACTTCCCCCTGAGCATCCATGCATTTGCGCGGTTGCTCAGAGCAACCGTACATATGCGATCACCTTCCACATCTTTCGAATGGTCAGTGACCATTGAAAGATGTGGGAGGGTCCCAGTGGCATGTGAATGGATGTTTATGTGAAACATCCAGTTGCATGCTGTCTGAAGGAACATGCCTTGTGAATGGTGGGCCGGCGTAACACCATTTTGCAAGGCGGGATCTGGTTGACTTGCAAGGATGAGAATTTGCATCTGAGCGCATCAACCAGAATAACCCCCTATATGCGGCCAGGAAATAAGAAAGCATTATTTCTGGCCACTGTAGCCTGAAGACAGTAGCACTTATTCAATCACATTTTGTCCTGTTTTAAATTCAAGAAATTGTCTTATAATTTGTATTTCTCTAGAGACTTTCAAATACAGTATATTAAAGTAAAAGCAGATGTGGCAATGGATTCAGCTTTTACAGTGTTATTCTTACCTGACATCCACATGAAGTTCAAACTGTTTTTGTCCTTCATGGGTACAGACTGCTGGTTGGGTGCTGACATTGACGGAAAAGTGGTCATCCGAATGGTCAGGAATACTGTGATAATGCAGATGTGACTGCAGGCAAATAAATATTGTATCAACAACAATATGGCTATTAAACATATCACATCCAGTTATGTTCAAATCATATACAGTGGCGCAAAAAAGTATTTGTACAGCCACCGATTGTGCAAGTTGACCCACTTAAATAAATGAGAGGTCTGCAATTTCCATCATAGGTACACGACAGAATGTGGAAATCACATTGTATGATTTTTAAACAATGTATTTATATATTCTTGCGGAAAATAAATATATGGACACCTGCCAACCAGAAACATTTTTGGCTCTCACAGACCTGTTACTTCTTCTTTAAGAAACTCTTCTATTCTCCACTTGTTACCTGTATTAATGTCACCTGTTTGAAATGGTTATCTGTATAAAAGACACCTGTCCACACCCTCAAAGAGTCAGACTGCAACCTCTCCACTCTGGCCAAGACCAGAGAGCTGTCTAAGGACACCAGGAACCAAATTGTAGAGCTGCACAAGGCTGGGATTAGGGAAGAGTTTAACTGTTGGCGCAAGTATAAAAAAAATGGAAGAAATGCAAGATCACTGACAATCTCCCTCAACCTGGGACTCCATGCAAGATCTCACCTTGTGGGGTATCAATGATCTTGAGAACGGTGAGGAATCAGCCCAGAACTACACAGGGGGGACCTTGTCAATGACTTCAAGAGAGCTGGGACCACAGTCACAAAGGTTACCATTAGTAACACACTACATCGTCATGGATTGAAATCCTGCAGTGCCCAAAAGTCCCCCTCGTTTAAGTCAGCACATGTCCAGGCTTGTCTAAAGTTTGCCCATCACCATCTGGCCAGAGGATTAGGAGAATATCATGTGGGTTCAGATTAAAGCAAAATAGAACATTTTTTTATAAACTCCACTCTCCGTGTTTGGAGGGAGAAGAATGATGAGTTGCATCTCAAAAACACCATACCCACTGTGAAGCATGGAGGTGGAAACATCATGCTTTGGGGCTGCTTGTCTGCAAAGGGGACAGGACGACTGATCTGTTTAACCCTTTCAAGTCCAACGTCTAGTCAGGCTCAACAGCCCTAGCGGTAGTAGCAGATCCAGTTCTGAGCCACTTTAAAATAAGAACATTAACATCATTCAACATTCAATGTAGACCACTTGTGAAAAAAAAATACCAATTAATTTAAACTTTTGAATCAGACTGTTTGATTTGAAAATAAAAAATAAAAAATTGGACTGCAAAGGGTTAAGGAGAGGATGAACGGGGCCATGTATTGTGAGAATTTGGCCAAAAACCTTCTTCCCCCAGTAAGAACATTGCAGATAGAACATGGCTGGGTCTTCCAGCATGACAATGACCCCAGACACACCAGCTGGGCAACTAAGGAGTGGCTCCTTAAGAAGCATTTCAAGGTACTGGAGTGACCTAGCCATTCTCCATACTCCAACTCAATAGAAAATCTGTGGAGGGAGTTGAAAGTCCGTGTTGCCCGGCAACAGTCCCAAAATATGACCGATCTAGAGAAGATCTGCATGGAAGAGTGGGCCAAAATACCTGCTACAGTGTGTGCAAACCTGGTCAAGAACTACAGGAAACATTTGACCTTTGTAACTGCCAACCGAGATTATACTACAAAGTATTGAGTTTAACTTTTTGATTGTCCAAATATTTATTTTCCCCAGGAATATACAAATACATTGTTTAAAAATCATACAATGTGGTTTCCAGTATTTTTTCTCTGTATTCTGTCTCTCACAGTTGGTGTACCTATGATGGAAATTACAGACCCTCTCATCTTTTTAAGTGGGTCAATTTGCACAATTGGTGACTGTCCAAATACTTTTTTGCCCCACTGTATTTTTAGTTTATTTTGAAAATATATATTTTTTTACAACCAAATTTGCTATATTTTTTGTAACTCAAAAACATACAAAATCACCATTAACATATATAAAAGTAAATAAAACATTTTATAAATCAAAGGGTTAATACTTGAAAGTGATATACAGTAGGTGTGTGTCAATCAATTAACAGAATATCCTGTCATGTCTGCATATTACTTAACCTATAGAACAGGGGCGGATTGGGGACTAAAAGTGGCCCTGGAATATTTCTGGAAGTGGCCTCATGTGGGCGGCAACAAATCAATAATGGGTGGAGCCAACATAACAGTAGGCGGGATTACCACATCACTATACTTAGATACATTGTTGACAGGCAAAACTAAAGCATCAATAGTGTCTGAATATCAGATTCATCAATATTAACTTGTGTTTGTTGGTGAGACTGTAAAATGTGAATGGACCCATGGTTGTCTGGCACTAACCCCAGACTTTACACACTCTTAACTTCAGGCTGTTGATACTGTATGTTGATACTGGACATTGCCTCTCTCTGAAAAGAGTCAGAAAACACTATATACACTAACCAGGATCACATCACCATAATGCCCAGTACGCATGACAGCACACGCCGCTATGCCCAGTACGCATGACAGCACACACCATTATGCCCAGTACACATGACAGCACACGCCGTTATGCCCAGTACGCATGACAGCACACGCCATTATGCCCAACACATTACAGCACATGCCGTAATGCCCAGTACACATTACAGCACACGCCATTGTGCCCAGTATATATTATAACACATAAGTGCTGCTTACCTACATGCTTGTTGCCAGGCGTTATATGCCCCTTGCAGGGGTTACATGCTGGTTGCCATGAAGGGGGCATTTTATGGTCGTTGTCACAGGGGGGTGGGGGTGGGGGGGGGCATTTTAAGCTCATTGCCCAAGGGCTGGAAAAGCTGACATGCTGCTCAGCAGAGTAGGTGAGCGGGTTGTCAGCACGACAGGGGACTGGATGTGGCTGGAATAAAGGGGGGGGGGGGGGGGCTTCCTATTTTGGTAGTCCTAGGCGGCTGGGCCCCACAATTTATGATTTATGCTGGCAGAGAGACAATAATTTTGCCTATTCAGTGGTGCTGGGCTGCTGGCAGTGCTTTTACTTACAGTTAACTGATGCCACTTTTGCCACACACAGCCACTGAACTGAGAGTAGTCTTCTGCTACTGTGAGCGGACTCGGAGTAGAACAGCAGAAGCCATGACTGAGGACTCCAACATAGGCTACAAGTTCTCCTGTTCTCTTCCTCCCACCCTGCCCCAGCATAGTTTGCGCCTCTTGTAATGTGCGCAGTGACGTCCCGACGCACATACAATCACAGACTCAGAGTGAGACTGTCTGCATTGTCTTCCTTTTCTTAAGTGCTAGAACAGTTAATAAAAAAGAAAAAAAAAATACAAAATTGTTCACTGATTATTGCCAAATGCTCCAGCTTTGCCACTGAAGTGAATGGGAGCCAGTGAGAGCATGTGCCCAAGTCACTATCACTTCAATGGGACCGGTTAGTGATGTGAAGAGATACCAGGGTGCAGTGTTACCTCTAGCACAAAACCTTCTGATTTTATCACTATTAACACTTTATGAACCACCAAAAAATTTGCACATCTCAACATAGCTTTTCTTTTATATTCTCTATGTTAATTATAAAGGACTGAGTAATGTCCTTTTTAGGAGAGCATGGTCAATCAAAGGGGGCGTGTCCTTCTAATGAAAGGGGTGGTGAAGCAGACTGGGGTGGTGATGCTGACACATATGTTGACAGAGACAGCCACTGACACACAAATGCTGAAACAGACACTAATTTGCAGACAGACTGACACACAGATACTGACAGATGCTAAGATACTGACACACAGCCATTGACACAGAAGCTGACACTCTGACACCACCACATGGACAGATGCTGACACACAGATACAGTACAAGGAGGCCGACACACAGAAATACGATGACACAGAAATATGCTGACACAAAAATAGAGGTTGACACTGACACACACAAACAGATGGACGCTGACAAACAGGAAGACGCTGGCATGATGCAGTCACACAGAGATACTGGCACGCAAACAGACACTGACACATGGAAGCTGGTAGAGATACTGACAGACAGATGCTGACAAACAGATAATGACGGTGCTGACAAAGATGCCAACACTCTCACAGCACTACATGGACAGATGCGGACACACAGACATACAGACTCTGAAACATGGATGCTGAAACACAAAGACGCTGACACACACAAAGAGGCTACTACAAAGACACTGACATGCAGACAAACATTAACACATGGAAGCTTACACAATAAAAACTGGGACACTGACAGGCAGATGTTGACACACACATACATGCAGAAAGATACTGACACAGACAGAAGCTAACACACAGATATAGGCCCTTATTCATATCTAATCGCAGTACACATTTGTTCTCAAAATGGCCAAAACCATGTGCACTGCAGGTGGGGCAGATGTAACATGTGCAGAGAGTTAGATTTGGGTGGGGTATGTTGAAACTGAAATCTAAATTGCAGTGTAAAAATACAGCATCCAGTATTTACCGTGCACAGAAACAAAATAACTCACACAAAACTAACAATCTCTGCACATGTTACATCTGCCCCACCTGCAGTGCACATGGGTTTGCCCATTTTGAGAACAAATGTGTACTGCGATCAGATCTGAATAAGGGCCATAGGCTGTAAGTAAAGGCCCCCATACATTAGGCCGAATTGTCCTTAGGACAAGTCGGACCAATTCTCGTGTGAGCTGCCCGGCAGCTCCCTGGGAGGCTCACATACAATTTGGCACTTGATGAGCCAGTTTTTACATGTGATAAATCGCTTGCGATTTATCACATGTAAAACAAATGGGGAGCTGCAGGGTGGTGAGGAGCAGTGGGGCGGGCAGCGGCGATGCCAATGAGGAGCAAGGCAGTGGCAGTAGTGGGTGTGGGAGGCGGCTCTCAAATGAGTTCCCGGCGGATGCCGGGTGCGGCGAGTGATGCTGACCTGGCCGGGCATGTTGTGATCACAAATAGCAGCGCTGCGGGACGGGCAGTGCAGTGGCGGCTATTACATTTTCAAAATACCTGTCAAATGACCGGCCGTTCTCTAATTGGCTGAGAGAGAACGGCCTATTTGTGATCACAACATGCTGGGCCAGGTCAGTGTGTGCTGGTGCTCAGGGACCCGCTACCCGCCGTGCTACTCCCGGTCAGTCTGCATGCATATGCATAGCATACAGAGAGGTCGGACGTGATCTTATGTGCTCACCGTCCAACCTCCCTGATCTGGTTCCGATGCGCACGGATCGGATCAGATGTCACACAACTGCGATTTTGGGCCGATTTCACCTGGTTATCGGCCCAAAGTGCCGAAATCGGATGAAATCGTCCCAAAATCGCATAGTGTATGGGGGCCTTAAGGGATTTGGACCCAAAGCAGGTCACAGGGTGATGCCCATGGTGTGTGCTTACTGTATATAAGTATACTGGAAAATGACGCATCCTGTAATAATAATACCCTGAAGGACAACACCCCATACGCGCACACACACATCTATATCCAGGGGCTTAACTAGAACTTTATGGCCACCCCCCAGCCTTCGTCACTACAATGCCTCTTAGTGGGAGAGAGAGAAAAGAGAGATCAAGATAGATAGATAGAGTTTTCATTGAAAAATAAGGAATGAGGGAGAGAAAGAGAAACAGATGAGCAAGAGAGGGAGAAGCATTAATGGGGCTTTAGAACAGACAGATGTGGGGGAGAGGGCACAGAGAGAAGACCTGACAGGATGGGTGACAGAGAGAGGGACGGATGGGATGGGCCGCAGAGAGAGGGACGGACGGGATGGGCCACAGAGAGAGGGACGGACGGGATGGGCCACAGAGAGAGAGGGATGGGAAGAGAGAGAGAGAGAGAGAGGGGGGATGGGAAGAGAGAGAGGGGGGTGGGAAGAGAGAGAGGGAGGGGGTGGGAAGAGAGAGGGAGAGAGAGGGGGGATGGGAAGAGAGAGAGAGGGATGGGGAGAGAGAGAGAGAGAGAGAGGGGGGAGAGAGAGAGAGAGAGAGAGAGAGAGAGAAAGAGAGAGAGAGATGGATGGGCCACAGAGAGAGATGGATGGGAGGGGCCACAGAGAAAGAGAGAGAGAGATGGATGGGAGGGGCCACAGAGAGAGAGAGATGGATGGGAGGGGCTATATATAGAGAGAGAGAGAGAAGGATAGGATTGGGCATAGATGGATGCACAGGCAGGACATTAGTGAGGGTGTAGAAGATTGAGGATGCAGCAGTTTACACAGTCCCCCTCTCACCTGATTAATTCTTCAGTGACCTCTTCCTCGGCAGCAGAAAGAAGATGCGCAGCACCAGCAGTAGCCCTCCACTGGCTCCCACACAGCCTCCAAGACCCCATGAGCAGGTTACCTCTGGAAGGGCATAACATCGCAGCGGGGGCTGCGGGGCTACAGAGACGCTGACTGATGAGGAGGTGGGGGCTTAGATTGTTGTGGGCGGAGCTTACTTTGACTGGGGGCGGAGCTTATTTTGACCAGGGGCGGAGCTTCAGGCGACCCCAGGCGGAGGGGGAAGACAGTAACCGTGCAGAAGTCACTGTACAGAGTGGTGTAAGGGGCGGAGCCTATGATTTCCCGGCCATCGCCTATCAGCGGCCGCCGGCGCCCACGCCGCACACACACAGCGGCGCAGCACTTCCCCCCTCCTCCTCACAACAACCACGCCAAGAATAATCAATAATGCAATGGTGATTGCATAATGTATAAAATAAAAATATGAGTCCCGGATCAGCGGCAACACCGCACAAGTGCCCTGCTACTATATGCGCCCCTGCCTCCTCCTGTGTGACTGAGTCCCGGAGAACAGCGGGCAGGAAGAGGCGGGCCACATACAGTAGTAACTAACAGGGCACCGTGTGCGGCGTTGCCGCCAATCGGGGGACTCACTCATATTTTTATTTTATACATTATATGAATACAGTGAATGGCATTTTTGATTATTGTTAGGCATGGTCCATCCATGTTGTGGAGGCTGGAGGAGGAGGGGCAGGCAGTTCAGTGGTGGACAGAGAACAGCGCAGCGGCCGGGAGGAGGCGGGGCTACTATCTCTGACAGCAGCCACCCACCAATGACAGACGGAGGAGGCAGGGTAGGGATGGACATCGGAAGCCAACCATCAAATGATGGCAGTACTTCCACCATTGAAACTTTCGATGCGATGGTAATTAACCATCGCATCAAAAGTATTCGATGGTGAAAACTAGTTATATGACTAGCGCATGCGCAAAAGCCTGTATTGCCATTTGTAAGGTGGTAATTGGGTTTGGTGACAGGGCCCAGGCTCTGAGCAACATATTACTTTATCACTGGACATTGTGTGTATAATATACATATATAATATTCACACAATGCCCAATGATAAAGTAGTATATTAATTTTGTACACATTATTAACACTTTAACAGCAAGTAATCAAAATGTAATAAAAATAGATAAATTGTAAACTAACTCGCTTTAGGTTTCACTATTTTTCCAGATAGGAAAATGTCTATTTATTAAGGCAAGTGTAACTACACACACACACACAAATAAGGGAGATGATGGTACAGTGGTCATCACATCATTAATATGGTGAGATAAATATTGCAAAGAGCAGGGCCAGCTCTACCATTAGGCAGCTGCCTAGGGTGCCAGGATCTGAGGGGGCACCACTAATAATGCTACACACTAGGCGATTCTAGCTTCCATCGTCAGCTATATGGTCGCTCAGTGACCATATTACCGGTGATACCTAGCGACCTTCGCCATGTGTGCGCTCCCACCGCAGCCCAGCGACGGTCGCAGGAACTTGCTAGAATCGCTGGTCACCAGTAAAATACTGATAACCAGCAATTCAGTCGCCGAGCGACCAGGTCACGTAATATAAAAAAATAGTTCACTATATATAAAAACAGTTAAGGTGCCCCTACACTGAGGCGATTTGGTCTGATTTTGGCCAATTGCGACCAATCGCCACGTTAAATCGGACCAAATCGCCTCTCACTGACATGCCGTTGGGTCCCGTGCGCATCGGAACCCGACCAGGTGGTCGGACCGGCAGGCCGTCCACCCGTTCCTCCTGGCGGTGAGGCGGGCCGGAAGCAGGGACGCATGCATCCATCACAACGGATCGCATGCGTCCGTGCTTCCGGGAAGGTCCTGGCAGCTTGCAGGCTGTCGGGTGTCCGTACACTGTTGCGAGGCGTCGCAGCAGTGTATGGGCACCTTTAGCTTGGTCCATTCCACTGGTACCCCAGGACTGTGTATATTGTTCCTCACTATATTCACAGAAACAGACAATCTCTGACCAACACTTCACTGATGATCATATAGTGGTTGCTGCCTGGTAATACTAATGCAGTATATTAATGAGTGTTGTATGTGACTGACATTCACAGATATCTGTAGCTAGTTGTATTGTGTACTTATTATTATTGTAGCTTGCCTGAGCTGGTATAACATTCAGTGACGTCTCCTCCTCTGAATCCTCCAGAGCTCAGTGTGTCTGTGAAATTTGCTGCTGTTTGAGTGACTGGTGCTGCAGGGTGAGGTTTGTGCTCTGATTGGCTCTCTGAGTCAGTGAGAGCCAATCAGAACTAGCAGTGGGCCCTGTTGCCTAGCAGCTACAGCAACCATAGAGAGGGAGAGGGAGGGAAGCAGAGAGAAAGTCAGACAGCCTCCAACGAACCTAGGAAGTTTCCCTGACACAGACACAGCAGCCAGGGGAGGCATAGCTTTTGGGAATTACAAAAAATAAGCCACCATCGGTACACCATCGAATGATTAGCATTCGATGGTGACAAACATCGGAAGGTCACCATTAAATGGCAAAAACACTAACATCGAAAGAAAACCATCGATGTTTCCGAAACATCGACCATCGATGTCCATCCCTAAGGCAGGGCCGCACACAGGTACTGGGCGACGCCTCCTGCCGCTGAGCAGCCCCGGCCTCAGCCACAGGCTATCCCTGTGTCAGTGAATGTGGCTCTGAGTCTGCGCACGCATGCGCAGCTTTCGGCGGCCGCGGCCTCTGTAGTGTCGGCCTCCCGGGAAAATTCCCGGTAGATATAATGGCCAATCCGCCCCTGCTATAGAAGACATTCCTAGGGAACCGTCTTAAATAATAATGCAATTTTTCGGGTAATTACTTAATCCTTTGAGTGCCAAGTGAATTTATATTGCATGGTTTTTCATATAAATATATACAACGGGATTATCCTAAATTGTTCTCTTACAACAATATCAAACAAATAGGTTTGTCCTGTTTTATGAATAAATAAAAAAAATAACTTAATAACTTCATAATATTATGTATCATACTGTATGTCACAGACTCAGTAATACCTGTAATATGAAAATCTCATTAAATTTGTCATGTCCACCAAATACAAAATGTAGGTATTATAAATCATAGAAATTATATTAGTAATAAATGCAAGGATTCAGTTTCAGTTTGTGGTGCCCTAGAATACAGTGCATAAAGTCACCCTTATAGTGGTGGCACTCTGGTGCTTCCACCACTTAATGTGCACCATCCATATCTGAACCTAATCTGGATTAATGTCATACTGCGAGGGCAGCCGAGAGGGGGGGGGGGGGGGGAGTGGGTACTAATTACCCGGGCCCAGGCTTGCTGGAGGGGCCCCGCAGGGGCTCTGGTCCGATCCCTCCATCCCTCCCAGGTAGCAACAGCAGCACACACTTCGACAGCATGTGCTGTGGTGACGGCAGGCTCAGCATGAGTGTCTCACTGACAGCGTGAGAGGTCATGCTGAGCCTGCTGTCAGCACAGCACGTGGCCTAAGTGTGGGAGGTGCCCACACCTCCCACACTTAGGCCACGCCCCCCAAAATTTTCCGGGGACCAGAATTCCTCTCGGCTGCCCTTCATACTGCCACAGAAACGCTGTGTGGGTTCTGCCTGCACTGAACCCTCTGGCAAGTATACACTTGTGGTTGAGCCTATTAGGTGTGGATGATTCACACTCGCAAATCATCACAGCACCGGGCACACTTTACAGAAGACTGAATTTGCTTAAAAGTCCTTGCACCTCCATACGGTTGCGAATTCGGCCCTGTGTAGGGTGCGAGATCGGCTTAATTCTGGTGCCATTGAACCCTTCGACACTAATAGGAACGACCCCTAAGAATACCAAGAATGCACCAGTGCCATTAACTTTAATACCACATAAGAACCTTATTGACCAAGTTGTAAAGAAAGTTTAAAAAAATACATCATAATGAAGATTTCTCTTTGTCGCATCCTTGCCAGCGCGCGATGTGTGCCTTTATAGATAGATATGACCAATACAGCTTTCATTGCTCTGACTAGACAAACTACTACTTACTTGTAAATAGACACAGCCTTTTCCAGTGGCAGTTACTGTATATTCCCCAGGGAATTCCGGCAGGTCTACGATCTGCAGAAGACCACAATGATCTTTGTCCACATGAATTTCTTTGTGGAACCCTGACTTTGACTCAATAGTCACTGTTGCATCTCCCTTCTTGTGCTCTGTGGCTAGGGCATATTTAGCCAGAGCTTGAATAGACATTGTAGTGTCCTACAAAACAAAATTCATCATTTCTATTGAAAAAATAAAGAGCATAGACCTATGAAATTAATTACGCTTTTGTGAATTTGATTTTTGATAATTATGTTGCCCATAATATGAGGGTTTTACTCTGATCACATTGTTAACATACACTCTAAATGTGGTTAATGATCTTGGTTAATTTTACAATTTTACGTATGTTACCTACAATAGTACAGCTTTTTATGTAGATATAAAGATTTTTTATATTGATATTTTAATACTAGTGTACTTTTTTCTAGTTTTGGCACAACATATAAAATACAATAACACACTCTAGGCACCATAAAAAAGCATACTGTATGAGGCTGTTTTGACATTAATTGTTCTTATTTTTTTAAATAATATTTTTTATTACAAATAATGTTGCATTTTCTTGATTTGACCATTGTAATTTAAAAGATTGTGATAGTCAAATCTGGTAATTTTACTGTAGAAAGTCCTCGTGTCCAAAATGGATCATTGATCAATTTGCCACGGAAAGGCTTTTGTGATCACAGAATTGGGTTAGGTCAGAGTTCCAGGGAAGATGCTTTGATGTATGGGACCCTTTAATTTAAAGTGAAAGTTACTGTACAGTAATCCAAATTCTGATCATGATTGAGAGAGTCCATTCAAAACGCAGGATGAAATTCATGATACCCTAAAAATTTAGTCTCCTTATTCTAATGTACTGTGGAAGTCATTCTGATCTTCAGGCTCCCCCAGGCATTCGCACGGGGGGAGCAATTTTTTGCTACTGCGCATAAGCATTTATGTGCATGTGCAGGCTACATTTGTGAATGGATGTGGCAACTTGTATAGTCACTGGCCAGTTCGCTTGGAGCAGTGCGGGCGGGGGGGGGGGGGGTGCATGGGGCGGCGGGCACAGGTCTAGCCCATGGGAATGCCCAGTGTTTCAAGGGCGCCCCCATGGTAATTCAGCCATGACACGTGTGCCGGGGACTGGCAGCTGACATCACTGGATGTCAGATACCCGCCCTGTTTACGTACCAGGGCGCCGCAAATCAAACCAGAGAGTCAGTGACTATCAAATGATTTTGCCACTGAATGCAAGGCTGCAAATGGATGTTTATGCGGGGATATTCACCTTGCGAGGGGGGTGGGGGTGGGGGGGAGTTTTGTTGGCTCGCAAAGCTGCGAAATTAGCAGATTTGTAAGTCAACCAGAATTTGCTCCTGTAGGTGTTGCTGCACAAGAATACAGAATTCATCTAGTTACTAAGATTGACTGGTAAAGTCTCACAACTACACTGTATATGCCATACTGTATGCAGAAAGCAACCTGTTGTAGGGTGAGTAACTAAGGGGCCAATTTATCTCCATCCACAGCTGAAGATACGGATGTGCTGTGGTAATATCGGCCCAATCCGCAATGCGGGAAAAGATTATATTGCATAGATATATCAATTATCACATGCAGGGACAGAGCTTGCAAGAGCTCTATCCCTGTGAATCCTCTCTGCAGCATTGATGTGGAATTTTTTTGTAAAAATGGCCCAGAGTACTGGCTGCACATGTGCCACTGCTGATATCACCACTACCGCCACCACCTACCCATCACGATAACTCCCCACCTATGCCATGACCCCTCACAACCATACTCACCAGAGCTCCTATAGAGTTGCCGGTCATTGGGGCACCCTGCTGCTGTGACCTCTGGTGCTGTAAAGTGGGCTGCTGTCCATCGGACACACATATCTTATCACATTGGCCCAGTTCCTGCACACATTTCTTGCCCTTCGTGCAGATAAAGTTGTGCAGGGACAGGCACATAACAGTGAGACTTGTGAATACACCAGCTGAAGTTTGAGTTATTATCACAAGGCTCACTGCTATTTTTTTTTATACATTCGTCCACATCGCATTTCCCATTATAAGTGTGGGAAATGCAATCTGGTTACTTAAAAAATTTGAATGAAAGGGTTTGGAGCAGTTTTTCATGAAAACTGCTGCAAAAAAACATTTAATGCATTCCAGTGATACTAAATTAATGTGAAAAGGGTGTAAAAGGGTGTTAAAAATATCTACCAACACCATTATGCCATGTTCACATGGCTCGTGTGAAATACCCAGCTTTTACCTAGCATTTTAATGACGGGGACTCCACCGATGGACCCCTGTTCTCACTTCTAAGGCAAATTCCTGGGTGAAGCAGTTCTACCACGTAATTTGCCTTTTAACACTTTTTTTTTTTTGCAGTGTGTACGGGTCAACCATACCCGGGTCTCAAATCCCTGAATTTCGACACGGGTTGACCCGTTCACACTGAAAAAAAAAACTGTGTTAAAAGGTAAATTACCGAGTCGACATGCTAGACCTGGGAATTTGGCTAGCAGTGAGAATGAGGTATTTGTTATTATTTCTTTACCATCAGGTTGTTTGAAGAGAGTAGCGCATGCTCAGTTCTCTCAATTTTCACTATTTAACAAAAGTGATGGAGGAAGCACAAAAAGTTAATTTTGAACCTGGAGACTGATATATGGTTGCCACCACCAGCATAAGATAGATTTTTAGCATTTTCTATAACTAAGATGTGTAACCTGAGATGATTGGAATCCTCCCCATGGTCCTTGCTCTGTTATAAGCCAACGGACGATATCTGCGCTCTCTGTAACATCTTTCTCATCAGGTGTCTTCTCAGAAAGCAGAGCCAGGACTACATAGGCCGATGTCTCAATGTCTCCGTGTCTGTATGAGTTTGTTTCCCAATGCTTAAATCCCTCTATATGGAGATTCACAATGAAAATAAGAATAATGGTAGAAATCAATGCTCATTTTACTAAAAATTAATGGATAATAATGGAAAAAAAAATTAACATCACAGATTGTCAAGTTCTAAAATTGCTGGATTGAAAGATGTTTACAGGTAACATAAATGTACTGATTACAGAGACATCACGGGAAATAGCATAATTGAAAGTGATGGCTCATTATCTGTGACAAGATCCAAGTGCTGCAGGAGACTATCACACTACAAAAGCCCCTTTCGACCATGCCTTTGTCCAAACTGAGCCAATCAAAAAGTTTTTCTTGACCTGTATTTTAAATACTCTGCATACCTGTCTTTATGGCTGTCTTGTCCAAATGCTTCAGCGTTTCCTGTTTTAGTTCAGTCTCTCCTGCCAGAGCGAAGGCGTAGGCCAGGAGAGCCTGGGTATAGGGAGATGTAACACTGTGGGCTTCATTCTTCAAACACTTCAATGCTTTCTCCACAACACTTCCCTAAACAGAGAACATTGTCATTAGGGATAAAGTGCACAAAGGAGGAAAGAGGTGATTAAAAGGTTTTCCCCGGATGCAGACAGCAGAAACATTATTTACAAGTGCAGTGGTTTCTATCATTAAAGCTCCATACACACTAGAGGATGTATTAACCCCTTCCCGACATTTGACGTACATGTACGTCATGGCCGGGATGTACAGTACTTCCCGACACATGACGTACATGTACGTCATGACTTCAAAGTGCCACCGCGTCTACAGACGCGGTGACAGAGGGACGATGTCTGCTGTCCCTGAGAGCAGACATCCTCCCTCATTGCCCAGGGGGGGCAGCGATGCCCCCCCGTTCGGCGATCGCTGTGATCGGCTGTTCAATGTGAACAGCCAATTACAGCGTTTTCTGTGTACCGGCGAATAACGTTCGCCGGTGACACAGGGATCGGTGATGATTGGTGCTGTAAAGTACAGCACCAATCACCACAGGGTGTAAGGGTGACACTGGTGTCACCCCACCTGCCCCCAAAAGGCTGTGATTGGTCCGTTCGGACCGACGGATCAATCAAAGCCATTTCACCTCAGATGAAATAACGGAGACAGCCCTGCAGCCGCCATTCCGGTCAGGAACATCGTGCAGAGCGGTCTCCGTGCCCATCTGTGCCCTATACTGACCTGATCAGCGTTGGTGGCATCCGTGCTGCCAGCTCCTGGTGTGACTTCCTTGTGACTTCCTTGTGATGCTGCTGCTGCTGCAGCAGCGTCATTGTGTCAGACATTTAAATTGTGTGCTTTAATTTGGTATCTGCTCCCCCCTGCTGCCCCCCTTTTGTGCTGATCACTATAAACTAAGTGATCAGCACCTTTTTTGGGGTGCAGGGTTTATATATACCCTGTCAGGTTGCACCCACATTTGTGTGCCTGCTGCCCCTCACATTGCTGCATCACAGTGTTGCATCACTGATTAGCAGGTTTTTTTTTTGGAGAGTGCTGTGGGGTTAAATTGTTTTTACACCCACGGTCACGATCAAATTTCTGTTGCCTTTGAGTTATCAGCAGTTTTTTTTTTTTTGGAGAGTGCTGTGGGTTTTTTTTTAAATTGTTTTTACACCCACGGTGCTTTTGTGGGTGTCCTGTGGCCGCTGAGCGCTGATCAGTGACGTACATCACTGAACAGCATTTTTGGCACAGGGTTCATATAATTTTTTTTCAGCAGTTTTTTTTAAATTGTTTTTTTTTTTTGGAGAGGGCTGTGTTTTTTTTTTTTTAAATTGTTTTTACACCCATGGTGCTTTTGTGGGTGTCCTGTGGCCGCTGAGCGCTGATCAGTGACGTACATCACTGAACAGCATTTTTGGCACAGGGTTGATATAATTTTTTTTCAGCAGTTTTTTTAAATTGTTTTTTTTTTGGAGAGTGCTGTGGTTTTTTTTTTAAATTGTTTTTACACCCACGGTGCTTTTGTGGGTGTCCTGTGGCCGCTGAGCGCTGATCAGTGACGTACATCACTGAACAGCATTTTTGGCACAGGGTTGATATAATTTTTTTTCAGCAGTTTTTTTAAATAGTTTTTTTTTTGGAGAGTGCTGTGTTTTTTTTTTTAAATTGTTTTTACACCCACGGTGCTTTTGTGGGTGTCCTGTGGCCGCTGAGCGCTGATCAGTGACGTACATCACTGAACAGCATTTTTGGCACAGGGTTGATATAATTTTTTTTTCTGCAGTTTTTTTTAATTGTTTTTTTTTAGAGAGTGCTGTGGGGTTTTTTTTTATTTATTGTTTTAACACCCACGGTGCTTTTGTGGGTGTCCTGTGCCCGCTGAGCGCTGATCAGTGACGGACGTTACTGACCAACATCTGTGCTCAATTTTTGGCGCAGGAGCGTTTTTTTTTTTCTTTTAAACTTACACGTGTTAAAGCACTACATACACACTACATACCCCCCGTGTTGAAATAAAGTTTGTACCCCCCCCCTACACTATACACTACACTTATAAATAATAAAAATGTCCCAATCATCGCAAAGACTGTTTTCAGCGGAGGAGGCATATGCCCTTCTTGCCTCTGACACTGACACAGCCAGTGAAGTAAGCGATGAATTGGCATTTGTCTTAAGCTCCTCTTCCTCCTCTAGTGATGA
This sequence comes from Crinia signifera, assembly GCF_055691185.1. Taxonomy (NCBI): domain Eukaryota; kingdom Metazoa; phylum Chordata; class Amphibia; order Anura; family Myobatrachidae; genus Crinia; species Crinia signifera. The sequence goes on from NC_139222.1 coordinate 256,033,445, forward strand.
GGGACCCCCTCAAAGACGCCCCCGTAGAGCAGCTGAGACCCCCCCCCCCCCCCAATGATTGATCTCGTATGGACCCCACCACCAGACAATTTTGAGCCCCAGGTTCCTGAGTTTTTGGCCAACCCAGGAATCCAATTTGATACTACAGGCCTCAAAGAAATTGACTTTTTCAAAGTCTTTTTCTCTGATGATTTTATAAATTTAATGGTGGACCAAAGGAATTTATATGCCCAGCAGTTTATTGCCCAAAACCCCACGTCATCATTTGCTAGGTGGACCCCTGTAGATGCAGTAGAGATTATGACGTTTTGGGGTCTGGCGTTACATATGGGCATAGTTAAAAAGCCAGAAATTAGGCAATATTGGAGTACAGATGTTCTGTACAGCACCCCACTTCATCGTATGGCCATGACCCGGACTCGTTTTGAGACAATCCTTAAATTTTTGCATTACAACGATAATGCACAGTGCCCACCCAGAGATGATCCCACCTTTGACCGGCTATTCAAAGTCAGGCCGGTCATTGATCATTTCAGCGCCAAATTTGCTGAGATGTACATCCCCCAAAAATTCATTTGTGTAGACGAGTCACTTATACATTTTAAAGGAAGGGTTAAATTCCGCCAGTACCTTCCCAATAAGAGGACAAGGTATGGCATAAAAATGTATAAGCTGTGCGAAAGTACCTCAGGGTACACCCCTGAACCGCCAGAATGCCCCCCCTCCCTCGTAGGTGTTAGTGGAAAGATTGTCTGGGATTTAGTGCACCCCTTCCTGGAGAAGGGTTATCACCTCTATGTGGATAACTTTTACACCAGCATCCCCCTGTTTAAGGCCCTTGGTTCAAGAGGTACAGCAGCTTGCGGTACTGTGCGCAAGAACCAAAGAGGCCTCCCAAAAACGCACGTTGCCCAATTACTGAGAAAGGGTGAAAGCAGGGGAATATGCACAGAAAATATGTTGTTGGTCAAATATAAGGACAAGAGGGATGTCCTTATACTGACAACAATTCACGGAGACAGTACCACCTCCGTCCCTGTACGAGGTACCAGTACCCACACCTCAAAACCTATTTGTATCCTTGATTACAATAAGTACATGGGCGGAGTGGATCTTTCAGATCAGGTACAGTGCCCTGCGGAAAACAAAAATATGGTATAAGAAGCTGGCCGTGTATATCATCCAGATGGCACTGTATAACGCTTACGTACTATTCCGTTCTACCAGCCAGACGGGGACATTTATGCACTTTCAAGAGGAAGTCATAAAGGGCCTAATATTTGGGAACCAGCAGGCAGAGGGCCCCAGTACTTCTAGTACTGGCCCCAGTACTTCTAGTACTGGCCCCCGTATTGTACCAGGCCAGCATTTTCCAAACGAAATCCCCTCCACTGGAAAAAAGGGCAGGACACAAAAAAGGTGCAAAGTTTGCTATAAAAAGGGAATACGAAAGCAAACTATTTTCCACTGTGAAACTTGCCCCGACAAACCCGGCCTATGTATGAAGGAGTGCTTTAAAATATACCACACATCTATGGATTATTAGTTTCATCATTTCACCGTGTTTCGGGGGTCTTGCTAATGCGACATAGCACCCACCATTCATTCCACCAGAATCTGTGCTGCAAAATCCAAATATCACTCCTTCCCTTCTGAGTCCTGCCATGCACCCAAATGGTATTTTTTGGTCACATATGAGGCATTGCCGTACTCGGGAGAAATTGGGGCACAGATTTTGGGGTGCTTTGTCTCCTTCATTCCTTGTCAAAATGAAAAATTTTGAGCCAGAACTGCATTTTTGTGTAAAAAAATGTAATTTTTCATTTTCACAGCCCAGTTGTACCACAATTGGTGAAACCCCTGGGGGTTTGAAATGTACACTATACCCCTAGATGAATTCCCTGAGGGGTGTAGTTTGCAAAATGGGGTCACTTGTGGGGGGGGGGTTCCACTGTATTGGTGCTTCGGGGGTCTTGCTAATGCAACATAGCACCCACCATTCATTCCACCAGAATGTGTGCTGCAAAATCCAAAAATCACTCCTTCCCTTCTGAGTCCTGCCATGCACCCAAATGGTATTTTTTGGTTACATATGAGGCATTGCCATACTCGGGAGAAATTGAGGCACAGATTTTGGGGTGCTTTGTCTCCTTCATTCCTTGTGAAAATGAAAAATTTTGAGCCAGAACTGCATTTTTGTGTAAAAAATGTAATTTTTCATTTTCACAGTCCAGTTGTACCACAATTGGTGAAACCCCTGGGGGTTTGAAATGTACACTATACCCCTAGATGAATTCCCTGAAGGGTGTAGTTTGCAAAATGGGGTCACTTGTGGGGGGGTTCCACTGTATTGGTGCTTCGGGGGTCTTGCTAATGCAACATAGCACCCACCATTCATTCCACCAGAATGGGTGCTGCAAAATCCAAATATCACTCCTTCCCTTCTGAGTCCTGCCATGCACCCAAATGGTATTTTTTGGTTACATATGAGGCATTGCCATACTCGGGAGAAATTGAGGCACAGATTTTGGGGTGCTTTGTCTCGTTCATTCCTTGTGAAAATGAAAAAGTTTGAGCCAGAACTGCATTTTTGTGTAAAAAAAATGTAATTTTTCATTTTCACAGCCCAGTTGTACCACAATTGGTGAAACCCCTGGGGGTTTGAAATGTACACTATACCCCTAGATGAATTCCCTGAGGGGTGTAGTTTGCAAAATGGGGTCACTTGTGGGGGTTTCCACTGTATTGGTGCTTCGGGGGTCTTGCTAATGCAACATAGCACCCACCATTCATTCCACCAGAATGTGTGCTGCAAAATTAAAATATCACTCCTTCCCTTCTGAGTCCTGCCATGCACCCAAATGGTATTTTTTGGTCACATATGAGGCATTGCCGTACTCGGGAGAAATTGCGGCACAGATTTTGGGGTGCTTTGTCTCCTTCATTCCTTGTGAAAATGAAAAATTTTGAGCCAGAACTGCATTTTTGTGTAAAAAAATTTAATTTTTCATTTTCACAGCCCAGTTGTACCACAATTGGTGAAACCCCTGGGGGTTTGAAATGTACACTATACCCCTAGATGAATTCCCTGAGGGGTGTAGTTTGCAAAATGGGGTCACTTGTGGGGGGGTTCCACTGTATTGGTGCTTCGGGGGTCTTGCTAATGCGACATAGCACCCACCATTCATTCCACCAGAATCTGTGCTGCAAAATCCAAAAATCACTCCTTCCCTTCTGAGTCCTGCCATGCACCCAAATGGTATTTTTTGGTCACATATGAGGCATTGCCGTACTCGGGAGAAATTGGGGCACAGATTTTGGGGTGCTTTGTCTCCTTCATTCCTTGTGAAAATGAAAAATTTTGAGCCAGAACTGCATTTTTGTGTAAAAAATGTAATTTTTCATTTTCACAGCCCAGTTGTACCACAATTGGTGAAACCCCTGGGGGTTTGAAATGTACACTATACCCCTAAATGAATTCCCTGAGGGGTGTAGTTTGCAAAATGGGGTCACTTGTGGGGGGGTTCCTAACTTTTAGCATCTTATGGTGCCTAGAAACCTACATGGTGCCTAAAAAATAGTCTCATAAAAAGGAGGCTCCAAAATCAAGTAGGTGCTCCTTCTATTATGAAGCCTGTGGTTTGGTCAACGTGCACACTAGGGCCACATATAGGATATTTATGAAAACAAAAGAATTGGGGGAATCAATTTTTAGTCACATTTCTCTAGTAAAATCTACTGTGTTCCTTAGAAAAATGTATTAAAATTGCAAATCTGCAAAAAAAATGAAATTTTGAAATTTCACCTACACTTTGTTTTAATTCCTGTGAAACACCTAAAGGGTTAACAAACTTCCAAAATGCTGTTTTGAATACTGTGAGGGGTGCAGTTTTTGAAATGGCATCATTTATGGGGGTGTCTCACATACAAGTCCCTCAAAGTCACATCAGAACTGAACTGGTCCCTAAAAAAATCAGTGTTTGAAATTTTCTTGAAAATTTGAGAATTTGCTATTCATATTTTAAGCCTCCTAGTGTCCAAAAAAATTAAAAGGAGGTTGAAATAATGATGGCAACATAAAGTAGACATATGGTCTTTGTTAGTTATTAACTATTTTGAGTGGTATGATTATTTGTCTCACAAGCAGAAAATTTAACATTTTGAAAATTGCTAAATTTTCCAATTTTGTACGACATTTTGGTATTTTTCACAAAAAAACACAGACTGTATCGACCAAAATTTACCACTAACTTGAAGTACAATGTGTCACGAGAAAACAATCGCAAAATCACTGGGATAAGTAAAAGCAAAAAAAAGTTATCCCCACTTAAGTGATACATGTCAGATTTGAAAAAAAGGGCTCTGTCAGGAAGGCAAAAACATGCTGCGTCGGTAAGGGGTTAAAAGATATCACTCAGAAAGCCCTTTTACTGTATCCTCTTGTGTGTGAACTCAATATCATTAACAATGGAAGCTTCAGTGCATCGTTAATGACAACTGCCATTGGCAGAACATTCAGGTCAACTTGGCTATATAGCCAAACAACCCCCATGTTCAGCGGGTCTCACACTGCTTTCAATGGATGTGTGGCACAAAAACATCCATTCGCAGCATTGGGTGTGGGGGCCAAATCATTCGATGGTCAGTGAGCATCGAATGATTTAAAAGGTGCACTCATAGCTAAGGCACTCTCTGGTGCCTTAGATATGCGTGCACCCTGTAGGCAAAGAGGGCGGGCAAATGACTTCCGCAGATGTCAGATGCCACCCCCCCATGAAATGCTGGGTGTTCCCATGGGCGCAGCCTGCCACTGCCACCCCACGCCCCCTGCCCGCACTGCTGTGTGCAAACGGAACCGCAAACTAGCAGTTTGTAGTGCCCGCTCACACCCTGCGTATGGGCATGCGCAGAAATGCACATGCACCAGTGGCGTAACTACTGTAAGGCAGCTCCAGTTGCCGCTTGGGGGAACAAGTGGCAGCAGGGTCTGTGTGGGCGCCGGCACCCGCTCGATGCACCGACATGCTGCTGCCTGCCACTGTTTGCTGGCTGAGCATCGGAAGCGAGTCAACCACAGCATGGGAGCTGCCATGACAGGGTTGACAAATCCCCCCACTGATTTAATTGACTGTATACAGAGCCGACTATTAGCTACTGTATATAGGATGGGGAGGCGGATGGTTGGACGGGCGGATAGGTGTGCTGGGGTGGCCTGGGACACATCGGAGCCAGGGGAAGCAGCAGTGTCTTCTGGTCTCTCTGCCTCTCTCCTGCTTCAGCTTCTCCATTATGCGTGTGATGTGATCACATCCCACGCTGGGGAAACATGCTGGAGAGGAGCCGGGGGCGGGGACACCACAAACTTTTTGGCAGTGGGGAGCAAAATTTATAGTTACGCCACTGGCATGCACAGTAGTAAAACATCGCTCCCCCGTGCCAACTCGCGAGGGAGAAAGGGCATTGGAAGAATAACCTCCTATGTCTCTCCAAGATATGGTAAATTCCCCTCTATGTGAAAAACAGTTCTGATCGATATACATTAGGTGAAAACTGAAGGATTCTTCCCCGTGGTTTATACAAATACTTGGTGCAGTTATCACTATATGGTATTTCAAACGCATCAGTAATATCTAATTTCTTAAATATTTACAATACTAACACAGGGTAACCTATATATAACCACAAGTTTCAGCAGGATCAACGAAATGTTATCTAACCAAGGGGAACAAACACATATTTTTCATTTCACAAAACTGCCATAGGAAATTAGTGTAATGTGAATCATTTGGTTGGTATATTTCCATTTTATGTTCAATTGTCTTTAGTTTGTCCAATGCAACAAGAAGCTACATCCATGGAAAGGTATGAAACAAGATAACTTACATTGCAGACCACATGATGCTCTAGCAGGGAGATAACAACGTACGCAGTATTTGCAGCTATATTTTCTGCCTGTCGGGAAATGGAAAAACAGACCAAATTTCAAATAATAACATTTATTAGAGTAACTTTCTATAAGTTGCTAAAGTCTCAGAAATAATATATACAGGTTGAGTATCCCGTATCCGAGTATCCGTTATCCGAATTATTCCGAAAACCATACATTCCAGAAAGTGAAAAAAAAATATTTTTTTTTCTAAAAACTCACTGGGGACATTTGTAAAAGCCCTACTGAGGACATGATATGTAACTGGCACTATATATGTGCAAGAAAATGATTGCTTGGCATTCAAATTCAATATCTAAGATAGTACACAAATTTTGTTTCATGTTTTGAAACCTTGTTTTTTGAACAAATAAAATATATTTGTGTGTATTTTATGTGGTAATAAAATATATTTGTGTGTATTTTATGTGTTTATACAGCATACATGCAAGATACTTCAAAATACATAATTGAAATATTAAAATATTCCGAAATACGGAATAATCCGTTATCCAAAATTCTCCTGGTCCCGAGCATTTTGGATACGGGATACTCAACCTGTACTAGATTTACTGTTCAGTAGTATCTTGGATATGTGTATCCTGTTGTTTACAAGATTTTCCCTCAAAATCTTTTGAAATAGAAATAGAGTATCCCAGCAGTGCTATTGGTACTTTTATAGGTAAAACAGATGTATGCAAATTTACAGGATTTGCCTGCTAAGTATTTGGTCTGATATGTTGCTCAGTCTGAATGGGGTAAGAGACAATTCTCAGTGAGTGGTTGTGTAGTTGATGTTACAATGTTAATCGGTTACTGTATTATGGCATCATCTCAAACGGAGGCACCTGTAATGTGGAATAATGTGACCTGTTCATTGCAATGTGATATACTGTGAACTGGAGGCCACTCCTGCATGTTGCATAATCTGAACTGGGGGGCATTAAAATGTGGCTTTATCAAATCCGCTCTTTATGTGATATAATAAGAACTGGGGTATTTTAATATGACACAATGTAAACTCTAGGCACCAAAGTGTGGCCTAATATAAACAGGCGGCACTGTAATGTGGTATTATATGAGCTGGGATACTGTAATATGGCACAATATGAACTACAGGCACCACATTGCGGAATAATATAAACAGGGGCACTATCATGTGGCATAATATGAGCTGGGATACTGTAATATGGCACAATATGAACTACAGGCACCACAGTGCGGCATAATATAAACAGGTGGCACTGTAATATGGTATAATATGAACCAAGGACATTATGTAATGATGCAACTGGGTGGTGATATGTGTAAATATATATATATATATATATATAGAAATGTGGTATGACTTCTGCGCCTTCAGTGTATCAATAATCCTTCTTAGTGAATCAATATATGCGTACCATCAAATAAGTGAGGATTTCTCATGTAGTGATATCTTTCTTTGCAGCGATCTCCTTCCCTCGCTTTCTCTCCTGTAGACACGTCTCAAGAAGGCGTTCCAGGCATAGGGAAAGTCGATGGGGGAGTGTATTATTACAAGTGATCACTATTTTGGTGACTTAGTTAAATGATATTTTAAAGTGCTTGTGCATAGGAATATAATAGGTGAACAACGCCACCTAGTGGAATATTAAAATGATCCACGTGATGATCACCTCGTGAAAAAAGCTTTTATACAGGGTAAAGACAAACCACTCACACTTGGAGCCTGTACCTCCAGGTATTATCCAATGGGTATCGTCCAGATCCCTTAAAACCAAAAAAACTCCCAAAGGGGAAAGAATATGGCGTAATATTGCTTATAAACAATAAAACATTTATTTAAAAAAAAAAAGGCAATGTACATTAATTAAAAGAAAACATGCATGAGGACAGTAAAAAATGAATGGACCCGTACATTGGCAAAAATAGATATAGCTCTTATCTGATTTATGATGCCAGTGGGGGATGGAGAGGCAGTGTTACCCGACCGGTTTCGTCCCTTCTAATCCTTATGGTGGGACTTCCTCAGGGGTTAGAGATGAAGTGACCAGAGTGTGTGGAGGTGTATATAGGCAGTCTCAATGCCCTTAATTGAATTGCGTCCGGAAGAGATTACTGCGCCTGCGCACGGCACCCGCGTTGCTATAGCAACCTCCGGGTTGTATTGCCGGTATTTCAGTTCTATTGCGCATGCGCGAACACTCCGCGATATCGCGAGAGTGTCTAGGACTAGGAATTTCCTAGTATTACTTGCGGCTGGTGCTGTACGTGGGTTGCGCATGCGCAAAAGCCCGCAATGACGTGTGGAAGAAATCACACGTCAGTGTGTACGTTTCACCTAATGTTAGTGGGGACCAGTGATTTCTGCAGGTTGCGCTTGCGCAAAAACCTGCAGTGACTCAGAGTAATAATCATACATGCACAGAGACGGCAGCGCTGTGCATGTGCAGATGATGCTGATAGTAGTGTGAGTCCAAAATTTTTTATTATATATACAATATGCGCAAGGAAAGCCTCAGTGAATCATTTAATTAGAATATAGATTCACCCTGTTACTATGTGTTTCGGATACCTGCGATCATTATGTGTAGCCTTATATAGTGTATTGGACATCCCTTCACATCATCAAATAACATATGTCATAGTAATCACAGTATGTGTTACACAACATTAACATTGGAAAGTTACTATGTATCTTATCATAAATGGTACTTTCATCACCAAACATATAACAAAAAGTCACATGACAATCTATACGGGACGTCCATGTCTCAAAGGCAGTCCCGATGTTCAGTGTGGAACCACTGTAACACCGTATCTGACAGCCACATAGTGCAAAATAGTTCCCGTGTAAACAATCATGGACATAGAAATAATAGTACAGAGGTAAGGAATACCACAGCATAAATTTGACAGCAATACTTAATAAATATATAGAACCAAATAGTGAGATATAGCAGCATAGATTAACAGATATAGCAGCATAGATTAATAAATATAGGGCAAAGTAGTAATATAAATATAGCAGCATAAATATGAGGTCTCCTTCACCTATTTATATTACATATTTATGCTGCTATATTTATATTACTACTTTGCCCTATATTTATTAATCTATGCTGCTATATCTGTTAATCTATGCTGCTATATCTCACTATTTGGTTCTATATATTTATTAAGTATTGCTGTCAAATTTATGCTGTGGTATTCCTTACCTCTGTACTATTATTTCTATGTCCATGATTGTTTACACGGGAACTATTTTGCACTATGTGGCTGTCAGATACGGTGTTACAGTGGTTCCACACTGAACATCGGGACTGCCTTTGAGACATGGACGTCCCGTATAGATTGTCATGTGACATTTTGTTATATGTTTGGTGATGAAAGTACCATTTATGATAAGATACATAGTAACTTTCCAATGTTAATGTTGTGTAACACATACTGTGATTACTATGACATATGTTATTTGATGATGTGAAGGGATGTCCAATACACTATATAAGGCTACACATAATGATCGCAGGTATCCGAAACACATAGTAACAGGGTGAATCTATATTCTAATTAAATGATTCACTGAGGCTTTCCTTGCGCATATTGTATATATAATAAAAAATTTTGGACTCACACTACTATCAGCATCATCTGCACATGCACAGCGCTGCCGTCTCTGTGCATGTATGATTATTACTCTGAGTCACTGCAGGTTTTTGCGCAAGCGCAACCTGCAGAAATCACTGGTCCCCACTAACATTAGGTGAAACGTACACACTGACGTGTGATTTCTTCCACACGTCATTGCGGGCTTTTGCGCATGCGCAACCCACGTACAGCACCAGCCGCAAGTAATACTAGGAAATTCCTAGTCCTAGACACTCTCGCGATATCGCGGAGTGTTCGCGCATGCGCAATAGAACTGAAATACCGGCAATACAACCCGGAGGTTGCTATAGCAACGCGGGTGCCGTGCGCAGGCGCAGTAATCTCTTCCGGACGCAATTCAATTAAGGGCATTGAGACTGCCTATATACACCTCCACACACTCTGGTCACTTCATCTCTAACCCCTGAGGAAGTCCCACCATAAGGATTAGAAGGGACGAAACCGGTCGGGTAACACTGCCTCTCCATCCCCCACTGGCATCATAAATCAGATAAGAGCTATATCTATTTTTGCCAATGTACGGGTCCATTCATTTTTTACTGTCCTCATGCATGTTTTCTTTTAATTAATGTACATTGCCTTTTTTTTTTAAATAAATGTTTTATTGTTTATAAGCAATATTACGCCATATTCTTTCCCCTTTGGGAGTTTTTTTGGTTTTAAGGGATCTGGACGATACCCATTGGATAATACCTGGAGGTACAGGCTCCAAGTGTGAGTGGTTTGTCTTTACCCTTTATAAAACCTTTTTCACGAGGTGATCATCACGTGGATCATTTTTTTAGTCCACTAGGTGGCGTTGTTCACCTATTATATTCCTATGCACAAGCACTTTAAAATATCATTTAACTAAGTCACCAAAATAGTGATCACTTGTAATAATACACTCCCCCATCGACTTTCCCTATGCCTGGAACGCCTTCTTGAGACGTGTCTACAGGAGAGAAAGCGAGGGAAGGAGATCGCTGCAAAGAAAGATATCACTACATGAGAAATCCTCACTTATTTGATGGTACGCATATATTGATTCACTAAGAAGGATTATTGATACACTGAAGGCGCAGAAGTCATACCACATTTCTATCTTTTACTTACTGGTCTTATGGAAATTAGGCCAACCTGATGACATCTGATGACACAGTTTGAACTCTGGAGTGTTTTTCAATAATTTTTAATATAGACATTTTTTGCGTTTTTTGCACATTTGCACTGTGCACTTTATATATTTGTAAATCACTGGTTTTACACTTAGTGAGTGGCAGCGCTGTTTGTGCACCACACACCATACACATATATATATATATATATATATATATATATGTGTGTGTGTGTGTGTGTGTGTGTGCGCGTGGGGGGGGGGGTCTGTTACATAAGGCATACTAGCAGCCCTATACTGTGGCATAAGGTAAATTAAAGAATTATTATGATTTTTAACATAAATTGGGTCACAACTATGAACATAACATTAACTAGGACACTACTGGGGTTCAGAAAAAGGACTAGGGCACTATTATTATGGGACATAATAATATGACCCATAATAATAGTCCTTTAATAATATTTCCCATAAAAATGTTGCGGTGTCCATACACTGTAAGACTTTCTAACTCATTTGAAATAGTGTTTTTATGGAATAATGTTTTTTTTTTTTTTTTACAATGGGCATAATTATATATTACCTCTAGAAATCATCCAGTGTACATACAGTAAGTGAAAGTTCTTAAAAGCTACAGCAATATAATTGGCATCACAACATTGTGACTTTGCAATCTGAGCCCCAGTGAGACATGTGATAGATGTGAGCATACTGTACCTCTAGATCATTGTTGAAGTAATGTTCCGATTCATTAAAACAACCATTTGGTAACTGCTCCTTCTGTAACCAGGTCACAGCTTGCTGAATGATGGCCTCATCTATGTGGATGAAGTCCTGAGCATTGCTGAAAGCCTTCACTACTAATGCTGTGATCCTGCAACAGGATTCAAAATATCGGTGAGTAAAGCTGAAATAAATCCATCAGTGATAAACTGTACAGGTGACAGATCATGAGTTATCATTTATTTTTAAATTAAAATATTTATATACTATAGGGGTAATTCAGACCTGATCGAATGGTGAATTCGCAGCACCCAGAGATCAGTTAAGCTGCCGCCCTGCTCCAGTGAAATCCAACCTAGCGAAATAATGTGCTCGCTTTGCCAATGGATGTGTACGGGTGGACATCTGTTCGCACCTGTGCGAATATATCCTTTTTACATAGGGCACAAGTCATCGCAGGCACCGCATAGCCTGATTGCAATGAAAAACAGGCACATCCAGGCTGAAGCTGATATCAAAAACCTAAGATGGCTTGGCACGCCTACACTCCCAGCATGATTTTATGGCACGCCCGTTGTTTTTCTTGCCACTCCCAAAAATGGTCAGTTTCCAACCCGGCACGCACACTCCCTGATAATCACCTTGCGAATGGCCAGCGAACAATACTAGTTGCAGTAGTTTATCGCAGGACGGCTTCGAGCATGTAGACGGTAATCCGCACATATGCGCAGTGCATCAATAATCGCCTGCTGTGCAAATTTGCAGCCGTGCAATCAGGTGTGAATGGAATTGTGTTCTAGAGGGCGGGGTGCTTGTAGTAGGGGCTTCCGCCCTTCTGAATCCGTATTCCTGCTGATGTTGCAGGGGAAATTGGTGCTTGGCTCCAGTGATTTTTCTTTTTCAATCTTTCGCCTATTTGTGTGATGGCTGATTTACATGGAGAATATGCTGCCATGAAGTTTTGTTTCCCTTTGGGAAAAATGCGGCGTAAACAGTTGTTACGCGACAAACAATTTACAAGGATGCTGCCATGAGTAAGTCACAGACCACTAGAATGGTTTGCTTGTTTCAAACAAGGGCCCTTATTCTGGTTGGTGCGGTCGAGCCGCATATGCGGCTCCGACCGCACCAGACGAATCCCCGCCTACAAGACGGATCGGCACGGCCGTCCGTACACGGACGGCTGCCGATCCGCATGAAAATGGTGGAGGCGTACGCCTCCACCATGGTGGGAGCTGCCCCCTGCATTCGATGGTCGTCGACCATCGAAGGCAGGTCCGCACGCCGCGGCAGCTCCCGCAAGCTGAGACCACACGGACAATCGTCCGTGTGGTAGCTTGTATGGGGGCTGAAAGCTGACATCCGGCGACGTCAGCTTTCCGCCCCCATGAGTTGCGTCATGGCCTCATTACCATGCGTACGCCCCGCGTTTGCATGGGAACGCCCATGAAACGCGGGGCGTATACATAGGGAAATGAGGGCATGAAGCCCCTCACGCCCCTATACGCCCCCTTTGCGGCGTACAAACGTTATGTGCGGCGAATTCGCCTGCACATGCGCAGATTGACCTCTGCGCATGTGCAGACGGAAAACATCGGCGGTACGGCCGCACGCGGGCCGTACCGCACGAACCAGAATAAGGGCCAAGGTGAAATGTCAATTGACAATAAATCTCGTTCTAGACGTCCTTCGACCACCCGAACTGATGAAAGTTTGATGAAAATTCATCATGCCATTCTAGAAGATCCCGTCAGACTATTGATAAACTTGTAGAGTTGACTGGGATTTTATTTGGAAGTTTTGAAAAGGTTGCCTCGCGATTAGAGTAAAAAAGTCCAGATTTGTGGCAAACAGGTTCTTCCATTCACACAGCGCTGAGTGTTAAGCATTCTTTAACCAAAAACGACATGTCTTTGTCTTACCCACCGTATTCACCCAATCTCGCCCCTAGTAACTTTTTTATTTCCTTGGATGAAGAGACCTTAAAATAAAAGTTTTGCTGATATTGAAGAGGTGAATTAAAAAAAAAAAACTGCAATATTACTATAAGGCATCAGTGGCGATGAGTTTAAAAAATGTTTTGAGCAATTGGAAAAACTTTTGGACAATGGGCCTAATTCAGACCTGTTAAGCAAGGCTGCAGTTTTTGGTGAGGTAAATGTAACATGTGCAGAGGGAGTTAGATTTGGGTGGGATGTGTTCAAACTGAAATCTAAAGTGCAGTGTAAGAATAAAGCATCCAGTATTTACCCTGCACAGAAACAAAATAACTCACTAAAATAACTGTCTAGCGGCCGGCTACGCAGAAGGAAGTCAAAAGGTGAATAATAGTTTTGATGCAAATTAAAAAAGTGTCTACTTTGTTCTCTGGGTGAAATGTTTCAAGCCAGTGACGTGCGGTGAGGTCATTGCCTGGGGAGGCACTGACCTCACCACCCCCCCCCCCCCCGGACATTGCGGTGCTACATATGCAGCGGCCGCCGGTACTTGCGCCCCCCCTCCCCTCCCACCACCCGGCGGACTCACCTGTCCTCGGCGGTGGCGGCGGCCAGTCCTCTCGGCGGTGAGATGGGTGAGTGACATCTGCTTTCTCCCTGCAGGCGCCGAACTCCCCGCTGCCCGCGCTGCTGCATCCTCTCCAGGGCCCTACATGTATGTGATTGGACAGTGGATCCAGCACTGGATCTGCTGGCCCAATCACATCTGGGGGCGTGCGTTTATACTGGTGCCCCTGTCATTGCGGCATCAGTATAAGTGCCGCTTCCCCATTCATTTTCAATGGGCTTTTACAGCCCATTGCTGCACCCTGCCCCCTGCCCACCCCTACCTGCCCCACGCTGCCCGGAGTTCTAATGTTAACAGCGGGAGGCACCTCTCCCGCTGCCTCCCACCCTCACATGCAGCAGTGTAAGAAGGTGGGAGGCAGCCGGAGAGGTAGAAATGATGAAAATAATAAAAGAAGATATATAAATATATCATCATTATGACAGGGGAGGCTCTGCCTCCCCTGCCTCCCCTGACTGCACGTGCCTGTTTCAAGCACTACATTTTGAAAATGATACATCTTGCCATCATAGGCGTGCGCACATAGCTGAAACAGGCCCATGTACCGCATCCCCTTGCACTGCTCACTTCCCTCACCATGCTTCAGGCACGGTGAACGTTCCCATGGATGGTAAAGTATGAAAAAGTTAAAAATAAGATTTAAAAAAAACCTCTCATGTCGACCTTTAGGCCATGTTGACTATATGAATATCGACCATGTGGTGTCAACCTATCAACTGTTGACCTATACACTGTAAACCTATGTTCCGGATCCGCTATGCATATACAATATTGGGATAAATTAAAGGTACTTGTTTCCTAGCATGGCGCCCACTAAGCAAATAGCTTAGTCGGCTATTCTGCGTAGGAAAATCGCATCGCGTAGCGTGTATAGTGCTGTGTGATGCGATGTCCATATTAAGTGCACAGGAGGATAATGAAATATCGCATGCGATCGCATGGCACCAAATGCGATGCGATATTTCATTGTACAAGCACCCATGCCACGAGATGTGATGGGTGCTTACAATTACATGTGATGGTATGAGATGTGATGTGTGCATAGTATGAGATGTGATGGGTGCTTACAATTGTAAGCACCTGCACCTATGCCATTGTTTAGCATCAACCCCAGTATCAACGTCACCCCGAAGCGTGTAGTTGATTTTATATGGTGTGGCGAGCGCAGTGAGCCACCGAGCCTGAAGCGTGGACGCGGAATACATGTAAAGTAATCCGCGTCCGCTCGCCACACTTCAGGCTCGGTGGCTCACTGCGCTCGCCACACTATATAAAATCAACTCCACGCCGACGTGGATAGTGGGGGTATGAAAAGGTCGGAGGACACGTTCCGCCGCCGCTCGCCACACTTCGGGGTGGCGTGGATAGTGGTGGTGTTTTAGGAACACATTCACACCTGCAAATTCATACAGCTGACTGTAATGACGACATGTGTTAACTAAGAACTATAATTTACTTAAATAATTAAAAAGCATAATGTAAATGGTAATATGAACAAAGAATCAATTTAAAACAGTTAAAGATTAATTAAGAACATGGAATCAACAAATTATTTAGTCGTCCTTAGGGAGAAGTGTCAGGGCGTGCAGGATACGATTAAATGGTTTATCCCCACCCAATGTTTTTCGCCACATAACCTCCTGCAGGTATGATTGGAGCATGTGTCTTGCGGTGCCCTGATGGCATTTATTGCGCCATTTACATGTGCCCCACATTCTTTCTATGTTCTGAGTATGAAATCCTGTTGATGGATCGATGAAATTGTAGCGGTGGTTAACCTGGGCGTGCTGATATCCTGCCAATTGGAGCTGATCACTGCTATATGCCCTCCAGCAGTCTGTGTAAATAGTAGATCCAGGCTCAACATTATCACAGATAGCCCTCATCAAGATGCTGGCATCGCGGGTGGGCACCATTGTGAGGTAACACTGTCCTTTTTCACGGCATATTCCCCCAAAAACCCACTGCTGGGGTAACATCCGGCCAACATGACTCTTTCTCCTCACAAATATGCTTTCATCCACCTCAACTATGCGATTTGGTCCACCAATACGGTGCTGTGGCTGCGCCATGAGGTCCATCGAGCATGCCTCCCGCATCCACTTATTGTATAGCACAGCGGTTTTTTTAGACATATCCAGCTGTTGCTGCCAGTAGTCTATGGATGTCAGCTTCTGCGCCCAGGAATATATGAACCTCACCAAGGTGAGAAAGGGTAAGCGGCACCCTGGAAACCAGAGTGCCGCTCTGAGGCTCACCTTTAGGCGGCAAACCTTGACATGGCACCGCCACATACCTTCCTTCACACTTAGGTGCATTATGTGTCCATTTGCGCAATTCTGCACCACCGGTAGCAGATTATGGCACTGAAAATACTCAATAGCCTCCTGAGGCAATGAGAATAAAATCAGTGAAGCAGCCATATCGTCACCTTTCACAAAATATGAAAATTCTCCAACAATAAATCACCAGCTCACAAATACACTTCCACTCCTCTCAGAAAATCACCTCAGAATGATTTCTGAGAGGATGTGACAGGGGGCGGGATTCACAGTGAGCCAGGGAGCGGGAGACAGGGAGCGGGAATGGGAGTGATACTGAAATCGCATCGCACGCATCGCATGTCACTATAATGCAATGCGATTTCAGTACGGTACCATACGTACATAAATTGGGCGCCGTGCTAGGAAACAAGTACCAAATTAAATAGGCTGCAACAGGGCTTAAAGTGGTCCTGGAGTTATGGTGGATCTCATTTTCCTCTGCCATCTAATTCCGCCCCCCATTAGGCAGAGACAGTGCCAGTGGTAGGGTTTTGGCAACCCCCCTGGAAACTATAATGCTTTTCTGTTAGAATCACTGTGCATGACCAGGGTGGAAGTTGAATGAGTTGCACCTCACCATTGCAGGTGGTGGAACTCAGTCCCCCCCACACACACACACACACTTTAACACCATGGCTACAAGTTGCAGGTTAGGCAGGACTTGTGTTTTAGTTTAAAAAATTGGCTAGATTCAAACACGTTTGTATGGGTCCGAATTTGGCCCATTCCCCAATGTTTGGTTTCTGCGCATGTGGAGGGCACCAGTCTGCAGCAGGGAGCAGAGAGGTGAGTGGCTCCTGCGGCCTCCTATACCCCCCCGCCACCCCCCACCCCGGGAAATGATGTGGAACGCCGTAGTGGGCTGCTGCCGCAATCACCAGCAACCCCCCTGTACAGCGGCTGGGGGCGGGTGAGCACCGCAGCCCCCCCGCCCCCAGAGCGCCACGCAATCACCAGCACCCTTCCCCCCTCCTGTACAGTGGCCAGGGGGGTGTGTGAGCACCGGCGCATGCCCCTCCCCCCCTTGCCTGGGGTGCTCCGGTGTCTCGCACCTGCACTGGGCATGTGCGAATATGCGCAATCCCCATTTTTTGTCAGTGAGGGGATTCAGGCAGCGGGAGGGGGGGGTATTCGTGTCACTGGTGGTGTTTACCTGATCGCTAGGCTGGGAACATACACAGCCTAGCGAACAGGTCTGAATCAGGCCCAAAGTCCTGCCGACCTGCAACTCGCAGTCCATTAAATTTAGCCTGTGGTGTTTGGTTCTATAGCTGTCTCCTTTATCCCTCCGTAAAACCCCCAAGATAAGATACTATCAGAGGCAGAACTACCATTGGTGCAGCAGGTGCATTGCAGGGGCCTACTGCTCCCAAGACCAGCAATTAATTCTTGGGTTGGTAAAAAGAAGGGGACCCAAATCATATTTTTGCACCTGGGCCCACCACTCACAAGTTCCACCCCTGGATCTTACTGTATGTTGTACAGAAGGGTACACTTTACTACCATGTTGTTGTTTTTTTTAATGTAAAGCATGTATCAATATTGCACACTATCAGACTAGATGAAATAAAAAAATGTTTTAAAACATACCAGAAGTTTGGCTCACTGCCTGGAAACCCCCCATATGAGCCATTTTCATTTTTAAAAGTCAGTTGTCTCTGGTAACCTGCAAGATAAAGAAACATCAGTAATAAATAATTCTGTGTAGGTTTCACTTCTACCTTTTTTCTGCTAGAATTGAAAAAAGAAAAAAAAGATAATTGACCGAGTGTTCTAAATGGGCCGATATACAACCATACCGGCTGCCTTGCACTGTGTTCCTATCACTGTGGTCATACGATCTATCAGTTGGTTTATACTTTAAAAATGTCAGGACTACTCGTTTAATTCTCCAGGCTTTCTTCTGGCTATAAGCAGTTATTTGGATGATCTATCCCATGTTGGATTTGATGGGACATTTGGATTAATATGTCCTTGAGAAGTCATTTGGATCAGGCTCGCCTTCACCTTATTGTGATGGGAGGTACATACTACTGTATATTAGTATGTACATCGAGCATAATCTTGGAGCATTATTATTCTATAGCAGGGGTGGCCAAACCGGTCCTCGAGATCTACCAACGGTCCACGTTTTCCAGATCACCTAGCTGGTGCACAGCTGTAGTCAATACTAACGGTCACATTTTCAAACCTGCTGCATTCATTCCTACTATAGATCCACAGGTTGCCTGGAAAACATGCTTCCGTTGGTAGATCTTGAGGACAGGTTTGGCCAACCCTGTTCTATAGCTACTGACACTCCTGTTACTACTACTGTACTTACTTACTTTTTTCTTTAGAAGGAAATTCCCCATCTTTCTTATTTGATAACAT
Source organism: Crinia signifera (assembly GCF_055691185.1). Taxonomy (NCBI): domain Eukaryota; kingdom Metazoa; phylum Chordata; class Amphibia; order Anura; family Myobatrachidae; genus Crinia; species Crinia signifera. The sequence continues at coordinate 256,052,106 of NC_139222.1, forward strand.
TGGATCACTGCTTATCCAAGGAAAAGAGGCTAAATAAGTGCATGTGTATTATGGTAAACTAGCCACGGACCTCAGTGCAGCTGCATCTCTGAGGGGTAAATTTATTAAGATGGGAGTGCTATTGAAGATGGGATATTATACACAGCAGCCAATCAGATTCCACTTCTTATTTATTTAGCACCTTCAGGAAGATAATAGATAACATCTGATTGGTTGCTGCGAGCAACATCCCATCTGCAATAGAACTTCCGCCTTCGTAAGTGCGGGAATGTGTCAACGTAATTGCCCCTGAGTGTGGGAATGTGTTAATGTAATTGCCCCTGAGTATGGGAATGTGTCAACGTAATTGCTAGGTACACATAGAACCAATATGCCGGCCAATAGGCACAGTGATACACGTCAGAAGGATTTAAGGAAAGACTGTACAACCCTTGTTCCATCCTTCATTACACTGCACAGCATTGTATACGTCATCGTCGTGAAGCACGACCAACCGGAAAATATGGCTAACAACCCAGTGCCCAGATTGTCATTATACATGAACAATCTGGCTGTCCCCCAGGTAGAGTCTGGCTAAATCCCATACATCCATCACTGAAATCCTAACAATCACTACTGAATGTGGAGCATCTATCTAAAGATTATCTTCATGCGATACGGACATACAATTCTAAATTTCGTGCTACATCAATCAGTGATAATGAGATATTTGAATTAAACTTAATGCCTATATCTAAAATCGATGGTGAAAATGGTGAAAAAAATGTATATTACAACACATGTTACTTTAACAGGTGTGGGCCCCATAGTAGCTGCACTCCCTGCTCGTATGGTAGTTACACCCTTGACCCCATATGGAATATGAACATAGTAGTAAAAGGTTCCCTAAATCCTTTGTACCCAAATTTTGTTAGATGCAACTGAGAAAAACATGAGGAAACTTTTTTTAAACGTGTTAGTTTTTTCAATATATTCAAGTTGTGGCCATAGGCGTGCGCAGCCCATTTTCTTAGGGGGTGCACCATTGGAGCGGCTTGTCTATCACCACGTACTAGGTGTGTCATCACAGCCTACTGGGCGTGTCCATCAACACATCAATGCAAACTTAATAGAATGTGACTTATGTATGTATATTTATGTATATGCAAATCATCAGAAGATGTCACCATGCTTCAAAATGATCTTGCAATTCTAGATGAGTGGGCAAAAAAATGGAAGATGAGGTTCAATGTAGATAAATGTAAGGTTATGCACCTTGGGAGACACAACCAGTGTGCAAGTTACAACCTTAGCGGAGAGGAACTGGGTAATTCCATATTTGAAAAGGATCTAGGAGTCCAAATAGACAGCAAACTGGGATGTAGTGCCCATTGTAATGTAGCTTCAAAAAAGGCCAACAAAATTCTGGCATGTATTAAGAGGGGAATGGAAACTAGGGACTCAAGGGTAATTATGCCACTGTATAAAGCATTGGTGAGACCTCACCTCGAGTACGGAGTGCAGTTCTGGGCCCCACACTATAAAAAGGACATCATAGAATTAGAAAAAGTCCAAAGGCGAGCAACAAAGCTCATTAGGGGAATGGAGAATTAAGCAATTTGGGACTATTTACATTGGAAAAGAGACGTTTAAGGGGGGACATGCTCAACATGTACAAGTATATCAAGGGCCAATATAAGGAACTGTCACACACCCTCTTTTCTACTAGAAAGGAATCTAGGACGCGAGGGCATGATTATAGATTAGAAGAAAAAAAAGATTTCATTCAGCTAGTAGAAAGAATTTCTTTACGGTCAGAACAGTCAAACTCTGGAACTCTCTTCCCAGAGAGGTGGTAATGGCTGGCTCATTAAATGCGTTCAAGGCAAAGTTGGACAAACATTTACTGGAGAAAAACATCCATGGGTACAAATAAGAAATATAATCTGTCTGTAAAATATCAGAACCTACCAAATCAGCAATGGATATCTATACCAGGTTGAACTAGATGGACGCAAGTCTTTTTTCAGCCTTACCTACTATGTAACTATGTAACTGTATATAATACCACACACCATAATGCCCATCACGCATGATGGCCATTACATATTATACCAGGGCTTTAGACATTTTTGTAAAATATGGGCAATAGGTACAGAAATGCCAAAAATTGACACCGTAATGCCTCGCACTGTGATGACCATTCCCCATTGCACCACACACTGTGATGCCCATTACACCTCACACTGTGATGTCCATTAAACATTATGCCACATACTGTGATGCCCATTACACACTATGCCACACACATAATGCCTCCAATAATGACCCTTACACATAATTCCCTTACAGATTTTCCATATTAGTGCAGGAGGAGAGAGAAGAGTGAAGGAGAAATGTCACGGCCCTGTGCGGTGTGTGCTCAGCACCTATGCTGCTGATGGCTCATACAAGCGCTGGTGGATATTTGAAATATGGCGCTGGCTCAATGAAAGCTTGCAGTCTGGCAGCCTATCACTAACTCTGGCTGGCGATCCGCCAGCTCTGACAGGCTGGTAGACAGGTGCCATATATCAAATGTTCACCAGTACCAGTGTGAACAGCTCAGCAGGCACTGTTGATTTATCAGGCCCTAGTACCTCCCTATAGTTTTATTAGCATATATCATATGTTCTAATATTCTGCACCCCCCTCCCCTTAAATTAGTTTACCTTTGGTATGGCCTGGACTTGCTAAATCACATGCTAAATCATGGACTTGCTGCAGTGCTCCCGGCGTCATTCAGGAGTCTCCACAGCACAGAACTGCTCACAGATCAATCGGGTCTGAGGAGCAGTGTCTTTTGGCCCGCCCTCCATTCAGCAACAGGCAGCCTCGCGATTGGCTACCTGTTGCTATGCTGACTGAAAGGAGGAGCAAGCCGTCCGCACGTATTTCATTGTTGTTTTCGGCATACCGTGTGCCCGCGCACCCACGCTGGCGCCGCACCCTCACTGCGGCCACACAGCACTGGTCACGGTCAGACAGCAGCCAGCCCGTCCAAGCAGCATCCTCACTGCTGCTGCAATCGTGCGAGGTGTGGGGGTGCAATGTGCTGTGGCACCATAGGCATGCGCACGGAGGTGCCTGTCATTAGGAGGTGCCTGTGCACCTCTGGCACCCCCCGTGCGCACGCCTATGGTTGTGGCTAAAGTACAAAGACAATTTTTTGGGAGGATTTAGTTAGAGTCACAGGGCCTAATTCAGACTGGATCACAAAGCACATTGTTTCTCTAATAGACAAAACCATGCTGTGCTGCACGTGGGGCAGATGTAATATGGGCAGAGAGAGTAAGATTTAGGTGGGGTGTGTTTAAACTGAAATCTAAATTGCAGTGTAAAAATAAAGCTGTCAGAATTTACCCTGCACAGAAACAAAATAACTCACCCAAATCTAACTCTCTCTGCACATGTTACATCTGCCCCACCTGTAGTGCACATGGTTTTGTCCATAAGAGAAAAGATCCAGTCTGAATTATGCTCCTAATATGACAAATGACTAATGCTCATCCTATGATTATACTGAATTTCCAGCATTCACCATTTCTAAAAACAGTGACGACCAAAGTTATCCACCACTCGGTTCTCTATGTATAGGATGAAGACTTTCACTCTATGAACAATTATACATTGGAGAGGTTTCCAGGTGAGATGAAAGTTTAAAATTTTATAAACACTGTCATGAATGTAGAATGGGCAGTGCACAATCCTTCTGCCCTGCTAAATAATTAGCATCATGATTACCAGCACATCTTTGATACACCTACATTTTTATTAATGGTACATGACATAAAGGCAAATCTCTCAAAAGGTAAAAAAAATATATATTCATTCTTCAAATTCCTTTAATTCCCAGTATATTTTACTTCCAGTATAAGAGACTTTTTCCAGTAAATTTGAGCTTTACTTTGACAATTAAAAAGTCATAAGTTCAGACTCTACTGTAGGTAAAATAGGGGGTGTACATGAGAACTGGATGGTAATTGAATGTCAGCTTTATCCAGCTGTAGGTATGTATGCAGTGGCGTAACTATAGCTCCGCAGCCCCCGCGGAGGCGCAGAGAAAGTTTGGGCGCCGGGGGTCTGCGGGGCTATAGTTACCCGCTGCTGTCTGCCGGTACCTGCCTGCCGTGCCGTCACAGTCCCGTCTCTCCCAGCGCTGGCTCCTGCTTCTATAATGAAAATGGACACTTAGAAAATGGCTGCCCCCATACTGCAGACAGTTTTCTGTCTGCAGTATGGGGGCAGCCATTTTCTAAGAGTCACTTTTCATTATAGCAGCAGGAGCCAGCGCTGGGAGAGACGGGACCATGACCGCAGATGCGGCCGGGCAGGTATGGGCAATGGGGGGGGGCGCGCCAAGGGGAGGGGGAGTAGGAGGGGGGGCGGAAACATTTTTTGCGGCGGGGGGGCGCAAAATAGGTAGTTACGCCACTGTATGTATGTATGTATGTATGTATGTATGTATGTATGTATGTATGTTCTCGAGTCACTACGTGCAGAGATCTTTATATTTGTACTCAAAGCAGCAGAGCACAGATGATCAAAGTCGGTCTTTAGGACCCCACACAGGTTCATGTTTATCAGGTCACCTGTGAATTAATAAAATGTGAAATTGATGATATACAGAGCTTCTGCCAGTGTCCTGAAAACATAACCTATGTGGGCTTCTGAGGACCGAGTTTGAGAACCACTGCAATAGAGACAATACACCAAATATTTTATACAGGGACGCTCCATAGTAATATTACAAGCTGCATTAATTATGAAATACATGTGAGTGAAGCAGGGGATAAAATCTGGTTATAATTGTTTACTTATACAGCCCCACCAAGTGTGTATATCACCATACATTATAAAATGACTGTGAAACACAAACATTCTATGTAAATTGGTGCAAACACAATACAAGAGAAAAAACTAAAGTGTGAAATATTTAAACAACTAGGCGGGTGACAGTTAAGAACAGTAACGCTCAATGCCCTATTGCTATGGGAAGGGCAGGCAGAAAGTGGCAGAATCACTGACTGCAAATGGGTAGTCCCAGGAGTTAGGTATAGCGCAGAAAGAGAACAAGAGTTTAGAGGGCCCTGTATAGACTATCGGGGAGATGTATCAAGCCTTAGAGAGAAATAAATTGGAAATTACCAAAAGCAACCAACCTACTTCTATCACAGTTTTTTTTTAAATCAAAGTAAGAAGCTGATCGTTTGTTTTGGGAAAAAAATATCCACTTTATCTCTCTCCAAGGCTTGAAGCAACACCTTTTTGATAAAACTTAACATATAGTAGAACTTAGCTCAGTATAAATATAAAATAAAATAAAAAAAATATGTATCAATGCACTGTAGGAGCAAAGCAATCAAAATAGTAAAGCAATAGGTTTCTTAGTAAAGTTTCAAGATTTATACCCAAACAGGTATATTCAGGCTGTAAGAGAGTTCTATGACTTTTTTTTTTTTCTTTTCTTGGTTCTCCAATCCCATTTAACAATAAAACTCCTCTGTATTTTTTATATGTGTGTTGACCCTTGTATTGTATTTGGCAAAACCACCCTAAAGTGATTTGGTTCATAATTTGGATTTAAAAAATTTATAAATTACATTAAATCCAAACCCTGGGACTGGGACTTGTTTTGGATCCTTTCAGGGAGTTTGAACCGAGACACAGCTCATAAAACGTACCTTCAATCATGGCTTCCATTCCCTTTCCCTTGAGTTCCGGTGTTAGTTCTTTGGTACTCTCTAGATATTGCATTGTGTAAACATATCTGGTAAACTTTGCAATATTTTGCTCCCCACATCCCTCAGCCATATTTACAATGTTGTCCAAGTTAATGACAATATTGGCCATGATATCACCTGCAAAGAATTTTATAATAGTTATAATACAATAGTTTAAAATACAAATGTACTTGCAGATCAAAATAATACTCTCCAAACCATTGAGGCTTTTCCTCACCCAAAACAATCATGTGGGCACGGGCAGAGCCTGGTACTAATCTCTCTGGTACTTGGAGGGAAACGTGGATCTTCTCACTGGTATCTGCCAATCAAGAAAACAAAAACGAAAAATTCATTTGGGAGAGTCGTTAACTATCAAAATACCAATTGAAAGAAATTTTCCACAAAAGGTTCAGTGGAGGGGATATTCATTTAAAAGAGATTACAATCAATAATATTTTAACACCCATTGACAGATCCCTGCGTTTAAAAGCAATATGTACACATAGTTATTCTCTGTATTTAGTTAAAAGAACTACACTTTACATACTGTACTCAGTGTAAATATAACTTTGCATTTCCTAAATGTATCTATAGGAGCCACAATGTTGCATCTATTCCATTGAGAAATACTTTTCTGTATAATGTTAATAATATTATATATTTTGTGGCAGGGACAGCATACTTCCACATAAAGGTAATGTGGAGGATCCGGTCCAGGATTTACAGCAGCAGCAGCAAGAAAACTGATGTGATCAGGGAGGGCTGATTAGCAGCATCTGTGCTCTCATGATATAAGTGTTTCCAGGGCAGAGAGACAGGGTTCCTGATGGTGGAAGAGCAGCCCAGGTGATAGGCCGAGGGTGTGGACTACAGTAGGTACCACTGGAACAATGTGAGGAGTTTGAACTGTGCTGTGACACCTGTATGCTGCTGTCCTGTAACCCTGTGAACATACTGGAATGCTGTTTCCTGCTACAAAAAAATCTGTATCTGTGTCCAATGGATGTGATTCCTTGTCACACTATATAGTAAAATGTCTCTTTTTAACTTTAATAAACAAATAATTCCTTATACACTGTAGAAAAAAACAAAAATGGATGCTGAATCCAAGATTTCATAGCAATAAGTAACACTGCTCTGGTATCATTTCCCCATGATAATAGTGAGATAATTGTGATTTGCAGGAAAAAGATTATTTTTTTGCTGATGAAATTCTTAAGGTGCCCATACACGTTACAATTATTGTATACAATATCGCATCTCATCCGATCTCGGTTTTGCGATGTGATCAGATGAGATGAGATCTAGTATAAAAAGTATGTGCTGCACATACTTTTTGTACTAGATCTTATCTCATCTGATCTCATCGCAAAACCGAGATGCGATGAGATACGATATTGTATACAATATTGTATACAATAATTGTAACGTGTATGGGCACTTTTACACTTTTCGACATGATAATGATCAGAGTCTAAAGCGGTCAGGGTTATCTGATCTACAGCTTAGTTTCAACTAACATACGCAGTGGTGGCTCCAGAGGGTGGACGGCAGCACAGTTGAAAATGTGAATAGGTGAGCCACATCCACTGCCAGTTTGAAATGGCAGTTGTTGGCAATTAGTATGGCTCCACTATTTAAATTTAGAAGTGTTCTGCAGCCCCTCCTCCAGAACTGCCACTGAATATATGGTAGAATGTATTGTACTATGCTTTCATTATTATGTCCATCTGAATTCAGTGACCTGTATCATTCACTCACCTGATGGATAGAGAAGGAAGGTCTCTGTCTTATCCTCTGCATGGCCTCTAGCCTAAAATAAGCAGAATAAGATACAATGTCATTGATGGCATAATAGAAGTTGCTGGAGGAGGATACAATATGTCTAATCATTTTGTCCATGAAGCAAAGTTTGTCTTTATTGAACATTTTAGTTGTGCTGAAAAACTCAAGCTGTATATTTAGCTGTGTCCACATGAATGACATTACACAGTTATTACTTCAACCATTTTGTATGAGCGCACTTGATAAAATTCTTACAGGCTGCATAGCTGGACCACTTCTCCTAGGGATGCCAATCCTGGGGCATTGTTTCAATCCTGGGAATCGGGAGCAGGACAGACATCAGCGGGGGCAGGGCAGACATCCTGAAGGGCAGACATCTTGAAACAGAAGCGAGCGGGTGGGTGGCGTCGGTGGTGGAAGCTGCAGCAGCAGAGCCGACCGAAACTGCAGACAGGTCTGAAAGGTGAGGGGTCACTCTGGAGCAGATATGGCCGGTGCGGCCAGCGTGCTCCAGACTTCAGACCAGGGATTGGGAACTCCTGGGCAGCCTCTGAGTGTTCGCTCAGACACTGCCCGGCATTAGATATGCGCATGCGCAGCTAATCCCAGAATCCCGGGATTGGAAACTCCAATCCCAGGATTCAAATCCCGGCACTTTTTAGGCTAAATCCCGGGATCCCGCTGATCCCGATCCCGGGATTGACCACCCTAATATGTCCACTATTTAACTCCCCAATTTCTGATACATCTCCCCCACAAAGAAGGCACACCGCAACAGATTGAGGGAACTCACACTGATGCATTTGTTCCATGCTTTCAATGTGAGCCATCATACATGCCTGGCTTCCTACCATGACAGATGGAAGTACTGTACCTGAACATTACAATATATAGGGCCTTATTCTAGTTCACTCTTTCTGACAAAATCCTTCTTAGATGGACAAAACCATGTGCACTGCAGGGGGGCAGATGTAAAATGTGCAGAGAGAATTAGATTTGGGTGAATTATTTTGTTTCTGTGCAGGGTAAATACTGGCTGCTTTATTTTTAGACTGCAATATAGATCTCACTTTGAAGTTAAACCCCACCCAAATCTAATTCTCTCTACACATGTTACATCTGCCCCACCTGCAGTGCACATGGTTTTGTCCATCGAAGAAGGATTTTGTCAGAAAGAGTGAACTAGAATAACGCCCATAGTGTGATATAAATTGCATATATACTTATCCTAAATGCTCAGGACCAGATGAATTTTGAATAACGGATTATTCCGTATTTAAGAATATTTTTATATTTCAATGATGTATCTTGAGGTATCTTGCATTTATGTTGTATAACAACATCAAATACATGAAATACAAACAAATATATTTTATTTGTGCATAAAACAAGTTTTCAAAACATGGTTGTGTACTACAGTATCTCAGACTGAATGCCAAGCAATTATTTTCTTATACATATTTTGTTCCATTTACATATCATCCTCAGTAGTGCAGTTACAGATGTCCCCAGTAGTGCCAGTTACATATCATATCCTCAGTAGTGCTTTTACAGATGTCCCCAGTAGTGCCAGTTATATATCATATACTGTACTCAGTAGTGCTGTTACCGTTGTCCCCAGTAGTGCCAGTTACATATCATATCCTCAGTAGTGCTGTTACAGATGTCCTCAGTAGTGCCAGTTACATATCATATCCTCAGTAGTGCTTTTACAGATGTCCCCAGTAGTGCCAGTTATATATCATATACTGTACTCAGTAGTGCTGTTACAGTTGTCCCCAGTAGTGCCAGTTACATATCATATCCTCAGTAGTGCTGTTACAGATGTCCTCAGTAGTGCCAGTTACATATCATATCCTCAGTAGTGCTTTTACAGATGTCCCCAGTAGTGCCAGTTATATATCATATACTGTACTCAGTAGTGCTGTTAACATTTTTTTTTTCACTTTTTGGAATGTATGGTTTTCAGAATAATTTGGATAACAGATATTTGGATAAGGGATAATCAACCTGTATATCCTGTATATTTAGGGGGCAAGAGTGTGGGTTTGCCAAGCTGGGAAACATGTATAGTGTTTGAAACGTGGCACATATTTTCCATCTCTTATGGGTGAAAATGATGGACATGATTTGGGAACTTGTGGTACCCTATACCTTGGTAATACAGTATATTTTAACTCTTACCTTGACCACAACGGTTTTCTCAATAGAGTCTTCTCTATGATCCTTTCCTATCAAAAGTGGATCTTCAGTGCATTCTCCTTCCAACTGCAGAGACCCGCTGCTCACATGGATCTTTACGTTCTCTGAATAGTGACGATATGATAAAGATGAGAAAATAGACCGGCTATCAGATTTAAACAGCCTTTTCTGCTGCCTTATTATTATTATTATTATTATTATTATTATTATTTCTACAAACTGTATATTATTATTTAATATTATAAAAGTTGGACTCATGCTTTGTTTCACACTGATCTCCTAGTGATTAACAACTGAAGTTCAGGTCTCTGAGCAAAGCAGAACTTAGCATTAACCCACTGAGGGAGGAGGTATCCACCACAGAATGTATTCTCCTTTCCAGTATTTCAATATCTTGTTTTTAAGATATTGGCAATCATGTCCAGGTGAACATAAGTGAGACCAGTAATTATTTTATCATTTCCCACAGGAAAATCTAGTTGGCTGTAATCTGGAACCTCTTTTCCAGCCGGCATCACCAACGTAACAGTTAAGATGCTCAATAAAGTAAAAACAACCCAACTCTGTATTTTGTGGCTCAATTACAAAGTTTGGCGCTACGTACAATGAGCAAGATTAGAGCATGCTAGAACTAGCGGATAATTTATCAAGCAATGAAAATATTTATTAAGTTGACCATATCAACCAATCATCTCCAAGGTAGTACATTCTATAGAATGAAAAGTAAAACCTGGTTGGTTGCTATGGGCAACTTCACCACTGGTCGTTTTCTATCTTTTCATTGCTTAATACAGTACATCAACCCAGCAGTCAGTGTAAAGATTTATATTCTTGTAAACTGAACTTGTTTGGAGGTATGTACATATAGCATGAAGGATGATGGTGGCAGGGTTCTGTTACTATGACCTGAAATATTAATATCCTTAAACCCCAGAATTTCAAATTTAGCACCTATCTATATAGTACTTATGTGCAGGGCTGTGGCTTCCCAGGTAAAGTATGATGAGTCTCCTTCACAGATACATCTGGCCTGCTCCTTCTGTTGGACGGTTAGGAAATCCTCGGAATCAGACAGTGATGCCACCACCTGTAATAATGCCATAGAAACAAAAGACATGAATGAATATTCTATGTAAGAAGACAATCATGTGATTTTTGAAAATGAAAAAGAAAATTGCTTGTACTTAAAAACTGTACCGTATTTAAAGTTGATACAAGCTTAATGTAAGATACTTGAAACGTTTTGTGTAGACATTATACCCCTCTCATTATACCCCAGTGCATATATATGGAATCTTTTGCCATTTTTCTTTTTTTTTATTATGCAGTTTTGCATCACAGATTGTGTAATTTTGAATTTGTGTTATTTGTGTTCATGCTGTTTGGGAACCCCATTTCCTTTGGGATTATATTACATTAATGTGAGAGGATAGTACTGTTAAAAGTATTCACAAAGATGTACCCACTAAACAAACTGTTATGTGTGTTGAGCTATCCACAATACTGCGAGGAGGGTTTGCTCATCTATCCTTGGAATATCCCTGTATGTTAAAGAAACCTTTATGTGTCTGACCTTCTTCGCACTGATAGTGAGTAGGGTAGGCCCATCTACCATTTGAGGTCCACATATACCAAAGAGAGTACTGGCAAGCCTTTGGAGTTGTCCAAGCCCCCGGCAATGCTCTTGCTCAGGTCAGTGCAGTAGCCTCAAGATAGCTGCAGGCTACCCTTTCTCTCTCCTGCAGTCCTCTGCTTCCCTCTGGGAAGCACTTGCCCTGGATCTATGTCTTCCGATGCAGATTTCCTAGCCTCAGTTTTGCTGAATGATCTGATGCAGCACCTTAGGATGCATCAGTAGATCATAGAAGCACATAGGAGGTGTCTATTGACACAAGACATCTGCTGCAGCATTGGTAAGTCCATCTTCAAATCAGCCCTAAATTACACCTATTGAGTGACGATGGAAGAAGAGTTTTGACTGATTCCTGTAATATATGAGGTGCTGCTGATGAGAAGTGTCTACACTGTCCACAGTATGCAAAAGAACAAAGGGAAAGTCCTTTTTTTTGTGGGGGCACTCTTGTTGGTCTTATTTTAAATATAACTCTTAATTCAAGATCATTTAAAAGATGAAGGACAATGGTCTCTTACACATATAATACACAAAACACACAACACAAATAGAAGTACAAAGACACATACCAATGTTGCAGCGATACAAACAGGATTCTATTAAGCTAGTGTCTGGCTTCAAAGATAACGAGCAATTATAGCTCTATATTGGACATACCGAGGAAGCCATTTGGGTGAAAAGGACATTTGGAGCGGGATGTATTAACATACATTGCCGCCCTTCGCATGGCAGCCGCCGCGATGCTGCCGCATATGTACTAACATATGCGGCCAGCATCGGGATGCGGTGACGGAGACCCCCGCGATACCTGTGGTGTGGGCTGCGGGGGTCTCCGTCACCTCCTGGCGGCTGCCAGCGTCCCCCTGTGTCTCCTCCTCCCCCTGAAGCCGGATGTCCTGCCGGCTGTGACACCAGAGGAAGGAGGAGATCAAAAGAGGACGGGAGGGGGTGGGCGCGCGGACGTCGGACGGTGGGCGGCGAAAGAAGCCCATAGGCTTCTATAGGGTATCGCCACCCAGAGGGTGGCGATACCCTCCCTTGCAAAAACGGGGCGGACGGGTATTGATACATAGGAAAATGCGGTAAAACGAGTGTTTTACCGCATTTTCCCGTTAGTACATCCCGCCCCTAGAGTGGGCACCTGCTGTGCATTGTGGAGCCCTTCACCCACTTAATGACCATAGTTTTCATAGTTCCCTACCAACAGACCACCCAGCAAAACCTTTGCCTCCTTCCCTTTCCGTTTTCCACCTTCCTATACTGTAGTTGTCCTTATCAGTGAGCTTAGGCTCTGTCATAACGCACTCTGCCTATCTACTCCCCCACAGGCAAGCAGCAGCAGATATTCATTCTGTGAAGGCCTCTCACCAATCCTACCCTCTTTCCCCAGTACCTCCTGCCCCTCTTGTTGTTCAGCCATTATTGGCTGAGATATACAAGGAATGTTTATATAACTTGCTTAGCTGGAGCCATACAGCCTATCACTATTTGTACAACACTTACTTGTTCTTGTGTTTATATTTGATCAGTTATTATGGGCTACACCATATGGGGAAGGTTTACTTGCATTATGAAGCTGAAATTTTGCAGCTTGTCATATACATTACTTACCTGTTCATGTGACTATAATCTCAACCAGGCAATTGGTTAATACCTGTTTTATATTCATGAGATACTGCTATGTAACTATCAAGGTCTTGTTACATAGGATTTATATCTTGATTACCGTGGTCATAAAAACTAATAAGTTCTAACAGTGAAACATTAGCTGATAACTCACCAATATTTGTCACGTTGCAGCATTGGTACGTGTATTTGTTCTTATACATGTGTTGTGTGTTTTGTGTTATATATGTGTGTGTGTGTGTGTGTGTGTGTGTGTGTGTGTGTGTGTAAGGGACCATGATCCCTCATCTTTTAAATTATCTTAAAAATAAAAGTTATATTTTGCCCCCACAAAAAACAGACAGTACTTTCCCTCTGTTCTTTTGCATTTAATATTACTCTCAGGGGAGAACCACCAAGGCATTAATTCTACGAGACACTCTCCTTTTATTAACTAATTATTCTGGATTTACATTGATTATCCTAATCGCAACAAACAATTAGCGTTTGCACTGATACTTACTTTTGCTTATTCCCTTGTATATGACTGTGCATTGTATACAGTATAGACGGTACTCTAAAGTATATAGATTTTGCAAGTACTGAAACTGAATATACTATTCCTCTGTCATTACAGCTACTACTTCTATATCATTATACAATAATTCATCATCCTAATTCATCAGTGCAATGTCTTATATACACTATTTCATGTGTTATTATGCCTGCTATACAAATACCTTCAGTCTATATTAAACCAATCTTATCACATATGATACAATTGATGTCAAATCAGATGCCTTGTGATGCAGAAGTACTGTCCACATCATGCAGCTTCATCTGTTTCATTTCACATTAATGTATAGATGGGACAGGCTTAACGATGGAACAATCTTTAGAACTGCAGATTCTGTGGGTATTTTGTTGGGTGTATATTATTTTTCATATATTGTGTCTTCCCAAAATGTAATCATATATGCACTAGAGATGTGTGCAGACCACGATATTTTGGTCCTAAATCATCCGCATTTTGGTTTTGGCAAAACCACCATCAAGTGTTTTGGTTTTGCATCTGAATTTCTTAAAAATTGAAAAACTTATAAAAACAACTAAAATCTTGTAAGTTGGATGCTAATGTAGAATGTAGTATTGTAGCATGAACTACAGCCCACACCATCTCCATACACTCTCCTGTGCTAAATAGCACCTGGGAGAGAGAAGGACTCTACACACAGGACCTTATTCTGATTGACTCGCAAAGGCTGTGAAATTTGCAGCCTTGCGCGTCCAACAGACGCCGCCCTCCGCCCGCAGTGCCGGCCGCCCCCCTCACGCACAGTACCCCCCGCATGGCTGGGAATGGATAATTTACATAATCATCCATTCACAGGCAGGGAGAAGTCATTCGATGATCGCTGACCATCGAAGGATTTCTCCCAGAAAGACCTATATATTCACTCTAAACTGCGGGTGCCCTTTGCGAGGACTATCCGGTGATGTAAGCTGCTCGCCTCCCACATTTCTGTCATGGCCTCATTAGCCTGAGAACGCCCAGCATTCTCATATGCTAATGGCGCTGCCCGGCATCCCCCTCCCTTTTCCGCTCCCCGCTTGGTGTATAGAAAGTTTGTGGTGGGTGAACGCACCCTGTGTCTGCACATGCGCAGAAACGCACCTGTGCATGCGCAGATGCAAAACATCGGTACTCCGTGCGAATGCACGGAGGACCGAAGGAATCTGAATGAGGTCCACAATCCAAAACATATAAAAATGATCTAAGTTGAAACTTGGTTCAACGCCAATCCCCAAAGTTGTGTTTGGTTTTCAGCAAAACCAGATCACTCTAATCTCCACTTTTGGCTATCCCACCCAGTGTAATCTATGTAATGCAACCAGTGTCTGTTTTGACTTTAAGTTTTTTGAGTAGGATGATCAACATGCAGAGCTGATGAGTCTTTGGGTATTTTCTTGTATCTTGTACTTTGCATTTCATAATTCATATTCACTCACTGTAATCACTGAAGTACACCCAAGATCGGTCTTTGAAAGAGGCATAGAGGGCTGTGTGGCACAATATGTGTCTACTGTACTTTCATTTTTGACATCTGCAGTTGAAAAACTTGGCTGAACATTATCCTGTTGTTTATGACTGTACTTACCAGCACACAGCTCTTCACATAGTTAAAGACCAGGGCTTTGATGGTAAATGTCTCTCCTTGTACCACAGAGTAGGGTAAGATCAGGTCAATGAAGTATGGTTGGAAGGTGGTGAGCCCAACATCCCTTATCTCACTAATTCCAGAATTCCCCAGGCAGATGGCATCAGTTACCCACTTAGTGATAGTATCTGGGGTAGTCAGGTTCAGCTCTGTGTGTCCCTCTGGGCTGTTAGACAAGATTTAGTCTTGTGTTTAACAGTAATAGTGTTAAATTACCAAACAATCCTACAGTATATAATAAAAGAACCGGTGGCCACTAGATCGCGCCCAACTGAGAAATTCAAGTTTTGCTCTGTTAGGGCATGAACAGCCACTGACATTACTATTGTGTTCTATCATTTTGATGGGCTGGTAACTATCAAATGATTAATACTGAACTTATTGCAGTATTAAAGTTTACAACTACAATTATCATTAATACTACTACTTCATCAATGTTAACTGACACATATAGGCATGGATGTATTATACCCACATGTTACATTTGGGTATAATGCTTCATGCTTCACTGGGCAAAGAGGAAGCAGCACCACCAAGATGTACTAATATCTTGGATGCCAAAGTGGGGAATTGAAAACTCCCCCCTCAGTGATCACTGCTAGTCCTTCCACAGCACATCAGCCAGTGGCGTAACAATAGCCCCGCAGCCCCCACGGCGACAGGGAGGCGCTTAGAAAGTGTGGGCACTGGGGGGGTCTGCGGGGCTATTGGTACCCGCTGTCACCTGCCGCATCTGTGTGCCGGGACGGGACCTGCCGCATCTGTCTGTGGCCCCGTCCCGGCTCTCCCGGCTCTTGCAGCTAATGAAAAGTGACACACAAAAAATGGCTGCCCCCATATAGCAGACAGTTTTTAAAGATGGTAGACAACAGTCTGCTGTATGGGGGCAGCCATTTTTTGTGTGTCACTTTTCATTAGCAGCAGGAGCCAGGAGAGCCAGGACGGGACCGGACGAGGGAGGGGTAAGGTTAACTCTACCTGGGGAAAGGGGGAGAATAGGGGGGGGAGCGGGGGAGAAAATTTATAGTTACGCCACTGACATCAGCCTAGTGTGGAAGCATCATGACGTTCCACCAGCCGGCTTACTGGGCATGCAAAAAAGTATGTAAGATCTCACTTGCAGCCCAGAGTCAGCAGCTGCTGCAGCAAAGGACAGCGCTGTCCATGATGCAGTGTATGGGCAATGACACCTGCGGCTGTCAATAGCTGCAGGTGTCTGAACATTCAGTGCTTCTTACCATTTATACGTTTGTCCCTGACTCCCCCATATATTGGTGCCCTATCTTGAAGATAGCAGCACCGATAATAACAGAAGAGCTATAATGGTTGCAGTGTGGATGTCTACAGCATGCCCAGGACACGTCAGACGGGACTGCAGCCGAGATACTGGCTGCAGCCGGGATGGATTGGGGACTAAAAGTGGCCCTGAAAAATTTCCGGAAGTGGGCGGCACCAAATCAACAATGGGCGGAGCCAACATATCAGTAGTCGGGATTACTACATCACAACTAGAGACATCAGTGACAGGCAAGGCTAAAGCATCGACCAGCGGGCGACAAACGCCAACAGGGGGTGGCGTTGTGCAGCATGGCCCTCCTGCGACAAATAGACTGTGTGCCGCAAAGTCTATTTGTACTTGCGATACGGACAGCACAGCCCATATTTTCCAGAACACCCAGATGCTGCACAGGTGTAGTCATTAGCGACTGTCACATTTTCAAACATGTGCTGTACTTATTCCCAACCAACACATTCTACAGATCCACTGGTGGCCTGGAAAACATGAACTGTTGGTAGATCTTGAGGACCGGTTTGGCCACCATGTTCTACAGCAACAAATACAATATAAAGGCCATACATTGTATGATAGCTAGGACAGAGCAATACATACCCCACAGAAACTAGATCAAATAACCAGGTGTCTGGGAAGTATCCCCTTGTGCGAGGCTTCTTCAGCTCTTCACCTTTTTCTTGGAAAAGAAAATAAATATTAAAGATAGGTAAAAGGAAGAAGGAGACAAGTGACAAGGAATGAAATAAACAAATTAATAAAGTACTGTAACATTAACTGATTGCCTTCTGTGTGCCTTCTGTGCGGTATGCCGGGCCCTGGTAAAATTTTGGGGGGTGGCCTAATCACAGGAGGTGTGGCAACCTCCCACAATTAGGCCACACCACAAAATGTTTAGGGGGTGAAAAAACACTCAGTCGAGGGGGGAGTGTTATTATCTCCCCCCCTCCCCCTCAGCAGCAGCAGCACACCTACAGCATGTACTGTGCTGACAGCAGGCTCAGCATGAGCTCTCATGCTGTCAGTGAGACGCTCATGCTGTAGGTGTGTGCTGCTGAAGGGGGTCGGACCAGGGCCCCTGCCAGGCTCCTTCAGGAAGCCCGGGTAATAAGTGCATCCCCCCCCCCCCCTCGGCGGCCCTGTCTGTGATAACTGACAACTGGAAAGTAATAACAGGCAGCATGTATGTAAAACTATAGTGGTGTACACACGGTGCGATTGCCTTGCTATTCGTTTTGAATCGGGATCGAATTGCATGGCAAGGCAAGCACAGTAGATTTGGACTATAGAGTACAGATCTGTACTATAGAGTATATAGCCTTGCCTGCATAGTCCTTTTTTCTAATCGATTATCTGTACACTAGTAAGCCCGCTTGAAGCAAATGCTTTGAAAGCTAGCAAGGCAACAAATTGTACATAGAACTGGTTCCGAATACTATAGATCTCAGCATTTATAAATGGAACTACTTTACAAAACGATCGAAGAAAAATAGACTTCAACTACTTTCAAATAAACTACCCACGGCAAATGACATGGACGTGTCTCTTTGGAAGCCCCATGTGGCCATTCTTCTTGGAAGGCACTGACGGTAAATGTACATAAGTAACTGCAGGCTTAATTTAAGAAATCTTTTTTTCGCCACTCTTCCTCATCAGCATACTTTCACATGTTGTTATTTTGCCCGCTAATCTGCGTTGTATCTCAGATATCTCGATCTTTCTTTTGTACTCGCACTTTAGCAATAAAAAGGATTTTTTCGAAGTAGGTCTATAAAGATTGTAGGTAGGTAAGTAAGTGGTTAGGAAAGGTAGGTAAGGGAGGTAAAGCAGGAAAAGGGGAGTGCATTAAGTCCCTTAAAATGTAGAATGTCAATCTATGAGCTATATAGGTAAATTCACAGTTATTCGTAACAAATATTGTTTGTAAGCAAATTTTTGTGCCTAATTAATTATTTAGTTATAATGTTTGGCGTAGTTCTATGCAGCAGGTTACAGAGAAAATATTGCTGCATATCAATTCCAAGAATTGTTTACATGAAATAATGGGCCATGAATACATTCCCACTGTAACTTTTCAAACAGCCTGGTAAGTGCTGTTACCTTGTGATTGCCTCTGTGTGAGAGAAAGAAAGAGATGTAGTTTCACTCACTGCCAACAGAAGGCAGTTTTGGAGACACACAGACACTAGACATATATATCTATATCTCTCTCTCTCTCTCTCTATATATATATATATATAGATATAGATATAGATATAGATATAGATATCTATATATATATATATACATATGGGACCCGTAGTGAGAATAGTAGGATTGGGGTCAAGAATCAATTTGGGGGAGGAGGAGGGGGGAGGACATAGTTACAGGCAATGTCCGGGGTACTAATAAGGGTAATACTGTGGGTAATTCCCAGGGTGCTCCAGGAATATTATGTAATAACAGTAATCTTACCTCATTACAGCTCTTAGGTACAGATGACCTTAGGGTATGGGAAGGAGTAAACGACATAGGAAGAAGTTTCAAAACTGTAAATAGGTCGGGCAGTGGGCTTGGTGGGGAGGGCTGTAGAGAGTCTACTGAGGGGGAGGTGGGTACGAGGAAGTTAGTAAGGAATACAAATAAGTCCAGAGGAGAAATAAAACACAATGTTTGGGACGCAACTAAATATAAACATAAATTAAAATGCCTACTGGCTAATGCAAGAAGCTAAGCAGGTAAAATCCGGGAACTAGAAACTGTGGTCACTAGGGACAATTATGACATTATTGGTATTACAGAAACATGGTGTAACGAGTCGCTAACTGAGCATTAAGCATGGAGGGATAAACACTCTACAGAAAAGACAGGTAAAATAGAAAAGGCGGGGTTGTGTAAAAAATAACTTAACATCGTGTGAGAAAGAAGGTACACAGGTACAGAGGAAGATTACATGGAAGCCGTGTGGGCAGAGATAACAGACAATAACAAAAAAACATAATAAAATTTTAATAGGGGTATGCTATAGACTGCCGAACATAAACGAAAGGAGTGAGTCTCTTATTTTAAACCAAATCCAACAATCATCAGATCAGGGTCAGGTATTAATTATGGGCGATTTTAATTTACCTGATATTGATTGGAAAAACGAAACATGTAAAACAGCAAGAAGCAGTGGGTTCCTAAGCTTACTTAAAGACCAGTTTATCACACAAACGGTAGAAGCTCCAACTCATAATAAGGCATTATTGGATTTGGTATTAACAAATAACATAGATCTAGTTTCAAAAACAAAAGTAATTGAACATCTAGGGAACAGTGACCACAATATGGTTTCACTGTAAATCAACTTTAGTAAATGACATCATAAAGGATCGGCAAAAATACTAAACTTCAGAAATGCTAACTTCGAATTATTCAGAGAAGCCCTAAAAAGAATTGTGTGGGAAACGGTTTTTGAGGGGAAAAATGCTGAGGAAATGTGGGATACTCTAAAAAATGTACTCAAATTATTAACTATTAACCCCTTCCCGACATTTGACGTACATTTACGTCATGGTCGGGAAGTACTTCCCGACACATGGCGTAAATGTACGTCATGGCTTGTAACTGTCACCGCGTCTATAGACGCGGTGACAGTTTCAACATGTCTGCTGTCCCTGACAGCAGACATGTCCCTGCATGCCCAGGGGGGGCTGCGATGCCGCCCCCCCGTCGGCGATCGCTGTGATTGGCTGTTCAGTGTGAACAGCCATTCACAGCGTTTTCTGTGTCACCGGCGAATAACGTTCGCCGGTGACACGCGATCGGAGGTGATTGGTGCTGTAAAGTACAGCACCAATCACCGCGGGGTGTAAGGGTGACACTGGTGTCACCCCACCTCACCCCGCCCGCCCCCAAAGGCCGTGATTGGTTCGTCGGACCGGCGGACCAATCACAGCCAAGGAGGGGGATTTAAACTAACGGTGACTGCACTGCAGACGCCATTCCGGTCTGGAATTGCGTGCAGTGCGGTCACCGTGCCCAGCTGCCGCCATTTACTGACCTGAACTGAGCAAAATACTTACCTGATCGCTGCTTCATCACTGCTTGTAGTGTGCTGGATGCTTCCTGGATCCTGTTACTACTTGTGACTTCCTGTGTTGTGAACTTGTGCTGCTGCTGCAGTGTAATAGCGTTAGATAGAGAGAGATAGATAGAGAGAGATAGAGAGATAGAGAGAGATAGTGTCAGAGAGTGCTATATTTTGTGCTGCTGCAGTGTGATATAGTTATAGATAGAGAGATAGAGAGAGATAGAGAGAGAGAGATAGAGAGATAACTGACTGCTGCCTCCCTTTTGTGCTGATCAGTATAAATTAACTGATCAGCAACTTTTTGGGGGCGCAGGTTTTTTTTAATATATATATATACCTGTCAGTGCTGCTGCTGCAGTGTCATAGAGTGATAGATAGTGAGAGATAGAGAGATAGAGAGAGATAGTGACAGAGAGTGATAGAGACTGCTATATTTTGTGTCTGCTGCCCCCCTTTTGTGCACCCCCAGCAACTTTTTGGGGGTGCAGGGGTTATTTTTCCTATATATAACTGTCAGTGCTGCTGCTGCAGTGTCATAGAGTGATAGATAGTGAGAGATAGAGAGAGATAGTGACAGAGAGTGATAGAGAGTGCTAAATTTTGTGTCTGCTGCCCCCGCCTTTTGTGCTGATCACTATATCTGAGGTGATCAGCAACGTTTTGGGGGTGCAGAGGTTTTTTTTTTTTATATATACCTGTCAGTTGCTGCCAGTTGCACTGTCAGTTGCACCAAAGGTTGTGCACCTGCTGCCCCTCACTGGTAATCAGTGTCGCATCACTGATCACCTTTTTTTTTTTTTGTGGGTGCTGTGGGGTCTTTTTTTATTTATTTTTTTACACACACTGTGATTTTGTGGGTGTCCTGTGGCCACTGTGCGCTGATCAGTGACGTACATCACTGATCATCTTTTTCGGCACAGGGTTGATCTATTTTTTTTGATCAAATTCCTGTTGCCTTTGAGCGCTGTTCAGTGACGGACGTTACTGACCAACATCTGTGCTCAATTTTTGGCGCAGGACCTTTTTTTTTTTTTTTAACCCCTTCAATTTTTTTTTTTTAACCCCTTCAATTTTTTTTTTTTTAACCCCTTCAATTTTTTTTTTTTGTATAAAGTATTTTTTTTGGTACTTATGAGTTATCCGGGCGCCCGATTTCTAAATCGGGTCGGATCGGGCACATCGCATCGCATCGCATGCGACCATCGGATGCGATGCGATGCGATGCGATGACCCGATTTTTCCATAGGAATCAATGTTAAAATGGACAGAATCCATTTTAACATGGAATTCAATGGGAAAAAGGGGTCCTTTTCATACCCCTACTATCCAAGTGGGCATGGAGTTGGATATAAACCTGTGGCGAGCGTAGCGAGCCACCGAGCCCGAAGCGTGGCGAGCGGACATAGAATACCGTCCCCTCGCGGGGCTCGCTTCGCTCGCCACGCTTCGGGCTCGGTGGCTCGCTACGCTCGCCACAGGTTTATATCCAACTCCATGCCCACTTGGATAGTAGGGGTATGAAAAGGACCCCTTTTTCCCATTGAATTCCATGTTAAAATGGATTCTGTCCATTTTAACATTGATTCCTATGGAAAAATCGGGTCATCGCATCCGATGGTCGCATGCGATGCGATGCGATATCGCATCGCATCGCATCTGATTGTATGCCTTAACTTAAGGCATACAATCAAAAAATCGGGCGCCCAGATAACTCATAAGTACCTTTTTTTTTTCTGCACTACATACACACTACACACTACATACCCTATACACGTGTTGAAACATTTCACTACCAGTAACACAAAAATAAAAATGGCATCCCAAATGTCATCCCAAATGTCATCCCAGTCATCCAGAAGAATGTATTCAGCGGAGGAGGCATATGCCATGCTTGCCTCTGACTCTGACACAGCCAGTGAGGCAAGCGGGGAATTTGAAGGATTCGTCTTAAGCTCCTATTCCTCCTCTGGTGATGAGGGACCCCCTCAAAGACGCCCCCGTAGAGCAGCTGAGACCCCCCCCCCAATAATTGATCTCGTATGGACCCCACCACCAGACAATTTTGAGCCCCAGGTTCCTGAGTTTTTGGCCATGCCAGGAATCCAATTTGATTCCACAGGTCTCAGAGAAATTGACTTTTTCAAATTATTTTTCTCTGATGATTTTATAAATTTAATGGTGGACCAAACTAATTTATATGCCCAGCAGTTTATTGCTCAAAACCCCACGTCATCATTTGCTAGGTGGACCCCTGTAGATGCAGTAGAGATGATGACGTTTTGGGGTCTGGTGTTTCATATGGGCATAGTAAAAAAGCCAGAAATTAGGCAATATTGGAGTACAGATGTTCTGTACAGCACCCCATTTTACCGTATGGCCATGACCCGGGCTCGATTTGAGACGATCCTTAAATTTTTGCATTACAACGATAATGCACAGTGCCCACCCAGAGATGATCCCACCTTTGACCGGCTATTCAAAGTCAGGCCGGTCATTGATCATTTCAGTGCCAAATTTGAAGAGATGTACATCCCAGATAAATTCATTTGCATAGACGAGTCCCTTATACATTTTAAAGGAAGGGTTAAATTCCGCCAGTACCTTCCCAATAAGAGGGCAAGGTATGGCATAAAAATGTATAAGCTGTGTGAAAGCACCTCAGGGTACACTCACAGGTTTAGGATATATGAAGGGAAGGATTCAAGAATTGAACCGCCAGAATGCCCCCCCTCCCTCGTAGGTGTTAGTGGAAAAATTGTCTGGGATTTAGTGCACCCCTTCCTGGATAAAGGTTATCACCTCTATGTGGATAACTTTTACACTAGCATCCCCCTGTTTAAGGCCCTTGGTTCAAGAGGTA
This sequence comes from Crinia signifera, assembly GCF_055691185.1. Classification (NCBI taxonomy): domain Eukaryota; kingdom Metazoa; phylum Chordata; class Amphibia; order Anura; family Myobatrachidae; genus Crinia; species Crinia signifera. Next base: position 256,075,499 of record NC_139222.1, read on the forward strand.
CAGCAGCTTGCGGTACTGTGCGCAAGAACCAAAGAGGCCTCCCAAAAACGCACATTGCCCAAGTAATGAGAAGGGGTGAAAGTAGGGGAATATGCACCGAAAATATGTTGTTGGTCAAATATAAGGACAAGAGGGATGTCCTTATACTGACAACAATTCACGGAGACAGTACCACCTCCGTCCCTGTACGAGGTACCAGTACCCACACCTCAAAACCTAATTGTATCCTGGATTACAATAGGTACATGGGTGGAGTGGATCTTTCAGATCAGGTACTGAAGCCGTACAGTGCCCTGCGGAAAACAAAAATCTGGTACAAGAAGCTGGCCGTGTATATCATCCAGATGGCACTGTATAACGCTTACGTGCTATTCCGTTCTACCGGCCAGAGGGGGACATTTATGCACTTTCAAGAGGAAGTCATAAAGGGACTAATATTTGGGAACCAGCAGGCAGAGGGCCCCATTACTTCTAATACTGGCCCCCGTATTGTACCAGGGCAGCATTTTCCTGATGAAATCCCCTCCACTGGAAAAAAGGGCAGGACACAAAAAAGGTGCAAAGTTTGCTATAAAAAGGGAATAAGAAAGCAAACTATTTTCCAGTGTGACACTTGCCCCGACAAACCCGGCCTATGTATAAAGGAGTGTTTTAAATTATACCACACATCTATGGATTATTAGGTTCATAATTTCACCGTGCTTCAGGGGTCTTGCTAATGCCACATAGCACCCACCATTCATTTCACCAGAATCAGAGCCGCAAAATCCAAAAATCACTCCTTCCCTTCTGAGTCCTGCCATGCACCCAACTGGTATTTTTTGGTCACATGTGAGGCATTGCCGTACTCGGGAGAAATTGGGGAACAGATTTTGGGGTGCTTTTTCTCCTTCATACCTTCTGAAAATAAAAAATTTTGAGCCAGAACTGCATTTTTGTGTAAAAAAATGTAATTTTTCATTTTCACTGCCCAGTTGTATCAAAATTGGTGAAACCCCTGGCGGTTTGAAATGTACACTATACCCCTAGATGAATTCCCTGAGGGGTGTAGTTTGCAAAATGAGGTCACTTGTGGGGGGGGTTCCACTGTATTGGTGCTTTGGGGGTCTTGCTAATGCGACATAGCACCCACCAACATTCCACCACCAAAAATCACTCCTTCCCTTCTGAGTCCTGCCATGCACCCAACTGGTATTTTTTGGTCACATATGAGGCATTGCCATACTCGGGAGAAATTGGGGCACATATTTTGGGGTGCTTTTTCTCCTTCATACCTTCTGAAAATGAAAAATTTTGAGCCAGAACTGCATTTTTGTGTAAAAAAATGTAATTTTTCATTTTCACTGCCCAGTTGTATCAAAATTGGTGAAACCCCTGGGGGTTTGAAATGTACACTATACCCCTAGATGAATTCCCTGAGGGGTATAGTTTGCAAAATGGGGTCACTTGTGGGGGGGTTCCACTGTATTGGTGCTTTGGGGGTCTTGCTAATGCGACATAGCACCCACCAACATTCCACCACCAAAAATCACTCCTTCCCTTCTGAGTCCTGCCATGCACCCAACTGGTATTTTTTGGTCACATATGAGGCATTGCCATACTCGGGAGAAATTGGGGCACAGATTTTGGGGTGCTTTTTCTCCTTTATACCTTCTGAAAATGAAAAATTTTGAGCCAGAACAGCATTTTTGTGTAAAAAAATGTAATTTTTCATTTTCACTGCCCAGTTGTATCAAAATTGGTGAAACCCCTGGGGGTTTGAAATGTACACTATACCCCTAGATGAATTCCCTGAGGGGTGTAGTTTGCAAAACGGGGTCACTTGTGGGGGAGTTCCACTGTATTGGTGCTTTGGGGGTCTTGCTAATGCAACATAGCACCCACCAACATTCCACCAGAATCTGAGCTGCAAAATCCAAAAATCACTCCTTCCTTTCTGAGTCCTGCCATGCACCCAAATGGTATTTTTTGGTCACATGTGAGGCATTGCCGTACTCGGGAGAAATTGGGGCACAGATTTTGGGGTGCTTTGTCTCCTTCATTCCTTGTGAAAATGAACAATTTTGAGCCAGAACTGCATTTTTGTGTAAAAAATGTAATTTTGCATTTGCACAGCCCAGTTGTACCAAAATTGGTGAAACCCCTGGGGGTTTGAAATGTACACTATACCCCTAGATGAATTCCCTGAGGGGTGTAGTTTGCAAAATGGGGTCACTTGTGGGGGGGTTCCACTGTATTGGTGCTTGGGGGGTCTTGCTAATGCGACATAGCACCCACCAAAATTCCACCAGAATCTGAGCTGCAAAATCCAAAAATCACTCCTTCCCTTCTGAGTCCTGCCATGCACCCAAATGGTATTTTTTGGTCACACGTGAGGCATTGCCGTACTCGGGAGAAATTGGGGCACAGATTTTGGGGTGCTTTTTCTCCTTCATACCTTCTGAAAATGAAAAATTTTGAGCCAGAACTGCATTTTTGTGTAAAAAAATGTAATTTTTCATTTTCGCTGCCCAGTTGTATCAAAATTGGTGAAACCCCTGGGGGTTTGAAATGTACACTATACCCCTAGATGAATTCCCTGAGGGGTGTAGTTTGCAAAATGGGGTCACTTGTGGGGGGGTTCCACTGTATTGGTGCTTGGGGGGTCTTGCTAATGCAACATAGCACCCACCAACATTCCACCAGAATCTGAGCTGCAAAATCCAAAAATCACTCCTTCCTTTCTGAGTCCTGCCATGCACCCAAATGGTATTTTTTGGTCACATGTGAGGCATTGCCGTACTCGGGAGAAATTGGGGCACAGATTTTGGGGTGCTTTTTCTCCTTCATACCTTCTAAATATGAAAAATTTTGAGCCAGAACTGCATTTTTGTGTAAAAAATAAATTTTTCATTTTCACTGCCCAGTTGTACCACAATTGGTGAAACCCCTGGGGGTTGGAAATGTACACTATACCCCTAGATGAATTCCCTGAGGGGTGTAGTTTGCAAAATGGGGTCACTTGTGGGGGGATTCCTAAATTTTAGCATCTTATGGTGCCTAGAAACCTACATGGTGTCTAAAAAATAATCTCATAAAAAGGAGGCTCCAAAATCAAGTAGGTGCTCCTTCTATTATGAAGCCTGTGGTTTGGTCAACGTGCACACTAGGGCCACATATAGGATATTTATGAAAACAAAAGAATTGGGGGAATCAATTTTTTGTCACATTTCTCTAGTAAAATGTACTGTGTTCCTTAGAAAAATGTATTAAAATTGCAAATCTGCAAAAAAAATGAAATTTTGAAATTTCACCTACACTTTGTTTTAATTCCTGTGAAACACCTAAAGGGTTAACAAACTTCCAAAATGCTGTTTTGAATACTGTGAGGGGTGCAGTTTTTGAAATGGTATCATTTATGGGGGTGTCTCACATACAAGTCCCTCAAAGTCACATCAGAACTGAACTGGTCCCTAAAAAAATCAGTGTTTGAAATTTTCTTGAAAATTTGAGAATTTGCTATTCATATTGTAAGCCTCCTAGTGTCCAAAAAAATTAAAAGGAAGTTGAAATAATGATGGAAACATAAAGTAGACATATGGTCTATGTTAGTTATTAACTATTTTGAGTGGTATGATTATTTGTCTCACAAGCAGAAAATTTAACATTTTGCAAATTGCTAAATTTTCCATTTTTTTACGACATTTTGGTATTTTTCACAAAAAAACACAGACTGTATCGACCCAAATTTACCACTTATTTGAAGTACAATGTGTCACGAAAAAACAATCTCAAAATCACTGGGATAAGTAAAAGCAAAAAAAAGTTATCCCCACTTAAGTGATACATGTCAGATTTGAAAAAAAGGGCTCTGTCAGGAACGCAAAAACTGGCTCTGTCAGGAAGGGGTTAAATACATTCCTAAAGTAAATAAGGGTAAATTCAATAAAAAAAAGCCACCATGGTTGGACAAAAATTAGGTCAGCAATCAACAATAAAACAAGAGCATTTAAATTTTATAAAAATAACTTAAATGAGGAGGCGTTCACCAAATACAAAGAATCAAACAAAATATGCAAAGGGGCAATCAAAGTAGCTAAAAGTGATTATGAAGAGTGCATAGCCACTGAAAGCAAAACTAACCCAAGAAGTTTTTCAAATACATAAATAGTAAACGTATAATTAAGGACAACATAGGCCCACTAACCGATATCACTGGAAAAAGTTTTATGGAGGATAAGGGAAAAGCAGAATTGTTAAATGAGTTCTTCTCAGCAGTGTTTACTAAGGGAGAGCAGACTGTGGAATGCACACATACCACAAATGGGATGAACAAGCCGGACCTCAATATTGATTTCGCTACCGAGAAAATAATATTGAGGCTCAGCAAAATCAAAACAAATAAATCACCTGGGCCAGATGGGATTCAAGGAACAGAAGAAAGAGAGTATGTCACTGTGTGATGCACCTGGAGATCAAGCTTATTAAAATGTAACTTTTATTACTTTTTACTTTTATAACTTTTATTACTAAAAAATAGTGAAGTATGGACACACAATAAACAAATTGACACACATGAAACACAAATGTGGTTTAAAAAGGATAATATACCCCAACTTAGTGTGAGCCCAATGTTTCTCCCCACCGATGGATATTTAAGAAATCAGGGTCAGAATCCACTTAATTAATTAATGTGCCTGGTGGCTGTATTAGGGAGACTGACTGTTAGTTTCCAATATGCTGCAGGTGCACTACACTTTGCACTGCTGTGATTAAATAATCATTCAGATGCCCCGCAAGAATTCAGAGTGGGGTGCTAATGGAACTAATAGAATTGAGGGAGGAAATTGCTTCCCCTCTACATTATGGGGGAAATTTACTAAGAATACGAATACAAAAAATTGTTTTCGTATTCTTGCTACGAATTAATACGACTGCATACCTCGTATGCAAAGTCGTGTTCCGGAGGGGGATTTACAAAGCAGTCATATACGACTGTTTTGTAACCCTCCGTTGTCATATTAATTCGTATTAGCTGGCCGTATATACGGCCGCTAATACGAATTAGTGTAGGCAGTCTGCACGGATCAGTCAGCGAGCGCAGCGAGCCACCGAGCCCGAAGCGTGGCGAGCGCAGCGTGCACCGCGAGGGGACGCGGATTACTTAAAATGTATTCCGCGTCCGCTCGCCACACTTCGGGCTCGGTGGCTCGCTGCGCTCGCCACGCTATATAAAATAAACTCTATGCCCACTTGGATAGTGTTGATCGCATTGCATCGCACCTTCTGTGACACGCCGGCGACTCCATTGGCTTCCCGCATCGGACTGTCAGAGAGGCGCAGAGATCCTTCATCCTCCGCGCCTCTCATCAGAATGATTCTATTGGCCGCTTAGCGCGGCTTCTGATTGTCCTGGGTGAGTAGGATTTCCTTCCACAGGTCCCCTATGGATTTCTTCGGACCCGGATGGATGCCGCCGACACAGACACCGCCGACACAGATGGAGCTGACCGGTGACATGGAGCCGGACAAGACACCGGACCAAGACCCAGGGACCTACCTACGGGCTCAAGATAGGTAAGTATCAGTATGTATGGGCTTTGGATGTATTAAAGTTTTATTGTGTCAGTGTGTATTTATTTCATTATTTTTTTTACTGTGGAACTACAAGTGCCAGCGGGCCCTTTAATGCCCCGCAGGCTGGGACTTGTGGTTCTCCAAGTTCCAGCTTGCGGGGGAGGCTTGCTGGGACTCATAGTTCCACAGTAAAAAACAATAGTTTTTTTATTCAATTTTTTACACTCAAATCAGCTCGATGCCCACCGCCCAGGGGCATCGAGGACAGCACCAGGCTTCAGCTTGGTCAGGTAAGTCCTGGAGGGGGGGACCCCTTTATTGGGGGGGTCCCCACTCCCCCAGGGCCCCTGGCCAGGCTGACCGGTCAGGGGGTTAATACTTTGGCCGGGGGGACTTGTATAAAAAGTCTCCCCCGGCTGTGGCATTACCCTGCTGTCTGGTTTGGCCTGGGGCTGGTTCTTTAAATACGGGGGACTCTTGACAGATGATCATGTTGGGAATTCCAATTGGGTGGTGATTTGCTATAAAGTGTATAAACTTAATCAAATAACTATATCCAAACAAACTACACTTACAGCCCCTCCATATAGGCCTCAATGGCTTAAAGCTCATTTGGGGATCCTCTCTTTATGCTGTCCCCATGTACTCTATATGTGGATGGTTGGCGAGGGATGAAATTCTCTGATTGCATAGGATTACACATAAAGTTAATGTGGCTATACCCCAGTTTCTGGCTATTATGGGATGTGGAGTTATGAAATACTTGCAGGTGAGGTACAAGGTGGTGAAAGTACAGTATGCCAACCTAATAGAGAACATTCAACTTAGGAAGTCTGGTTTAGTTTATTGCGAGACCCGGTCTATTTCCCATCTTATGACTGTTTTATATAAGGTCATTTTTTGGTGGTAGGCCAGGGTTCTTTGAACCTGGCTATGGAGGGAAGCTAGTGCACTTTGGTGACCACTTTCAGAACAATGGAGGTGAGGCAGAAATTCCCTTTTGATATCAGCAAGTTTGTCTCTTCCAGAATGGAGGACCTACAAGTATGTGGTCATTTAATGGAGGTTATTCTCCATTGCTACTGTAAGTTCCACGTCTATGATTTCAGGTACACATTTTGGCATTTGCTGAGTTTGTGCACTAGTTTCTTGCCAACTTCCCTGATTCAAAGATATTTAATCAAATACTTTGAAGAGTAACCTCATTTCCGCTTATCATTATGTTTGCGGGGTCATTTGATATTAATTTACGGCAGTTATTTTCAACCTTTTTACCTTGTGACACACTAAATAAGATTTTACAATTGCCAAGACACACCATGAGATTCCCAAAGGGCAAAAAACACATTGGCCCGCACAGGAAAAAAAAAACTATTGGCAAATAAAAAAAAAAACAATAACACTGGTCCCCACAGGTAACATAAATAAAATACATTGGCCCTTTACATGAAAAGAAGAACCCAGTAAATAACAGTTGAACTGGTGGTGGCTGTAAACTGGTTTGGGCATCTCTAGATCTGGGGGCACACTTGAGAACAGCTTTAGGCACACTAGTGTGGCACGGCAAAGTGGTTGTAAAACACTGATTTACGGTATAAGGTTTTAGAATGGAATAGTTAAACCACTGATTGAATTAACATTTTTTCACATTTAAAATATAAAAATAATATGTATTTATATTTCTAAAGGTTTCCCTTTAACTCTCCTCGTTTATAATATGCCATTACCTTTAGTACTTTTATCCTTTTTGCGGTGCAATGAAGAGCGTCCAGCAAATCCACTCGGAACACAGGTCGGAGGTTTACTTATTTGAGTGTTGGTAATAATATTTAGATTGTATATCTTTCGAAGAAAAAAATGATAATAGTCAAATTAAATATAGTATATAATTCTAAAAAAGACACCTAAATTGAATTTTCTACAAAAACGACAACTACAGTATTAGTAGATCTAGTTATGTGTATTCAATGCAATATTTTCTCCAGTTAACATTAATATAAAGTATGTTTTCTCCATAAATTCTGTGGCTCCAGCTTTAATGGTCCAGGAAGAAACAAATATATTACTAAGGCGCTATATGTCCGTCCGTCCGTCCGTATTATGCACAGTGTGGGACTGGGACATAAGGGGCTTTACTGGCTCTGGTACAGACCAATGCTTAAGGGGTGTGGCTGGCCACCAGAGAGACTTGGCCAACCATTATTATGCAGACAACATGGATATCACAGTGCATGGTCTATTAATACATGTTCCACCTCTAGCAGATAACTGAAGCTTTAATACTGTACAATAACAATTTCTAATTTAAATTCACTGTCTAAAACCTGGTATTAGAATAGAGGGTGGAGCCAAACCATGGGATTTCCCAGTACCCCTGTGGGCCAGTCCAACCCTGTATACTCATACTTGCCTACTGTTCCCAAACATCTGGAAGACTCCCGATTGTAAGGGAGTTTCCACCGTCAATGACATCCTGTATTAACTGTTCCCCACAATGGCCAATTGCATCCCCATAGAGATAAAACAAAAATGTGTACAGTAAGTGTACTATAGCACATAAACAAATTGCAATTCAAACAATGTGAATACTGCAGAGTCCAAGGTGTGGCATATTGTGCCATACATGGTGCAGTAAAACCAAGATGTAAGTGGACACATCTGTAAGTACATGGAAGTCAACAGTCCTTTTGCCAGTAGCGCATGCTAAAATGTTAATGATTCGTTTAAAATTTTAGAACGTGAATTTTAGAATTTTCCATGTGCTGATACACATTAGCAGGACATTGGGTTGTGCCGTAAGCCCCATACACACTAGTTGATTCACGGCACTACAGATATCGTTAACAATCAGCGGTTGTACAAGGAGAAAGAAAAGTACTTTCTTGGGGGGCAAAGTTAATTATCTCAGTTGTAGCTTAAAATTAAAATGTTATTAGTCAATATTAAAAAAAAAAATCCTAGTCTATAGGGGCATACACACGTAGAGATCTGTGCTAAGCAATTTTGCTCATCAATTTTGCTGGTGTCAAGATCTCCCATGCAGAGCACATACACACGCAGAGATTTGTGCTAAACAATTTTGCTAAGCAATTTTTCTTAGAAATTTTGCTTAAGCAAAAAAAGGCCGGGTGGTTGTTCAGAATGAGAGATTGTGATCAGTACAGATGGGGCCGGGCTCATCTTTCCAGGGGATGGTGATGGCGACGCCATTCGCCATTCCCTGCTCCGGCGCCATCTGTGTGTCGGAAGGGGACGCGCGCGCACGAGGTGCGCGCGCGTCCCCTTCCGACGGTGCTGCCGTCCTCGTCCGACGGGCGCCCGGTGCCCACACCGGGCGCCCGCACCCCCCCACAGCCGCCTCGGGTCCCCCCAGCCCCCCTCGAGCGGGAGGCGGACAGTATTGCGTCCGCCTCGCCCGCCGGCCGCCCGGGTACTGAGACGCACGTGCGTGGGGGACGCACGCGCGTCTCAGTCAGATGGCGCGCCGTGTTGCTGGCGGATCGCCAGCGGCATGCTGCTGGCGATTCGCCAGCAAGCATAAGGCCTGCCCCATCTGTATCTCTCATTCTGTACACACAGAGAGATTTGCAGTCATTTGCTAAGCAATCTAACTAGATTGGGACTGCATGTACTGATTTAGCCAGAGATATTTAATCTCTCGGAGCATACACACGGAGAGATCTGTGCTTACTTTCTAAGCAATCTAGTCAGATTGCTTAGAAAATAGCACAAATTTGCTCCGTGTGTACACCCCTTTAGTTTAATCCAAAACAACAAGACAGACAACAGAAAACAAACAAATGTCACATATAGGGTTAATTAAAAGCGGCAATCAATTACACTGCAAAACCAGTTTGATTTTGCCGTGTAAATGATTGCCGCTTTAAAAAAACTGGAGATTTCTTGCCAAATCTCCCACTTTCTGAATCCCTCATCCTAATGAATTTCACCCATAGTTTTGACATACCTGAAACAATGTGTAAGCATCTAGCTGAAAATCCCAAATATTTTGTATCGCAGTCTCATTTTCTTTGCAATGGTGCACCACAGGGTCCCTCATTTCAGCTGGATAATAGCCATGCATTCTTGGTCGAATTATTTCTCCAATATTCTGTAACTGTACACAAAATGATAACAGAAATACATTTGTTTAATGTTAAATTCTTCTGATATGACTACTAGTTATTTGCAAAAGTCGATTCAGAATTGCGAGCTTTTTTTTTTACTCTCCCCATATGTATGTGATCATGTGGGGACCATGTGATCAAAGCATGTTCCAGCGAGGCAGAAAACTAGGCTGCCATTGCAAAAACCAGCAACAGATGTCTTAACCCAGTGCATTTACAGAACAGGTTCCAACAGAGAAGGTGCGGAGAGAAATATCTCTTCCATGATGCCTCCAGTTCCAGGAGACATAACAATTCAAGATATGGATTTGTGTATTTCATAGAAGCACTCATTCTCTCAGCTACAGGTGGAGCTGGCCTCGTCTTTGCAGCCAGTTCCTGCCAGCTGATGGAAGGGGGCGCACGCGCACGAGACGCTCCCGCTCCCCGTTCCAACAGAGCTCCCCGCTGCCGCCATCGCCAGTCCCCACCGTCACCCCAAACCTCTCCTAACCCTGCCAATCTCCCTGAAGCAGAGATGGGCAGGGTCACGCTGCGCAGCCGCCGAGATACTGGGAGTCCCTCTCTGCCAGCACTCACCAGTGGAGACGTTCTGGCGAGCGCCGGGCAAGCATGAGTGGGGTTCCATCTGTATATCAATAGAGTTAATGTTCACCCCCAATGGAAACCTAAGTGAAATCACCGATTTACTCTATAATATATAGACAATAATTTATCTATATTTTAGGCTTTCTCCAGCTAAAATACTAGAGAAAAGCCTTTTATACATTCACTAAACAGATTACATAGAACTTCAACATTGACTTTATATTGAATCTGGTAGACAAACTTGGAAACATATACTGTAAGCCACAACTACTCAAAATTATTTTATGTGAACCCACCCAATGTATATACTACCCCATTTAAGATTGATGCATTGTAATTATCCACTTAAATAATATCCGGGGCAAATTTATTAATAGGGTATTGCAGGGTAGACCAGAAAAATTCAATATTCCCTGGATTTAAGAAGGTGGGACTGCAGCAGATATGCACCAGGATAGGGCAATGTTCTAGGAGAGGGATCTCCTGTAATCCCCACCAGCAACTACTCAGTGAGTAGACCTTGCATGTGCAGTGGCATGACCGTGATCTTAGTCCGAACCAGGAAGTACAGTGATCACACGGACCGGCACTTATTGGAGCCCGTCTCTGCGTGTGATTTTTTAAGCATAGCGATACATCATTTCTTTTTGAGATAGTATCCTTTATAATAAAAGCCAAATGCTGCTCCTCACCTCTGTGATGCACCGGCCACCACTGGAGGGCTGCTCCTACATAATGACTGCTCCCTCCGTCCCCCATAATCCCACCCTGGTGTCCATCATTTTGACAGACTTTTTAACTAGTAAAGAATAAATGTAAACTTACTAAAAGATCTGTTACTGATGAGTCCTCATGAGGTGCATGTAGTAAGAAACCTTTATCCACAGATCGCACAGAGCACCAGGATCCAGACTCTGCTGTAACTTTTAGATTCACGTGTTCTCCAGGACGGACCTGAGCTTCAGAGAAACTGAGTTGGACCTGTGAAATATTGCACAATAAAAGGAAAGGCAAATAGAAAATTTTAAAGTAAAAAACAGTAGTCAAATAAAATAAACTTATAATTTTCTTTTCTCTTTTGATTCTTGTTTAATTGTATCCAATAAAATCTATAATCCTTGTAGGTAGGATTACAGCAGAGTTGTGGATGGGTTTTGAGGGTCATACCTTTCCTGAAAATGCGGCTTCTCACAGCAGCCTGGAGAAATTAGTAATTAAACTGTGATCAACATAATAATGTCAGATGTTGACAATATTCTGCTATGGAGCATTTACTTTTAAAGTTATTGCCTCAGATCAGGATACCATTTGCATGTCATAAAAGCAGGGCCGGCGCTACCCACTCAGCAGCTCCTGCAAAGCAGGGAGGCGCCATGCAGAAAAGGCGCTGTCTCCCTCCCTGATCTGCTAAAGCTGCATCAGCCCTCACTGTCACTGCACGCCGCCCGCAGCGCCTGTCTGACAGCGGGCGGCAGTATGGAGAGGCTGGGCAGCTCCCTGCACCGCGCACACACTGTCCTCCTCCTGCGACCTGCCCCCTCTTCCTCACGGACACTTGCGCTGAGGCATGTAGCACTCTCTGTGAATGCCTGGATGACATGTCCGGAATCGCCCCCTACCCATTGCTCCCTGCTCCTGTCAGCTGTCAATCAAATGATGAACAGGCAGCAGCGCCGCCTCCCCTTCCTTCCCTCTTCTTAGTGTGCTGTGTCACTGCCAGTCCGCAACACTCCGCCCCCTCTATCTCCTCCCCTCTTCTTTCACCTCCTCCTTCTCTCCCCTCCTTTCCCCCTCAGTCACGAGTGCTGCATATACTTTTTGTACTGCTTTCGTATCGCATCGCACACACATAGCATGCATGCCATGTGATGCGATCTAGCCCATAACGTATGCGATTCTCGCAGCATGTATGGGCACCTTTAGTGCCTGCAACATTTTGCGGACACAGCACTGAGATGGTGTATGCATACATGTACTTGCACCCGAGATTCTACATAGGATTGCATGTTGCATACACTCCCACAATCGGGCTGCAGCTTGTTGCAATGGCAATGTGAAAGGGCACAAAATGTATGGTTTGCAGGAGGGCGCCGGACACCCTAGCACCGGCCCTGCATAAAAGGAACCAGACAGTACAGTAGCTTCCATAAATTGACAGCCTCTAGACTACATCTCCACTTGTCTTCCAGTATGTGCATATGAGAACAAGAATACCTTTATCTGCTCTTTGTTACACTGCAGCACTACTTTTATATGAAATTTAAACTAAATCCCAATACACAAAATCATTTAAACTAAGTTATTCTACAGTCTACCTATGTAGCAATTTAAATCAAGAACCACCATTAACATTAAATAATAATATAATAATAATCACAATCAACTTTATTTGGCCAGGTATACTTGCATATACTAGGAATTACATTTGGATTGCTGTTCAACAGCCAGGTAGGTAACAAGTAAACAGTGAACAATACAGATATACACTAGATCAGACATTCCCAACCACGGTCCTCAAGGCACACTAACAGTACAGGTTTTAGAGATATCCAGGCTTGACCACAGGTGACTTAATTAGTACAGTACCTCAGTTTTTTTATTAAACCAGCTGTGCTGATGGGGGTGGGGGGGTGCAGGGGCACTGGCTGGAGCCACGGCGGGGTGGGGGGTGGGGGGGAGCCAGCGTGTGTGTGTGTGTGTGTGGGGGGGGGGGAGTTAGTCAGTAAAAGTCAGTGAGGACAGGAGTTGGCCCTCACTTGGTTGAGTGTCACTGTCGCTGCCCCCGACGTAGGAGCTATACCTCATCTCTTGGGGCTCTTCCCGTGGGTGCCGCCGCTGGGTTCTTTCGGAGTTGGGACTTCACGTGTGGGCAAATGGGCTCTCAGCCCAACGGTGGTCTCAGCTGGGACCTACAGGCCGGGACTCTCCTCTTCTGTCTCTGTGGGGGTCCTTTAGCCAGGGGGCATTCACAGCATCTGGCACCGGGTGTGAAGCCCACTGCCCTTACTACATCCCACAGTGACTTTGGACGCGGGATGCTTTTATGCAGCGCAGGAATTTTTTTACATTTCAATGCAATGCCAGTCACCAGCCAATCAGAGCTCACATACCAGTTAGTGATTGACTGCCGGTCCACAAGCTCTGATTGGTTCATGAGCCAGCACCATATTTGAAATGGCCGCCAGATTTAGCAAAGTGGTTGGAGAAGTGTGCTCCCAGCAGCAGAGTTGGGGTGAGTCTGTGAGCATTATATGTAAACTGCACTAGTGGGGGCATTATGTGTTTAAGCCGAAATACTGGGGGAATTTTGTGTCTAAGCGGCACTAGTGGGGGCAATTTGTGTTTAAGGGGCACTACTGGGGGGCGTTATGTGTGTAAGTGGCACTAGTGGGGGAATTATCTCTTCTCCTGCCACCAACACCAAGCGACTTTTTCATACATTTAAAATCACTTATTTACCCTCCCACGTCATCACCACCAGCTACTATCAGTGCACAAGAACTTGCTTCCTTCTTCAAGGACAAGATTGATAAAACCCAAGATAAAATGGCATGGTCTTCCTTAGCCAGTGACTTGCTTACTTCCTTTCCTGAGCCCATTGGCATTTTCTCCTCATTTGACCCCACAAATGAGATTAAATTATCAACACTTTTTTCATCGTACTACTCCACTACCTCTCCCCTTGATCCTATAACCTCTCTTTCTTTACTGGTATCTTTCCTTCTCTGTTCAAGTATGCACTTATTACTCTCATTTTGAAAAAAAAAAACCTCAATTCTGATCCAACTACTGTATCTCTCTAACTACCGTCCCATCTCTTAGCTGCCATGCCTCTCCAAGCTACTTGAGGGACTTGCCAACACTCGCCTCACACACTTTCTTAATGCTTACAATTTATTGGACCCACTTCAGTCAGGCTTTTCGCGCTCAACACTCAACAGAGACAGCACTGATTAAAGTAGTAAATGATCTGGCCAGTGCTAAATCTAAAGGCCATTTCACACTTCTTATTTTTCTAGATCTTTTGGCTGCTTTTGACACTGTTGACCACTCTCTTCTCATACAAACACTATAGTCCCTAGGTCTTCAGAATACAGTCCTTTCTTGGTTCTCATCCTACGTATCTAATCGCTCTTTCAGTGTTCGCTTCTCTGTTCTACCTCCTCTTCACTACCTCTGTCAGTACCACAAGGCTCAGGTCCTCTGCTTTTCTCAATCTATACCTCCTATCTTGGCAAACTAATCAACTATTTTGGTTTTCAGTATTATTTATACGCTGATGATACCTATATATCTATCTATCTATCCTCTGCTGAATTGATGCCATCAGTATTGCTCTGTGTCTCTGAATGCCTTTCTGGCATTTCATCTTGGATGTCATCTTACCACCTAAAACTCAACATTTCCAAAACAGAATGACTTATATTCCCACCAGCCAATAGTAGTTACCAACCTGATATCTCTATTACTGTTGAAAACACAACAATCAATCCTAGTCCTCACATTCAATCTGTCTCATGTTACATACATCTAAAAAACATACAGTACTGTATCCAAAATGTATTTGTATCTTACACAAGACACTGCAAAAACTCTAATACATGCACTCATTATCTCACGCATTGATTATTGCAATAGCCTCCTTACCGGCCTTCTAAAGAAAAAACTCACCACTACAATCCATTTTGAATGCAGTTGCGAGGCTGATCTTTCTAGATAGATGTTCTATGTCTGTTGATCCGCTCTGTCAGTTCCTCCATTGGTTGTTTTTTACTGTATTCAATACTTCTACTCACATACAAGGCCATTAAACTTATTACACCAACCATATATCTTTTCGCTTATCTAAAAATATATCCCCACCAGACCTCTCCGTTCTGTACAAGATCTGCATCTCGCATCCACACTCATTACTAGATCGCATTCACAATTTTACTGCCATGCACATTAAGACTTTCCTCTAGTCTCCAAAGTTTCAAGCGTTCCCTGAAAACACACCTCTTCAGTCAAGCTTATGATATTCCAGAATCCCCACATAACAGTCATTAGCAGTCATATCTAATCACATAACTTCAGGACTGTCTTGCAATCTGGTTTTTCACTGTCATGCTATGGAATCCTATCCTTATGTATCCCTCCTATTATCCCTATAGATTGTAAACTTGCGAGCAGGGCCCTCCTACCTCCTTGTTGGTTTGTAACTACCCAGTTTGTTTTATCACTGTTTTGTATTGTAAAGAGCAATGGAATTTGCTGCACTATATAAGAAACTGTAAATAAATAAACTATGTGTAAGGGGCACTACTGGGGGTTATGTGTGTAATCGGAACTAGTGAGGGCATTATTTATATAAATGGCACTACTAGGAGCATTATGTGTAAATGGCAGTAAAATGCCATTGTGAGTAGAGCAGCGGTGATCACTTCTCCCAAATGTCTCCCCAACTTACGCTTGTGGGGTAATGAGACCAGTGGGTGGGACAGCAGGACATTGTCCAATTAGCGGGACTGTCCTGCTGTAATTGGGACAGTAGGGAGGTACAGTATGCTTTAGTATTTTGCACCTTGTTTACTTGTTTTGTTTGCACTACTTCTGTTTATGTGGTACGTGTGGTGGTTCCAGAGGAGTGGACTGCAGCACAGTTCAAAAATAAAATAGGGGAGCCATACCCACTGCCAGTGAGTCAGTTTGGAATGGCAGTTGGTGTTTCTCCCCTTTGAATTTCAAATTGTGCTGCAGCCCCACCTCTGGAGCCTCCCCTGGTACTATGTAAGACAGAGCAAATCCATTGTGGCACCATATAAATAAAATATAATGTAATTTATTGAAGCAGAAATACTGGGGGAATTGTGTGTCTAAGCGGCACTAGTGGGGGCAATTTGTGTGTAAGGGGCACTACTGGGGGCGTTATGTGTGTAAGCGGCACTAGTGGGGGAATTATCTCTTCTCCTGCCACCAACACCAAGCGACTTTTTAATACATTTAAAATCACTTATTTACAGATGGAGCCAGCCTCAGCCAGCCCACCAGCGCGACATATCCATAGCGCTGTCTGGTGCTGTCAGGGGTGTGAATAGGGACGCGCGAGTGGCTTACTCGCTCACGCGTCGCACTCACTCAGCGGTGGGGACCGGGTGCTTCCCTGCCCATTTACGCTTCAGGGAGACAGGCAGGGAGCAATATCGAGCGGGCAACGAGCGGGGGAGACGGGCAGATGGCTGCAGGTCCTCCAACAGAATGGGACACGCAAGCATCTCGTGCGTGCGCACCCCCTTCTGTTGGACTCTAGCAGAGTGGGGGGGAATGGAGCATGGCAATTCTATCGCCAGGAGCCGCTCTAATGAGAGCGGCTCCATCTGTATGTTGCATTCTGGTTTTGTATACTGTATGTTTATTGTACTCACCTTGTTCTTGAAACAGTCTGAAACTTTGTATTCTGCTCTACCTACAACATTTTCTCCATTGGGCAATATAGTGAAACTTAAGATTGCAAAAGCTGGAGCCAAATTTCTATCTACATGGATATTTAGAGGGAATGACCCGTGTATCGCTGTAAACAAAGTAAAACATATTAATTAGACACAATATTGAGAAAGAACAATGCCGATGGCTGATATTTCTAAAGACATATTGGCACATCCTGCTGTGTGAAAGATTAGAAAGTGAATTACTAATAATATAGTTTCTTATGTATTTGTCTCTTTGATGTGTGGTTTTTTTGACACTTTTATTTTAGTTCTGTGTGGAGGTTTTTTGTGTGCGTGCTTGTAGTGTGATTGTGTGATTGTGTTTTCTTTTTGTTTTATATTTATGCTTGCTTATTTATTGCTGCACCTAATATATAATGATTTTCAAAACCACCACTTCATAAAACTGAGGTATATGGGCCTAATTTAGACCTGACCGCAGGACAAATGTAGGTACTTATATGTTAGTTGGGCACCCACTATAGTTAGTACGCTCATACCCCCACTATCCATGTCGGCATGGAGTTGATTTTATATAGTGTGACGAGCGCAGCGAGCCACCTAGTACAAAGAGTGGAAAGCGGATGCGGAAAACTAAGCAAATAGCTTAGTGGGCGCCCAACTAACATATAAGTACCCAAATTTGTTCTCAAAATGGGCAAAACCATGTGCACTGCAGGTGGGGCAGATGACTGCTTAATTCTTACACTGCAATATCGGTTTCAGTTTGAACACACCCCACCAAAATCTCTCTGCACATGTTACATCTGCCGCAACTGCAGTGCAAATGGTTTTTCCCATTTTGAGAACAAATTTGCCCTGCGATCAAGTCTGAATTAGGCCCTATATTCTATTATTACTATGGTCTAAAACAGTGTTTCCTAAACTCAGTTCTCAGGGTCCCCCAACAGTTGGGGTTGGCAGGTGCACAGGTGTACTTATCAATAACTGAAACATTTTAAAAATTCCACAGGAGGCGCTAAAGAAACACAAATGCAATGAGGGAGCATAAACCACTGATGGGTTCCTGCAGGCTGCACTTTGTAGCTAGTCATGTGATATGATAATGAAGATGGGCATAAGGCCTATCAAAGCAGGGGGAGGGATTTAGGCAGGGTAGGAAAGATCACATGCTAGAAGTGATCTCCCTCTGTCCTGCGAAGCCCCACGCACCCTTCCCTATTTCTCTTCTTCGGTGGCGGTAAAGAACGTTCATCCTTTAAGAACTCTGTGTGTGTGTAGATAATGGGGTGCACTCTCCCTTGACATCGATTGTCATGGGCCATGCTTCTGCACGGGGGATGGCCACACCACCTGCCTGGGTGGATGACCAGGGAGAGTGATCAACAGCGATGGTGTGTATGTGTAGTGATCTTTAACCCCACTTTTCCTCTAGTGACCGTTCTTTAGTACCGCCGCCATTTATAGTCACATAGTTTAATTTTTAAAAATACATTTGACATTCTTTTTGAAACGCCAGCACTTTGTGTCCGTGTCTTTATTTTAGGTTAAGTTATTTAAGTTAAGGTTTAAGTTACGGTTTAGTGTGTTAATTGTAAAGTGTGGGCCTGGGGATACCCGATGGTGAGTTTATGATTTCACCACCTCCAATTTGCTATGAAATGGCCAAAGTTTACAATCAGCCATTTAGTAACTTAGGTACTTGTTTCCTAGCACGGCACCCGCGATTTTGATTGTATTGATCGCGGCCGCAAAAATCGCGTCCCTGAGACCCAATTTTACATTGATTTCAATGTAAAAAGCCCCCAAACCCCCCATTTTAATTGCAAACCCCCCCTGATGGGTGAAATGGCCCTCCATTGTTAACGCCACCCCACTATTGATGCCAACCCGAAGCGTGGCGAGCACAGTGAGCCCGTGAGTGGCGGCAGTACGCGTCCTACGACCTTTTCATTCCCCCACTATCCATGTCGGCGTAGAGTTGATTCTATAAAGAGTGGCGAGCGCAGCGAGCCACCGAGCCCGAAGCGTGGCGAGCGCAGCGCATAACTTCACAGATATACGCGTCCCCTCGCGGGGCTTGCTGCACTCTTCATGCTTCGGGCTTTATAAAATCAACTCCACGCCGACGTGGATAGTGGGGGTATGAAAAGGTCGGAGGACACGTACCGCCGCCCCTCGCGGCCTTGCTGCGCTCGCCACGCTTTGGGTTGGTGTCAATAGTGTGGTGGCGTTAACAATGGGGGGGAATTAAACATACTTAATACCTATGAGGGGGCATATACAATGAGAAATTGGCCATATTGGCCCATTTCCCATTGTTTTCTATGTAAAATCGCGTTGATCGCGTCGGTCGCATCGCGGGTGGTCCGCGATGGACGTGATCAATGCGTTTTTCTCTTTACCGGCAATTAAAGCTGGTAATTGACAGAAAATCGTGTCCATCGTGTCGATCGCATGCCTTAAGTACCTTAACTTAAGGCATGCGATCAACCCCGATGGGCGCCGTGCTAGGAAACAAGTACCGTAACTTATAATGTTAATGTTACTAAAGAACAAGGCATTCAGTGCAGTCAGTTTTCCATAAACACAGGTGATCATTTATGATAGATAATCAATTATGTGCAACAATGCCGATGGCTGATATTTCTAAAGACATATTGGCACATCCTGCTGTGTGAACAGGCAATCAGCTTTGGTAAATTACAGCAGAATCCTGATTTACCAGGAATTCTTCTTTATTATATAAAATAAGCAAAAACTGTAGCTTTCCCAGAAGGCTGTGTTTTCATGCATATATAGTTATACCCTGCAAAAGTTGAGAGTATCTGATGGTGGTTGTGTGCTTTTATTTTCTTATCTTGTTGAAGCTAACTCATACTTATCCACTTTGTAAGTGTCCTCTCTGAGAGAAGCCAAGAGAAGAGATGCCATAGGGCAAATAATCAAATTTTTAGGCTCTGCCCCAACATAGGGAAACCCATTCATGGTTTTGCGGTGAGGAGGCAGGGCTAAATGCTGTTATTCCTTCATTTATTGCTGCCCATAGGCAATCACAGGGGGGGTGGTGTTTGCCCGGAAACCCCCCTCCTCTTAGCAAGTGCCTTAAAATATGACAACAATAGCACTGGTATATAATATGATCAATAGATCTGCCACCACATCATGCAGTGTCAGGGACAGAGCAGAGCAGCTTTTTCTAACACATCTACTGTATGTGTGGATCTGAGCCCTCACAATGGAGAGCAGCTGCCAGGAGAAAGAGACAGGAGCCTTACCATGAAGTGGACGATTGTGAGCTTAGAAAGTGCAGTACTGGTTCTATTTTGATTGTGTATTTATTTATCATGACACGTTTAACCTTTTCCTGACCACTTATTTTATTTCAATGTTTGAAACAGATTCTTTTATAGACCAGTGATAGCCAACTCCAGTCATCAAGAGCTACCAACAGTTCACATTTTTCCAGACAACCTAGCTGCTGCAAAGGTTCACTCATTACTAACTAACACATTTTAAAAGATCCACAGGTGGAGCTAATTACTTCACTTGTAATTCTGGTGCAGATGTATTAAGCTTGATGAAGTGATAAAGTGTCTTGGTTTTGTCACCGGCCAATCAGCTCCTACCTGTCATTTTTTCAAACCAAGCCTGTAACTTCACATTTAGGAGCTGATTGGCCGGTGATAAAAACCAGACACTTTATCACTTCACCAAGCTTAATAAATCTGCCCCTCTGTGAGGAGATCTGGAAAGCATTAACTGTTGGTAGTTCTCGAGGACTGGAGTTGGCTACCCCAGCTATAGACCATCTGTTCTGTTAAATATTAATACCCTATTTCATACAGTATCCAGTGTATAAAAAGTCAAATTTTTAGGGCTTTTACCATTCCCCTCGATTCCCGTTCTTACTCCAATGCAGAGAGGGAGAATTTGGATTACATTTGGAAACCCCCCTCAGTTTTCCACTGCTGCCTATATACTGCGTCTTCCGTGATTACCAGTGAGTAACATACAGCCCAGCCCGATTCACCAGGGAGCTGCCTATTCTTCAGGGGCCGTGGGAGACTACCCAAAAAATAAGGAGGGTAGGCAAGTATGAGCTAAGACCTACTTCATGTACTGAAATCACTCATAGCTGCTGAATTGCTTTTACAGTACATGTAGCATAATATATGACCTACAGCACTGTCATTCAAAATGATATTACATGGCAATGCTACACTCTCTCCAACACCAATTCTCACAATGTATTTTTCTTTTTTGTTAATCATGGCACACATGGTCACTCAGTCACAAGGAAAGCTGTATGGGTGTATGGGTACCCTAGAAGTAGTAGTAGTAGTACGTTTATTTATAAGGCGCCACAAAGTGTCCGCAGCGCCATACATAGCAAACAAAAAACAAATGACAAGGTAACGTACAGGGTGTGTTGATAAAATACAGCATAAATAGGGGTATAGCTGGTAGAACTAAAATCAGCATCAGTTCCTAAGTAGGTGTCGAAATTGTCGAGGAGACTGAAGATGAAGTAGAGTAAGGGAAGAAGAGGGCAGGAGCACTGGTGAGGTAAAAAGGTAGGGTGAGTACGTGAGGAAGGAGGGCCCTACTCATAAGAGTAAACAGACTAAAAGGAGGTGGGTGGACAAACGAAAAACAATAGGATTATTAGGAACGGATGGGAACAGATGGAGGGGTAGGGAGGATAGGAGGAGCAAAAGAGGTTAGGAGGAGGAGGGATAGGCTAGTCGGAAGAAGTGGGTTTTGAGGGAGCGCTTGAAGGAGGTAAGGGAATCAGAAAGCCTGATGGGTGGTGGGAGGTTGTTCCAGTGCAGGGGGGCAGCGCGAGAGAAGTCTTGGACACGGGAGTGGGAGGAGTTGATTAGGTGAGAGGTCAGTCGGCGGTGGAGAGAAGAGGACAGGAGGGAGTGTGGATAGAAATCATTGAAGAGAGGAAAGGAGCAGTGGAGGAGGAGAGAGCCCTAGGCCCGGATCATACAGCATTTGTTATTTTCTGTAACCATTAGTCTTCTTAATCAGTCAGCCTTGGACTACTCCAGCAGTTTTCAAACTGTGGGTCCTGACCTTCTCAGCATGGGGTCGCAATGTTGCTGGCCATCAGGCTGATGACTTTTCTAATCTCATTCAGTGATTCAAGGAGTATGAAAAATCTGTTGAATTGTCTGATATTTTGGACTCCATGCATGTGCTGTCTGCTGACTACACATGTGATGTGATGGGTTATGGTATATCAGACTCCTCCCGTCA
The DNA here is from genome assembly GCF_055691185.1 of Crinia signifera. Taxonomy (NCBI): domain Eukaryota; kingdom Metazoa; phylum Chordata; class Amphibia; order Anura; family Myobatrachidae; genus Crinia; species Crinia signifera. Next base: position 256,097,466 of record NC_139222.1, read on the forward strand.
CTCTCTGCCTCCACAATGCTGCCATGTATGTGCTGTCTGCTGCCTACACATGTGATGTGATGGGTTATGGTATATCAGACTCCTCCTGTCACTCTCTGCCTCCACAATGCTGCCATGTATGTGCTGTCTGCTGCCTACACATGTGATGTGATGGGTTATGGTATATTAGACTCCTCCCATCACTCTGTGCCTCCACAATGCTGCCATGTATGTGCTGTCTGCTTACTACACATGTGATGTGATGGGTTATGGTATATCAGACTCCTCCCATCACTCTGTGCCTCCACAATACTGCCATGTATGTGCTGTCTGCTGCCTACACATGTGATGTGATGGGTTATGGTATATCAGACTCCTCCCATCACTCTGTGCCTCCACAATGCTGCCATGCATGTGCTGTCTGCTGACTACACATGTGATGTGATGACCGTAACTTGCTGGCGTCCTGTAATTATTTTTATTGTCTGATTGGGTCCCAGAGAAAAATAGTTTGAGGAGCCCTGCACTACTCAAATAAATGTCTGCAATGGTAATTAAAACACAGATCAGTGAAATCTTATGTAATGTACATAGGATATAGGATACTCACTTGGGTGATTAACTTGCTCTTTAAGGTCTAATTTATGTTCGTTGTATGAACTGATTCCATATTTAGATATCACCTGTGGAAGCAATCAGAGAAAGTTATTACTTCCTAATACAAACCTAACATAATAATAGTAGACAAGTGCAAAATATACACATCTGAAATACCTGGCTAAGTCGAAGTTGCTGCTGAGGAATGGACTCTCCAAATTTGGTGTGTGGAATCTTCTACCTGGACATGATCTAATGTTATCTAACTCCTGTACATTGCGAGGTGATTTTACCAAAAATCAGTTTTGTTAATGCAACCATAACCACAGATGTTCTTCTGGAATGAATTCTGGTGAATATGAAGGCCCCAACAATGTCTGAACAATCCATGCAGTGTGACAATAAACTGCTGAAAGAGGCCAGTTTCATTGGAGAATACTGTTTCTATGAAAGGTCTGCAATGATGTATAAATAGTTGGTACACCATTTGGCCTAGAACAGGGCTGGCCAAACCGGTCCTCGAGATCTACCAGCAGTTAGTTCCTGTTTTGCAGACAACCTAGTTGGCGCACAAGTGTAGTCATCATTACTAACTGTCACATTTTTAAACATGTGCTGCATTAATTCTTAATCAATATATTCTACCAATCCACAGGTGGCCTGGAAAACATAAACTGTTGGTAGACCTCGAGGACTGGTTTGGCCAACCCTGGCCTAGAACATCAAGATCCCTCCACTGGCTTACTTCCTGCTGCTATACATACCCATGAGCTTTTGATTAATAAGGAGGCAAATGGACACATTTTGGCACCTATAGTGTTTCTGTATCTACAACTTTGTATTTTTCACTGTGGCCTAATGTCCAGCATCCCCTGAGATGCTGGGTCTACCCCTGGATACAGTACTGGCTCCTCCTCAGTGATAGAAGCCAATTGTTGCAGGATAAAGCCACACTGCAGCACTTGATCCTATCACTGTGTAATAGCTAGCATTTTGGTGTCCCCAATTCCCAGGGAGACATCCATGTGAAGCATGCACAAAATGTCTCCTTTTGCGGTGAGTGGTGACCTGCTTTTCCCTAGATTTTTTTGACATTTTTATTGCAAAGGGACTTGTCCACACCTCACTCAATTTGGCCACACCTCCATTAACCAGGCCCATCCTTGCTCTTGACAGCCCTATCTATGGGGGCTGCTTTTTTGCAGAATGTACTAAGCTCTGCAACTCTTGAAACTTTGCCTCTGGTATCGGTGAGCTACTTTCTGCAAGAGTTACTGCGAGATGTAGGAAAAGAGACAACAGGTCCCAGAGTTCCTCTGGCAGTTCCCCTTGATGCGACCCATTCTTGTTTTGTTATATTTCTATACTTTGTTATAAAACACATTTTTGGCATTTGTGATTGAGCCCTATTTTAAGCTAATTCTTATATTAAAAACTCTACTTTAACAAAAATTCAGTACCAACATTACAGTATATGCTGGTGATGTAAACACAAAATGTTATTATATATAAATATAATATACTAGTAACCCCACTCCAAGAAAATGCTTTGAAATCTAGTCTGCTACCTTGTGATTGCCTCTGTGTTTTTGCATGTGTGAGAGAGAAAGAGATGTAGTTTCACCTGCTGCCAACTGATGGCGGTGTTTCGGAGACACACAAAGGGACACTAGACATATATACAGATGTTTGACAGCCCAAGCTTTGACAATGTTTTTTTTTTAAACTGGTTTATTATGCACCAATTTATGCCACACCCCTGATTTAGCTCCACCCACATGTTCTATATGTTTTGTATATTTTGTCAGTCGCGGGCCCCACAATTTATAATGGCAGCCCTGGTCCTACTCCTTAGTAAATTTGCAATCAGATAAATTGCATCCTTTTCACATAAAAAGAAAAAGCTAAATCGATTCAAACCAACATTTAGTAAATTAACCACTAGTGTGTTGGTTGGACTGTAGAAGAAATCCAACAAGAAAATAATGATAACAAGGATTCATTATATACAATCTCCAATTGCTCCTAGTAAGGATAGGAATTAGCATTGTGTAAGAATACTTACATAGTAGAAGAACGTGACATGATCAGATTTAGGATCCCGGCTCTTGATATCGTATTCCACAGTCGCTGACAGATCGGAGTCACAAGGAATTTTCTCTGGATCTGTTTCTACAGGTATATTCAGAAAACTGTGACTCTCAGAGTATAAGGAGACCAGATACATTTCTGCCATGTGATGCCTATCTACATCCTCATCATCCTCATGTGATGCCATCTTTGCCTGAGGGTAGAACACATAAAAAGAATGAAACCACCTGTACATTTTTGCAATTAGTTAGAAATACTATAATATAAAATCACACTCTTTGCAATATAAATTCTTGCTGATATTAATCAGCTCCTTTAAAGGACAACATGCTGGAGACATTGGAGGTTTTTCAGACCTAGGGCGGAACGCTGTAACATCCGCTCCCCTGGTCCGCCGCACATCGCCGACTACCGCGGAGATAATTATTGCATATGCTGTAACATATGTGATAATTATGGCAAAGGACAGCTCTTGCGTTAACAGTTGTCCTTTGCGATCTGGCCGGCGATGTGCAGTGGGTCCCGGCGGCTCCCCCTCCCTCCCTTACCCGGCATGGATGCTGCTGCTGCTGCCGGGCGGCCACACCTCCTCCTCCCTGCACACGGAAGAGGATTACAGTGCAGGGAGGAGGAGGTCACAGGTCCGGGCAGCACAGCTCTTTGCTGCCCTGACACAGGTGAGGGGGGGAGGTTGGTGCGGGGCAGCGGGGGTCGGTGCGGTAGAAGCTCATAGGCTTCTATGGGGCATCACCAGCTTTTGCTGGTGATGCATCCCCGTCGCGATAACCCGGCGGGGGGGGGGGTGGTTTAGAGAATCCCACAATTCCTTAAAAACCCATATAACAGGGTTTTTCCACATTTTTCCTTTAGAGAATCTCCCCCCTAATCACTGGGCTGCAATTTCACAGGCATAATAAGTAATGAATTGCTGAACATGCATACGGCATACTTGCCTACACGACAGCGGCGGCTCATACCTCTGTGGAGGAGGGAGGCTGCCGCGATACGCCCCCTCTCCACTGCGGATGTGCTTGTGGTTCCCCCTGCCAATCCCGGTCCTCAATGCGGGGCTGGCGCATGTGCATTAGCTTCTTCGCTACTCCGCATGCGCTGACCCCCAGCCTCTATGGGCTGCTGTTGACTGAATATCCTCCTCTAGCTGCACATGTGTGGAACCTGGTTTTTATGGACTGTCACTTAGCAGCCCATGTAGAGACTTCCCGGAGGTAAGTAACACCTCCCAATGGGACTGCCTTGGGTGGCTGGCAGGTTGGACTTCCAATAGGAAGTCACTGCCAGTCACAGTGAAGCCAAAGCAGTTTCATTGACTGCATTTGGCTTCACTGTCAGAGAACTGTAGTGGATTTTACCTGAGGGGGCTGCAGCCCTGCAGCCCATAGGTAAAAACCACCACTGCAACCTGACCCTCTCCATGAGGGACAAAATGCTCTGTTCCTGGACTTCCCTGGTAATGTAGGATTGCCATCACCTGTTGTGAGCTAGGTAATTGATAAGAAAGGTGTTTCACCACAGGTGATGGCAATCATACATTACCAGGGAAGTCCAGGAACAGAGCATTTTGTTCCTCATGGAGAGAATCAGGTAGGCAAGTATGGCATATAGATTGTATTGCGCATGTGCAAGGCCATCAATTGATAAAATCCAGTGTCTGTTTTTTTAATCGCTGGCCGTTCACAAGTTGATTGACAGGAAACTGCCTGGGTGGATCAGGAAAAACGCAGGCATGACCAGGTAGGGTGTGCGGAATCAGCTTTGGCCCTTATCAGCCTGTTTCTATTGCACTGGCCGAGTATGTCCTGGGTTACACACAGATTGGCAAAATCATTGAATGGTGAGTGAGATATCTACAGCTGATCGCAGACCTGCGATATTTTCGCAAGCCTTTTGCAGGCTTACACAAGGCGGGATTTAACTCTGGCGGGGAGGCGGCTATCTGATCACATGGCTTTGCAAATTAGCAGAGAAGTAATCAGATCCAAATAACTCCCATTCATTCCCATTGCCAGATGAAGAACAACTCCCCGTACCTTCATTTATTCAAAAATAATCTCAATGTCACCACAAACTGCCAGCCATTTGTTCTGTCCATAATGGATCCCGCACACGCCCACATGTCTGTGACCAGATCTCCCAACTTTATCTTGAATGGGCAGTAGGACCAGCTGCGCCAGAGGTGCAGGTGCTTTCAAAAAGATGCAGAGCCTTCTGTGGAAGTGCCTGTCCTCATTCTGATGGGGTGTGGCTCAACGACACGACCCCCATTTTCTTCACTTGGACTGTATAGTCCAAATCGAATAGAAAGTTAATCTGAATTTCACCTGTACAGCTGCATTCAATGCTGAATTGATCCTGATGCGATCTCTGTGGCATACTCTTAGCAGGCAAGTCTATTTCTGCCTGATGAAAAGGAGGCCACACACCCCCCCCCCACACCGCACCGTCTATTCTTCCCTGGCACCCCGGCACCAATCGATAGAAAATCAATATCGTTGGCCGCCAGATCCGTCCGTGTGTCAGCGAGGGTGTGTTTGCATGTGACTACAGACAACTAAACATGTTTTGGTAGGGGTGTGCACCATGCACTTTTCGTGCTTTGATTCTGTATCTCCTGCCGAGTTTTGGGTCTGGATCTGTTCAAAAACACCACCCTTCCGTGTTTCGTGTTTTGTATCTGTATTTTTTTAAACCATAAAAACCGATAAAATCACAGAATTTTTTTTTTTTGCTCCGATGCTATTATTAGCCTCAATAAAAAACGCTCCAAAGAGCACATAGGCCCTTATTCTGATTGAGTCAGACAACTGCGTGTTCAGTCAGACGGCCAATGTATTGTGTTTGCGCATGTGCAGAGGCATTTCTGCGCATGTGCGAACGCCGCGCACGGCTGAATTCGGTGCAGAAAATGATCGGTCGGAACAATCCGAGCAGGGGGTGGAGAGGGGCGTGAAGGGCTGTTTGGGCTCATTACCATATGCGTACACCCCGCGTTTCATGTGCGTTCCCATGAAAACTCTGGGCGTACATGTGGCAATCCGGCCATGACGCACGTGTGGGGGGCGGACAGCTGACATAGCCGGATGGGGGAGTTGGAGATGGGGGAGTTGTTCACATGAAACATCCACTCGCGGCCCGTTCGCTCGTCATCTTACCGCATTCGGACGGTTTGAGCGATACGTACGGTAGGCGGGGCTAAGAACACTTGGTGGCTGTCCGAAATACTCATCCATCTGAGTCAACTAGAATAAGGGCCATAATGCAAAGAAAATAGGTGCAAGATGGAATTTTCCTTGGGTCCTCCGGCCCACCCTTATGTTGTATTAACAGGACACTCACAGTTTAACAAACCAATCATTTCAGCGACAGGGTCTGCCACCACTGAAATAATTGGTTCGTTTGGACCCCACCAAAAAAAAGAGGTGCAAGATGAAATACATCTACATAAAGAGGACATGCAGAGTATAACAAACCATTCCAGCGACAGGGTCTGCCATAACTGTGGCTGAAATAATTGGTGTGTTTGGGCCCCCACAAAAAAAAGAGTTGCTTTGTCTGTTGTATAAGCCCAGGGGTGCTGCTAAGTCTGCGAATGTAAAAACTTGATGAATTGGCCCCTTAATTTGAGTTAGAAGTAATGCAAAAGAAGAGCAAGCATCTGGACAAACCAAGGACCTGATTCACGTTGGCTTGCTAAGCAGCGTAAATTTGCTTGCGTTCACATGGAGTCACCCAGAGTTTTCCTGGGCGCACCACCGTTTTTGTGGAAATGCTGGGTGACCCCATGTGACAGCTCCCTGCTTTATTTATACACTGCAATGTACAGTAGCTTTCACTTTGGATACTACTCTCTCAAATATAACCCTAACTGAAGATGTTACATCTGCCCCCCACTGCAGCTGAGAAGGGGGGGGGGGGGGCTATTTCCTTATGTACATGGATAAAATAGGAAAATGCAATAGCCCCACCTTGTTGCAGAGTCACTTACCGTTAATGATAGTTGGTTGTCCCATGTAGAAGTGTTGAGTTTACCATGAGCAATTCCATTGTTGTCAGTCACCAGACTTGCAGCCTTTTCACTATTTCCATGCACATATATGGATACGGCTTCATTTGCTATGGGCTGTTCTTTCTCATCAACAACACGCACCTGATGATAATAAGTGCAGATCAAAACCATCATATAATGAAAGTAACTGTATATATTCAGTAATATAATGATCTCAGGGGCAGACGCATGATTTCCGGAGGAGGGTTTACTAATGTTTGAGTTTAGATCGAATGCCGCCAGTCCATGAAGATGCATAATTAACATATACCGTAATAAGCTATAGTCTTTCCCAAACAAAGGGGGAGATGTATCAATCTGGTGAAGTGATAAAGTGGTGATAATGCACCAGTCAATCATCTATTAACTGTCATTTTTTGAAACACAATACTCAGATATTTTGACAGTTTAGTGATGTCATCAATTCTGGCATACCCTCCAACATATCTGACAAAAAAACTGGTACAGTGGGTGTGGCTATATACAGTATGTTATTATTGTCATCCTTGCTGGCGGGTCGCCAGAACGTACGCGCTGGCGACCCGCCAGCAGCCACGCCAGCGAGGAGACTGAGACGCGCGTGCGTCTCACGCGCACGCGCGTCTCAGTCTCCGTCGCTAGCGCGACGGAAACCCTGTCCGTCTCCGCCTCAGGGAGACGGACAGGGTTAGGGGGGGTTAGGGGGGGTGCGGGCAGGCGGCGGGGACCCCGGGTTACCGCCGGCAAGCCGGCGGGGACCCGGGGAACGGATGGAAGCGCCGTCGGAAGGGGACGCGCGCGCGTCCCCTTCTCACCATCACCATGGCGCTGGCGGGGGATGGCGGCTGGCGACGCCAGCGCCATCCGCTGCAAAGATGGGACCTGACCCATCTGTATATATATATATATATATATATATATATATATATATATATATATCCTCGGAGGTCCGGCACTCCTCACCTGCCCCTGCTCCACTCACTTACCTTGGCCTGGGTGCCCGCTGTGTGCTGGCGTTACCAGCGCTTGTATCAATATTGAGAAAAAAAGCGTCACTCCAGGTTCTACTGTAAGATGATGAGTTTACTGTAGGTCAACAGTGTTTCGGGCCGGAGCCCGTCTTCAGGACATAAACAGTGTGTTACATTTGTTGTACATGTTATATAGCTTACCAGGTCCTTGTGTCGGCGTCGCCATTCCGCCCCCTCCGTGGCGTCGGATCCTACTTCCGGGTAGTCATCGCCGGAAGTGACGCGGCGCCCATACTGGGGGTTTCACGCTGACGTCTCACAGACTGTCTGCCAGTAGTTCATACTGGAATCTACAATCAAACAGAATATTACTTCAAAATTCATCTCTATTATATACATAATACGTGTAATGCTTGTGCTATGTTAAAGTGTTATTGATTGTGCATTAGTTAAAATGTTATGGGTGACTGCCTCGTTCTTCCGTCTTGTGCACGTCATCTGATTGTGATGTACCCAGGTGCTCACTAGATGGTGCTCATGTTTCTCTTGTAGTTGTTACTATTTGTCATGGTTACACTCATCCACGTGAGATCCCCTGTATTGTTTATGTGTGACGTGTGCTGCTGTGTTTAAAATCTCAGATCGTTGGGTAATGTTGACGACTAGTGTGGGAATTGGGTCTTACCTACAACATATATTCCTACAAAAATCTATCTGTGTCCATGGGGGGAGTTTGTTTATCTGGACAACTATGTTATTTAGACATACATTCAAAGAGTATCTATACTCCTATGTATTGAAAAAATTTTTTATAAAACGTGAAAAAAATGTGAAAAAAATCTTATAGGTGTTGTTGGATTTTTAATATTTAATTTTTTGCCTAGGACCCATATGCGTGAAGATCCAGCTATTTTAATCACGGAACCAATTTACTGTTAAGATGAAAATTAACCCCTAATCCTTTCAGATGTATATCTAGGGTCTATCCCAAACCAAGTGCTCGGCTGTGTCAACATTGCGAGTTGAGTATGTGCTCATGATGAGACCAAGTGCCAATTAATCAGCCTTGGATATTTGTGAAAAAATGTGAAAAACTACATAAAATACCAAAAAAACAAAAAAACGTGAAAAATTCATGAATGTGTACTCAATAATGGAGTATGTGACCTGAAAAATAAATAAGTAAATAAATAAATAAATGAATAAGACATGGAAAAATCCTATGGTGGTGTATCTGTCCTGTGCCCCTTCACAGTATTGTTGGTATGTATGCGATTTACCCACTATGTTGTGGCCAACTATCCCATAGATCTGGTTTATCTAAAATGTGAGTTGTTTTTTAAAAAATAGACTTTGGTCTATTAACTATCTGTGCTCCTCCTGATACCTCAGTCGGACTCACAGCCTCTACTGCTTGTAAAATTAACTCTGATGGTATGCTTGTTGTGTCAGTGGGTCTATGGTGGTCTATTCTATCAGTACTATTTCCCCATCTGATCACAAAAAGCATTTAAAGTTCAGGGCCTCATTTAAACCGTTGGGGCTCACGGTATTGAGCCTACTAATCCAACGACATTCCAGCTGCAAAAGTCTCTTGTCCCTGTCATGTCCCAGCCACACTACGTGGAGGTGACAGGGACAAGAGACTTTTGCAGCTGGAATGTCGTTGGATTAGTAGGCTCAATACCGTGAGCCCCAACGGTTTAAATGAGGCCCTGAACTTTAAATGCTTTTTGTGATCAGATGGGGAAATAGTACTGATAGAATAGACCACCATAGACCCACTGACACAACAAGCATACCATCAGAGTTAATTTTACAAGCAGTAGAGGCTGTGAGTCCGACTGAGGTATCAGGAGGAGCACAGATAGTTAATAGACCAAAGTCTATTTTTTAAAAAACAACTCACATTTTAGATAAACCAGATCTATGGGATAGTTGGCCACAACATAGTGGGTAAATCGCATACATACCAACAATACTGTGAAGGGGCACAGGACAGATACACCACCATAGGATTTTTCCATGTCTTATTCATTTATTTATTTATTTACTTATTTATTTTTCAGGTCACATACTCCATTATTGAGTACACATTCATGAATTTTTCACGTTTTTTTGTTTTTTTGGTATTTTATGTAGTTTTTCACATTTTTTCACAAATATCCAAGGCTGATTAATTGGCACTTGGTCTCATCATGAGCACATACTCAACTCGCAATGTTGACACAGCCGAGCACTTGGTTTGGGATAGACCCTAGATATACATCTGAAAGGATTAGGGGTTAATTTTCATCTTAACAGTAAATTGGTTCCGTGATTAAAATAGCTGGATCTTCACGCATATGGGTCCTAGGCAAAAAATTAAATATTAAAAATCCAACAACACCTATAAGATTTTTTTCACGTTTTATAAAAAAAAATTTCAATACATAGGAGTATAGATACTCTTTGAATGTATGTCTAAATAACATAGTTGTCCAGATAAACAAACTCCCCCCATGGACACAGATAGATTTTTGTAGGAATATATGTTGTAGGTAAGACCCAATTCCCACACTAGTCGTCAACATTACCCAACGATCTGAGATTTTAAACACAGCAGCACACGTCACACATAAACAATACAGGGGATCTCACGTGGATGAGTGTAACCATGACAAATAGTAACAACTACAAGAGAAACATGAGCACCATCTAGTGAGCACCTGGGTACATCACAATCAGATGACGTGCACAAGACGGAAGAACGAGGCAGTCACCCATAACATTTTAACTAATGCACAATCAATAACACTTTAACATAGCACAAGCATTACACGTATTATGTATATAATAGAGATGAATTTTGAAGTAATATTCTGTTTGATTGTAGATTCCAGTATGAACTACTGGCAGACAGTCTGTGAGACGTCAGCGTGAAACCCCCAGTATGGGCGCCGCGTCACTTCCGGCGATGACTACCCGGAAGTAGGATCCGACGCCACGGAGGGGGCGGAATGGCGACGCCGACACAAGGACCTGGTAAGCTATATAACATGTACAACAAATGTAACACACTGTTTATGTCCTGAAGACGGGCTCCGGCCCGAAACACTGTTGACCTACAGTAAACTCATCATCTTACAGTAGAACCTGGAGTGACGCTTTTTTTCTCAATATATATATATATATATGCACATTATTCTCTACTGAGAGAAATTACATCTGCACACCAAAGTACTTTCAAGTGATTTTAAGAATATATTTGTAAGTCCAAGTTCAGACAGATCTTAAAACACATGGCAACATATTGCAAAAAAGAAGAATAGCAGTGGGTCACTTATCCATAACGGGCAAACAGCATGATACCCGTGGAGCTCCACGCTGGTACCATAACCAGTCTGCTCGACAGCCTGTTTCAGTGTGTTACCACCTTTATTTAAGAGCACAACCATATCTAAACAGTTACCATATAAATAGGGCACAGAGACCCGCCAAAATCAGAGCCATATGTCTCACCTGTGGCCGGCATTCAAGGAGTTTAAACCTCGTAACAACTTTTCTCTATATCCCTGCAGTGGAACGCACACCGCGGCGCGTGACACGCACGCACTTCCGCTTCCTGTGTGCTTATCAAACTGTTCCTCCGCCTGCCCTTTACCGTACATTCCGACCATTTGCACTTAAATCAGAAAGCTCCAGAGTGAGGACCACACTAAGCAGCCCACAATCTGTGCTCAATCTGTAATATCAGCGTATTAGCAGTATTCGGCACCTGGAACGCTTGGCAAGTGGCCATGTAAAGCACAGCCATCTTGCCCGCGTCATCCAATGCCTGACCGCATTCTAGGTCACATGGTGTTCGGCTGGGCAGCGACTCAACTTTATTGGCCACAGTATAGTTTGCACAAAGCATGTAATAGACGAAATTAACTGAATCAGAGAGTACTGCCACATAATTGAGAACTAATACAGCATCTGATATGACGGATCTCAGGTCCATAACTTTAGACAATTATTGTGATAACCAGCCATCACCATACATCATAAAGCATAAAATAACCAATGATAATAAAGAAATATAAATATACTGACATCCATCAATGTATAGAATCACACAAATGGTATACGTGAGAATGTCAAGCAGGAACAGTTCATTAAGACATTATACCACAACAGTGACAATCTATACAATAGTCATAACAACAAAAGCAAGCATTCCCTTTAAAGAAATACATTTAAATGGAGTTCCTCATTAAGGCCAGAGGGATTAAGTGAATTAAGATCATATATAATCATATACTCTCCTTACGTAAAAGGGTCAGGTGACGATCACCTCCCCTTTTGGGGTTCTTTACATGATATAGTGGCATAAAGTTAAAGTCCTTCATGGTGTGCCCAGCATCATAAAAGTGTCTGGCGACAGGAGGTGTAGTTTGGTTGCGAGTTGTCATAGCTTTCTTTATCGAAGATCGGTGCATGCCGATCCTCTCCTTAAGAATCCTAATTGTTTTACCAATGTACAAGTGAAGACAGGGGCAAACAATGACATATACGATGTATTTGCTCTCACAAGTCATACGATGTTGTAATTTGTATTTATAATTTGTTGTTGGATGCTTAAAGCTTTCCCCCATGATCAAGTGCTGGCAATTTACACACCCGCTACATTTATAGGCTCCGTTCTTCATGCTTAACCAGTTGGAATTATCAGGAGTAAAACTAATGTCCGAATACGTGATTTCATCCTTCAAGTTTTTATATATATATATATATATATATATATATATATATATATATATATATATATAAACAGGCAAGAAAGCACGTCACTCCGGGTCTGGTGTCAACAAACAGAATTTTACTGCGCAATGTCTACGCCGTTTCGGGCTGGGCCCGTCTTCAGGACATTAACAGTAGTGTATAACAAAAGTGCATTAAATACCTTACCAGTATCCCAGGTTACTCTCCGCTGCCCGACGCTCACCGTCCGTGTCCCGCTGTCACTTCCGGTCTCCTGGGCGGAAATGACATGGTGCCGGCTACAGGAGCCGTCAGGAGAAGGGCAACACTGTGGGCAAAACATTTACATGAATTAAAACAGTGCAAAACATGGAATCTCGCTGTTTCGCGAGCAAACGTGCATACAGTGCAAGCAGCAGTGTACAAATAATATTAAAACAACTCATAACATACAATATTAAAAACAATATCTGTGCAGAGCTGTTCATTTCTATGTGAACAATAAAGTGCTTCGTGAATCGATTTTCAGGCCACTAGATGGCAGTGTCAACTGCTATTATAATATGATGTTATAATAGTGTATATAATATCCTTAAGGTCCCTAAGGACTGATCTAAATAAAGTGCTAGTGCCTTACATGAAAAGTGCTAAGTGAGAATTAGTTTAAAACAGAAAACCACCTTCTGTGATGGTCTCTTGGCAGTATAATTTTTGGTGTGCTGGGCATAATTCAACCCCCCACCACATCGGACCTTATTACTTTATGAGGAGCATGATATTAAATCAAAAATATATATCTCCCCGTGACCTCTGTCTAGGATCTCCGCTCCAAAGGTTCTACACCACCCGCTGATGTTTGGTATTTATAAGAAACAGTTAAAGTTGATGGCCTCATTTAATCCCCCAGGGTTGACAGAGTTAAGGGTGTATATCCATCTGCTCTCTAAACGGAGCAGTTGTCTGTCCCTGTCACCTCCACGGGGGGATGGGGGCACATGATCGATGATGCGGTAACGCAACTGCGCCATGCTATGTCGAGCCTGGGCGTAGTGTCTGGCCACCGCCTGGTCACTGTTTCCTGATAACAACGCTGACCTGATGGCCATCCTGTGTTGGGCCATGCGTTCTTTGAACTGTCTGGCTGTCTTGCCCACGTAGTTTAACCCACATGGACAAGACAGCAAATAGACCACATATCTTGAACTACATGTGAGGGGATATTTAATTGTATAACTTTTCCCTGTAACCGGGTGCTTAAAGTTATCCCCCGTCTCCATGTGGTTACATGTTGCACATCCCGTACATTTAAAACAGCCAGCTTTTCTGCTAAGAAAGTGCTGTGTGCTGGGTTTCGGGATCCTGCTAAGGTCAGTTTTGACCACTAGGTCACGAATATTGGGGCCTCTCTTATAACTGGGCATTAGTTTAGTTTTATGCAGGCTTTTAAGATCTGGGTCTGTGCTGATCATGGGCCACAGTGTCCTCACATCCGACACGATGTTTGGCGTTTGTGTGGAGTACTGCGTCACCCATGTCAACATATCCGAGGTGTTATCATTGGGTTTGTCATTTGACTTTAGTAATTGTTCCCTAGTTTTTTGGCATGCACGGTCTCTAGCCCTGGACAGATCTTTTAATGGGTATCCCCTTTGTACAAATTTATCTGTCATTTCATTGAGCTGTTGGTCACGCATTTGGATGTTGCTGTTAATGCGGCATACTCGTAGATATTGGGAGTATGGAAGACCTGACTTTGTGTGTGCCGGGTTGAAACTGCCATGATGAAGTAAGTTATTGCGATCAGTAGTTTTTGTAAAGAGTTGGGTGTTGATGATTCCTCCCTCAATGGTGATCTGGACATCAAGAAATTGTATCATGTGTCTATCCAGTTTGTAAGTAAATTTCACCGGGCTGTTCGAGGCATTTTGGGTCTCCAGGCAGCCAATCAACACTTCCTGGGGTCCTGTCCAGAACACCAGGATGTCGTCAATATAACGACAATATAATGCAACATATTGTTGCATAGCCGGTGTGAAGAAGATTTTTTTCTCTACACTGTACATATATGCATTTGCATATACCGGAGCTGCCGCGGAACCCATTGCACAACCCCTGTTCTGATTAAAAAACTTTCCATCATGCGTAAAACAGTTATGAGTGAGGGTAAACTTTAAAATGTCAAGAAAGAACTCAATGTCCGGTCCTGCATATTGCACATTGCCCGTGATGAGTGATTTAACAGCCTCCACACCCTCCACATGGGGAATGCATGTGTAGAGGCTGCATACATCTATACATGCCATGGTTAGGTTTTCTGCTACCTGTGCAAAGTTGGATAATTTTTGGAGTAGCATGGTGGTATCCTTCAAATATGTATCCATGGTTTGTATGCAGGCCTGTAAGTGGTGGTCTATGTAGATCGCCAAGGGTTCGCACAGAGACCCCCGGGCAGATATGATGGGTCTGCCGGGGGGTCTCTGGGCGTCCTTGTGTATCTTAGGGATGGTGTAGAACAGGGCCGTCCTAGGTTTCAGTCTCAATAGCCGTTTTTTCAAGTCCATACTGATGTGTCCTCTCTCCACCGCCGTCGTCAATATGGAATTGAGTTCTGCAATATACTGTGGAGTAGGATCTTTAATCAGTGGAGTGTAGGTAGACTGGTCCAATAGTTGGCGATCACATTCTTCACGGTAGATGTTAATATCTTGAATAACTATTGAGCCCCCTTTATCCGCGCCCCTTATGGTGATATCATTCCGGGAGGACAATTGTTTTAATGCTTCTTTTTCATCTTTAGACACATTGCTGTGACTAATTGCTTGCGCATTAGTGCATGTCAAGTCCATCATCCGGGAAAAGTTTTCAAAGTAGGGCTAAAGGTTTGGGGATCAAAAGTGCTAGTAGTGCTTAATTTTTTATTTAATGCTGTGAAAGTGTCCAGTGCAGCTTCTTCCTTATTGCCTTGTTTGTCAAAAAATTCTCTTAGGCGGAGCTTCCTCTGAAATTTGTAGTTGTCCACTTTTTGTTGAAATTTGTCTTGCGATACAGTTGGTACAAAGCTCAACCCTCGGCTAAGTATCTTAGTCTCTGCCGGTGTGAGCGGAACTGAAGACAAATAAAAAATCAGGCTTTGGGACCCTGTGGGGGTTTGCGCCTGTTGCCCCCTTTGGGCCTGGCCCCCCCTCCTCGTGCGTTTTGGGGGTTTTCCGGGTCGAAATTGGGATCGATCCCCTTCGATCTGGTGTACACCCCTAAAGGGACCGCCTGTCGTCTGTTTCTCCTTCTAGTGGACGCTTGCATATCATTCTCACTGGCCGATGTGCTCGAATATTGTATATATATATATTATATATGTATGCAGCCTCTACACATGCATTCCCCATGTGGAGGGTGTGGAGGCTGTTAAATCACTCATCACGGGCAATGTGTAATATGCAGGACCGGACATTGAGTTCTTTCTTGACATTTTAAAGTTTACCCTCACTCATAACTGTTTTACGCATGATGGAAAGTTTTTTAATCAGAACAGGGGTTGTGCAATGGGTTCCGCGGCAGCTCCGGTATATGCAAATGCATATATGTACAGTGTAGAGAAAAAAATCTTCTTCACACCGGCTATGCAACAATATGTTGCATTATATTGTCGTGATATTGACGACATCCTGGTGTTCTGGACAGGACCCTAGGAAGTGTTGATTGGCTGCCTGGAGACCCAAAATGCCTCGAACAGCCCGGTGAAATTTACTTACAAACTGGATAGACACATGATACAATTTCTTGATGTCCAGATCACCATTGAGGGAGGAATCATCAACACCCAACTCTTTACAAAAACTACTGATCGCAATAACTTACTTCATCATGGCAGCTTCCACCCGGCACACACAAAGTCAGGTCTTCCATACTCCCAATATCTACGAGTATGCCGCATTAACAGCAACATCCAAATGCGTGACCAACAGCTCAATGAAATGACAGATAAATTTGTACAAAGGGGATACCCATTAAAAGATCTGTCCAGGGCTAGAGACCGTGCATGCCAAAAAACTAGGGAACAATTACTAAAGTCAAATGACAAACCCAATGATAACACCTCGGATATGTTGACATGGGTGACGCAGTACTCCACACAAACGCCAAACATTGTGTCGGATGTGAGGACACTGTGGCCCATGATCAGCACAGACCCAGATCTTAAAAGCCTGCATAAAACTAAACTAATGCCCAGTTATAAGAGAGGCCCCAATATTCGTGACCTAGTGGTCAAAACTGACCTTAGCAGGATCCCGAAACCCAGCACACAGCACTTTCTTAGCAGAAAAGCTGGCTGTTTTAAATGTACGAGATGTGCAACATGTAACCACATGGAGACGGGGGATAACTTTAAGCACCCGGTTACAGGGAAAAGTTATAAAATTAAATATCCCCTCACATGTAGTTCAAGATATGTGGTCTATTTGCTGTCTTGTCCATGTGGGTTAAACTACGTGGGCAAGACAGCCAGACAGTTCAAAGAACGCATGGCCCAACACAGGATGGCCATCAGGTCAGCGTTGTTATCAGGAAACAGTGACCAGGCGGTGGCCAGACACTACGCCCAGGCTCGACATAGCATGGCGCAGTTGCGTTACCGCATCATCGATCTTGTGCCCCCATCCCCCCGTGGAGGTGACAGGGACAGACAACTGCTTCGTTTAGAGAGCAGATGGATATACACCCTTAACTCTGTCAACCCTGGGGGATTAAATGAGGCCATCAAGTTTAACTGTTTCTTATAAATACCAAACATCAGCGGGTGGTGTAGAACCTTTGGAGCGGAGATCCTAGACAGAGGTCACGGGGAGATATATATTTTTGATATAATATCATGCTCCTCATAAAGTAATAGGGTCCGATGTGGTGGGGGGTTGAATTATGCCCAGCACACCAAAAATTATACTGCCAAGAGACCATCACAGAAGGTGGTTTTCTGTTTTAAACTAATTCTCACTTAGCACTTTTCATGTAAGGCACTAGCACTTTATTTAGATCAGTCCTTAGGGACCTTAAGGATATTATATACACTATTATAACATCATATTATAATAGCAGTTGACACTGCCATCTAGTGGCCTGAAAATCGATTCACGAAGCACTTTATTGTTCACATAGAAATGAACAGCTCTGCACAGATATTGTTTTTAATATTGTATGTTATGAGTTGTTTTAATATTATTTGTACACTGCTGCTTGCACTGTATGCACGTTTGCTCGCGAAACAGCGAGATTCCATGTTTTGCACTGTTTTAATTCATGTAAATGTTTTGCCCACAGTGTTGCCCTTCTCCTGACGGCTCCTGTAGCCGGCACCATGTCATTTCCGCCCAGGAGACCGGAAGTGACAGCGGGACACGGACGGTGAGCGTCGGGCAGAGGGGAGTAACCTGGGATACTGGTAAGGTATTTAATGCACTTTTGTTATACACTACTGTTAATGTCCTGAAGACGGGTCCAGCCTGAAACGGCGTAGACATTGCGCAGTAAAATTCTGTTTGTTGACACCAGACCCGGAGTGACGTGCTTTCTTGCCTGTTTGTATTTGTGGGTGAGAATTCGCCCTCAGCACGGGCACCTGGGCAAGTACCATAGCTGCCCCTGTCAGCGGAGGAGTTGCCGGACACCAACCTGTCTATCTATATATATATATATATATATATATATATATATATATATAGGGGAGTGACCATGTGTAAAGCGGTCGTGGCCATGACCCTTTTACTTTCCACTTCGTATCCGACATTTTTTAGAGTCCCATTTTTAAAAAGAGATAACTGCGCTGGCTGTCCCTACCTCTGCCCCATCAACTGTCTGGGGTCTGGCTGGAAGATGACAGGAAACTTCAGCCATTAGTCCCCACTCCCCACTGCCAGGTTCTCCGTGCTGCGGCTTGTGACATCATGCAGCCCATTCTTTGATCTCAGAGTAAGCTTGTTCTGTAGCGGCTGGGGCGGCGCTGGGAGAGCAATCAACAGTCTGGCACTGCTGAATGGCCGCACACAGCATGCCGCGTCTTGTAGTCGGCCCCGCAGCCGTGCCATGATATCCAACCGCAGCCTATCCCCGAGCAGGGAGAGGCAGGCCCGCTGCATCCCCCTGCCCTGCACCCTGGGAGATATAGTCCTGGCCGGCAGTTCCCCCACGCTCCCTGGGGAGTAGTCGGTGGTATTTTGAAATACAACTCCCAGAGACCCTCAATCACCCAGAGCTTCTGTTAAAAAAACGGTACAATCGGTACAGTTTATTTTATCTGGTACAGACCGTTAATGGTACTGTACCGGGTAAATTGGTACAGTTGGAGGGTATGTTCTAGTGCAAATTAAACTGCATTTTTTTATTAGATTTTTAACATGTCTGGTAACCCCAGCAGGATTCTGGACTCTGCATTATCTCCTCCAAACAGTCCCCTCCTGTCAATCACTTTGTATTTAAATCCCCACTGCGATTGGCCTCACAAAGTTAAACTGGAGCATACGGCGCAGGCCCAGTAGGCAAATAATCGCTCAGTTGTGTAAACATCGGCATTGTGTACAAATCAGAGTCAAGCTCTCTGTGCTGGATTCATTATATATAACTTTTACTGTAAATTATTATCTAATCGATATACCAAAGAATGGTCTGGCGCTGCAACCCAATATTCAGGATTATATTAAAAGTCTATTGCTATTAACTTTTATTCCCTGCTGCTGTGATATTATGAGGTGCTCAAACCGCAAAAGTTAGAAAACCAAGAAACAAGATATATCATCACACACGGGAACAGAGGCAGAACTCTGGGTTGCAATGGAGTCATCTGCCGCCGGGCTCCTGCTCCCAAGGGAGCACCTCTCCTCTCCTGCAAGTTTGAATCAGTTAATTGAAAGCCATTGATATCACTTCTGTGGCTGACTCCCCCTCCCTCCCAGCAGCACCAAAGAAGTCACAGTTTATTTATTTTTAAACATAATATACATAACATAAACACAGATATATTTACTGTATGTAAGGTGCAGTGTGTGTGTGTGTGTGTGTGTGTGTGGGGGGGCACCAATATTTATCTTGCCTCCGGGCAACTGGGATGAACTTATGCCACTGCACGGGAATACATACTTATGTTAAAAAAATAAAATTATGACATGTTATGACATGACAATTGACAGTCAATAGATACAACACAGTTAATATATAATAATTAGAGATATGTGCACCAAAAAAAAATGAAGAAAAAATAATTATTAAAAAGAACTCAATGTTAATTAGAGTTGACTCTTATTAAAAAGAAATGTTAGATCTGCTGGCACAGTCCCTTATTAGGATGCTACCATCATTAATATGTGGCTTAGATGTTAGCAGAGGAAGCCGCTGTTGCTAACAGTAGGCATGTCCAAACTATGGCTCTCCAGCTGTTGTGAAACTACAAGTCCAATCATGCCTTGCTACAGGTTTACTATTAGGGAATGCTAAAACTATGGCAAGGCATGCTGGGATATGTAGTTTCAGAACAGCTGGAGGGCCATAGTTTGGACATGCCTACATTAGACAGACGACTTTTAAAAGCACCCGGGAGGTCACTCATCAATACCTAACTGCACATATCTAAGTGGCTGCGCAACCATCAAAAAGAAAAAGGAGACTAAGAACTAAAGACTCTGGAGAAGGCTGAAAATACTGGGCACCAGCGCCAGCAGCTGGGAGTCACGGAGGGGGAGAGGCCTGATGGGTATGTGAGACAACTATCCCATATTCTGTCTGGCCAGGCTGGAAGTCTGCACCATTGCATGCATTACTAATTACCAATAGAAGACTGAACTGTTACTATAAACCATACTAACCGTGAACAGTGAACCAAACTAACCATACTAACTGCAGGTCTCCATCTGTACTTCTTAACAGTAAACGAATGAAGGTGAACTGCGAAGCCTAACTAACATCTGAGTCTCCACCATTGCATGCATTACTAACTACCAATAGAAAACTGAACTGTTACTATAAACCATACTAACCATAGACAGTGAACCAAACTAACCATACTAACTGCAGGGCTCCATCTGTACTTATTAACAGTATACTAATGAAGGTGGAATGGGAAGCCTGACTAATATCTGAGTCTCCACCATTGCATGCATTACTAACTACCAATAGAAGACTGAACTGTTACTATAAACCATACTAACCATGGACAGTGAACCAAACTAACCATACTAACTGCAGGGCTCCATCTGTACTTATTAACAGTATACTAATGAAGGTGGAATGGGAAGCCTAACTAACATCTGTGTCTCCACCATTGCATGCATTACTAACTACCAATAGAAGACTGTACTGTTACTATAAACCATACTAACCGTGGACAGTGAACCAAACTAACCATACTAACTGCAGGGCTCCATCTGTACTTATTAACAGTAAACAAATGAAGGTGAAATGCGAAGCCTAACTAACATCTGAGTCTCCACCATTGCATGCATTACTAACTACCAATAGAAGACTGAACTGTTACTATAAACTATACTAACCATGGACAGTGAACCAAACTAACCATACTAACTGCAGGGCTCCATCTGTACTTATTAACAGTATACTAATGAAGGTGAAATGGGAAGCCTGAGCCTCATATTAATGATGGTAGCAACCTAATCAGGGACTGCATCAGCAAATCTGACATTTATTTTTAATAAGTCGACTCTAATTAACATTATTAAGTTCTTTTAAATATTTTATTATTTTTCTTCATTTTTTTGGTGCGCATCTCTCTTCAATTATTGAATATTAACTGTGTTGTATGTATTGTCTGTCACTTGTCGTGTCATTAAATAATCTAATAGATGACCCTTATAAACTCTATCTCTTATATATTTAGCTACATGTGTCAATCATGTGTGTCCATAACGCTAGGTGGAGTCAGAGTGACACATACAGTAGGTTGTGCTGATAGGCTATTAGCCCTGATCTGTCACGCTATGACTCATCGGAGTTTGAAGGGGCGTGGCCTAGCTGTTCATGGAGTAGGAGTCCTGCCTACAGACTCCTGCCTATTATACTACAGGTGGCATCAAATTAAAATCCCCCTCGGTGGCTGAAGACTTCTTGAGATCACTGTGTGGGCTCCCTTTGACCTGCCTCCTGGTCCCAAACCTCCAGCTCCTGCCCTGGGTCTCCTTCATGTGTCCGACGGCCATATTGGAGGAGATTGCCCAGCGCTGCTGCTTCCACACTCCCAAGCGCACGGACTTCCACTCAGCCGCGTGGATAGCGGCTGACTGCCCGCCTGCCCCCTGACTCCCACCCGGTGCTAATGTACCTCTGTTTGGCCCCTGCTCCTAGACTGGGTCTCCGATGTGCGTCCAGCGGCCATATTGGAGCAGGCATCCTGGCCCTTCTGCCTCTACCCTGCTGTCTTGCGGCATGCGCCCGCAGGTCACACCAGGCAAGAGGCGAAGCGGCTGACTGCCCGCCTGCCCCCTGACTCCCACCTCTGTTTGGCTCCCAGCCTGGGTCTCCGATATGCGTCTGGTGGGACCTATTGGAGCAGGCATCCTGGCCCTGCTGCCTCTACCCTGCTGACTTGCGGCATGCGGCCGCAGGCCACATCAGGCAGGAGGCGAAGCTACCAGGGCCAGGGAGCGGTCAATCAGGCTCAGTTCCCCCCCCCCACTGCAGGTCTAAATCTGGACATGCCGCCAGACAGCAGGGTAAAGGCAGCAGTGCCAGGATGCCTGCTCCAATATGGCCACCAGATGCATGTCGGAGCAGGGGCCAGAACAGAGGTACCTCAGCACCAGGTGGGAGGAGGTATCGTCGGGGTTAGCTGGCGACCAGCCAACCGCTATCTACTCAGCTACCTTCCCCCACCCATGGCACCCTTGCACCCCCATCCTCACCCACCGCACCTCACCTTCGACTCCACGGCACCCACCCCTCCAGCACCCCCGCATCCACCTGCATAAACACCGCACCTGCCCCTCTCCATCCCGCAGTATACTCACCCCCAACCCCCCCTACATAAATCAGTTCACAGGTTAAGTGATGGAGTCCCTTACGATGGTGTGAAGAGCGCCCGTAGGGCGCGATGAATCACCTAGTGTATTTATATTTGATTAATTTAGTGCAAAAAGAAAACGTTTTCCTCCACATGTCTCTGGAACTGTAATTACCTTGATGTGGAATGGAGCACCTGTAGTGTAATAGTATGCAGGATCCACAAATGTAATGGATTTGTGCTTTTTTAAATAGGGTTCAGCTGAGGCTGTCTCAGTGTGACCTATAGGAAGATAAATATTGTGTTAGTGCATATTTACTGTCGCATATCGTGGGGCCTACACACTGGGCGATTTCAGGGTACAGTATTTTGTAAGCGATCTGACTCTAGAAAACACCCTTACATCGCTACGGGTGTAGGGGCCATAGCGATAATGATACATGGCCCCATGCATCACTTTTGCCCAGTGATTAATATCCAGCATGCTGGATAAATCTAGTTAATCACCGGTCAGGGCCAGTGCTCTTACCGGAGAACACTGACGGTGACAAATCGCTCAGCATACAGAGCTGACACATTGGGGGAAATTTACAAACAAAAGTACGCTTATTTTGGGCATATTCATAGGCAGTGGTATGCAAATATGATGGCCTACATGTATTTTCGACATTTACTATGCTGAAAATACGCAGATTTGTATTTATGGCACATTCGTATTCCTATTTACGAATACAAAATGAGTAGGGTTCCCCTGTATTTCGGCAACCAGCACAGGGCCCAACTAACCATCAGAGTGATGCCCCAGCCGGGGGGGGGGACTTTTTATACAAGTCCCCCGGTCAAAGCAAGTCCCCCTGGTCAGCCCGGGCCGGGACCCTAGGGGAAGAGGGGAAACCCCTATGAAGGGGTCCCCCCTCCAGAGTTAACCCTACCTTGTTTACAACCCCCCCCCCCCACCACCCCCATGAAGCACTATTGGATGCCTGGCAGCCAAATAGAAGCCGAGTTGGCCGCTAGGCATTCAATAGCTCTATTCAGGGGGAGGAGCCGCAGAATGTAAACAAACAGTACCTGCGGGCATCGCATACAGGTGTGTTATTTTTTTGCCAAGTAAGTGGATGCCTACGAAAAGGATGCGATCCACGCCTAGGAAGTGGTAAGTATGGTTTCCTTCCCCAGGTACTCACAAATTGGAGTTCTACTGGAGAAGGGGACCGATCTACATATCAAGATAGGTAAGTTGGTATGTGTGAAAATTTTTATTTTTTTGGTGTGTTATTTTTCTGTTTTTTTGGTGTGTTTTAAGCTCTGTCCCTGTAATGCAACTCCACACCCATATCGGGGTATTTTCAAAAAATACCCCGTGTAGTGGCTATGTATGCACTGCCTCTATGGTTGCTACATTTAAAAAAAAAAAGGATGCCAATATTCTTTAATGTCTGACTTCCACTACAAATAGAAACTGCAGCTACTGTAGGTTGGTCAACTTGCACATACAGATGGAGCTAGAGTCATTCATCCCGATAGCACACTATATTGCCGTTAATGGGGCGGGTGAGCGTCTCACATTCGTGATGTGTCGTGCTGAATGGCGCTCTGGAAGCCGCTCCGATGAGAGCGTCTCCATCTGTACCTTTATGCAACATCATGTTTCCTCAGTAACTCTTACAGTACCTGTTCCATCTTCTGTCAGTGAAGCTGAAAACTGTAAATATTCTAAACTTTCCTTCGAAAGTTTAAAAAAACTAAGATCAATCTCCTTGGCCAGACATCCTTTGCTGTCAGTCTGCAAAATATAAGATACAAAGTATGAATACCGTAATATAAATGCGTGATAAGGTTTGGTGAGGAAGCCAAAAATACTGTATGCAGAGTTGATTTCCAAAGAATAGAAGTTCAGCAACTATTTTCTTTTTAATTATATATGGATAATGCATACAGTAGCTTGCATCAAAGGCGTTCCAGATATCCCGCCATGTCCCTTGGTGCTAATTTGTAGGAGATGCTAAAAATTGTTTTCAAGCCAGCAATAAAGTGGGGTGAGACCGACCCCCAGACGTTTATGGTAGAGAGAACTAATGGTTGAACGCATCTAGTTAGATGCCTAAAAACATCTGGCAATGTCTAGATTGACAGTAACAGTTCAAAGTAAGCAAACAGGAGGTCTAGTATATATTGTATTATCCTATCATAAGGCGGAGACTTCCTGTCTTAATGCTTCTAGCTACACCACATACATCACACGGCTTCACAATAGATTCGTTGGTAAATAAGAACAATCATTTCTATAGAAATCAGGATGGCTACTTAGATCATTCTGCAGGACAAGGCATTTCTCACCTTAACATCCTGGATTTTTATGCATGCGTGGTCATCATCTTCTTCACTGCTGCTGTCAGTTCTCCAACCATGCCAAGTATTGAAAGGACAGATGGTGAGGTTAACAGAGCCATGTACTGGTTTTCCATAGGTGTAACTAGAGAGGTGAGAGGTGATATAAAGATGGTAATTCTATCAAATAATCTATCACTATACCATACTTCTCAACTATGCCAATTTTCATGGGACAGTCACGGTTTTTGTGACTGCTCTGCATCTCGCTTCCCAAAAGTGCTAGGTAGGTGTGAAAAAAATTCTGAAAAGTAAGAATGATGGTACTTGTGGAGTATCACGGCTCCCACGACCTGCATCGTATGCAGATCGTATGCTAAAAATCGCATCGCATCGCATGTGTCATGGCGATGCGATGTTTTACCGATTTTTGACTATTTTAGCTCAAAAATCGTATACCATCGCATAACATCGTATGCATTATGTAGTGGCATACGATGTTATACGATGCGATACGATGTTTTACCAATTTTTGAGCAAAAATGGTCAAAAATCGGTAAAACATCGGATAACATCGTATGCCATATGTAGTGGCATACGATGTCATACGATGCGATACGATGTTTTACCGATTTTTGAGCAAAAATGGTGAAAAATCGGTAAAACATCGGATAACATCGCATGCCATATGTAGTGGCATACGATGTCATATGATGCGATACGATGTTTTACCGATTTTTGAGCAAAAATGGTGAAAAATCGGTAAAACATCGCATGGCATCGTATGCCATCGATGCGATACGATGTTTTACCGATTTTTTAGCCATTTTAGCTCAAAAATCGTATGCGATCGCATCGGATGCCATACGATGGCATCCGATGCGATGCGATGGCACCCGATTTTGCACTGAAATGCATCAGAATGCATTGAAATGTGTATTAAAGTAGTGAAATGCCCCCAAATGCCATTTTTCATAGTGCACCACCCCCACTATCAACGTCAACCCGAAGCGTGGCGAGCGCAGCGAGCCCGCGAGGGGCGGCGGTACGCGTCCTACGACCTTTTCATACCCCCACTATCCACGTCGGCGTGGAGTTGAGAATAGAATAGTGTGGCGAGCGCAGCGAGCCACCGAGCCCGAAGCGTGGCGAGCGGACGCGGATACCTTCACAGCTATACGCGTCTCCTCGCGGGCTTTACAGGTATCCGCGTCCCCTCGCGGGGCTCGCTGCGCTCGCCACGCTTCGGGCTCGGTGGCTCGCTGCGCTCGCCACACTATTCTATTCTCAACTCCACGCCGACGTGGATAGTGGGGGTATGAAAAGGTCGTAGGACTTGTACCGCCGCCCCTCGCGGGCTCGCTGCGCTCGCCACGCTTCGGGTTGACGTTGATAGTGGGGGTGGTGCACTATGAAAAATGGCATTTGGGGGCATTTCACTACTTTAATACACATTTCAATGCATTCTGATGCATTTCAGTGCAAAATCGGGTGCCATCGCATCGGATGCCATCGTATGGCATCCGATGCGATCGCATACGATTTTTGAGCTAAAATGGCTCAAAAATCGGTAAAACATCGTATCGCATCGATGGCATACAATGCCATGCGATGTTTTACCGATTTTTCACCGTTTTTGCTCAAAAATCGGTAAAACATCGTATCGCATCGTATGACATCGTATGCCACTACATATGGCATACGATGTTATCCGATGTTTTACCGATTTTTGACCATTTTTGCTCAAAAATCGGTAAAACATCGTATCGCATCGTATGACATCATATGCCACTACATATGGCATACGATGCCATGCGATGGCATACGATTTTTGAGCAAAAATGCTCAAAAATCGGTAAAACATCGTATCGCATCGTATGACATCGTATGCCACTACATATGGCATACGATGCCATGCGATGGCATACGATTTTTGAGCAAAAATGCTCAAAAATCGGTAAAACATCGCATCGTATGCCATCGTATGCCACTACATATGGCATACGATGCCATACGATGGGAGCCGTGATACTCCACAAGTACCAGAATGATTTACAAAATATGTATGACACTTTGTACCCTCCTAACCCTGTGTGAATGTTTTTGTGACACCTTTTATCCCCACACTACCCATGTGTGTCACCCTGTCTAAGGAGTCCCTTATAAAATGTTGCTATGGGGCCCAGAGAGTTCTACTTATGCCCCTGGCTCTCAGGACAGACGGTCAATCAAAAATGTAATGGATTAACTCTCATCTGAAATGCTACACAATGGCACTTATTCAGATCTGAGAGTTACATTTGGGTGGGGTGTGTTGAAACTGAAATCTAAATTGCAGTGTAAAAATAATGCAGACAGTATTTACCCTGCACCATACTTGCCTACTTTTGAAAACTAGTTTCAGGGAAATTATAGTTGGTAATAGAATTTTGCACAACGCCCAATTGAGGGGGCGTGTCATGCTCCACCCAATGATCGTGTCTAGTTCCATATATGGAGAGATTGTGAACGTGGCACCTAGAACCGTGGCTGTGTACTGCTATATCTGAGAGGAATCTTGTAAAATGACTTATATACAAATGTAGATGAGCCCCAAAGCAGTTAGTAAGAGCTAAAATACTTGGTAAAGTGCTGGGGAATGGTGCAGATGATTCAATGTAACTGTATCTAGCTCTCATTCTTTTTTTTCCCCAAAAAATGTAGCACTGCAATGTGGGCTAGGTGAAATGAGGGAGATTGCTAGACTAATGAGGGAGAGAGGGAGTCTCCTGCAGAATGCAGGAGGGTAGGCAACTATGCCCTGCACAGAAACAAAATAACTCCCGAAAAACG
Source organism: Crinia signifera (assembly GCF_055691185.1). Lineage (NCBI taxonomy): Eukaryota > Metazoa > Chordata > Amphibia > Anura > Myobatrachidae > Crinia > Crinia signifera. The sequence continues at coordinate 256,125,028 of NC_139222.1, forward strand.
AACTCTCTCTGCACATGTTACATCTGCCCCACCTGCAGTGCACCTGGTTTTGCCCATTTTGAGAACAAATTTGCACTGCGATAAGATCTGAATAAGGGCCAATGTTCCTCAGTCCCAATGAGCCAACGCTGTGTAGTAAATGCAAATGATGTGTACAGAGATTGTCTGCCTAACTGCATGTAAAAAGCATCACGCCATGAAAGTAACTGATCATATGGGAGCGATATTTGTGTAGTTTGTATTCAGGATTGTCATGTTATGGAAAAACTGGTCACAGTACCTGCCACATGCCTCTAGGTGGCAGGATTTATCGATCACTGATATAGTGGATGGGACGTTCAGATGAAATTCAAACCTCTTCAGTACTGAAAGAATAGAAGCAGAATTTACACTTATTATATACTGTAGAAAATTATGGGCACAAATGACTGTAGAGATACAAATAATATTAGGACAAATGGCGAGTTATGTTTTTCTTATGTTGTAGGATATAATTATGCCCCAAACACATGAATAGGATATAGGAGGTTTGGTATCAGAACACATTTCATTGAGGAAATCCTGTGACCAGAAAACTCTTTTAACTAAACAGGGATCATAAACAAAGCCATTTGTAGTGTATCTGCTTATTGATTACACTGGCAAAGAACACTACAGTAGTATCCACTTAGTTGTCTACCATATGGTATCAATTTTGACACAAAATGTATATTTCTACTAGGAGCTTCAGAAATCATAAACAATGCATCTGACATGAGTGTGCTGGTCTGGTACAATTTGGGAATCACTAGGAGGTGTTTGCCCTTCTCTGGGCCCTCTCCAGTTCCTTAATATCTTTTTAAGGTGTGGTGCTAAGACCTGGACACTGAATTCCAGGTGGGGCCTTACTGATCGGCATTGTACTTCTTTTGTAAATAAAGTACTCCTTAAATTAGCCAGTTTCATAAATGCTTCAGAGCCCAGTTATAGAGGAAACAATCTGATCACTAAGGTAATGCTACTGTATGTTCATCATTTATTGCTAGAAGCAGGAGGAGACCATCTAACTGCATACCGCCCAACTGTCCCGATTTTCGCAGGACAGTCCCAGTTTTTGGGTACTGTCCCGTGTTCCACCCGGTGCCGGCAGTATCCTACGGTGTGGGGGAGGGGTGGCAGTAGGTCATCCCCCTGCGCTCTGAAGGAATAGAAGCTATGTGTGCACATCTTTTATTCACTGAGACAGGGAGAGGGGGCTTGGTCAGCAGCTCTCAGATCACTGGCCATGCACCCACAGTGGCAAAACGGTGGCGTGGCTTCACGATTGCAAACATTCCGCAATCCAAGCCCCTTTTAGCCAAGGTCACGCCCCTTCCGGGCCATGCAGAGAGTCCCGTTTTGGCCCTCCAGAATGTTGGGAGGTACTGTATGTAACTGTGTGGTAGTCTATGTCGCTGAGAGTAGTCAGCTGTGATAGAGTGTTAGGGGACATGTGGCCTCTGTATTTTTCATGGTGATTGGAGTAAATAGGTTAATGCCATAAAAGGCAGAGAGATAGAAAATCCATTGTGAGTAATTTATTTAACTCTTCCTTCGCTATATCAGTATGTGGGGATCGGCATGATCAAAGTCTTGGTGCTACTGTGACACAGTCAGGGAGATTCTGATTATTTTCAGTAACCAGTCAGCGAAAACTCCGGGATGCCTCCTGAGTTCCCTGACCTCGACCAACTTAGACAACTTCAATCTGGTCATCTTCCCATCCCCTCCTCACACTGTAAACTCTAGTTGTTATTATCTGTTATGGTAATTACCTGTAAGGCCCATTCAGTGTTTACTGATATAGAATTATAAATAAAAACGCCAACAGACCTTCACAGGTTTTCAAATATATCCTTTAAAAGTATTGCAGTCAATAATTGTTCAAGATCACTTTGGATCATAATCATGCCCATTAGTATGTATCTGCAGAGTTCTATGTTGAATTAAGGTACATTTGATATGTAGTATGGCCATGTCTAGTGTTGAGGACATGGTAAGTTGCCAATATGTTTTAATAACTAAAGAATGTATCAATGACATCGGTGGTGGATCCTTGGTCCTGGTACATGGAAACATGACCATCTGACTGTTCTAACAGAACTCCCTACCCCTCAATGACAAGGTCATCCAACTCCACTTATGCAATTAAAGAGTAACTTAAGGGGCAATTCAGACCCGCTCGTGTGGGTCAAATTCATTACCCCAGACGATTGTTGGGGATTGCACATACGTGTATATGTGCATGTGCAAGCCCCAGGTTCGAACACCTTCAGTGAGTTTCACACTCGCCCGGGTGTTCGCTCCAGGATGGGCGGACAGGGGATGGATGCAGGGGACCTCCAGCATTTTATGGGCACGCCCATGGAAATGCAGCAGAGGATTATCTTCACTCTCAGTCAGTGGGCGTCTCAGTAGAACGGCCATCGGCCATGGAATTAGCTAGTTATGCTTCTGCAGAAGACTCAGTTGTGGTTACATCTGCATCCAACACTGAACCAGGCATAGTGTCCTGTGGCTAATGTTAGTCAGGATTGGACTGGCCCACTGAGGGAATGAGGAAATCCATGTGGGCCCTACCTCCTAAGGGGACCTAGCCCTCTCTTATGATTCAGGTCTCAGACCATGCAGTAATATATAATACCTTGTTACTCTATTAGTCGCTCATTGACTTGGTAGAGCAGTACCATGGTCTTGTGAGTGAAATGGGACCTTTATTTTAATTATTGGAAATGTGATATTGTAAAAAGTTGGTCTAAACATCATGTACAGGGTCATGTTTGCTTTATACACTTGGACCCAGGGATATTGGAGATTATAAAAATTGTAAAAACCAGAACCGGACTAGACCTCAGAACGCCGGACCGGACAGTATCCATTCAGCAAACCGTTTTAGTTTTTAATAAATTCCCGGACCATACAGGGAGGCTGTAATCTCTCCCTCCTCGTCTTCCTGGTGACAGGTATCACAGGCACCCCCAGACAGGCACCCCCGGATGGCACAGTTTGATAAATGGAGCCTGTCTGATCTGGCGCTCTTGGGTCTTGTACGTTTCTGGTTTTTACCCATTCCCCTGAAACAATATAGTAGTACATTTCCTTGGGCTATAAGCTGTAAACTCTTACAGAATATGTTATATTTTATGATACACAATTAAGTTGGCAGTACGGATCGTGTAATGGTTAACATTAGTGCCTCACAGTGCTGAGGTCATGGGTTCGATTCCCATCATGGGTCTAAGGGCGAGATGTATTAAACTGAAAATGCGGTAAAACCCCGGTTTTACTGCATTTTCCTATGTATCAAAACCCAGCCGCACCGATACCGCATTGTAGGGTATCGCCACCTTTGGGTGGCGATACCCTATAGAAGCCTATGGGCTTCTTTTCGCCTCCGACGCAAACCCGCCGCCTCGCCGACCCCCCCTCTCCCCCTTCCTCCGGCTTACCTTCTTGAAAGGTCCTCCTGGACCCTGGAAGGTAAACCCCTCCTCCCCCTAGTGAAGCAGCCGGACTTCCTTCCGGCTGCAGAGGGGAGGAGGAGGTGCCGGGGACAGCCTGCTTAGCTGTCCCCGGTGTGAGGGAAGCAGGAGGCGGCAGGAAGGTGACGGAGACCCCCCGCACACCACAGTACAGGTATCGCGGGGGGCCTCCGTCACTGCACCGCGATGCTAGCCGCATATGTTAGTACATATGAACTGGCATCACGGCGGGCGGGCGTCGATGTATAGTAATACATCCCGCCCTAACTGTGCAGAGTTTGTATATTCTCCCCGTGCTTGCGTGGGTTTACTCTGGGTACTCCGATTTCCTCCCACAATCCAAAAATATACTGGTAGGTTAATTGGCTTCCAACAAAAAAATTAACCCTAGAATGTCTGTGTGCGCGTGTACATGTGGTAGAGAATATAGATTGTAAGCTCCACTGGGGCAGATACTGATGTGAATGTTCAAATATTCTTTGTAAAGTGCTGGGAAATATGTAAGCACTATATAAGAAACTGTTAATAAATAAATTATAAATAAAGTGCTGCAAATAAGCACCATTTGATAGCACAGCAGTTTCATTATAAACATGTGTTAGTAATAGTATATTGTTATTTTATGTGTAAATCTACTACTACTACTCTTTGGTTTATTTTTAATTGCAACTTACCATATTCAGAGACAGTAAATCGTTTTTCACATGCAGACGGTATGTTGATTTTATAATTTCCAAGAGATAGCTCATTTGACAAAGGGAAACTAAAATCAGCAATCCCGTGGTTTAATGTTACATTGAGCCATTGTCCAATGCGGTTGTTGTTTGCATCCTGTAGGCAAATAGATTAAAGAAAGAATTGTTGTAATCCATTATGGCAGAGCAGAGGTCATCACTAGCGGGGTACATGTGGTGTGGATCACTACCGGGTATCATCCTTCAAGGGGGTGACAGCTTAATGCAGACTCATCGTCAGTGAATGGGATTTGGGTACTGCGCTGGGATATTATTGTGCAGCTTTCAGCTCCATCATTCTGGGCGAGATGTACTAAGCTATGAAAAGTGATAAAATGGAGAGTGATAAACAACCAGCCAATAAGCTCCTATGTAATTTTTCAAACACAGCCTGTGGCCGGCAGGTAAGAGCTGTTTGGCTGGTGGTTTATCACTCTCCATTTTATCACTTTTCAAGCTTAGTACATATTGCCCTGAGGAAGAACCAACAATGCAAGTATAGTATACAGATGTAGCCATGCTCATTATCACTACATCCCAGCCACCGGTGCGGTCAATTGTCTCCCAACAAAATTTACCCTAGAATGAATGTGTACATGTACATGTGGTAGGGAATATAGATTGTAAGCTCCACTGGGGCAGTGACTGATGTGACTTTTCAAATATTCTCTGTAAAGAGCTGCGGAAAATGGGGTTATTCTGGTTCACTCTCAAAAACAAAAAAAGAAGAAGAAAGAATTTGTATTGGATGCACTCCTCAGGACCAATCAAGAAATTTGTGGACTAATTCCTTTTCTATATTTTTAAGATGAGTGGGGGCTCCTTTTATCTTTATTGTGACAGAGTAGGATAAGGAGACAGCCACTAGTAGCGAAATGGAGAGGTTAAAAATTAACAATGACATACATACATTTAGTGACAATAAAGGTAAGAGTTTGTGATATTGAGAGTTTAAAATGTAGGTAGGGATGACTGTTGGTTAGTGGTGTATATAGGGGTATATTTTCCACCAAGGTTCTTTGTATGCACTCCTATGATGCTCCACAGATTGTATATTGTTTTATTGTGTTTACACTTGTTTGAGAGAAAAATATACAAATATATGCCTCAATGGGTTTTTCTCGGGTGTAATGGTTGCTTTACCACAGGGGATTGTTACAAGTTTATAAGTGAAGAAACAGTGTTGCTATTTCACACTCAGTGTATTATTTGTATCAATTCACTGAGGTCTGGCGTCATGCCCAGAGTTGGGGATATCAGACTTCTTATATGAATATTAGAGCCTGAAAGAGTGGAGCAGCAGCGCCATCTGCTGACCGATTTTATTAGTGGTACATTTAAGTATAAATCCTATTGCACCACACTGGTATCAAAAGCTGGATGGTCTAAGGCTGGCTTAAATAGTCTCTGCTCCCTTTACAACCCTCTCTGTGGTAAGATATGAAGCAAACCTTAAGGAGACTTCAACACTTGGTATAACATTATTATGTAAGAAAAATAAATTTTCTGCACTAGCACCAAACAGTCATTTTCCCTAACTCTACAGGTAACAGGACACGTGTTTCGCTAATTGCTTCTTCAAGCTGACCCTCGGTGCTGCTGCTCCACTCTTTCAGGCTCTAATATTCATATAAGAAGTCTGATATCCCCAACTCTGGGCATGTCGCCAGACCTCAGTGAATTGATACAAATAATACACTGAGTGTGAAATAGCAACACTGTTTCTTCACTTATAAACTTGTAACAATCCCCTGTGGTAAAGCAACCATTACACCCGAGAAAAACCCATTGAGGCATATATTTGTGTATTTTTCTCTCAAACAAGTGTAAACACAATAAAACAATATACAATCTGTGGAGCACCATAGGAGTGCATACAAAGAACCTTGGTGGGGAATATACCCCTATATACACCACTAACCAACAGTCATCCCTACCTACATTTTAAACTCTCAATATCACAAACTCTTACCTTTATTGTCACTAAATGTAGGTATGTCATTGTTAATTTTTAACCTCTCCATTTCGCTACTAGTGGCTGTCTCCTTATCCTATTCTGTCACAATAAAGATAAAAGGAGTGCCCACTCATCTTAAAAATATAGAAAAGGAATTAGTCCACAAATTTCTTGATTGGTCCTGAGGAGTGCATCCAATACAAATTCTTTCTTCTTTTTTTGCCCTTGATCCTGATTTATTTGGGATAGCACCCCCACTGATGTCCACAAACATCTAGTGGAATACCACCCCTCAATTTTAGGGTGTCAATATAATTGTGTGTGCAGAACTCCCCAAATCCCTATACCCTCACTCTCAAAGACACAATCACTCGCTAATCTACAAAACCATATGCACTGCAGGTGGGGCTGATGTAAATGTGTAGAGAGAGTTAGATTTGGGGTTTTTATTGTTTCTGTGCAGGGTAAATCCTGGCTGCCTTATTTTTACATTGCAAAATAGATATCAGTTTGAAGTACAAACCTCACCCAAATCTAATTCTCTCTGCACATGTTACATCAGCCCCACCTGCAGTGCACATGGTTTCGTCCATTAGAGAGTAATTGTGCCTTTGCGGGTGAACCAAAATAACCCCCTATGTGTGCGCTATATAAATAACTGGTAATAAAATAAATAAAACATGATGCCCAGCATATCTGGGAATGCTGGGTATGCCCCTGGAGTGATGTACATGGGGGCTTCCTATGAGGCCACACCTCTTTTAAAGGGTGCACACCGGGGGGGGGGGGGGGGGGGGGGCTAATTTATCACCAGTGGTCACCAACCCTAATGCCACCACTGCATGGTGGCATCATAACAATTTTTTATTTATATATTATACAGGTTATTAAAGTGACATTTAGAGAGACCTACATATGCCCCAGACATTACAGTACATGTATTATGTGACAGACAATAGTGTTATTGAATTCTCATTTATTTCTGAATTCCCAAAAAAATATTCCCCCTCCCTCTAGATTGTAAGGTCCTTAGAGCAGGGCCCTCCTCCCTCCTGTTCTCACAGCACTCTTCTTGTATTTCAACTACAGCTCTCTTACTCTCCCAGAGCCAGTCCTAGCCTAAATGACGCCCTAGGCAAGATTTTGGCTGGTGCCCCCTAGCACCGCCACTAGTTCCGCCTCTGACCCTGCTCCCCTTTCCAAGCACCATCAACCCTCATCATAGCAGTTATCATTTTGGTGCTCCTGCCCACAATATTTTAAATAGAAACAGTGCACACATTTGGTGCGGAGCCCAAACAGGGGTGTGCTCTTGCTGGGAAGGGGCATGGCCACACAATAGTACCCCCAATTCAAATTATGCCACACAGTAGTGCAACTTTATTCACATTATATCATGCGATGGTGTCCCTTATTCTCATTACATCACACAGTAGTACCACTTTACCTTATGTACATTACTCCTCACATTTTTCACATTATACCCTTAGAAAAAAATCCTGAGAAAATATTGTATTTTAAGCACCTCCATGGCCACACTGCAACCCAGCACAAAGCAGTGTGTGCTGGGCAGAGGCGAAGAGCTGCAGCTGCTGCTGTCACTTAAGGGGAGTGGTTATAAGTAAAAAAAAAGGGTCTTGTTTTTAAATCTGCATAAATTAATCATTTAAATAAAACATAAACAGATACAAAAATTGTTCATGTAAGACGTACCAGTAGCTCAAGCAGAGGAAACTGTTGACAAAGAAAGAGAAAAATAGTGAAAACAAATTCTTTATGACATCATAAGTATACATTGGACTAATGATATGATAAGTATCCATTGTACATATACTGTACACAGGATACAGCGGTATCTTGGCATCATGTCACATGCAGTAGCTCTGTATCTGCTCTGTCTAAACTCAGCAGCTGAACAATCTCATTATATGCCTAACAATCTGGAAGAGATGAGCTGTAATATACAATATACCCCGGGCCTGATTCTGACTGTGGGAAGTAATGCTGATGTCAGATGCAATTGAGTGATTTTATTATTCCAGTCAGCTCGTAACTGTCATTTTTTAAACACATGACAAGAGCTGATTGGCTGGAGCACCATTTATCATACACATGGAGTTTTATCATTCACAAGTTTTAGCTCTCATTGATAAATGAGTCACAAAGTACCAACCAAACAGCTTCTGCCATTCTTCAAACAGCCTGCAAAATTACAGTTAGGGTCATATTGGTTAGTTCTTGCTAAAAGTCGATTTTGAACTATTTCAATTGATTTTAAATCAAACACAGCGACCATATTGCCCGCTACATTAGACATAATCGCCCCCTTGTGTACACAGCATAAGTGATATCCAGGCTTGAGCACAGATGGTTTAATTAAAATCACTCAGATACTAATTAAGTCACCTGTGCTCAAGCCTGGATATCACTAAAACCTGCACTGTTAGTTCTGTTTCACAGGCTCCGGCTAACGCTGGGCGGTGAAACCCCGCATGGACAAAATCTGTGCCGTACAAAGTAGTTAATAATGGACAGGATTGTGTTCATTCACACGGGACGGTCATGCGATAAGCGGGACAGTTGGGAGGTACTGTATGAGATTATAATATATCATATAATAAACAATGTTTTTATTATAATGTATTTCATTGTTGAGTCTTGTGTCCTATCTTTTTTTGGGAGAATAATAATAAGCTTATTTTTAAGCTGACAGGTGATTGAGATAATCAGTCATCAAGACTTAAATATCAGAGCTCAAACCAGACATCTTGAAAAAGTCTCTGTTGCTAGGAGACGAAACGCGTCGATGTCCCCTGGTTCTTGGTCAACTTGATCGCACAGCAGCAGCAGCAGCAGACTTTCCACCTTACCCTCACGCCTGACCTCCCTCTCTGCATTATCATTGCCGGAGACAGAAGGCCACCGTCACTCAGCGCAAAGTCGCCGCTACATTGTACCACCCTGCATTCGACCCGGTAAAAATAGGAATCAACTTGTGGTCCTGTTACACGGCTGAGGTGAGCTTCTCCACTCCGCTTCCGCCCTCCATACAGGACAATTGGGACTGTTACAGCTAAAACCCAGACGGCACAGACATTACAGCAGGTGAAAGGTCATTAGTTCGACAGGTCATTTGTTCGACAGGTCATTAGTTCGACAGGTTATTTGTTCGACAGGTCATTAGTTCGACATGTCATTAGTTCGCCAGTGTCTAGGTCAACAGTGAAAACACATTCGACATGGACACAGTTTAAAGTGCACTGCATCCCCTTCAGGCACACTATTTTATTCTCCCACCACGCCCTAGTGGATGGTAGGGCATGAAATAACGCCTGTCGGCACATGTTGGTTTAAAAAACAGTGAAAAACCCCAATTCGACCTTTTGACTGTCGAACTAATGACCTGTCGAACTAATGACCTTTCGACCTAGAACCATGTCAACCTTTTCCAATGTCGACCTAGACCCATGTCGACCTAATGGTGTCAACCTAATGACTGTCGACCATCATGCTGTAGACCAAATGACCGCATCCCCTTCAATAACTGGAGAACTGCCTTTGCTACGATCAGCTTGCAAACGCTGAAGTTCTGGTCCAGACACACTGGAGAAATGCAACAAAGTACATACCATTTCGTGAACTAACCATTTGTGCATCCATTAACTTCATCGCTGCTGTTTACTAATGAGGCATAACTACTGAGGCAGTATCTTTGCTGCATATAAATCAAGCATATTTTCTTGATAATAGGATCACATTCATTTACTGTATCTATATACAGTAGCTAAGACCAGTGCCATAACAATGCACCGCAGACCCTGCAGAGGCACTGAGCAAGTGTGGGCCCCGGGAGTCTGCGGAGCTATCGATGCACTGCTGCCGGGACCTCTGCTTGCCACTGATCTACTTGTCTGCGGTCCTGGCACTCCTCCTTGCTGGCTCCAGCTAATGAAGAATAACCCACACAAAATGTCCGCCCCCTTACAGCAGACACTTTTTTAGGATTCTAGAGACGGTGGCCTGCAGTTCCCAGCCACAGACCTGGTGGCGGCGTCAAGCAGCGGGGTAAGGCAGGGCAGGGTTGGGTCGAGGTGCAGGCTTTACGTGTGTGTGTGTGGGAGGGGGGGCATTCTGCCGAAGTTTCTGGCGGGGGGGGGGGGGGGGCGCACAATTTATAGTTACGCCACTGGCTGGGACGCCAGCTTTTCTTTATTAGTGATTTTTGTATTCGTATATATTTCTGTCAAACTTTTTCATTATTATGTGTTTAGAAATATTTTTTGATATATTACCAGTCTTGTGTCATCACTGAAAAAGTGGACCTATGATACATTATTTAATTAATAATTTGACAATAGGTGCAAGTGTCAGTGCTGTGACAGTGTCTTAATTGTATTTGCAATTTAATGGTATAAAAACATTTTTTTTTTTAAATCCTCACCTTTCTTTCTGCAGGATGGAAATCCATGTCCACGGCCATCACCCGAAACTTCACTGAAATCAATAATTAGATAATCAGGAAAGGTGTCTATACTTTAGTCAATACTTTGCTAGTTGTAGCTGAGATATAATTGTGATTCCATGCTATTTAGTCCTACCTGTATCACCCGGCTTGTATGTGGCTTTATCAGTCTGGAAGAAGCACGTTTCAAAACCTTGGATTATACCAAACTTCTTGGTCTCGTTGATATTGAGGTGTTCTCCATGTGCAAATGCCTGGAGAGACCAGACTGAGTATTCTTCTTTTATTGTAGGAACCTGGTGAGAAGTAAGGGATCATTCTGAGTCATCACTGATTGACTTACTGTATTCCCCCCACCCATTCCTCACCCATCTCCTCCTCACGTCTATGCTGCTCCCAATGGATATGTGCGAAAATTGCCCTCACTTGCTGTCGATGGCCAAGGACACTTGCCGAGTGGCATCAAACACAATTTCACCCACAGTCTCCAGGGCCCAGGTCAGTTCACACCTGCAGCTGCAAGACTCCCGCTGGATCTCAAACTGGATCACTCAGCCAGCCTGACCCAGGCCCCCAGCCTCCATCTACTTCCGTTCCAAGCTGGGAAGTGCCACCGACAGCTGTGCTTGGAATGTTAATATCAGCATGGGCTTGAGATCCACAGCACTAAGCAGGGCCAAGGAAGGAGGGGCTAAGCAGCCATGGAACCTGCATGATGTAACCCTGTAGCACAATGCCGCGGCAAGGGTGTGTGGCATAGTTGGGTTACATGGAATAGAGTAGAGTAAGTGCTGGGAACATGAATATGCTTAGAATGACAACTGTACTGCTAGCACTGGGCTATGACTTACACAGCGATAGGGCATGGCTACATAGGCAGTGGCGTAACTACTGTAAGGCAGCCCCAGCTGCTGCTTGGGGGAGCAAGTGGCAGCAGGGTATGTGTGGGTGCCAGCACCCGCTCGACGCACTGACATGCTGCTGCCTGCTGCTGCCCACTGGCTGAGCACAGGAGGCGAGTCAGTTGCAGCGCGGGTGCGGCCTTGGCAGAGACGACAAATCACCCCACTGATTCAATTGACTGTACACAGAGCTGGCTATTGGCTACTGTGTACAGGATGGGCATGGATGGGCGTTCTAGGGTGGCCTGGGATGCGTTGGAGCCAAGGGAAGCAGCAGTGTCTGCTGGTCTCTCTTCCTCTCTCCTGCTTCAGCTTCTCTGTTATGCCTGGGGGGGGGGGGGGGGGCTGCACATCCATTTACACAGCAAGCAGTGCTGCCGAGAGGGTGGCCGGGCCATGGTATTAGTAATTTAGCATCCTACTTGATCACTGGAAATGCCATATATTGGCAGTCTGAATCATATGAAGTTATGGTGTGTACACATGGTTAGATTCAGGCTAATGGACACTTTTGACTTTCCAATATTGGCTAATTGCACTTTAGATTTACCTTAGATTAACACTATCTTGCTATTTGGCTCTAGGCCATAAACATTCTACAGGTAAAATAGTCAATATAGGCTTGCCTGCACATATTTATCCATGTGATACCGACGCCACGGGGCCGGGCATTGGGATGGCATGCGACTTAACACTGCGATTTTGACTAACTTGCTATGCGCATTTGCAGGACCGCCAATAGGGGGGTGCTGTGGTTACAGCTGTCCCAGGCCCCAGCTCTGGAAGGTGCCGTTCAGCTCATTTTGTCCACCGCAACCCCCCGACTGCCTCCGCTGTGCTGCGCTCAGTGTGCTGTACCCAGGACACTGGTGGGCAATTAAAATGCTGTACCAGCTTTTGAGCCAATCAGAGCTCGCATACCAGCAGCCAATAAGAGCAGCTGCCAGAGCACAAGCTCTGATTGCCTCAACAGCCGGTGCTGCATTTTAATTGGCCGCCGGCATCCTGAGTTGAAGAAGTCGGCACTCTGGGACATCCGGGCTGCAGCTCAGCAGAATAGGAGATGGGGGAGCAGGAGCTGGGTTACGGTAAGTCAAGTGAGGTGGGGGGCCCAGACTGGAAATGATTCCCGGGCCCCAAAATTCCTGGCGGCAGCCCTGCGCATTTGACTATAAAGCCAAAATCGCACCATGTGTAAGCAGCTTTAAACTCAATATTAATCTTATCATTGTTATGGTGTGTAGACATGTTGCTATTGGTGGCCGCTGATATCGATTCAATTTTGGCGGGGGACGGGACCCGGCGGGGTGCCGGCAATGGCTGGCAGGGAGGGAGGCATTAAGAAGCATGGCCCTCAATCTGACATAGTGGAAATAAACGGAACTGCAAAGTCTATTTCTAATCTGGTTTCCGATGCAGCGGGGCCGTGCATCAGGACTGAATGCTGCAAAACAAGGTGCAATTTTCACTATTTGCTGTGCGTTTTTGACTATGTACAGTAGTCGAAATTGATAGTGCAAATTGCACTGTGTGTACACAACATTAAAGTACATCTTCTTCCGCTTAATCTAAAGATACATTTCAAATCAAATCATATCGAACAAAAAAATTATGATTGGGGAAAAGATGGGAGATCTATTTCACATGGAATGTTACTATGGGCAACCAATCATAATCTCCTTATATTTATTTTGCACCCTCTAGAAGATAATAGACAGGATCTGATTGGTTGCCCATAGAAACATATCATGTGAAATAGAACTCCCATCTCAGTAAATTCCCCCCTATTGCCTCTATTAGAATATTCTAAATGTTATAATCTCCTTGATAAATACATCATTGACTTAATTCTTAAAATTGTATTGGAGGCTCCAGTGGCGTAAGCTTATAAATATCGCTTTTAGATGGCCTACAGGGACTGAAGCCTGCACTGAAATGGCAGGTCTCCATCCATGATGTCTGACAATGGCTGGGGTGTCAGGATTAGACTAGTGAGGTTCAGCCATCTGCAATTTGCAGAATCATTATTCTCTGGTGGGGGGTGCACCATCGCTTGCGCCAGTGCAGGCTGAGCAGTACAAAATGTTAGCCATCCTGTCCCCTATTGCAGGGGTTGGCAAGGCTCCTTAGATAGAGGCAATTAGCTCTGCAGCGGGTTTGCCACAGGGCTCCATTGGAAGAACAGCGGTCACATTTGGATCCTACGTTAAACCACACAGTTGCTGCTATACTGTACATGCAGGTGCCCCATCAGAGACAGGCAAATCCATTGCCTCTGGGAGTTATGCCCATGGAAAGTCGCCGCCTCCTGATTGCCAAATGATGCAGCAGCTTTGCTGCGGTATTGTGACGGTTTTACAGCAGTTTAGAACAAAATACTGGTCGGTGTCACCAAACTTCCGGTGGTTTTGGCATTTTTAATCCCCAGCACTCCACCAGCAGATTTAAAACTATCATCCAGACTGGAGAGTAGTAAATTTAGCGGTATAAATGGTAAAGATCCCCATTGATGGATGGCCTATTGAAAAAGTCATCAAACCAAATCTACCCCCAAGTCTTCTTGAAATTAACAGGGACATTATGGAATTTTGCTGACATTTTTCCACATCAAACTGTACCTAGACAATATAAACTGTAGCAGTATATGTGGGAGAGTTATGCTGGCCACACAACAGAGCAACTTTCCTCCAACCATCCAACTAGTTGGTTGGGTGGAATAAAAACATGGTACTGGATAGGAGCAAATGTAATTTGTAATTAAGTCAATTGTTTCCCAAATCAGAAATTGTAAAACAACTGTCACTAAGACAATGGCCCTTATTCTGGTTGGTGCGGCCGGAGCCGCACACGGTGCTCCGGCCGCACAAACCAATCCCCGCCCACGAGACGGATCGCCACGGCCGTCCGTACACGGACGGCTGGCGATCCGCATAAAAATGGTGGGGCGTACGCCTCCACCATGGTGGGAGCTGCCCCCTGCATTCGATGGTCGTCGACCATCGAAGGCAGGGCCGCACGCCACAGCAGCTCCCGCAAGCTGAGACCACACGGACAATCGTCCGTGTGATAGCTTGTATGGGGGCTGAGAGCTGACATCCGGCGACGTCAGCTTTCCGCCCCCATCAGTGGCGTCATACCCTGATTAGCATGCATACGCCCCGCGTTTGCATGGGAACGCCCATGAAACGCGGGGCGTATACATAGGGAAATGAGGGTATGAAGCCCCTCACGCCCCTATACGCCCCCTTTGCGGCGGACGAAATACGTCTGCGGCGAATGGGGCTGCACATGCGCAGATTGACCTCTGCGCATGTGCAGACTAAAAACATCGGCGGTACGGCCGCACGCGGGCCGTACCGTCCGATTCAGAATAAGGGCCAATGTACTGTAGTTGGACCTATTTGATTTCACTGAATGTTTTTGTCCTTTCTCCTGAGTTTGTGAGCAAATTGCTTATTGGCATTTGCCGCCATACAGTACCAGATTTTCAGTCCATCCAACCAACTAGTAAGATGGTTGGAGGAAAGTTGGTCTGATGTGTGGCCAGCATTAGATGGCTTCTATTTGGAAGCTAACATGCTCAGCATTTATTCTCTTTTTTATTACTAATATCTCCTAGAATCAGGGGCGGATTAAGGTCTGTGGGGGCCCTGGACAACAGGGGAGGCTGGTACCTTGGCAGCGCAGGTGGGCAGGGGGTCCCTGCAGCGGTCTGGGCAGTCAGCGCCGGGGTCCCTGCAGCGTATGAGAAGTCAGTGGCAGGGTCCCTTGCAGCAGATGGGAACTAGTAGCGGTATTGACTACTAATTCCCATCCGCCGCAGAGACCCCGTCGTTGACTTCCCATCCATGGCAGGGACCCCGGCACTGACTGCCCAGCCCACTGCAGGGACCCCCTGCCCACCTGCGCTGCACCACTCACCTGCGCTGCACAACTCTGCTGCCCAAGCATGGGGCAACAGGAGCCCCACACTGGCAGCAGTGCAAGTGTGGGGGCCCCTTATGTGTGGGGGCCCCGGGGTGTCCGCCCCTGTTGCCCTGTGCTTAATCCGCCTCTGCCTATAATCCTGTATTTATTTGCATTACTCAGACACAGAGTTCATTATAAGTTAAACAATTTCGCAATAACATTAAGGAGGAATTTTAGTCCACAAACCTTATATGCTAGACATGTGTACTCACCTGGAAAGGGAAACAGTTGGAGTAATCCACGGTGTCTACTTTGTGCTCAGCAATAATATGAGTGTGCTCATCTTTGTGCAAGGACAGTTTGAAGTCAACAGCCCCATCTAGATCAAGGAAGGTCACACAGACTTTCTGCTGGAGTCCCTGCACTGAGTGTGCCGGAGCTGTGATCACAAAGTGCCTACATAGACACAGAAAGAACAAATGGAAATACTTCATAGTTTATATTATAAACATTTATAGACAGGAATTATATCTTGGTAGTTAGGTAGTTTAATTGGAAGACACGATATTGTGAGTAAATATACAGTAAGTACTGTGACAAAGAATCAAATAGACTGGAACAAGATGAAGTCTTGGTCTTTATTTTTGGAGCAGGTCACAGCATACCAGGTCATCAGCATAAGCAAGGAAGGTGACAGCATTGCAGCATGCAGGTGTCACAGCATAGTACAAACTCTTTAGAAGGCTCCAATGGTCCCTACCATAGCCCACACACCAATTTATCACTTGGGCAGCTATTCCAACATCAAGAGCAATGACCTCTGCCCTGGAAACACTTATATCCGGAGAGCACAGGTGCTGCTAATCAGCCCAACTCTGATTACATCAGTTTACTTGTTGCTGCTCCTCTAAAGGTGCATACACACTGTACAATTTTTTGACCAATTTCGTTGAAAGACATTTCCCTTGAACCCAGTGTCCTGAACGAAAGATGTTGACGAAAGATATTGATGACAGACGAAAGATGAAAGATCTAGCTACAGTTTATTGGCTTTTTTTGAAAGATATCCAAATTTAGCTGCATGCACAGTTGATGAACAACCTTGATGAACAACTGGCGGGTATGGGTTTTCCTTTTATACTTTATACCTATATCTTTTCTGGGCTTTCTCATTGGAGCTTATGTGTATGTAGCTTTCCTGCAATGACCCAGTGTTAACCAGGTGGCTCCGCATACTGAGCTTTAACAGCAGAAGCCCTCTGACTCCTTCAGCAGCAGATTCAAAGGAGATTTTCTTTTCTCCCTTTTCTATATATTTTTCCTACGCAACTTGTTGCATCTAATAAACCAACTTAAATGACTAATATGTACGTTATAGCACAATAAGACACTCTTCTATTAATTAAGGTCCTAAGAAGTTATATTATTGTGTCCTTAGCAAGAGCAATGGTTTATTGATTTACAGCCATCTATCGCACTGATGTTTATTGTACCCCTTATTTCTCCTGCATATCATGTTTTCTGAGATACTCAATTTATTAGCAGGAAGATCAATTATGGAATAGAAGACTTGTTATTAACAGGTCTCTGAACTGTATATCCAGCTACTTCTACAAAAATCTTTTCCTTCATACAAGGAAGGGAGATTCTGTCACTAAATATCATTAGTGTCTGGTTGCATATTTTCCCATTACATCTTGTTTCTACTACTCAGATTGCTTGGGTTATTGTGATTGCTAGTGTCACAATTGATTAGCAATCACAAGGCTGTACATAAGCAAACAGCCAGACACGAGACTGGCAACGATATTGCAACATTATTACAAATGTCTGATCTTTGTGTTGCCAATTGTAATATCTCAGAGTACACTGACTGAGGGGGAGATTCTCTAAGAATCTCTGCCCCCCTTCGCCGCCCATCGCATATTTAATTATCGCATATGCTGTAACATATGCGATAATTAAGGCAAAGGACAGCTCTTGCGTTAAGAGCTGTCCTTTGCGGTGAGAGTCGCCGGGTCCCAGCAGGTCCCGGCGGCTCTCCCCTCCCTCCCACACCCGGCGCTGCTGCTGCTGCGCCGGGCTCTCCTCCTCCCTGCACCCGGAAGAGGATCAGTGCAGGGAGGAGGTCACAGGTCCGGGCAGCACTGCGCTGTGCTGCCCGGACACAGGTGAGGGGGCGATGCGGGGCGGCGGGGGGTCGGCGCGGGGCGGCGGAGGGTTGCGATAGAAGCCCATTGGCTTCTATGGGGCATCGCCAGATTTTTCTTACAGCATCCCAAAATGCGGTAAAAACCCCGATAACAGAGTTTTTACCGCATTTTTAACTTAGAGAATCTCCCCCTCAATCACTACAAGTGAGGCAATATCACATTGGAAGCATACTAGATATTCCCTCACAAGGTGATATTTTTGCCAGTTCGCTATCATTAAAACGTAGCTCATCTGTTCTAAATTATACAGAAGCAGAGAGCTACATTACGGATATTAACAGTATTTTGACTGCAATATATTTTTAATATTTCTTTGTTGTCCTGTCTAGGAGATATATTTTCTCTTGACATGTGTTATATGTTTAATGTATGTATGTAGAATTGTCTTTGTCTTGATAGTTGGCTCCCAATATTTTAAATTGAATCATAATAAAAGTTCATTTTTAACATTAAAACACTATCCAAATAATAGTTTGTGCCCCTAAAAAAGAGAGAGTTCTTTTCTGTCTTTCCTTCCTGCATTATATCACTCTCTAGGGAGCACCTCCACCTTCATAATTTACAGATACGTCAGTATCTATTATTATATTTTTTCTACTGTGGAACATTACATTTTGACATACATGAATCTTTGTGTAACAAACAGTGATACTTGTGCATAGACAAAATTTCCCTCTCCCCTTTCCCCTGGTAATAGGTGTATGTGCTACTGTCTTTCCCCCACCGGGTCCCAGTGTGTCTCCCCGCCGGATTTCTCTCCTCGCTGTGCATCAGCACACGGCGGCAGAGTGTCCTTCCACCATGTGGCTGGACACTGAAAACAGCAGCCAGTCTACTGTTAGGGCTCCATCCTCTGTGCTGGCTGTCAGCAAAGCATGTAAGAGTGTGTGGGGCTGTTAACCCCTGCCACCCCGGGCACTATCACGGCAACGATCGCTGTGACCCGGGGGTATTTATACAAATTCGAGATGTTTTATATTTCTGCTGGGGTCCTCACTAGTGCAGGCAGTGGGCTCAAGCCTGAGATTGAGCACTGAGCATGTAACCCCCTGGCACTGTGCATGAAACCCCTGGCACTGAGCATGTAACCCCCTGGCACTGAGCATGAAACCCCCTGACATGGAGCATTTAACCCCCCTGGCACTGTGCATGAAACCCCTAGCATCTAGCAAAAAAAAAACTGGCAACGAGCAAGAAACCCCTGGTACTGTGCATGGAACCTGGCACTGAGCATGAAACACCTGGTGCTGTGCATGAAACCCCAAGCATCTAGCAAGAAACCCCTGGCAACGAGCAAGAAACCCCTGGCACTGTGCATGAAACCTGGCACTGAGCATGAAACACCTGGCATCGAGCAAGAAACCCCTGGCAACTAGCAAGAAACCCCTGGTACTGAGCATGAAACCCATGGCACTGAGCATGAAACCCCTGGCACTGAGCATGAAACCCCTGGCACTGAGCATGAAACCCCTGGCAAAGAGCAAGAAACCCAAGCAATGAGCATGTAGGTAAGCAGCACTTGTGTGGCATAATATGTAATAGAAATTACCATGTGTGGCATATTATATTATATTCTGTGTGGCAATACAGTTGTGGAATAATGTGTAATGGGCATGATGATGTGCATAGTCCCCTGTCCCATAAACCCATGGCCTAAATTTTTGCTGCGCCTTTGGCGCGCAGTTAAGCTATTATGGGGTGTTTGGGTTGTCTTGCACTCTGGGGCATAATTTGAATTAGAGGTGGTATTATATGGCCTGCATTATTCTTTTAATTGGTGCACAGGACAGTCCATAAATTTAAAGCTTGCAGGAGGGCTTCTAACACCCTCGCACCCACCCTGTGACACAATGGGGGGAGGGGGGGAGGCAGGGGAAGTGATTTGCAGTTAATGTTTATAAGGAGTGTCCTCATATATCTCGTGTCTACATATTACAGTCACAGATGAAGCACAATGGAACTTTGCCATACTTGCAGAGACTCAGTGGAACACAGATATACAAATGTTCCACATTAGATTGGTCCATGCAAGCAAGCATGGTAGGTTTCTTTTTCCCAATTATTATTATTTTTTCATGCAATAATGTGCTTGTTTTAAGTGTGAAAAGACACCCGGTGCCGCAGAGTTATACAGAACCTGGCCAGGAGGGGGCGATTTGGTGTGACTTGAGCAACAGAGTATGTGGACACATCTGTAGTCACATCACCAACATGTTGGTGACTCCAAATACCAGACAATGGAAGAGCACCATGAATTACTCTATTAGAACTTGTGCAATTGTTCAGTTGAAGAAGTAGGGATACATACAGCAACATAGACGGTGTGTAAGATAAGACATTAGAGATTAAGAAACAGGGGCACAGGCATAATAGAAAATATTAGTATCAGACCCCACATTGTCAACCCCACACTGCCACCAAGGCCTACTTTCCAGTCCCTCAAGTGAAAGTATGGAGGTGGCATCTGAGATGTTCCACAGCTTTCTCCTGCATTAAATACAACAAGGATGTCTTCCTCATAGACATCCTTACATATGTTAAAGTCAGACTTGGTGGCGCCACATAAGGTATAATGGTGGTGCCAGTCCTGACTATGCATGCATTTTCATATATTATTTATGTTTATGCTGCCTGTGAATATCATCTTGTTGTCCAATTCTTCTTTGTAACAGCACTGTATTGACAGTTGATTGCCAACACAGTTATAATATGATATAAGGCATCTTTATTCTCTTTAGTGGTATGCCATTTTGCGGGCTCAGCTGCGCTGCCGCAGTGCGCTGTCCTATAAAATGTCTGGGCATACCACCAATATGAAGGTGTGCGCCATTGATGCCTGCTGCTGTGCACCACTGGCACATCACCTCTCCGGGCACCCTCCACAGTGGTCACTCCCCCATCCCCTTCACTCCTGTTGCTCCCCCTCGCCCATCCATTACGGTGATCATACGCCGGAGCTCCTTTGCCGGTACCTCCACAGCCATTAGTTGCAATGAGCAGGAGGTGGCAGGCTCTGAGATGTGCGACGTGGCTCGGGGGGACTCAAGAGCGCTCGGGGGTTCGGGTGCCTGAGTCCTCCCGAACTGCCCCAAACATCCCAGAGCCTGCCACCTGGTCACTGTCTGCTGTGAATGGCGGCTGGGGCAGTGGCAGGTGAGCTCCGGTGTATGATACCCGGAGCAGAGATTAGGAGGGGGGTAGTAGCCCTGCGTTCTGTGGTGGGTTTTAGGTGTCCTGCCCCAGCAAAACCCTCCACTCAAGGGGTTAATGAGCCAGCATCATATATTAAACATTATAATAACTTATTATAACTTCTGTAAGTACTATAAGAAAAAACCCTGATACTGATGTTGGGATGCGTCAAGCACAAAGCCTTCAGTAGTTAATGGGTATACACACACATGGGGATATTAATGTATGTCTTAACCCAAATCAAATATTGTATAAAATACCTTCAGGCTGTGTGTAAGGTCTATATGAAACATAAATAAATTTTGTGTAATTGCACAAACTTTCTATTCTTATTCTTATTATTAATAATAATAATAATAATAATAATAATAATAATAATAATAAAAAATATTGTATAAAATGACCTACTGGCTATGTTTTTAGGAAACGTAAATGCATAATGTGGTTAGAATTGTGTCCCATTCCAAGATATCTCATTGTTGTATGCAAATATTCCAAAATAAGGAAAAATCCAATATCCAAAATACTTCTAGTCCCAAGCATTTTGGATATAGGAGACCCAACCTGTAGTACGTTCCCACAATAACTGTCTTACGGGTCTGATGCTGATGTAAGTGCTGAGCTGAAGATGGCCAGGCAGACGGACACCAGGAGAAGCTGCATGTTGGCCCACAAGTCACCTCCGCTGAATTTGTCCCTCTGTTGTCCTATATATATATTCTGCCACCTCCCTTGCTGGAGGCGTATGAGGACATCAAACTTACAGGGAGACACTTGGCTGAATAGTCATATTTCAACACATGAACTCTTATCTTCCATGCAGGTTATGTTCATGAACTTGAACTGATGTAATCTGATTCTGCTTTGTAAGCACTTTTTTAAATGTTTTACTATAGATTAGTTTAAAACAATGTTAAGCAGAGTCTGAACAACTGAAATATAAAAATGAAATGTAGCTGTTTGTATTGTGATTTACTCCATTAAATATTTTTTCTTGAATATGTTATAAAATATACACCTAGCCTGACCTACACCAAACAGCGGGAGATGCCTCGCATGAGTGAGCCGACAGGTCCTGTGCAACTCCCTTAGCATCTGGTGTCTTGTTTTGCATCTTATTCACATTGCTATGGGAATAAGATGCATCAGCATATGAAATGGCACATAATATTCTGTGAGCAACAGCGGCTGTATCTGCATACGAAATGCACACAGAATATAGGCATACCACATATTATTAATATCGGCATGCTACATAACATGCTGCTTGTACATCCTGTTTGCATCGTTTCATAAAAAAGATGCATTTTAATGAATATAGTCAAAAGAAAAGACAGTTGTCACTACCGATTCACGCCATGACATAGCTTGATTGAAAGGGCTGTTCAACATTAAAGGAGGCTAGATGTATGTGGACACATCTGTAACTATTTTCCAAATACCAAATTATGCTGCTATACAGTATGTTACTTCAATAATACTGTAGCATTTACTTACTGACAGCAGAGGTGGTCACTTTTATAGTAGAACCAATATCACTGAGGGAGTATCATGCTAGTTTCCTAGGAAATAGAAGCATCACTGAGCACAAGGTACTGTATGTTATCTAGTAAAGGGCATTTGTAATGTAAAATGGCAGTAAAAGGATATTCCTAATGTACATGTAATGTAATGTGGTAATTTGGAAACAAATAACCCCTGTTACTGATTATTAACCCTGGTGACATAAATGTAGGGGGATGAGTAAGAGAGATAGAGAGGGTTGCGAACTAGATTGGAAAAGATTGGGCGGGATTCTCTAAACTAAAAATGCGGTAAAAACTCAGTTGGGGTTTTTACCGCATTGTGGGGTGCTCTAAAAAGACTTCCCGTGGGGTTACTACGATGGGGGAGGGCATAGCCAGCAAAAGCTAGCGATGCCCCATAGAAGCCTATGGGCTTTTACCATGATCCATCGCTGCCCGAACGGACCCCCGCCGCCCCGCATGGACACCTGCCGACCCCTCCTCACCTGTGACCGGGCAGCACAGTGCTGTGCTGCTCGGACCTGTAATCTCCTCCTCCCTGCACTGTAAATCCTCTTCCGGGTTCAGGGAGGAGGTGGAGAGCCCGCCCGCAGCAGCAGCACCTAAGCCGGGTAAGGGAGGGGGGGGACCGCCCGGACCCACTGCATATCGTTGGCTCACCGCAAAGGACAGCTCTTAACCCAAGAGCTGTCCTTTGCCAAAATTATCGCATATGCTACCGCATATGTGATAATTATGTCTGTGGTAGCCAGCGATGTTCGGCGGGCGCGGATATTAGAGAATCCCGCCCAATGTCAGAGGGAGGGACAGAGAAAGAGTGGAGGAAGAGAGAGTAGGAGTGTCAGGGAGCGACAGGGAGTAGGTGAGGGTGGCAGGGAGAGACAGGGAGTGAGAGAGAGCAATGGTGACAGGGAGAGACAGGGAGTGAGAGAGAGCAATGGTGACAGGGAGAGAAAGAGACAGCATCAGATAGACTAGCAGAGAGAGACAGTAAGGGAGGAGAAGAAAAGGGGAGTAGAGGAGAATGGGATCGGAAGGAAGAGTAGGGGTGTGAAAGGGTCGTGGCAGTTGTCGCCCCCCCCCCCCCCCCAGTACTGCTACCCAATGCCTGGTCCCAATACTGCTACCCAGGCTGCAATGCCTGGTCTCCTTCTTTACACTGGCATCAGGCCTTCTTTGCTGCAGCAGCTTCCCTGCCACGTCTAACAGCACCCTATGAGCTCTTATGCATTCAGTATTTATGTTTTACTTTGAGTGCACTCATATTATATACTTGATTTATTGTAATTTTAATTAAATTGAAATAATAATTTTCAGCTTCTAATTTTCAATCAGCTGCAGAAGCGCCTCTGAGGGTGGCAGGTTATCTGCAAAAAGGATTTTTTATGTAAGATTAAAGGTCACAATTCCTCTGGGTCCGAGGCTGCAGTGGATTAATTATTGGTAATAGGTCTACAACCATTACTTGGTTCCAGCGCTTTAGGCTTTTGATCTGTTTAGTTCTCCATGAGTTTTAATTGCGCCACTGAATAGGGTCACATGACAGTGGCGCAACCACTTCTTGCATGTCAGTACTTAAAGATATTAAATTAAAAGGGTGCAGGGGATTACCTCCGGGCCTTGGGCCTCCCAAGCCACCGGGCCCCTAGCAGCTGCATTCCCTGCACCCTCTATAGATACGCCACTGACTGATGTGTAATATACTACAGCTGCTGGCAAGTTCAATATTTTATTGGCTTTCCATTTATTTGCATGGGGAACAATATTAATGTGATGGACTTTTCCCTAATTCATTGCTCGTTTAGTACCATCATAATGCACATAGTGGAATGGGTTGGCACTAAAAACTCAATATGATATTCACATGGTATCGAAATGTTACCCAAATAACCGATACAGATTGCAAAGGTACAAACGGTTTATTCAATAAAATAAATTCATCAACATCAGTTTACATGTACAGTATTGCAACAACATTGATTACAGGTTTAGAATCATTGGGTGTTGAGGACAGGCTAGCCAGATTAGATATGTTTACTTTGGAGAAGAGGCGTCTAAGAAGGGATCTGATCAGAGTCGGTGCAAGGTTTCTAGACACCCTAGGAAAAGCTACACAATACCGCCCCTGACAGCATTTTAGCCATTGCCCCACACTATTAAGAGCATTTTTTGATCACCAGACAATTGAAAAATATTTTGACCACTAGGCAATATGGAGAGAATTTAAGTGAACGCCAGACTATACATAGAGAATTACTGTGTCATCCATACTAGCAATACAATACTAAAAGCATTTTTTGACTACAAGGTAATTTGGAGCGTATTTTTGTGACCCTCAAGCATATCATCTTATGCAGCCAGATGTCATTCTAAAATGGGTAAATGGGAGTTCAGGTCTTACAAAAGAGGGGAAGGAAAATGCAAAAGAGCTAACTTAAAAGAATAATTATTTATTACTAAAGTTAACATTTTTTTTTGAATTGAGTAATTTTTATTATTTTTTCCACAAAGCAAACATAACTACAACTTAAACTAGAGAAAAATAAAAAAAATTAAATTAAATAAAAAATAAAATAAAAATTAAAAATTACAAACATTTATATGACTATCACAAGATAATCAATTATACTGTATCTTACATTAACAATATCTTATTTATGGGAATAATATACATTTTCTCTTGTAATTACTTTAAGCTAAAAGAATCATATTCATATATTAACTTTTAGAACACCGCAAACATCAATTATCCTGAGAAACCATAAAAGGCCACAGTTAGCTATATTGAATATATAGATATAAAAAATGATCTGTATAACCCCCCAAACAATTATTGAAAAAAAAAAAAAAAAAAAACACAATCAAAAACACAGCCTTAATTAATTAATGAATTGTTGTGGGGATGCATATTTTGAAGAAAGCCATCGACACCAAATACGATTAAATTTGGATTCAGTCTTACGAGTTATATATAAATATCTCTCATGCTGCACTGTAGCATTAACTAAGGAAGTCCAGGCCTTAAAGTCAGGTCCCGAGGGAGCCATCCAGAGTCTGGCTAAGCAGACTTTAGCCAACGTACATAGATTAATTGCATACTGCCTAGTATGTTTATCCAGGACATCATCTCCAGACACCCCAAGGCAACAAAACTTACAGTAGGTGTTCCTGTAACAGTCATAGCTTAACATTTAGCATAACTTAAAGTTAACATTTAAAAAAAATATTCCAGGTGATAGCTGCAAATGCTTCCCGTTCAATATGTTTTGATCTCACCAGGTACTCATCATCACTGATGATGAAAGGATGCCCAAAGCATTGTTTAGACCCCTATATGAGCCTATACCAGTACTGGGGCAGCACATGTATAGTAGCTGCTGTCACAGCAAGGCAGTAGTTGGAGAAGGTAGTGGTGGGGGTATAGGGGGCAGCAGAATAGTTGCTGCAAGGGCTGCTGTAAAGTTCCCTGCTGCCTTCTACAGGCTGGGGGCAGCTGGAGAAAGTCAGGCCTGAAAGGCCAGGGGCAAGCCAGGTCACAGCGGATATGACGGGTGGCTCAGGTGCGATAGTCAACATACAGTTTATAGCACCTCCAACACCCTCGCGAGCAACTCACGCTCTGTAACCACTGACGCTCTTGGCTCTCTTCCTCCTTCACTCCACTGACAGCCGGAGCCTGCCCTTGATGTTTCACTGCTGTTACAACCAAGATGGGAGGTGAGATTACAGGCAGGGAGCCGGAGAGAGCCCTGAGCTGAAATGGGAGGAGCCACACGGGCACTGTGTGACTGGCAAAGGTGTTGAAAATAGAATTGGCTCAGGGTAGATGGGCATCTGACACCCTGTCTCCCCCTGCCCTGGAGACAGCAGGGACACAATATGATGTGGAATCAGTGCAGGGAAAGGCTGCTCCCCCCATCCACGCAATTATTACACCCCCACCTAACAATCATACTGTACATTACAATCGCTGTGAAGAGCTGTCTTTCCCTGTGGTGAACATCATGTTGTGTCCCTGCTATTTTGGGGGGTATACAAGTATGTGGAAACACTGGAGAGCTATTTCAGAGGGGTGGGGGTGAGAGATGAGGGGTGGTGGGGGAGGACGACATTTGCAGAGAAATGAGCACACTTGTATAAAGATTGATGCTTACCCTTACTACTGCATCTTGATGATGTTTCTCCAGTCCATGAGTTTAATGCTGACTGAATGAAAATTTTTGGGAGACTAGGGCATCCCCGTTCCTCCTCCTGTCCGTTAATGCAGAGGAGCAGCTCACCTAAGCGAATAGTTAAGGAAACATTCACCGGCAGCTTTCAGTGCCGCCCTCTAGTTGCCGGCGCCCATAGGCAAATGCCTAAAGCTGCCTGGTGGTAGCACCGGCCCTGGTGCTATATAAGAAACTGTAAATAAATAAATAAGAGGGGACACAGATTCCTGGATCCACGTGTTGGATTTGTCATGCAGTGGCCTTGAACCCATAGACAGAGAGCACAGCCCGGTGCGGTGCTTAACATCCCAGGTGGAGCTGAAGTCTGAGCAGCCAGAGTTAGTAGGTGATAGGAGCATCCCATTATTTGCTGAGAGCCCTGTTAACCCTTCCACTGCAACCACTCTGCCCTGATAACCCTTCTATTGCATAACTCTGCAAACCTCTGGGTATATTATAGGGGGGTAATCTTCCCTTCACCTCTTTCCCATTGTAGGCATCCTGTTATTGCTGCCCATTTATAGTGACATTGGGGCTTAGGCACACTATGTTTAGCCTTGCTGCTCCCCTGTATTAAGAGATATATACAGTAGGTGTGGGCTCCCTTCTACTCTAGTTTTCTATATAATGTATATACTGTACTGTACACCACTTTGCATTCACATACTGTATTTGTATTATTGCTAATTTTATGTTTACCAGCCAGTAGGATGAGCTCTGTGATTTATGCTAATACAGATGTGTATTGTAATGTTATGCTTACCAGCAGTGGGAGGAGCTCTGTGATTTATGCTAATACAGATGTATAATGTTGCTAATGTTATGCTACCAGCAAGTGGGAGGAGCAAAGTGATCTATTCTAATACAGATGTATATTGTTGCTATTTTAATTATACCCAGCCTATGGGAGGAGTGGTATCCGGACTCATGATAGATTGACTCTAGGTCAACAGTCATAAGGTCGACCACTATTGGTCTACAGTCCAAAAGTCGACAGTCAATAAGTCAACAGGGTCAATAGGTCGACAGCCAAAAGGTTGACATGGTAAAAAGGTTGACATGGAAAAGGTCGACATGCACTTTAAAAAAATTGAGAGTACATGTCCCGACAGGCAGTATTTCATACCACAGCATCCACTATGGCGTGGAGGGAGACTATAATAGTGAGCCGAGCGCAGCAAGGCACCGACTCTGAAGCATGGTGGGCGTAGCCAGCCATACAAGGGGGCGCGGTACACTTAGGGGAAAATTTACAAAAAAAAAATTGTGGGAAAAAATCGTATTTTCATACGAAAAGAAATTTTTTTTTTGGTGTATACGTATTTTTGTCATTTACTATGCCAAAAAAAAGTATTTTCGTATCCTTAATGATGGGACATTCGTATTTGTATTTACAAATACGAATGTCTACACCATCGATAGAATACGACAGGAATCACCATTCTTTTGAATTGTGGTTCCTGATTTAGTAAGCAGCCGTATTGAAAATACGGCTGCTAATTGGCGTGAAACTGCCACGAATATACGGCAGGAAAATACACCTTATTTTCCTGTCGTATTTAGCAGAAGCCTGCACGGATCAGTCATATCCGTGCAGGCTTTAGTGATTAAAAAATGAAAAAATAAAGAAAAAAAGAAAAAAAACAGCGTGGGGTCCCCCCCACAGCTGTAACCAGCACCAGGCTGAAAGAGCCGGGGCCGGTAATTAAAAATCAGGGAACCCGACAAATAGGGGTTCCCCGACTTTTTACAACCAGCCCCAGGCTCCAGGTCCGGGGCTGGTTCCCAAAATACGGGGGACAAAATGACTAGAGGTCCCCCGTATTTTAAGAACCAGCCCCAGGCCAAACCAGCCAGCAGGGTAATGCCACAGCCGGGGGGAGACTTTTTATACAAGTCCCCTCAGCCAAAGCATTAACCCTCTGACCGGTCAGAATGGCCAGGGGCCCTGGGGGAGTAGGGACCCCCCCAATAAAGGGGTCCCCCCCCTCCAGGACTTACCTGACCAGGCTGAAGCCTGGTGCTGTCCTCGATGCCCCTGGGCGGTGGGCATCGAGCTGATTTGAGTGTAAAAAATAGAATAAAAAACTATTGTTTTTAACAGTGGAACTATGAGTCCCAGCAAGCCTCCACCACAAGCTGGGACTTGGAGAACCACAAGTCCCAGCCAGCGGGGCATTAACCCCTTCACGACAATTGACGTATATATACGTCATGGCCGGGAAGTACTTCCCGACCGTTGACGTATATATACGTCATGGCTTAAAACTGTCACTGCGTCTAGAGACGCAGTGACAGAGGGACGATGTCTGCTGTCCCTGACAGCAGACATGTCCCTGCATGCCCAGGGGGGGCTGCGATGCCGCCCCCCCGTCGCCGATCGCTGTGATTGGCTGTTCAGTGTGAACAGCCATTCACAGCGTTTTCCTGTGTCACCGGCGAATAACGTTCGCCGGTGACACGGGATCGGAGGTGATTGGTGCTGTAAAGTACAGCACCAATCACCGCGGGGTGTAAGGGTGACACTGGTGTCACCCCACCTCACCCCGCCCGCCCCCAAAGGCCGTGATTGGTCCGTCGGACCGACGGACCAATCACAGCCGTGGAGGGGGGTTTAAACTAACGGTGACTGCACTGCAGACGCCATTCCGGTCTGGAAAAGCGTGCAGTGCGGTCACCGTGCCCCACCTGCCGCCTATACTGACCAGAACCCTTACCTGATCATTGATCATTGATATTGTGACATTTTGTGACATCCTGTGCTGCATCTTGTGCTGCATCTTGTGCTGCTGCGATTTATTAGATAGATAGAGAGTTAGAGAGAGTTAGAGAGAGAGAGATAGAGAGAGATAGAGAGAGATAGAGAGAGATAGAGAGAGATAGAGAGGCCTAGTGCTATATTTTGTGCTGCTGCAGTGTGATAGAGCTATAGATAGAGAGAGATAGAGAGAGAGAGATAGAGAGAGAGATAGTGACAGATTGTGCTATATATTTTTTATATAACTGAAAGAGATAGAGAGAGATAGAGAGAGATAGAGAGGCCTAGTGCTATATTTTGTGCTGCTGCAGTGTGATAGAGAGAGATAGAGAGAGAGAGATAGAGAGAGAGATAGTGACAGATTGTGCTATATATTTTTTATATAACTGAAAGAGATAGAGAGAGATAGAGAGAGATAGAGAGGCCTAGTGCTATATTTTGTGCTGCTGCAGTGTGATAGAGCTATAGATAGATAGAGAGAGATAGAGAGAGAGAGATAGTGACAGATTGTGCTATATATTTTTTATATAACTGCTGCAGTGTCATAGAGTGATAGATAGTGAGAGATAGAGAGAGATAGTGATAGAGTGCTAAATTTTGTGTCGGCTGCCCCCGCCTTTTTGTGCTGATCACTATATCTGAGGTGATCAGCAACTTTTTGGGGGTACAGAGGTTTTTTTTTTTTATATATACCTGTCAGTACCACCAAAGGTTGTGCACCTGCTGCCCCTCACTGGTAATCAGTGTCGCATCACTGATCACCTTTTTTTATTTTTTGTGAGTGCTGTGGGGTCTTTTTTACATTTTTTTTTTACACACACTGTGATTTTGTGTGTGTCCTGTGGCCACTGTGCACTGATCAGTGACGTACATCACTGATCAGCTTTTTCGGCACAGGGTTGATCTATTTTTTTTTTTTTTTGATCAAATTCCTGTTGCCTTTGAGCGCTGTTCAGTGACGGACGTTACTGACCAACATCTGTGCTCAATTTTTGGCGCAGGACCTTTTTTTTTTTTTTTAACCCCTTCCATTTTTTTTTTTTTTAACCCCTTCCATTTTTTTTTTTTTTAACCCCTTCCATTTTTTTTTTTTTGAACCCTTCAATTTTTTTTTTTTTGTATTTTTTTTTTCTGCACTACATACACAATACACACTACATACCCCCTGGGTTGAAATAAAGTTTGTACCCCCCCCTACACTATACACGTGTTGAAACATTTCACTACCAGTAACACAAAAATATAAATGGCATCCCAAATGTCATCCCAAATGTCGTCCCAGTCATCCAGGAGAATGTATTCGGTGGAGGAGGCATATGCCATGCTTGCATCTGACTCTGACACAGCCAGTGAGGCAAGCGGGGAATTTGAAGGATTTGTCTTAAGCTCCTCTTCCTCCTCTGATGATGAGGGACCCCCTCAAAGACGCCCCCGTAGAGCAGCTGAGACCCCCCCCCCAATAATTGATCTCGTATGGACCCCACCACCAGACAATTTTGAGCCCCAGGTTCCTGAGTTTTTGGCCATCCCAGGAATCCAATTTGATTCAACAGGTCTCAGAGAAATTGACTTTTTCAAATTATTTTTCTCTGATGATTTTATAAATTTAATGGTGGACCAAACTAATTTATATGCCCAGCAGTTTATTGCTCAAAACCCCACGTCATCATTTGCTAGGTGGACCCCTGTAGATGCAGTAGAGATGATGACGTTTTGGGGTCTGGTGTTACATATGGGCATAGTAAAAAAGCCACAAATTAGGCAATATTGGAGTACAGATGTTCTGTACAGCACCCCATTTCACCGTATGGCCATGCCCCGGGCTCGTTTTGAGGCAATCCATAAATTTATACATTACACCGATAATGCACAGTGCCCACCCAGAGATGATCCCACCTTTGACAGGCTATTCAAAGTCAGGCCGGTCATTGATCATTTCAGTGCCAAATTTGCAGAGCTATACATCCCTGATAAATGTATTAGTATCGACGAGTCCCTTATACATTTTAAAGGAAGGGTTAAATTCCGCCAGTACCTTCCCAGTAAGAGGGCAAGGTATGGCATAAAAATGTATAAGCTGTGTGAAAGCACCACAGGGTACACCCACAAGTTTAGGGTATATGAAGGGAAGGATTCAAGAATTGAACCACCAGAATGCCCCCCCTCCCTCGTAGGTGTTAGTGGAAAAATTGTCTGGGATTTAATGCACCCCTTCCTGGATAAGGGTTATCACCTCTATGTGGATAACTTTTACACCAGCATCCCCCTGTTTAAGGCCCTTGGTTCAAGAGGTACAGCAGCTTGCGGTACTGTGCGCAAGAACCAAAGAGGCCTCCCCAAAACGCACATTGCCCAAGTAATGAGAAGGGGTGAAAGCAGGGGAATATGCACCGAAAATATGTTGTTGGTCAAATATAAGGACAAGAGGGATGTCCTTATACTGACAACAATTCATGGAGACAGTACCACCTCCATCCCTGTACGAGGTACCAGTACCCACACCTCCAAACCAAATTGTATCCTAGATTACAATAAGTACATGGGCGGAGTGGATCTTTCAGATCAGGTACTAAAGCCGTACAGTGCCCTGCGGAAAACAAATATCTGGTACAAGAAGCTGGCCGTGTATATCATCCAGATGGCACTGTATAACGCTTACGTGCTATTCCGTTCTACCGGCCAGAGGGGGACATTTATGCACTTTCAAGAGGAAGTCATAAAGAGCCTAACATTTGGGAATCAGCAGGCAGAGGGCCCCAGTACTTCTAGTACTGGCCCCCGTATTGTACCAGGGCAGCATTTTCCCAACGAAATCCCCTCCACTGCAAGAAAGGGCAGGACACAAAAAAGGTGCAAAGTTTGTTATAAAAAGGGAATAAGAAAGGAAACTATTTTCCACTGTGAAACTTGCCCCGACAAACCCGGCCTATGTATAAAGGAGTGCTTTAAAATATACCACACATCTATGGATTATTAGGTTCATCATTTCACCGTGCTTCGGGGGTCTTGCTAATGCCACATAGCACCCACCATTCATTCCACCAGAATCTGAGCTGCAAAATCCAAAAATCACTCCTTCCCTTCTGAGTCCTGCCATGCACCCAACTGGTATTTTTTGGTCACATGTGAGGCATTGCCGTACTCTGGAGAAATGGGGGCACAGATTTTGGGGTGCTTTGTCTCCTTCATTCCTTGTGAAAATGAAAAATTTTGAGCCAGAAGTACATTTTTGTGTAAAAAAATGTATTTTTTTCATTTTCACTGCCCAGTTGTACCAAAATTGATGAAACCCCTGGGGGTTTGAAATGTACACTATACCCCTAGATGAATTCCCTGAGGGGTGTAGTTTGCAAAATGGGGTGACTTGTGGGGGGGTTCCACTGTATTGGTAATGCAACATAGCACCCACCATTCATTCCACCAAAATCTTTGCTGCAAAATCCAAAAATCACTCCTTCCCTTCTGAGTCCTGCCATGCACCCAACTGGAATTTTTTGGTCACATGTGAGGCATTGCCGTACTCTGGAGAAATGGGGGCACAGATTTTGGGGTGCTTTGTCTCCTTCATTCCTTGTGAAAATGAAAAATTTTGAGCCAGAAGTACATTTTTGTGTAAAAAAATGTATTTTTTTCATTTTCACTGCCCAGTTGTACCAAAATTGATGAAACCCCTGGGGGTTTGAAATGTACACTATACCCCTAGATGAATTCCCTGAGGGGTGTAGTTTGCAAAATGGGGTGACTTGTGGGGGGGTTCCACTGTATTGGTAATGCAACATAGCACCCACCATTCATTCCACCAAAATCTGTG
Source organism: Crinia signifera (assembly GCF_055691185.1). Classification (NCBI taxonomy): domain Eukaryota; kingdom Metazoa; phylum Chordata; class Amphibia; order Anura; family Myobatrachidae; genus Crinia; species Crinia signifera. The sequence continues at coordinate 256,158,203 of NC_139222.1, forward strand.
CTCCAAAATCCAAAAATCACTCCTTCCCTTCTGAGTCCTGCCATGCACCCAACTGGTATTTTTTGGTCACATGTGAGGCATTGCCGTACTCGGGAGAAATTGGGGCACAGATTTTGGGGTGCTTTGTCTCCTTCATTCCTTGTGAAAATGATAAATTTTGAGCCAGAACTGCATGTTTGTGTAAAAAAATGTAATTTTCCATTTTCACATCCCAGTTATACCAAAATTGGTGAAACCCCTGGGGGTTTGAAATGTACACTATACCCCTAGATGAATTCCCTGAGGGGTGTAGTTTGCAAAATGGGGTCACTTGTGGGGGGGTTCCACTGTATTGGTGCTTGGGGGGTCTTGCTAATGCGACATAGCACCCACCAAAATTCCACCAGAATCTGAGCTGCAAAATCCAAAAATCACTCCTTCCCTTCTAAGTCCTGCCATGCACCCAACTGGTATTTTTTGGTCACATGTGAGGCATTGCCGTACTCGGGAGAAATTGGGGCACAGATTTTGGGGTGCTTTGTCTCCTTCATTCCTTGTGAAAATGAAAAATTTTGAGCCAGAACTGCATGTTTGTGTAAAAAAATGTAATTTTCCATTTTCACATCCCAGTTGTACCAAAATTGGTGAAACCCCTGGGGGTTTGAAATGTACACTATACCCCTAGATGAATTCCCTGAGGGGTGTAGTTTGCAAAATGGGGTCACTTGTGGGGGGGTTCCACTGTATTGGTGCTTGGGGGGTCTTGCTAATGCGACATAGCACCCACCAAAAAAACACCAGAATCTGAGCTGCAAAATCTAAAAATCACTCCTTCCCTTCTAAGTCCTGCCATGCACCCAACTGGTATTTTTTGGTCACATGTGAGGCATTGCCGTACTCGGGAGAAATTGGGGCACAGATTTTGGGGTGCATTGTCTCCTTCATTCCTTGTGAAAATGAAAAATTTTGAGCCAGAACTGCATGTTTGTGTAAAAAAATGTAATTTTCCATTTTCACATCCCAGTTGTACCAAAATTGGTGAAACCCCTGGGGGTTTGAAATGTACACTATACCCCTAGATGAATTCCCTGAGGGGTGTACTTTGCAAAATGGGGTGACTTGTGGGGGGGTTCCACTGTATTGGTGCTTGGGGGGTCTTGCTAATGCGACATAGCACCCACCAAAAAACCACCAGAATCTGAGCTGCAAAATCTAAAAATCACTCCTTCCCTTCTAAGTCCTGCCATGCACCCAACTGGTATTTTTTGGTCACATGTGAGGCATTGCCGTACTCTGGAGAAATTGGGGCACAGATTTTGGGGTGCATTGTCTCCTTCATTCCTTGTGAAAATGAAAAATTTTGAGCCAGAACTGCATGTTTGTGTAAAAAAATGTAATTTTCCATTTTCACGTCCCAGTTGTACCAAAATTGGTGAAACCCCTGGGGGTTTGAAATGTACACTATACCCCTAGATGAATTCCCTGAGGGGTGTACTTTGCAAAATGGGGTGACTTGTGGGGGGGTTCCACTGTATTGGTGCTTTGGGAGTCTTGCTAATGCAACATAGCACCCACCATTCATTCCACCAAAATCTTTGCTGCAAAATCCAAAAATCACTCCTTCCCTTCTGAGTCCTGCCATGCACCCAACTGGTATTTTTTGGTCACATGTGAGGCATTGCCGTACTCGGGAGAAATTGGGGCACAGATTTTGGGGTGCATTGTCTCCTTCATTCCTTGTGAAAATGAAAAATTTTGAGCCAGAACTGCATGTTTGTGTAAAAAAATGTAATTTTCCATTTTCACATCCCAGTTGTACCAAAATTGGTGAAACCCCTGGGGGTTTGAAATGTACACTATACCCCTAGATGAATTACCTGAGGGGTGTACTTTGCAAAATGGGGTGACTTGTGGGGGGGTTCCACTGTATTGGTGCTTGGGGGGTCTTGCTAATGCGACATAGCACCCACCAAAAAACCACCAGAATCTGAGCTGCAAAATCTAAAAATCACTCCTTCCCTTCTAAGTCCTGCCATGCACCCAACTGGTATTTTTTGGTCACATGTGAGGCATTGCCGTACTCTGGAGAAATTGGGGCACAGATTTTGGGGTGCATTGTCTCCTTCATTCCTTGTGAAAATGAAAAATTTTGAGCCAGAACTGCATGTTTGTGTAAAAAAATGTAATTTTCCATTTTCACATCCCAGTTGTACCAAAATTGGTGAAACCCCTGGGGGTTTGAAATGTACACTATACCCCTAGATGAATTCCCTGAGGGGTGTACTTTGCAAAATGGGGTGACTTGTGGGGGGTTCCACTGTATTGGTGCTTTGGGAGTCTTGCTAATGCAACATAGCACCCACCATTCATTCCACCGAAATCTTTGCTGCAAAATCCAAAAATCACTCCTTCCCTTCTGAGTCCTGCCATGCACCCAACTGGTATTTTTTGGTCACATGTGAGGCATTGCCGTACTCGGGAGAAATTGGGGCACAGATTTTGGGGTGCTTTGTCTCCTTCATTCCTTGTGAAAATGAAAAATTTTGAGCCAGAACTGCATGTTTGTGTAAAAAAATGTAATTTTCCATTTTCACATCCCAGTTGTACCAAAATTGGTGAAACCCCTGGGGGTTTGAAATGTACACTATACCCCTAGATGAATTCCCTGAGGGGTGTACTTTGCAAAATGGGGTGACTTGTGGGGGGGTTCCACTGTATTGGTGCAACATAGCACCCACCATTCATTCCACCAAAATCTGTGCTGCAAAATCCAAAAATCACTCCTTCCCTTCTGAGTCCTGCCATGCACCCAACTGGTATTTTTTGGTCACATGTGAGGCATTGCCGTACTCGGGAGAAATTGGGGCACAGATTTTGGGGTGCTTTGTCTCCTTCATTCCTTGTGAAAATGAAAAATTTTGAGCCAGAACTGCATGTTTGTGTAAAAAAATGTAATTTTTCATTTTCACATCCCAGTTGTACCAAAATTGGTGAAACCCCTGGGGGTTTGAAATGTACACTATACCCCTAGATGAATTCCCTGAGGGGTGTAGATTGCAAAATGGGGTGACTTGTGGGGGAGGTTCCTAACTTTTAGCACTTATGGTGCCTAGAAACCTACATGGTGCCTAAAAAAAAATCTCATAAAAAGGAGGCTCCAAAATCAAGTAGGTGCTCCTTCTATTATGAAGCCTGTGGTTTGGTCAACGTGCACACTAGGGCCACATATAGGATATTTTTGAAAACAAAAGAATTGGGGGAATCAATTTTTAGTCACATTTCTCTAGTAAAATCTACTGTATTCGTTAGAAAAATGTATTAAAATTGAAACTCTGCAAAAAAAAAGAAATTTTGAAATTTCACCTACACTTTGTTTTAATTCCTGTGAAACACCTAAAGGGTTAACAAACTTCCAAAATGCTGTTTTGAATACTGTGAGGGGTGCAGTTTTTGAAATGGCATCATTTATGGGGGTGTCTCACATACAAGTCCCTCAAAGTCACATCAGAACTGAACTGGTCCCTAAAAAAATCAGTGTTTGAAATTTTCATGAAAATTTGAGAATTTGCTATTCATATTGTAAGCCTCCTAGTGTCCAAAAAAATTAAAAGGAAGTTGAAATAATGATGGAAACATAAAGTAGACATATGGTCTATGTTAGTTATTAACTATTTTGAGTGGTATGATTATTTGTCTCACAAGCAGAAAATTTAACATTTTGCAAATTGCAAAATTTTCCATTTTTTCACGATATTTTGGTATTTTTCACAAAAAAACACAGACTGTATCGACGAAAATTTACCACTAACTTGAAGTACAATGTGTCACGAGAAAACAATCTCAAAATCACTGGGATAAGTAAAAGCAAAAAAAAGTTATCCCCACTTAAGTGAGACATGTCAGATTTGAAAAAAAGGGCTCTGTCATGAAGGCACAAACTGGCTCTGTCATGAAGGGGTTAAAGGGCCCGCTGGCACTTGTAGTTCCACATTTGGAGAATGTGGTATTTTCTAGATTATAGCGCTACCCAGGGTGTGCTGCCTGATCCACAACCGTAGTGTAAAATGCCACCACTACACAAATAACAACATGCAACAAAGGTTTTTGTGTGGGTCAGTTGGCGCTTCCCTTTGTCCACTTAACAATGCAATTGACACCAATGGTGCTGAATAAAAAAGGAATACATAGACCTGATTCACAGGATGAATTGGAGAAATGTCCTTTTCTGAAATGATATAAGAGTGGTCTCTATCCCTCCTCAGGGAGTTCGACCACAAAACACAAATAATAGTGTAGAACCTTTGATAGAATGAAAGGTTTAATAAAATCTTGCACTTACAATGTCGTGACAAGTTAAAAGCGAAATAACAATCCCACTGGCAAGCCACCATACAACTGAAGACCTCTATCGTCCTCCGAACTCCTGCAGGGCGTCCGGTCGGCAGATGATGTTATGCGGGTCCCAAGTCCTGGTGCACGTCAGCTGGGATGAGCGGGTACACTTAACGCGTTTCGAGCGGATTGCTCTTCGTCAGAAGTGTACCTGTACCCATCCGATGGACCTCTATTTATACCCCAGTCTTTACCTCAAGTTACCGCTGTAAGCGGTGTACATTGATTGGAGTCGCGCTGGAAATGACGCGATGTTTTTACCGGAAACAGTATGGCCGCCGGACTCCCAATGATGTATGCGTTCTAAATATGCGTGCCATTTGTCCGTATGGCCGGAAACAGTATGGCCGTCGGATTCCCAATGATGTATGCGTTCCAAATATGCGTGCCATTTACGGACAAATGGCATACATCATTGGGAGTCCGGCGGCCATACTGTTTCCGGTAAAAACATCGCGTCATTTCCAGCGCGACTCCAATCAATGTACACCGCTTACAGCGGTAACTTGAGGTAAAGACTGGGGTATAAATAGAGGTCCATCGGATGGGTACAGGTACACTTCTGACGAAGAGCAATCCGCTCGAAACGCGTTAAGTGTACCCGCTCATCCCAGCTGACGTGCACCAGGACTTGGGACCCGCATAACATCATCTGCCGACCGGACGCCCTGCAGGAGTTCGGAGGACGATAGAGGTCTTCAGTTGTATGGTGGCTTGCCAGTGGGATTGTTATTTCGCTTTTAACTTGTCACGACATTGTAAGTGCAAGATTTTATAAAACCTTTCATTCTATCAAAGGTTCTACACTATTATTTGTGTTTTGTGGTCGAACTCCCTGAGGAGGGATAGAGACCACTCTTATATCATTTCAGAAAAGGACTTGTAGTTCCACAGTAAAAAAAATAGTGGCCAATCAGGAGCCGACTTTCTCAGCTCCTGATTGGCCGCCTTACACTCAAATCAGCTCGATGCCCACCGCCCAGGGGCATCGAGGACAGCACCAGGCTTCAGCCTGGTCAGGTAAGTCCTGGAGGGGGGGGACCCCTTTATTGGGCGGGTCCCCACTCCCCCAGGGCCTCTGGCCAGGCTGACCGGTCAGGGGGTTAATGCTTTGGCTGGGGGGACTTGTATAAAAAGTCTCCCCCCGGCTGTGGCATTACCCTGCTGGCTGGTTTGGCCTGGGGCTGGTTCTTAAAATACAGGGGACCCCTAGTCATTTTGTCCCCCGTATTTTGGGAACCAGCCCCGGACCTGGAGCTGGTTGTTAAAAATCAGGGTTCCCTGATTTTTAATTACCGGCCCGGCTCTGTCAGCCTGGTACTGGTTACAGCTGTGGGGGGTGGACCCCACGCTGTTTTTTTAATTTATTTATTTCTTTTACAATTTTTTTTACACCTTGCAGCCTGCACGGATCTGACTGATCCGTGCAGACTGCCTCTACTAATTCGTATTAGCTGCCGTATATACGGCCAGCTAATACGAATTAATACGACATCGGAGGGTTACAAAGCAGTCGTATATGACTGCTTTGTAAATCCCCCTCTGGAACACGACTTTGCATACAAGGTATGCAGTCGTATTAATTCGTAGCAAGAATACGAATACAATTTATTGTATTTGTATTCTTATGAAATTTCCCCCTTAGTGTCCATGTCAACCTATGTCGACATAGACACCAAACAACATCAGAACTCATGTCAACCTTTTCCATGTTGATCTTTAGAATGTCAACCTTTTGAGCATGTCGACCTTTTCACTGTTGACCCTTTCGACCTTTTGACTTTTGGCCTTTGGACTCTGTTGACCTTTCCACTGTCGACCTTTGAACCCTGTTGACCATTTGAGCCTTTCGACCTTTGAACTGTCGACCATTAGTGGTCAACCATATGACTGTAGACCTAGACATTGTAGATCTAATATACCATAACCGGGAGGAGTACAGTGATCTATGCTAATACAGGTGTGCATTGATGTTATGCTGATTGTCTACTACAGCTGTTATACTGCATAGACTTTGTTACAGCCAGGAGAACTACAAGTACTAACATGACCAGCATGCCTGGTCTATTGGAGAGACTGTTAATTCAGGAGCTAGTGCAATACAAGGAACGCTGTGTCCTACAAGTTATGTGTATACCAAAGTTTTATTATTCTGATATACTAGAAAGTATTTTGTAGAGTTTACTTGGAAATGAAAATTGTGTTGTATCCTAACACCTGACTTTTGGGAGTCTGCAATAACACCTGACTTCCTCAGGAGCAAACCGGCCACAGACTAGCTGGGGAAACGCGTTGAGCTGATACCTACCTGTCTGGACTCCTATCCATCCACCAAACGTGACCAGGCCACTCTCCCACCAACAAATGGTAACTCCTAAATATCTGGACTTTGCCAATACTGGGATATCTGCACTATTTCTAATCCAGCCTTACAAGGAGACTGCACGCCAAATAGGGAGGCTTGAGCCCTTGGAATCATAGGGCAAAGGACACTTGGGGTCACCTATCCCTGGACATATCTATCCTTTCCAGGAGACACAAAAGGATGGTATTATAAAAATTATTTTGGCAAATTACCTTGATGGAGTCCTAGACCTAAACTCTCACACCAACCAGAAGTGTATTTATATACTATTGCTCAATTCTTAAATTTTTTTACTTTTTATTCATGTATTTTTTATATGATCTATGATAGATACATAATGTGTTAACATTAATTAATAAATATCTTTTTATGAGAACCGTCTTGTTTACTTGATTAAAACAGCTAGCGCTGGTACACCACTGTTTCTATTTCTATATATTTTTTTGGTCTTGACAACCCAGTGCCGGCTGCTATTGATAGCGCACCACTCTACCACCTTTTTCTGTCACATAGTTAGCTCATTACTCAGCTGCAGTTAATCTGTGTTTCAGGAGGCTTGTGTTTTTCCAGCCATTCCTGGTTTGCCTCTGTCCCAGTGCTGGTCATAGCTCACAGTTGCGGTGTGAGCCCTTAATACTCAGTGCTATGCTTTTGTCCTAGTTCTGCTAGTTACCAGTCGCAGTATTTGTTCCAGTTCTGTCTCCCGTCAGTCCTCAGAATCTCTCCAGCTCTATTTCCTGCCAATCCTCAGAATTCCTCCAGCTTTGTTTTCCATTCACCCTCTATTTTAGTCAGTTATCCTCTGTTTTCCTGTACAGGTTGAGTATCCCCTATCCGAAATGCTCGGGACCGCGAGCATTTCGGATAGGGGAATTTTCCGGTTTTTAGAATATTTTTTTTGCAGCCATACTTACCTGTCCCCTGATGGTCCCCGGGCGTCCCTCGGCGTCCGCGCAGTCCCCGGGCATCCACAGCAGGCCTCCGGCATCTTCTCCTGGTCTCCAGCGGTCCCAGGAATGCATTGCGCGAGTGTGCGCGCGCACCGGCACTCGCGCAATGCATTCCTGGGACCGCTGGAGACCCTGGAGAAGATGCCGGAGGCCTGCTGTGGACGCCCGGGGACTTGGTAAGTATGAAAAGAGGGTTAGGGGTTAAAAAAAAAAAAAATTCTAATGATTCCAAAAACCACGGTTTTTGGAATAATTCGGATAAGGGATGTCCGGATACCGGATACTCAACCTGTATTATATTCAGTATTCTCCCATTATTACTAGTCTGTTTCCTTATTGTTTTCCTCACTCCATTTCAGTTACTAGTCTCAGTTTTTCTGTTATTTTGCCTCCTTTGTTCTCTGCTCTACCCTTCTCCATCAGCCTGTGTCTAGTTTATAGTCTGTCACTATTCATTATTCCACTCTCCAGCCTCTGAGCCACTACCTCCTCACTGTTTTTAATCTCTCAATACACTTTGTAGTTTCCACCTTGCATTTACATTTGTTCTCCAGTCTTCTAGTAGGAGCCTCCTTCCAGCCGGCATTGGCACCTGGAGTTGAGCTTGTACTACCACCAGCGGCGTACGTTCTGACGGCATTCAGTACCTGTAGGTGTGCCTAGCATTAAGGGAAATGGCAACTGTTATAGGCAAGAAGACCTGCTGGTGTGTTCTACAAGTACCAACCCTGGGTGCACAAGGATCATTGCTCTGAAGATCCACCTTAGACAGAACCCAGCCCAGAAGAGGTTACTGCCCTCAAGTTTGGAGCCACCAGTTTTAACACCCAAATAACCAGAACAAATGGCAAAGGTACAAAATGTTCAAATAATAAAAACAATCATCAACATAATTTTACATATGTAACAACATTTATTAAGGGTTTAGAATTATTTGGGTTATGAGGAAAGGCTAGCCAGATTAGGTATGTTTACTTTGGAGAAGAGGCATGTAAAAAGGGATATGATTAATCTATGCAATACATATAGAATCAGTACTGCAGTCTGTTTACTAGAAGGACTGTACACAGGACATGCTGTCACCCTAAAGTTAGAGGAGAGGAAGTTTCTCACCCAGTGTAGGAAGGGATTCTTTACAGTAAGGGCAGTTAGGATATGGAATACTCTGCCAGAGAAGGTTGTGATAACAGATTCAATTGATACATTTAAAAATGTATTAGTCAATGTTTTTGAAGAAAACAATAACCAGTGGTATAATCATTAATTATAATTAGGGGTGTGCACCGGACACTTTTCGGGTGTTGTGTTTTGGATCTGTATTGGTTTTGCCAAAACCACCCTTTTGGGTTTTGGATCTGTATTTTATTTCAAAACAAACAAACATACTGTAAAAACAACTAAAATCGCTTTATTTTGCTCCTACAGTATTATTAACCTCAATAACATTTATTTCCAATCTTTTCCAGTCTATTCTGAACACCTCGGATCTCATAATATTGTTTTTAGGACCAAAAGGTTACACACTCAGCGAAACCCCTCGAAAGATACTGCTCATCTAGCGGCACACCTGGACTGATACGGCACACTTAACAGCATCCTTGCAGTAAAAGAAAAAAAAAATCTATTACAAAAAAAGCATAGAGGAAGCACCCCTGGACTGATACACATGGGGCACCCCTGGAATTATACAGCACCCATTGCAGCAAACCTGGAATTATACGGTGCACACGGTGGAACCCCTGGAATTATATGGCACATCCCCGAAATTATACACAACACCCCTAGAATTATACATGACACATGGCAGTGCCCCTGGAATTAAACATGACACATTGTGGCATCCCTGGAATTATATGGCACACATGGGGCACTCCCGGAATTATAAAAAACACATGGCAGCATCCCTGGAATTACTGTATACATGACAAATTATGGCACCCTTGGAATTATACATGACACATGGCGAAACTCCTGGAATCAAATGGCACTCATGGGGCACCCCTGGTATTATACATGACACATGGTGACACCCCTGGAATTATACATGACACACGAGAGCACTCCTGAAAGTATACAGCACACATGGGGCACCCCTGAAATTATACATGGCACATGGTGGCACCCCTGGATTCAGAAGCGCCACTTGTGTTGGTGTCACAAGTCTAGTAACTCATGGTGTCACCCCCATGGACCTCCTCTCCTCAAGCACCAGGAGGAATATGCAAGGTGGGAGAGTGACATATTGGAGATTAGGTCACTGAATGGGAGAGGACATATTGGGGAGATGGACAGAGGTAGTGGGGAGATGCAGGGTGGTAGAGGGGCACCAGGTGTGAGGGGGGATACAGGGTGTGAATAGGACATATCTGGGAGAGGGACAGAGGAAGAGGGAGGGTGCAGGGTGGGATTAGAACACTGGCTGGAAGAGGATGTAGGTTGGGAGAGGGGCACCAGGTGAGAAGAGGACATATTGGAGAGAGGGACAGAGGAAGTGTGGAGATGCTGGGTGAAATAGGAGAGGGACGTACAGTATTGTGTATCTGAATACTAGATGGGAGAGGGATGCAGGGTGTGAATAGGATGTAACGGAGAGAGGGACAGAGAAATAGGAAAAATGCAGGGTGGAAGAGGGACATATTGCATTGCAATTTAATAGCTAATACAGTACCACCCCTCTCTCACAGTGCCCGGATAACTCTCCAGTGTGTCGTCACTCATCAGTAATGCATTTTAAAATTTACAGCAGCACCCTTCTCCCACAGGACTGGAATCATACAGCAGTATCACTGGACTGGAATCATACAGCAGTATCAACATAGGCGAATCGAAGGGGTGGTCCGGGTTGCACCGGACCACCCATTAGACTGCCCGGCGCCTGCACCTTTAAGTGATTATGATTAATTTAAAACACCGCTGCTGCCCAACTGCACGCAGCTCCTCCCATGGTCCTTTGTGGAGCTTGCGTGCCATGATGACATCGGGCGGCGCCATCTTCTGCCCTGGCTTCCTCTTCCTCCGTCCTTGCCGCCCGGCTCTCTCCTCCTTCGTCTGCTGCGGCTGGGCTAGCACGCACACTTGTGTTTGTGTGGCGCAGCAGCCCAGCGCACAACAATAATACTGCCCCCGGTTAAGCTCCTGCCCCTGGTGACACACAGTGCAGTGGTAAGTGCAGCAGTGAGAAACAGACTCACTGCTGCAGAGTCAGACAGTGCCTGGCTTTGCAATTGCTTTATATTCTTGACCAGTGCCCTGCCCAGTGCCAGGCCAATGGCTTTTATAAAAAAAAAATGGCTGTAATCTTTCCCAGTGCCCTGCCTGTACTACATGGCCTGTAGGGCACTGGGCAGGGCACTGAGAAAGATTACAGCATTTTTTTTTAAATAAAAGCCATTGCTGGCCCAGTGCCCTGCCCAGTGGCCAGCAATGGCTTTTATTTAAAAAAAAATGCTGTCATCTTTCTCTGTGACCTGCCCAGTGCCCTGCCCAGTGCCCAGCAATGGCTTTTTTTTTTTTTTTTTAAAAGCACTGTAATCTTTCTCAGTGCCCTGCCCAGTGCCCTACAGGCCCTGTAGGGTACTGGGCAGGGCACTGAGAAAGCTTACAGAGTTTAAAAATAAAATAAAAGCCATTGCTGGGCATGGCCCCTGCCCAGTGCCAGGCCAGCCCAGCAATGGCTTTTATTTAAAAAAACGCTGTAATCTTTCCCGGTGCCCTGCCCATTGCCCAGCAATGGCTTTTATTTAAAAAAAAAAAACGCTGTAATCTTTCCCAGTGCCCAGCAATGGCTTTCATTTAAAAAATAAACGCTGTCATCTTTCTCAGTGCCCTGCCCAGTGCCCAGCAATGGCTTTTATTTAAAAAAAAAGGCCCTGTAGGGCACTGGGAAAGATTTCACCTTTTTTTTTTTTCATAAAAGCCATTGCTGGGCACTGGGAAAGATTTCACCTTTTTTTTTTTTTAAATAAAAGACATTGCTGGCCCAGCAATGGCTTTTATTATTAGAAAAAAAAAAAAAAATACTGAAATCTTTCTCAGTGCCCTGGAAAGTGCCCAGCAATGGCTTTTATTATAAAAAAAAAAAAAAAAAAAACTGAAATCTTTCCCAGTGCCCAGCAATGGCTTTTATATAAAAAAAAATAAAAAAAAATGCTGTCATCTTTCTCGGTGCCCTGCCCAGTGTCCAGCAATGGCTTTTATTTAAAAAAATAAACGCTGTAATCTTTCCCAGTGCCCTGCCCAGGGCCCTACAGCTTTTTTTTTGTAATAAAAGCCATTGCTGGGCAATGGGCAGGGCACTGGGTAAGATTACAGTGTTTTTTTAAATAAAAGCCATTGCTGGTCTGGGCTGGCATTGGGCAGGGGCCGTGCCCAGCAATGGCTTTTATTTAAAAAAAAAACGCTGTAAGCTTTCTCAGTGCCCTGCCCAGTGCCATACAGGGCCTGTAGGGAACTGGGCAGAGCACTGAGAAAAATTACAGCGTTTTTTTTTTTTTTTAAATAAAAGCCATTGCTGGGCACTGGGCAGGGCCCTGGGAAAGATTTCAGATTTTTAAAAAAAAAATGTTGTATTTTTAGTTATAGCTTTCCCAGTTCTAATGCCATTTAAAAAAAAATGTTTAACTAATAATAAATTAATCTGTAGACATGGCACATACCACCACAGTGGTGAAAAAATGGGGGAGTGACTTGCCCCTGTTAAGCCACATCCTTCAAATGAGGCCACACCCCTTTTAGGCCACGCCCCCTAAAAATTCTGCGCGCAGATTTACTCCCTGCAATCTAGGGCCACCCATTGCCATATTTCTAGATTCGCCTATGAGTATCACTGGACTGGACTTTACTTGTACAGCAGTTTCTCTGGACTGGACTTTTACAGCAGTTTCACTGGACTGGAGTTATACAGCAGTATCACTGGACTGGAATAATACAGCAGTATCAGTGAACTGGAATTATACTGCAGTATCACTGGATTGGAATTTATATAGCTGTGTCCCTGAACTGGAATTCTACAGCTGTATCCCTGGACTGGCATTCTACAGTTGTGTCACTGGACTGGAATTATAAGGCAGTATCACTGGACAGGAATTATACGTCAATATCACTGGACTGGATTTTAATGGCAGTATCACTGGACTGGAATTATACAGCTGTATCAATGGACTAGACCTATACAGATGCACCAACGAATTTATGGCAACATACAGTAGACACCAGCAGCACTAGGCAGCACAGGACACCAGCATTAGGCAGCACATGACTGGACCTATACACCAGGTCTCCACCCCCGCAGACCACCAGAGAGACCTGTCCACCGACTACCCTCTCCAATGCCAGAGTGAAAATGGCGGCAATAGCATGGGACGCTTTGCTACGTTCTTCGACCCAAGCTTGGTGGGAATTCCTGAACAGGGCTTGGGTCTGTACTCGGATTTGGGGTGTCCGGCGGTATTCGGATTTCAGAGATCCGAACATGCCCCCCCTAGTTAACATGTGGCTCAATGATTGGTGCAGGAGGGAGGGATTCAAGTTTCTAGAAAACTGGGTGGACTTCTCGGTCAAGCGCAATCTCTTTTGCCATGATGGATTGCACCTAAATGAGGAGGGGCAAAGGTGCTTGGGGAAAGAATGGTATGGGAGCTGGAGGAGATTTTAAACTAGGCAGTTGGAGGGAGGGAATAGTAAGAAACCATAGACCAATAAATGAGTGTAGAATAAAGGGCAAAGACTGATACATTGTCGGGGAAGCAAGGGGAAGGGGGCAAGAGGGAAGCAAGCTATACGACAGGAACCTTCTGCAACAGTGACAGATAACATGACGAGGGGGGGTGGGGGCATAGGAAAAACATGATCTGAATGCCTTAATCTGAATGCTAGGAGTTTGACTAGTAAAACTGGGGGAACTAGAGACCCTAGTTTAGCAGGAAGGTTTTGATCTCATAGGTATTATCGAAACTTGGTGGGTCAAATCACAAGTGGAAGGCTAATATAGTAGGTTTAAAGTCTGTTTGAAAAAATATTATAGGTAGAAGGTGAGGGGAGGTATGTTAAACCATCCTTAAACTATACATAAGAGAAGACATTGGAGTCAGTAGAATTGGTTTGGGTAACAATCAAAGTTAACAATGAAGAGGCTAATAAACTTATAGTAGGGACGTGTTATAAACCACCCAACATAAATACAGAGGAGGAAAAAGACCTCTTGCTACAGGTGGGAAAAGCAGCCAACTTAGGGGATATTATTATTATGGGTGACTTTAACTACCCAGAAATAAATTGGAAAGTCGAGTAGTACTGCTAAGGGAAATTATTTATTGATGCCCCAAATGACCACTATTTGCATCAATTATTGAACATCCAACTAGAAATAATAATATCCTGGATCTTTTGATAAGCAACAATGGGGACATTCTTTCTAATATAACCATAAGGGAGACATTAGGGAACAGTGATCACAATATGATCATGTTTTATTTAACCCTTTGAGTGGCAAGTGAGTTTGTTAAAATTGTTGTGAAAATTGCCAAGCAAACATTTTTATTCATCATAATGACCTGTAATGTTTACGTTTTAGAGGGAATATAATCTTTTTTTTTTTTACACATTTTTATTTGAGTTCATATAATAAATGTGAGAGATGCTTGTATTTTAGCCAATATTTTGCATATCTCTCATATCAAAGGGATACATTTTAACAAAGATAATTATATTGGAGCAACTAGTGTCCTTACATTTCAGAAAAGCAAACTTGGATAAGTTTGAGGAGTCCTTAAGGGATACAGGGGAGATTCTCTAAGCAAAAAATGCGGTAAAAACCCCGTTATCGGGTTTTTACCGCGGCGGGGGGCATCGCCAGAAAAATCTGGCGATGCCCCATAGAAGCCAATGGGCTTCTATCGCAACCCTCCGCCGCCCCGCGCCGACCCCCCGCCGCATCGACCCCTCACCTGTGTCAGGGCAGCACAGAGCTGTGCTGCCCGGACCTGTGACCTCCTCCCTGCACTGATCCTCTTCCGGGTGCAGGGAGGAGGAGAGCCCGGCGCAGCAGCAGCAGCGCCGGGTGTGTGCGGGAGGGGGGAGCCGCCGGGACCTGCTGGGACCCGGCGACTCTCACCGCAAAGGACAGCTCTTAACGCAAGAGCTGTCCTTTGCCTTAATTATCGCATATGTTACAACATATGCGATAAATAAATATGCGATGGGCGGCGAAGGGGGGGCGGAGATTCATAGAGAATCTCCCCCACAAACTGGAAGGAATTATTTAGAGGTATGGATACTGCTAAAAGGTGGCTAACTTTAAAAAAAAAAATACTGCAGGAGAGCACTGATAAATTTATTCCTAGGGTAAATAGAAGAACAAATGTCAAAAGGAAGCCAAATTTGAAATGGCAAAAAAAAAAAGGAGGACATTCAAAATGTTTAATCCTTTCAAATCCAAAGTCTAGTCAGACTCAACAGCCCTAGCACTAGTAGTAGATACAATGGTGAGCCACTTTAAAATAAGAACATTAACATCATTCAACATTCAATGTAGACCATTTTTGAATAAAAAAAAAAATTACAATTAATTTAAACATTTAAACCAGACAGAATTGAAAAAAAAAATTTGGACTGCAAAAGGTTAAACAAGATGGGACACCCGTATCATCTGCCCTACATAAAGAATGTGATAAGAAATGTAAAAATACAATCAATATAGCTAAATTATAGACAGAACATAAAATAGCTGCCGATCGCAAATCTAATCCCAATAGAATATAAAGTTATATAAATGAAAAACAGTTAAGGAAGGAAATTATAGGCCCACTAAAAAATAAGCAGGGTACCCTGGTAATAGAAGAAAGAGAGAAAGCAGAAATATTCAATTCATTTTTGCTTCGGTATTTACAAGGAAAAAGTATTCAGAGGATCTCACACAGGCCCTTATTCTGGTTGGTGCGGTAATATCCGCGTGCGTTCGTGCAGCCGATGTTTTGTGTCTGCGCATGTGCAGAGGCGTCTCTGCGCATGTGCGAGCGGGGCGTACGGCAAAATCCCGCATGAAATGTGAACACTCCGAACAGGGGGTGGAGAGGGGCGTGAAGGGCTATTTGGGCTCATTACCATATGCATACGCCCCGTGTTTCATGGGCGTTCCCATGCAAACGCTGGGCGTACGTATGGTAATGTGGCCGTGACGCACGTGTAGGGGGCGGACATATGACATCGCCGGATGTCAGCTGCCTGCCCAGATCCCTGCTTTTGCATGGAAACATGTCCGTGTGGTCTGAGGTTGCGGGTGCTGGTGGACCACTCGGTCCTGCATTCGATGGTCTGCGACCATTGAATGATGGGGGAGGTTCCCTGAGATGGAGGAGGCGTATTCCATGAAAAATACACGTGCGGTCCGTTCGGCCAGCTTCTTACCGCGTACGGACGGAGTTGGCGATCCATATGGAAGGCGGGGTTTCGCACGCACGGTCCTGGCCGCATATTCGGATCCGGCCGCACCGATCAGAATAAGGCCCACAGATTGAATGTTCAGCTCTTGATTGCTCCCAAACTGTATGTTTGAGTGAGGAAATAGTGAAAAATAGATTACAGAACCTAAATAGTAACAAATCTCCTGGCCCAGACGAATAAACCCTAGGATACTAAAATAATTGAGTTCATCATAGAACTACCATTTTATCTAATGTTTAATGAATCCATAAAACTCTGGGACTCTGTGAGCTAATTGGCAGCGGTGTCTGTCAGTTGTTCCGAAAGGTTACATATAGTCGCAAACATCAGTGTCAATTGGCGGCTGCGTCTGAGAGAGTTGTGGAGATCACCTGAGGGTGAGATAATACTCAGTGCACATTACATCACCACTACTGAAGCCTGATAAATACTCGATAAGCAGAATAGAGTTATCTCAAAAGGTTTTTGTCGTTGTGGATCATGTATTGGCTGCAAAAATATACCAAATAACATAGGAATGAAAGCCATAAAAATTGAGATTAATGGGAAAATGTGCAATATTAATGACTTCCTAACCTGCCATTCCTTAATGTCATCTACACAATTGAATGTGCCTGCCACAAATTTTATATAGGTCAGACAAGTAGATGTTTGAAAACAAAGATTGGAGAACATCTGAGAAAATGTTAAAAAAGGTTTAGAGAGTCATGCTTTATCTATGCACTCTAAACTGACCCATAACTGTGATGTCAAATACATTTTAAATTTGTATGTAATAAAGAAAGTTAACCCTAAAGGTAGAGGGGGAAATCTAGCAGCAAAATTGGCAAAAAGAGAGATGAAGACCATTTTTGATTGAGACCCTTGTACCAAAAGGTTTGAACAAGGATTTCAAATTAAAATGGTTTTTATTATGCTTTTATATTATTTTCATTCCTTATTTCATATGTTTCTATTTGTTTATTATATATGCTGCTATTTTTATAAGTATTTTATCTGCATTTATTTACACTTATTTTTTTCCTTTGATGATCACAAAAACATTGATTCCTGTCCTTAAAAATTAAAGTATGAGGCTTAAAAAAATGGGTGCCCCAATCCCACTTCCTGGACATCATAAAAATGGAGAAAAAAACGTTATGTGAACAGTGCTAAAACCGGAAGTGGACAGTGGTGGAACGCATCCCTGACTCCAAAACCGGAAGTAAATGCACCGCAAAAAAGTCACTTCCGGTTTACAAAACGTCACTTTCAGTTCCGGAAATACATGCGGGGACCCGCGATTTTGGCGCCAAAAGCCAGCCAGACACATGGAACACATGTACTGGCATCCGTTTTCTATATTATGTATTTTTTGGGGTTATTAGATGTAGTATAATCCATGTCTGGAAATAGGTGTTTCCTTATTGTGTTTGGGGAGGTATAAAAATTGCCCACTGGCCCCATTTTAGAAGCAAGCCTTGAGAAAGATAGCTTGTCTATTTAAACCGGTCGGCCAGAGACTTTTTGATGCAGAAGAGGGACCATAAGGTCTACGGGGATGCCTGTGTTTGTAACATCTTGTGTCTTTATGTCTACTTCTTAAGTGGACCACCCCACTTGGTGAGAGTCAGGTCTGCATTGAGACCTTGATGTTTTTAATATTTTATTTTTATACAAAATTGTGCTGCACTATTATGTGATTTATTTTATTTACACATATCCATTGGGAGCATGTGAGCTGGTTGCCTATGGTGACATCAGTGTTGTTCCAAATGCTTCAATAGTCTACTTTCCTTGTAGACCACCTTCATCGGTACGGGTTGTAAATACCCTATAAGATACTTTGGACAGTGGCGTAACTATAGCCCCGCAGCCCCCGCTATGGCGGGGAGGCGCTGAGTAACTATGGGCGCCGGTCTGCGGGGCTATGTTACTATGCTTCTGTGTGTGGCAGGGACATGTGGGCAGCGCTGCCCCCCTCCCCCTAGCCCTCCCATCCGCCCGCCCGCGTAAAGTTAAACACCCCCTTACCCTCCTCATGCTGCCGCATTACCGCACCGCAGATCTCATCCTGGCTCCGGACCGTCTTCTCCTGACCTGCAGCGAGTGCTAATGAAAGCCGCTCCTCACAAAATGGCTGCCCCCATACAGCAGACAGTTTTTTAGGAATGCTAGAGGAGGAGGTGGCCTCCTCTAGCATCCTTAAAAACTGTCTGCTTTTAGAGGGCAGCCATTTTGTGATGGTCATTTTTCATTAGCACTCACTGCAGGTCAGGAGGAGACGGTCCGGATCCAGGAGGAGATCTGCGCTGTAGGACCCTGAATGCGGCGGCAGCATGCAGAGATGTAAGGGGGGTGTTTATCTTTACTTGGGTGGGCGGCGCTGCCTATAACGGCGGGGGAGCGCAAATATCCTAGTTACGCCACTGACTTTGGAGTTTTAGATATAATGTTTTAACAATACTTCACTATCCTGTTGTATCTGTTTCTCTCTCTTTGGGTCTAATTATCCCGAAAATTGGGGAACATCCAACTCCTAGTATCAGCACTCAGAGACATACCAAGTTCTGTTTTTGGTATGATATATACAAGTGTTTGCAATGTTCTGCTAATATGCCTATACAAACTTAGTTGCGGATATAAATAATCTCCATGTTTAGCTCAGGATCAATGATTATGACATTCAAGTTTACCTGAATATAATAAATGTATCCACACTCTACACCTCTCCGCAATAACGGATTCATCATTTCCAATTTATGTTGATTGAACAATCTGGAGATCGAGCATAGCGTCTATTAACACTGGTTTTATAATGATTGCATACATATGTGTTTGAAATCAACGAGGTTTGTCATAATTTATTCTTGTTTTTGCAAGCTATGAATGTGACGGTTTATTAGCAATACAGGGTGAATATCCCTTATCCAAAATGCTTGGGACCAAAAGACTTTTGGATAACGGATTATTCCGTATTTCAGAATATTTTTACATTTCAATGATGTATCCTTAGGTATCTTATGTTGTACAAACATATGAAACACATGAAATACACACAAATATATTTTATTTGTGCATAAAACAAGGTTTCAAAACATGAAACAAAGTTTATGTTATATCTCAGGTACTGAATGTGAATGCCAAGCAATCATGTACTTGCACATATTTAGTGCCAGTTACATATCATGCCCCCAATAGTGCTGTTACAGGTGTCCCAGTAAGTTTTTAGCAAGAAATTTTCTTCACTTTCTGCAATGTATGGTTTTCAGAATAAATTGGATAACGGATATTTGGATAAGGGATACTCAACCTGTATATGTTTTATTTTATTACTAAAATTTGAATAATTGTTTTTTAACAATTGCGCTCTCAGTGTCTTAACAATTGTGACCCAGTAAACTATTTGGGAGCTGCTATCTAGATAAGGCATTAGATTTAATTGCATATAACTAAAGTGTAATAGACATTATATTAGTGGAGAATAGCTGGTATGGTCTTACCGTTTACCTCTTGCAAACAAACCCCCTTCTATTCAGTTACAAATACTGAATGTGTTGGGCGCACCACCAATCCAAGACTACAAAAATCTACAAAGGTGGGGGGAGACTCCATGCAGGGTAGACGTGCTCCTGCTGAGCTCCCAGTCTAGGCTCTTTATAGCACCCTGTGAGCCGGACTTGGGAGGCTATTTCAGCGCCCTGCAGCACCAGAGAGTCTCCGGCGGCCACCTCCACCCTCCATTCCTCTGGCCGGCGCCGGGAAGCGACTTCCAGATTGCGGCCTACTCCCGGACCAGAGCCGCGGCCTAAATTTTTGGCCGGACGCCTGCGGCGCGGACGCTTCTGCGTGCGCAGCGGCCATCTGATGGACCCGGGCAACAGGGGGTGCCCTTGGCCCCCTCATCCTCCCTCCGGACATCCCCACTGACGCCGGCTAGACCCTGCTCAGGTGTCTTAGACCCGCGGCCTACCCCAGCGCCGGAGCCGCGGCCGCAATTTCCGGCCTCCCGCCCAGGACACCACCACTGCCTCGGGAGCTGTGCCTGCCCTAGCTGACGGGGGAGGCTCTGCCCCATCAACATCACGCCCAGCACCATCCACGGCCTGGTGCATACCTGAGACTGTGGGGAGCACCTCCACTCCTATCTAAGTCCCACCACCTGCAACAAAGGTTGGGGCGGCCGGACAGCGGGCAAACCAGGACTACACTCGGTGCCCTTTAACAGCTGCTACATCTGCACAGACCCACTACAGCAGACCTGGCTTCCTGCAGCAAGTGACCACATAGTGGGTGCGGGTAAGCACAGTGTTTTTTTTTTCTCAATTGCTGTTTGAGGCCCGCTGCCCAGGTGGCCACCACACCTACCCCCCAGCTGCCTACCTCAGTGCCCCAAACCTGTCTTACCGGCAATACCCTCCACCTAACTATCCTGTTACCCCTGGTCCAGCTACTCTGTACAAACCACCGGCCCGCCTTCCCCTTGCCTGGACCCATGGATATAAAGCCCTCTCCCAGAGAGACACCACCCAACCTCTAAGGGTTCCTATGAGTCAATTGGGACTTATATTCCTTCTTCACCCCATACACCTTAGCTAAACACTGGTGTTTGCTATTTGAAATACTTAGTGGTCCTACCCCGGTTGTCTGGGTCTGCTGCAGGTCACGGACCCACTAGATTCCGGGGCTATGGACTGAGCTCCAAATCTGCTTGCACCTCCATTTATCTTAGTGAACTGTGTCGTTTAGACCTCCTTTACCGAAAGCATGTCTTATGCCTGGGATGGATAAATATATGGCCAGGCCCCAACGAGGCCCTAAGGCTCAACAGCAGGGTAAGGGACGTGGCAGGGATACCACCCTCTTGTCTTCGCCTATACCCCATTCCCCCGGCTCGGGACCTTCCACAGCGACAGACGACACCACCACCATGCCCCCGTCGTCCAGGGAACTTGTCTCCACTAACGAGATCACGTCCATATTGGCATCACTGTTAGATCAAAAGCTGACCCTCCTAAAAGAGTCAATTGACTCTGCTATGGCGCAAATTCTGCAACATGATCATCGCTTATCTGAGGCGGAGCAAAGAATATCAGATCTAGAAGACGAGCTAGCTACAACCAAAGCCACTGCTTCTTCACAGGAAAAGTTGCTCTCCTCCATCCATGACAAGCTGGAGGATTTGGAAAATAGGAACAGGAGGAATAACGTCAGGATAAATGGTATCCCAGAGAGTGTTAAACCAGCTGCCCTTATGCCTCTTGTTTCCGAATGGCTCCCACATACGCTGGGCTGTGTTGCCTCAACTGGTTCAATTCAAGTAGAGAGAGTACATCGGGTGGGCCCAGACCGCCAGCAGGGCAGAGACCGGCCTAGACCTGTTATCTTACGCATACTGAACTATGCCGATAAGGTTAGCCTGATGGACGCCTACAGAAAATATTCAGACCTGCGTTTTGAAGGAGCTAGGTTACTCCTTTTCCAAGACTTTTCATACTTGGTTGCCATGAAACGAAGAGAGTTTGCACCAATATGCAAAAGTTTGTACGAGCTGGGCCATCGTTTCGCCTTATTATATCCAGCGAAACTATGAGTTCTATATGATGGTAAGCCCTACTACCTGGAATCCCCGCAATCTGCAATGAATTTCCTGGACTCCTTACCTCCGCAACCTCCCTCAAACATGGATGATGTGGACTGAAACTCTCTAATTGTTCACTGCTACGTCACCCCTTTACACCTATATGTTCATGTCTGATGGACTGGGGAACTACAACCGCTGCTTACTCTTCTATACTGGTTTGGTATACATTATTGTTTGCTTTGGCTGTGATGGGTGGTTTAGATTTGTTTATGATCTGGGCTGCCATGTTAACTACAAGATTGGGGGAATTGTTCATGATGCTGGGATCCCTATGGGTGTTGGAGTGGGACTGTATCTTTACCGTGAAATCATTGCATACAGTGCCTACATACATCCCGCTCCATTACTGATTACTGCCCCCCTCCCCCTGGGATACCTACTTGTTGACTTCTATCAGTACTGGTCGATACGACCACTTTTTGGGGTATATGAAAATGTTCGAAAAATTACAGTTATTACAAGTTTCTTGTTTATGATATGTGGTACACGATATAGGATATGTGATGCAGAATGGCACTCTGGGTCTCCATCGCCCCTTTACAGTCTGCTCGCTGGGACAGACTGGGGGCCCCTTTTCAACTTACTTTCAGTAGTATACAGACCCTGAAAGGGAATTGGTTAATGATGTTTACTCCGACTAACAGATCGACTCGGACACAGACTGCTTTAAAATTTGTGTCCTGGAATGTGGAGGGCCTTAACTCACCAGTCAAAAGACGTAAAGTAGTAAGCCATCTGAAACGCATACGTCCAGATGTGGCCTTTTTACAGGAGACACATTGGGATGCTAGGGATCCCAATGTGCTGAGGCACTCTTGGATTGGTGAGTTTCGGGCGGCCTCCTTCACGGCCAAACGTAGAGGTGTGCTGATATTATTCAGAAAACACCTGCCCTATACTATCCAAGACACTTGGTTAGACCCAGAGGGCCATTTCTTGTTTATAAAACTTGAGTTATGTGGGTCAATATATACACTAGCGGCAATATATGCCCCCACCGGCCCTAATGCTTCCTTTTATACATACTTATATGCCAAGCTACTGATAACGCAGAGATTTGTTTGATAAGATTAGATATGATTGATAACCCAAACCTGTATATATTTACTTTATTGCCTTTAAATATAACGGCAACGCTGAAATGATTGCACACCCATACAACCTTGTTAGAAAATGTATGACAATGCTTTACTTGAAAAATAGCTTCATTACAGGTATTTGCAAATGCAGACTAACACAAGAAACATAAAACTGACTAGCTAATACTTAAACAGTAATTCTAAATCAAATCAAAATGGACACCTTTCAAGGACAGTGATCAGCCATGATTAAACCTCCTTCATAATTACCTCCAGCCCCCTGTGCTTCCTTGTTCTTCCTCAACTGCCTCTCCCCTCCTTCTCTAACTCTCTCATATTTAAACCTTAATCACATTAATTAATTAATTACTCATAATCATTGAGTCTTATTGGAAAGCTCTGCTTTCAATCATGATGTCATAATTAACCCAACACCCAACTTCAGTGGCCTTGTGGGTCTACGCATGTGTGGCCTTGTTCCCATATGGGGGTTATTCTAGTTCACTCTTTCTGACAGATTCCTTCTTAGATGGACAAAACCATGTGCACTGCAGGGGGGCAGATGTAACTTGTGCAGAGAGAATTAGATTTGGGTGAGTTATTTTGTTTCTGTGCAGGGAAAATACTGACTGCTTTATTTTTACACTGCAATATAGATCTCACTTTGAAGTAAAACCCCACCCAAATCTAATTCTCTCTGCACAAGTTACATCTGCCCCACCTGCAGTGCACATGGTTTTGTCCATCTAAGAAGGAATTTGTCAGAAAGAGTGAACTAGAATAACCCCCATAGTGATGTTTGTGGAGTCTAGGCGTCTGTCCTTGCTCCATTATACTGTCAACATCACATTCTTAAGCTTCTAAAACCAAAAACAATTCTCTATAAGAAATCACTTTTACAGCACTGTTCTGAATGATCAGCCATTTTATAATATTATTATGCAAGTCATGGTTCAACAAAATGGCTGCTGCTTCTAACAAACACCTGCTGCTTAGCGCAAAGGGTAGGCCTCATACGCCGTGGCTAGTACCTTGTGCAACAGGCTAACGCCACCTGCAGCAATAAATAACAATATTTGAGAAAACAGAGTATAACAAAAGTATAGAATTATTGATGCTTTATTTCATTTTTAACAATCCATCCTCTGAACTTTGAAATCTCCAAAGAAAGTTCATATCTCTTGCAAAACGCATCATTTGTTTCTCTCTTAATACATCGGAAAACCTTCATGAAGCATTTCACTAGTATACAGAAAAATCAATAATATTATCTTGGCAAAAACATTAAACTTCTTAAAGCATATATAACATTGACTTATGCGAACCAGTTATTGGGGTTCAACCAAATAAACCAACTGTAGGGAATCACATCACTCACACCTGTTCAATAAACTATTTTTTTTTTTTTCAACTCAAATAATTTAATTCAACTTTCCTTTTAACGTCACCATCAGTTTAGTATTTGTGATGCTTGTACCATATTTTAATTATATTCACAAATTCAAATACAATTTTATAAACTTGGGATAATGTAAATAAGTGTGTTTCTTTAATATACCATGTGTTACTTTCAAATCTTCATGTTGAATCACCACTGTATTAATTTGTAAAAGTACAATTTATTACAATAGATCTTGTTTGTAACCATTTAGAAACCTTAAGTTTGTAAATATAATATAATCCTTGTTGTAATGTCCATGGCTTATGAGACAGTATGTTTGAGAAAACATCATAAGAAACAATTCAATGAGTACCCTTTTTATCAAGATTTTCCACTAGCTCACCCAACTCTGTCACATGATAACTACACGTTTTGTTGTACTCCAAAATATCTCCTGTTATTACACTCTTTACCAATTTTAAACCTAGGGAGAGTCAGTAACCTTATAAGATTCACTTGTGTAAATCCTACATAGAAAATTAAGTGTTGTTTGATTTGACTGCAATTTATAAGTAGCCATTAACCCAACATTACCGGAGTGATACCGTAGATGACAATCTAACCAACAATCAGTTTACCTTATTGTTCTTTCTATCAGCTCATGATGAGCGTCTAAGGAAGAAATGTCAGTTTGCATATAGATATTATGTTTGCACCATTGTTACCATCCTTACTTAGAATGCCTCTTCTTTACTGATACCTTACTAGATGTATTCTATCAATGGTTCCGGTGTGGGCGTTCTCAGTTACTTTTATGTTATTACTCATATATTTATTTTAAACCTTTTAATTAGTTTAACATATTGGCCATCAGTATTTTTTTTTACCATCCTCTGATGCATACCGAAACCTGGGAGCATCAGTAGTATGATGTATATGTGTGTCTGTTATGATTATACTTGTGGGATTAAAATTAAAAGCAGAAGTAGAATACACCACCATGACTCTAGTAATACCTCTTTGATAACTATACACACTGTCCTTGCCAGCAACCAATCCCTGGTAACCCTCATTCACTATAAAAATATGAAAACTTAAAAAACAAAAATGACTTCTTCAGTTAGTGAGTATATGGGAAACTTGGTCACTAATGGGGATCATTGTTTTACACCTTGTCCACAACCCGCAGGGACACCACTAAGGGTATCCCCCGATTCCGTGGACCTCTTCTTGCCCACAACCCGCAGGGACACCACTAAGGATGCCCCCCGATTCCGTGGACCTTGTCTTGGTCTGTGTGAGGGCCCTGGACAGGCCCATCATCAAATAAGTTTATTAAGTTAGAATCAAAGTCACAATATTTATCTGCATCAGTATCTTTTTCCTTCAACTGATATCACCACCAGGTCGGAAACCTTCTTGCAGTGAGACGCATTAATTCAATTGGTTTGTTTCACAGGGACGGGTCTTGCCTTTGATCTACGAGACATTTAATTGTAAGAATTTTCTCACCATTGCATAGTCTCCAGGCTGGACCTTATAACAACATCCCTTCATAAGCTTGTTTGCTTTTCTGGTAAAGTATTTAGATGATGTGAGAATTAGAGTGACAAGTCTGCTGCTGGATGTTGAATAGGGTTTGCTGGTCTCCCCAAAAAAATGTATATATCAATTAAAATAATGATCTTATAAGGGGACAGGTTCAGTGGCTGCTGAGGAGTAGTGTGAATGTCATACAAAACCGAAGACAAAACTTCAAGTCAACTCATGGTAATTTCCACACCCACCCTAAATAATGTGTTCTCAATGTGCATTTGTTAACATGTTCAATTTTGACTAAAACCTTTTAGTGTGTGGTGAGTGCAACCAAATTTTCATACCCATATATTGATTTATTCCTTAGAATACCTTTCCTGTCAAATATGTACCTCTATGATTTTTTTTCTTTTTTTTTAATACCATATACCTTATGGGATAACATATCTGAACACAAATTTCTCAAAAAATTTCTTTGCTGTAAAGGATGCTGTACATGGGACAGCTGGGATGTTCCTTTTAATCAAGATAACATATCAGATACCATTTAAATATAATGACAATTTTGTATGCATGTAAATTCAATAAATTTGTTTTTAACCTTAGGAATGGACCAGTGGTAGGAGAAATGTTAGATGGTTCTATAGGAATAATTTTCCTGAGTTCATTCTCTTGCAGATGAGTTTGGGACTCCTTTTCTCTGCATAAGATGAAATCAAAATGCATGCCCTCTCTCTCCTTACATGGGTCATCCCATGGGCAGCTTCCGCATATGCCAGGAGGAGGGGTTTGGGGAGCTACTGGTCCCCACCATCTTTACATAGGCCATTAGCCTTAGCTTTTTGACTGTATCCATTCATCATCCATTGGCACATTCCTGTTAAATACACAACTCTTGATGTTTTATGAGATTCTGCTGGTCATTTGTAAAAACATTAAATTGTATAGTGGTGTGATTCACAAAAGTGGCCATCTTATTTTTGTTACCAAGTGCAACAAGATCACTTTATAACATGTGAGCTTGACACTTAACAACTACTGCCTTTGCAGGGAGTTGCACAGCCTCAATGAGCTCCTTTACTCATTATATAGCGTATTATATCATAGCAAAATCACGATGGAAAATGAGGATCTCTAAATCCAATACTACCGCATATCCCGTATATGGCCATCCTGAGTCTCCTTGTTGGTGACAACTACAATCTTTGTAGATGGCAGTGGCGTGTCAGAGATATCAGGTCTAATTGGAGAAATTTTGCTTTAAATATTCCTCACAATCATGTTCTAAATCCTGCCTCTTGTCCATCCTCTGGGACTCCCGGGACCCACCAGGTAGCAGAGTAGCAGGATTTAGTGTACCACACCTGACAATGGTCAGGTCATGTGGCGCTGGGAGCAAAAGTTCCCAACGAGAGAACCATGCACTGGAAATGTGTCTTGTCCGTGAAGAGTTCATTAGAAAAGATGTAGCATTAGAGACACATAGTGTGCGGTGTTCTGTAATTTCTATACAAAGGCTGCAGCAGCCGCCACAGTCCTTAAACATGTTGGTAAAGCAGATGTCACTCGGTCAAGTGTGCAACTGTAGCACCTGATGGGTCTATGTGAACCCCCATGTATATGTGTTCAAACTCCCAAGGCTGCTGCTTGCTGTTCATTACAGTAAAGACAGGTATATGATAAATCTGATATATTCAGTGCTGTGGTTTCTGTCAGTGCGTGTATCAAAGCCTCAAATGAAGCAATGATGTCAGTATATTGTACTTTGTCAGCTCTGTGTCAGTTAGATTTAGTAGTAGTAATAGAAAAGGTGTCAGTAAGAGAATCCTGTAAAGAATTTAAACACATCATTAGATCATAAACATATTGAATCAGCATTGTGGTAGGAATCATGCAACTCATTGTGGGACATAGTGGGGCTGTCCATAAAACTTTGGCTTAATTGAGTCCACGTATATTGGACTGTGCTGTAAATAAATGTAGTAAGTACTGACGATCTGCTATTTGATTGTAAGAACTATGCAGATCATAAATCAATGATTAGATAACTGTATTACTTCCATAACTGTAAAGTGAATTGATTTACACTAAAAAAATAATCAGAATAATCGCATTGGGTAGATAACCTACAATAACAGAGTGTTGCAAATACTATGGGTATTAAATAATATGCGTCAAATTGTCAAATTTGAAAAAAACTATTTCTGCCTCAGATTTTAGAGGGCATTGTGGAATCCATGGAAGATTTGGGCCTCTCATTTCGGTTCAATATATGTAACCTGCATGTCAGTGGTTCTTAGATGTTTAGAAACTTGTGACATGATTAGTAATGAAAAATTCATCAAAATACTAATTGCTTAATACCCTATGAGCATCACTCGTATCCTCTAACCCCGTGAGGGTCCTCATATCGGTTATTGCCTTCTGACAGCAATGTCTCATGGATTCCTGTTAATAATACACAATTTCTTCCAAACCACTCTGAGAAAAAAATAATCATTAAATCATTACAAATATTTGAGAGAATATCATGATTGGTTGTGCAGCAAATGCGATTACTAGTAGCAGTACCCAGTAGTGCTGCACCTAATTGTGACCTCCATTCCTTATTTGTGGGCTCATATGCATGACCAATGGATCTAGTAAAATGGCAACATGCAATCAGATAAATCAGTAAGCATAAAAATGCAACTAAATATGCATATTATAATAATCACTATAAAATCTGTATTTTTCAATAAGGGCTTTGATAAGGATTCTGCAGAGGTACCTGCAGACTCAATATTATTTTCTAAAGAATTTCTAGTGGCTCAGAAATAATAATAATAATAATAATAATAATAATAATAATAATAATAATAATAATAATAATAATAATATTTTTTTTTTTAAAAACACTTGCTTTTTCTGTGCAAAATTAAATGCCTCAATTTGTAAATTTATCTTTTCTCTGGAATGGTCACACCTCTATTGGCTGGGATTTAATTTAAATAAAACAAGCAAAAGCAATAGCATTATTAAGCTCAGACATCATATTAGCATTTGTCATTTGGGAAAAAAAATGGCAGTTTTTAAACAGATGTTGACAAAACAACAATATCACTTGAGGGAAGCAATGGGGAGGGGGCTGGAGGTCATCCTTGGGTATGGCTGATCACTGTCCCATACAAACATTGCAATAACTTTAATCTATTCATTGTGCCTTTTCAAAAGGGTAAACAATATCTTAAATTCTAAGATCTTTCAACACATAATTGTTTAAATGTCCTTGTTATGGAAAACAGTTCTGTAACACTCCTTGGATATTTCACATCATTTAGGAATAAAACTTTACTCTCTTATCAATCTCATTAACCATTTTCTGCCTTTAATCTCCTACAGAGTTATTTCTGATGTTACTCTCACCTCATCACTGAAAAAAACTTCTTCCCTTCTGCTTTTTCAAAAATAAACAAAAATTTCAAAATTATTCTTTTTTTTCCCCATTTTTTTTTTCTCCCTAAGGCTCTAAAAAAGATATATCACCTCTCCTCACTTCTCACTGAACAGAATTAACCCCTCAGTGGGACAGTACAATCTTTCCAAACATATGTGGGTTAGTGGGATATACTATCTCAATTCTTGAAGCTTTCACCACCTGTCACCAGACCATTGCGCGTTCACTCTCATCAAATAATCATTACCTCACAGGTGCATCATCATCACCAATTCCAACTAACTATGACCAGCATAGTATTTTCTATTCCTTCTCACTTGTTCACACCAGTCACATACTCAGAGAACTTTCTGTGATCCCATACAAATGCTTAAAACAGTGTTACCTCTTTCAAAGACAAAAATGTAAATAAAATAAATGAAAAATGTCCCCCAAAAACCTAACCTTGCGTTATGTGTCTGTCACTGTTATCACACCTACGCCTTCCACATACTGTCCTCTGTCATCAGTATAGTGGGCCACCTACTGTCCATCTCTGTTACCAGTATGGTGTTTCATCTACTGTCCTCTGTTATCAGTAGTCACGTGTCCCACCCCCACCCTTTTTTCTCAGTATATTCTACCTTGCACGTAGGTGGCAGATACCCCCTGTGAATCTCGCTACCGGTCAGCACTCTCACAGGACAAAATCAACTTGTTAAAAAAATGATATGCAATATGTCAGTCTGTTATCATATCTGCACATTGTCTAAGCGATCATTACATGCTTAGATCACTATCCCCCTTGGTTATCTAGCTAGCTGTGGCCACAGTATTAACCCCTTAAGATACTCTATCAATTTAGTACCCTCCCCCTTTTAAAACAAACAAAATTAAATAAACACAAATCAAAAACAAAACAAAAATTGGCTTAAAGAAGAAACCCACAGCCTTGAGTCAGTTATCACTGATTACCTTCCATTCATAAGAATAAAAATAAACCCAGGATTTATCTGCGCATTACTCAAGGTATATCTGATTCAATATATGTATCCAGATCAAGCAAATAGGCAACAGAAATTGCCAACAGAAAACATGGTCTAATATATCAATATGAACCTTTAAGAATAGATGTTATATTGGACTTATATCTCATCGATATATATCGCTTTTCTTATCCAAAATGTAATACTCATTAAATGAAAAAAACATTGGATTCACATTATCATTTCCTGTTTCTTCACCTAACATGGACAACTCCTTATCTCGCATTACATCAACTGAATCCATCACTTTAGAGTTTCCAACTCACAGCTGCTTTGTTTAATAAACCAAAAAAATTAAATAAAAAACACATAGCAGAAAAACATCAGTCCTACATTACGTACTTCATCTCCGCAAGACAAGAGATCAAAAAAACTTTACAATGAGATAAACTCGATCTTTCTTTGTTATAAACAATATTCCAATTAACTTTATTTATTCTGGTGGTAAAAATGAACTGTTACTTGGCTTACAATATTAGCATCTACTCCTTTAAACTCTGTATTTTAACGGACCTCTGTCTATGGATATAAAGAAATTAGCTCAAACTGTTATTGTAATCCGACTGTTTGCTAGCTCTAACAATGCAACGTATACTTAATTATTTATTAACATTTTCTTATATAAACCATATACAGTAGACAATCCGGGGGTTTCCAAACAATACAGATTATGGATAAATCATGCATTCCATTTCTTCCACATGTTGCTGGCCAGTCAACCAGAAAGAAATGTAAATGCACAACCTCCTATCTCTAATCAACAAATTATAAGCACGGGAAAACCTACAACAAATATATTCAACTTCTTTAAAATTTATAGATTGGACAAACAAAGAAACTCTAATTATCAAAACAACCGCTACAGATTAGTTACTTCAGCAATATCCTCAGCAGACAATATACACCAAACAATCCAACCGCGGTCAAAAAACAAAAACAAACAAAAAATACTGTTATTTAAAGAATTTTTTTTTTTAATAGAAAATCACTGCCAGCATAACCTTTAAATCAATATGCTTGCTATAGTCTGCACGCTTTGCAAATAAACGAAAGAAACAAGCAAGGTTGTTTAAAACTTCCTGCAAAGTTTCTCGCTGCTCTCCTTATCTATTCTCTGACACAGAGAAGAAATGGGCGATGTGGGGGGGGGGGGGGTTTAGCAAGCTGACAGTCTGCAAAATGCAGCGTTGTCTTTCCATGCCTTAAATTACGATCTATGTTTTTATAATTAATTATAATTAAAGAGCGAATTTGCTTCAAGTAATTTTTGATTACCACACTTAACAGAGATTTGAAGAAAGATAAGGGCACAAAAATGCACCAACTTTAAAAAAAAAATTATACACACATTTTTTTTTTTTTAAATAGCTATTTTTTTTTTTCCAAACTTTGATTTTCTCAATAACTGATAAAATGTGGACACCAACCATTATTGAATCTCGCTGGGGCCTCCAACTGATAACGCAGAGATTTGATTGATAAGATTAGATATGATTGATAACCCAAACCTGTATATATTTACTTTATTACCTTTAAATATAACGGCAACGCTGAAATGATTGCACACCCACACAACCTTGGGCCTTATTTTGGTTCATTCTTTCTGACAAAATCCTTCTTAGATGGACAAAACCATGTGCACTGCAGGGGGGGGGGGGGTGCAGATGTAACATGTGCAGAGAGAATTAGATTTGTGTGAGTAATTTTGTTTCTGTGCAGGGAAAATACTGACTGCTTTATTTTTACACTGCAATATAGATCTCACTTTGAAGTAAAACCCCACCCAAATCTAATTCTCTCTGCACAAGTAACACCTGCTCCACCTGCAGTGCACATGGTTTTGCCCATCTAAGAAGGATTTTGTCAGAAAGAATGAACCAAAATAAGGCCCCTTGTTAGAAAATGTATGACAATGCTTTACTTGAAAAATAGCTTCATTACAGGTATTTGCAAATGCAGACTAACACAAGAAACATAAAACTGACTAGCTAATACTTAAACAGTAATTCTAAATCAAATCAAAATGGACACCTTTCAAGGACAGTGATCAGCCATTATTAAACCTCCTTCATAATTACCTCCAGCCCCCTGTGCTTCCTTGTTCGTCCTCAACTGCCTCTCCCCTCCTTCTCTAACTCTCTCATATTTAAACCTTAATCACATTAATTAATTACTCATAAGCATTGAGTCTTATTGGAAAGCTCTGCTTTCAATCATGATGTCATAATTAACCCAACACCCAACTTCAGTGGCCTTGTGGGTCTACGCATGTGTGGCCTTGTTCCCATATAGTGATGTTTGTGGAGTCTAGGCGTCTGTCCTTGCTCCATTATACTGTCAACATCACATTCTTAAGCTTCTAAAACCAAAAACAATTCTCTATAAGAAATCACTTTTACAGCACTGTTCTGAATGATCAGCCATTTTATAATATTATTATGCAAGTCATGGTTCAACAAAATGGCTGCTGCTTCTAACAAACACCTGCTGCTTAGCGCAAAGGGTAGGCCTCATACGCCGTGGCTAGTACCTTGTGCAACAGGCTAACGCCACCTGCAGCAATAAATAACAATATTTGAGAAAACAGAGTATAACAAAAGTATAGAATTATTGATGCGTTATTTCATTTTTAACACTACTATCCTGGAAAGAAGGGGAATTAATTATTGGTGGAGACTTTAATGGTGTGTTGTTGGAGGGGCTAGATAGATCGGGACGAGGGGCCAGGACTAACACCATGGCTCCCCCCTCACCTATCTCTTTATTATTAGACTCTCTAGGTTTGTGCGATCCCTGGAGATGCCAGCATCCCACCTCCCATGAATACAATTTTTACTCCCACCCTCATGGCACTTCATCTCGTATTGACTTTTGGTTGATTGCCAACTCCCTATACCAACGTGTGGTAGAGTCTGGAATAGGTCTGATAGACCTATCGGATCATGCTTGGGTTTGGTTCACTTTCACTTTAAAAAGCCCCCTTACTACATCATATAATTGGAGATTCCCTTCCTACTTGGCCCGCTCCACTGACTTCACTCTTCATTTAAAACATGCCTTTTCAACATATGCTTCAGACAATGCACAACATGTGGAAAATATTCATTTATTCTGGGCAGCCTCTTAACCGGTGTTCAGAGGACATGTGATGGAATATGTAGCCAGGAGTCTAACTATTGCAGATTATAGCAAACGCCTGTCAGTAACGTATAATGATTTGCTTCTTAACAATTCTGAGTTAACAAAGACAGCATATAAGGAAGCCAAACAAGCCTATGACACACTGTGCATGGAAAGGGCACAATTTTCTTATGACATCTCACGCAAAAAAATTTTTCGAAGCTCAAACAAAACAGGGAGACTCCTGGCTAACTTAGTTCGCTCCCAATCTGCCCCTTTACACATATTGCAGCTTGCCACTCAGGGTGGGACATTGACCTCAAATTCTACTGAAATTTCGGAAACATTTCAGAACTACTATGAACGTTTATATGAAGCGACCACTGATAAGCCTATAGAAGGTCTACAATTTTTACAACAGGCCCAATTACCCATTCTCACTACAGAAGAGAGGGACTCACTGGTGACCCCAGTAACTGAACTAGAACCACAAGCAGTTATCAGTACTCTAACAAAGGGTAAATCTCCAGGCCCTGACGGCTTTAGTGCCTAATATTACCAACTCATGAGAGAGAGTTTAACTCCTCACCTTCTTTCCCTATTTAATTCTATGCTACAAGGCAATTCACCCCCCCCCCCCCCCCCCCCCCCCCGAATTTACAGCTGCACGTATCGTAGTGTTTCCAAAGCCGGGGAGAGACCCCAAACTAGTCCAGTCCTATCGCCCAATATCTCTCCTAAACCAAGATTTAAAAATCTTTACCACACTGTTAGCCAGGAGACTCCAACCAATACCGCATAGGATTTTACACCCAGCCCAGAATGGTTTTGTGAGGGGCCGTACTTCAGTGCATAATGTCCATACTCTAACTGCGGCAATCCTACGCTATAATTACTTGCAAAACAAAGAGGCAATTATTGTTGTGACGCTGACAAGGCGTTTGATCGCGTCTCCTGGCTTCATTTATTGAGGATATTCCAATCACAACACTTTGGAGCAGATTTCATAAACGTTTTTAATATGCTATATTCATCTCCGGAAGCATGTATAACCATTAATGGATTAAACTCACCAATGTTCAGGCTGGCCAGGGGGACGCGTCAGGGCTGCCCACTATCCCCGCTTTTATTTAATTTAGCGCTTGATCCCTTGATCCGCACCTTTTGCCAAGATACCTCGTGGCAAGGATTAAAATTGGGCAGGTCAGAGGTGAAGGTGTCAGAATTCGCTGATGATCTTTTACTGTACATTAGCAACACTAAGCACGCTCTTCCTAAATTACTAACGATACTGGATACTTTCCGCGACATGTCTGGCTTCCTAGTTAATTACCAGAAAACTGAGGCCATGGCCGTTCACCCTGAGGCCCAATCTGGATGGGGAACTACCTTCCCTTTCAGATGGACCACCGAGTTTTTAACTTATCTCGGCCTGCGCTTCTCCAATAATATAACAGACCTATATGACTTGAACTACTCTCACTTTATATCTCAAATGTTGGCCGATTTCTGAAAATGGAGACACCTGCCATTATCTTATATGGGATGATGTAGCCTTTTTAAGATGGTCTCCTTTCCCAGACTCCTTTACCCAGTTCAGATGCTCCCTTTTCTGCTGAAAGATCAAGATATTTCAAATATCAATAGAGCTATCACCAAATTTTTATGGGCTGGTAAACGTCCTAGAATTTCCCAACTGAAACTACAACAAATTCAGTATCAACCTCCCATGTATCCAAGATTATGCCCTAGCGGCCAACCTCCGATACGCAATAGATTGGGTGGGGGGTGTGAATAACTACACATGTAGAGCATTAGATCCGTCATTTCTCCAAGATTATACGTTAGACGCATTACTATTTTTGTCGCCCACATCGGTCCCGACACATATTAAAGAAAATCCTCTACTCTATGCATCCTATAGGGCTTGGCGCACTATACGCAAACGACTACACCTGCCACTTAATGTTTCAATACATACACCGTTAATTCATAACCATGACTTCCAGGGTGGAAACCCGGACCCTATATTCACTACTTGGCATCTCCAGGGCCTCCGATCGATATTCCAATTTTTAGACGAAGGTTATTCCAGGCCTCTTACTCTCTTGCAACTGAAAGAGCGCTTTCCCCAAATGCAGTTTCCCCTGTTTGCCTATTTTCAGGTCAGGAGCTACTTGACAAAAATTTTGCCCAAACTATACAGGGAAGGATCAGACAGAGCCTTTGACCTTATGATAGTGTACAGAAAGGGAGAACAAATACCCACCTCTACACTGTATAGCCATGTCCGCACTACCCTGGACCTTTCTAAGGTCAAAAAAGGACTGACGCACTGGAGTGCGGCCTTTCCGGATATACCAATAGAATCTATCATCAAAGCAACAATGGGCCAGATGTACTAAGCTTCAAAAGTGATAAAATGGAGAGTGATAAACAACCAAGCAATCAGCTCCTGCCTGACATTTTTCAAACATAGTCTGTGACATGGCAGGTAGGAGATGATTGGCTGGCTGTTTATCACTCCCCATTTTATCACTTTTAAAGCTTAGTACATCTGCCCCAATATCTCTAAATAAATTACTTGTTTCATCATCTTATGCTGAGATGCAAATAAAATTTTTACAAAGGGCATATTACACACCTAAACATCAGAGCCAGATTAAGGTCTAAATGGGCCTGGAGCTGAAAATGAACAAGGGCCTATTATGCGCAATAATAGGGGTTGTGGCCAGCACCTAATAATGTGGGTGGCGTGACCAGTGTTCTGTTTGGGTGGTCTGCTCATGAGTGTGTCTCTATTTTTGTAAATACTTTCAACTAATTATATATACCTGGAAAATGTAGGGGGCTGGCATAAGAAAAATGCAGGGAGATATATTGGTGGGTGCCCTCCAAAGGTGCACCCGCAGGACGCCGATGTCCTAAAATACTTGCGGGGTGAGGCGGCACTCCAGTCATAAAAAAATACTGAAAGCCAAAACTTGGTAGACAGTATGTCAGCACCTTTTATGTGGTCACCTAAGTTTACCACACCATATACCCCTTATACAAATCATGCAACACACTAGTAACCCCTTATACTGTACTTGCTTCTTACACATTATGCCACATTGAATGAGCCAAAATTCACACCGATTGAGCAAAAATTCGCACTATGGCACACAGATTGAGTCAAAATTCACGTTATGTCACACAGATTAAGGCAAAATTCACATTTTGCCACATGGATTGAGCCAAAATACACACTATACCAGGCATGTCCAAACAGTGGCCCTCCAGCTGTTGTGAATCTACACGTCCCAGCATGCCTTGGCATAGTTTTAGCATTCCCTAATTGCAAAACTGTGGCAATGCATGATGGGACTTGTAGTTTCACAGCTGGAGGGCCATAGTTTGGACATGCCTGCACTATACCAAACAGCAATAATGCACAATATGCTTCATAAATAGGGGCATTGCGCGCCAAAGGCGCACATTAAACATTGACACCATAATGCCCATTACATGTTAAGCCTCACACCATAATCTCCATTACGTATTATGCCAAACACTATAATGCCTATTAAAAATGATGCTACATAAGTGTTGCTTACCTACATGTTCATTGCCAGGGGTTCCATGTTCATTGCCAGGGGTTCCATGTTCATTGCCAGGGGTTCCATGCTCATTGCCAAGTCATTCCATGCTCGTTGCCATGTGGGATTACATGCTCATTGCCAAGGGGAATACATGCTCTCTGTAACTGGGGGACAGTCGCCGCCAGGCAGAAATGACAGCCATTAACAGCCGGGCAGAGAGCAGGGGGCTGCCCGGCTGTATTCAGAGCACTGCATGTCCCGGCTATTTGAGATAATACCCCTTTCATACCAGAAAATGCAGGGAATATGGTCCCAGGATCATGCAGGGAAATTCTCGGACTGGCCCCTTTTACACCAGCCTAGTCCCTGCATTTTCTGGTGTGAGGGGGAGAGAAAACCACCCCCGCCCCCCTTTAAACAAACAGCTATATCTTTGGAACCAACTGACCCATTTACATGTAGGCTTCAAATGATTTTGGTCCCGTGAAACTGGGCCATTTGGTTCCAGAGACATCTGCCCTCAAACAACATGAACAGCCATGAAATGACATTTCAGAAATGAAAAAAAAAAAAAATGGTTTACCTGCAATATCTCTAGAACCAATGAACCCATATGGACCAGGTATCAGATGGAAGGCCCAGCGTTTTGCTTTTAACTGAAATCAACCTCGAGCTTCTGTGATGCCGGAGGGGGAACTGGCAGCCGTTGGAACCGGGTGTAGGCAGGGCCGGATTAACAATGGGCCTGATGGAGCTACAGCTCCAGGCCCACTGTCCAAATAGGCCCATTTTGTAGCTGAGGGCCAGGGCTTTCCAACGAACCTGGCCCCACGTCGCTAGCCTCCCGGGAACCGGAAATACCGCCAGGCAAATCTGGAACGTTTTCCCCATAGGATAACATGTTACCTGCTAATTCCAACCCCCACCTGGTTCCAACAGCTGCCAGTTCCCCCTCCGGCATTACAGAAGCTTGAGGTTGATCTCAGTAGGACCCAAATTGCTGCGCCTTCAATCTGATACCAGGCTGGTCCATATGGGTTCATTGGTTCCAGAGATAATGCGGGTAAACCAATTTTTTTTTCATTTCTGAAATGTAATTTCATGGCTGTTCATGTTGTTTGAGAGTAGATTTCTCTGGAACCAAACGGCTCAGTTTCATGGGACAAAAATCATTCGAAGCCCACTCAAAAGTCTCATGTAAATGGGTCAGTTGGTTCTGAAGATATAGCTTGTTTATTTAAAGGGGGGAGGGGTGCTTTTCTCTCCCCCTCACACCAGAAAAAGCAGGGACTAGGCTGGTGTAAAAGGGGACATCCTGGGAATGTCCCTGCATGATCCTGGGACCATATTTCCTGGTAAGTCCCTGCATTTTCTGGTGTGAAAGGGGTATTATTTCAAATAGCCGGGACCTGC
Organism: Crinia signifera; assembly: GCF_055691185.1. NCBI lineage: Eukaryota > Metazoa > Chordata > Amphibia > Anura > Myobatrachidae > Crinia > Crinia signifera. Next base: position 256,196,522 of record NC_139222.1, read on the forward strand.
AGTGCTCTGAATACAGCCGGGCAGCCCCCTGCTCTCTGCCTGGCTGTCAATGGCTGTCAATTCTGTCAGGGAACAGTGGTAAATTGGGGTAATGGACGGTCGCCTGCCAAGACACAGTTTGGCATGAATATGAATCTATATGCATGCCCAGCTGTGTCTTGGCAGTGCGACCGTCCATTACCCCCAGGAATTTCATTTCATTGCATATACAGTAGAATCTATATATATAGATTCTACATGCCTGCCTGGCTATGTGTGTTATAGTACTGTAGTGTACAAGCACCTAATGCAGTGCAGTGCATCAGGCCCTTGTGTATAACACGCTTCCTTGCTAGTTGCTTATTGGTAGGACGCAGTCTGTACTGCCAGTGTGGCACCGAGTTTTTTTGCCTGGTTCTAGGCTCCTGTCAGGGTATACCCATCTCTAGTCTAGGGAAAAAAATTTGCACAGACTGTCACTATATCATCTTGTAATACTGACCCTAATAGTTGGCAGGATGTCACATAATCAATGGCTATACCACACACAGCATGCCAGCCATTGATGATGATGATGATGATTACCATGCATGGCTGTACGTGGTACATATTTTGTACCACATACAGCCATACATGGTAATCATCATCATCAATGGCTGCCAGGCTGTGTACTTTACTAGCAGGATATACCATCAATTTCTAAGGGGCACAGTGTGTATTACAGTTATATGATTTCTTTCCTTTCAAATCAAAGTGGGTAAAAGAAAGGTACAGTATATCTAAATATATTTCAGGGTAAAAGGTAAAAAAGTTCCCTGACCCCTGGTCTAAGAGGTACATGATAAATACATATGTGAAATGAAGTATGAAATAAAAATAGCAGAGGGCTACCTGGTGCCAGACCCCAGAAAGAACACTTGCTGGTGACAGTACATTTTTATTATTACCTTTTGAGTGCCGATGTAACCAACATCACAGGCAGTTGTCCTAATCTAGCATAACTAGGGGGTACTCTTTACCTAGCACGGCGCCCACGATGTCCATCGCGGTCATTGGGGGTAAAAAATCGCGGGCATCGTGGCCATCGCATGCACTAAAAAAAATGGGTGCGACGCGATGCCCGCGATTTCCCATAGGGATTAATGTTAAAAGTGTGATTGGACGCGATTTTACTGTTCAATGCCTCAATGCCCGCGATTTTTCCATAGGAAACAATGTTAAATGGGCCACAGAGCCCAAATAGTCCCCCTGAAGTCTGAAATGGACCCCACAATTGTTAACGCCACCCCACGATCAACGTGAACCCGAAGCGTGGCGACCTTTTTATACCACCCTCCGACCTTTTTATACCCCCACTATCCACGTCGGCGTGGAGTTGAGAATAGAATAGTGTGGCGAGCCCGAAGTGTGGCGAGCGGACGCGGATACCTGTGAAGCCCGCGAAGGGACGCGTTTACCTGTGAAGGTATCCGCGTCCCCTCGCTGCGCTCGCCACACTATTCTATTCTCAACTCCACGCCGACGTGGATAATGGGGGTATGAAAAGGTCGGAGGACGCGTACCGCCGCCCCTCGTGGGCTCGCTGCGCTCGCCACGCTTCGGGTTCACGTTGATCGTGGTTGGCGTTAACAATTGTGGGGGCCATTTCAGACTTCAGGGGGACTATTTGGGCTCTGTGGCCCATTTAACATTGTTTCCTATGGAAAAATCGCGGGCATTGAGGCATTGAACAGTAAAATCGCGTCCAATCACACTTTTAACATTGTTCCCTATGGGAAATCGTGGGCATCGCGGGCATCGCGTCGCACCTGTTTTTTAGTGCATTTGATGGCCGCGATGCCCGCGATGGGCGCCGTGCTAGGTAAAGAGTACCAACTAGGGCAGCATGGACAGTATAATGGTTAGCATTACTGCCTCACAGCACTAGGGTCATGGGTTCGATTCCCACCATTACCCTAACTTTGCTGAGTTTGTAAATTCTCCCCATGCTTGCGTGGGTTTACTTCGGATACTCCAGATTCCTCCCACAATCCAAAAATATACAGGTAGGTTAACTGGCTTCCAACAAAATTAACCCTAGAATGTCTGTGTGTGTGTGTACATGAAGTAGGGAATATAGATTGTAAGCTCCACTGGGGCACGGACTGATTTGAATGTTCAAATATTCTCTGAAAAGCGTTGCAGAATATGTATGCGCTATATAAGAAACTGTTTATAAATAATAAATAAATAAACTTGGGGCTTCCTAGTTTTGACAACTTATAATAATTACAATGAATATGTATTTAATTAATAAACTTTATCACACACAAAATGACACTGTGTATTGTTTATTGGATGATGCATTACAAGAAACAGTATCCTTTAGCCTGGGTCCATGATGAAGTTATATGCGGTATGCTACTTGTGGGTAGACTGTATGTACTGGTTGTCTCAGGGGACACAGTGTGTGATGTCTTCAGATACCGATTCTTTATTCGTGAGATTCTTCTTTTTCAAATCCTGTGACAGAAAGAGTTAAATCCAAGTATGTTATAAAAGGGCACAATACATTGACAAAGATGCGCAAACCCTTGTTTTTGTTCTAAATCGTCAACATGTTTTATTTTTGCAAAACCACCCAAGTCTTTTGGGTTTGGTTTTGGATCTTAAAATGGATACACACTAAGATTATATTTTTAATCTGACTGGTTGGAAAGAAAATGTGGTATTTCCTTGGAGCAAGTGACAATTGACCATTTGTTCCAAACATGGAAAACAGACAAAAATGGTCATTCAGACAAATTGTTTGAAGCATTTTGATTTAACCAACTTAAGCAAATTAGCTATTGGGAGCAAATAGTTTATTGTTATTTGTTCCCAGATATTAACAGATTTTCTTTTTAACCAGCCAGAGTGGAAAAATAATCTTATAGTGTGTATCCATCTTAAGTTTCTATAAAAATGTAGAAAAATTGTGGCAAACAGTGAAACTCATGTAACAGATGCGTTTTTATTACTACAGTATTAGGAACATCAAAACCACTAATTTCCAGTCATTTCTAGTAATTACACCCACCTTACCATACAGTACACTCTCTTGTGTGAAATGTCACCTGAAATAATGAGAGGGACTTACATGCGATCCAAACCCAAAATTCAGTTTTTACATCTAAGTTCCGAACTTGAGGTAAGACCTGACTAGGGCCTCGGTTCACTCACCTCCCCAAAAGTGATCTTAGCCAGGTCTAAGTTATAGACAAACCTTGGAAGAAACACCACTTGGACTGAGAAATGCTGGAATCGTAGCAGCAGCCTTTCTGTTCACACTGCTCCCTGGTAATACCTGGATGCCCACAATCTGCCCTCTCGGAGACACCGACTTTGCAGTGACCTTTCACTGGGAGAGATACATGCAGTGGTCATTGCTAATATAAAAGTATTGGAACATCACAAATACTATTTACAAGTCATATATTCAGTTTATTGTTTTGATAATGTACAAAAATGGGCTTATTTATTTATATGTGGTGGATACCAGCTAACATCAAGTATCACCACTAATGTGTGAAGGAGGAATTGCAGCAGATATCTCCAAATATGCCAGAGCCCCTCCATTCCTCAGAGCAGGCACAGCTCCTAATGGTTTCTATGGGGGCTGGAAAGCTGCCAGGTTTACCAAGCTTGGAGTTTGGCCCCGACAGCTTACGTCATCTGAAGATGGCATTAGCCTCTGTAGCTTATGGGTTACATTCTACAGAAAATAAATGCTAGGAGATGGTTCGGTACTTGTGTAGTTTCACGCCACACTTTATAAAATCAACTCCACACCGACATGGATAGTGGGGGTTTGAACAGGTCAGGAGGACTCCTACCGCATCCCCTCGCAGGGCTCGCTGCAATCGCCATGCTTCGGGCTGACATGGATAGTGGGGGGTTTGAAATGGAGGCATTTGCCAGTATGTGACATGGAGCACTGGGAAATGCGTCCTGTTCTTTACATTGGGTAGCTACAAAATGGGTGCTTTTCACTACATAGCAGTCTAGCAGTCCATATGCACAGTGATAACTAATGGACCACTTCCACTGACAGCGTAGCTAACGGTTTTCTCTGAGAACCCGGGAGGAGCGCAGAACAGTGCCGCCGTGAAACTACACAAGTACCGATGGTTCCTCCAAAATATTTTTTAAGTATCCGTCCCCGCATGTAACTTCATCAAATTAAAAGGACAGGCTAGATATAAATACAGAGATTTTACTTCTATGCATAGCGCCACACAATTGGATGGATAATTAGTAAAAAAAAATATTAATTAGCTTATATAAACAATGTACATTACATAAAAATAATACACATACATTAAAATATAAACATGTAAATTCATACATGCCCCATGGTATAGAAATTTTGGTTATGTGTATTATTTTTATGTAATTTACATTGCTTATATAAGCGAATTAATACATTTTATACTAATTATCCATCCAATTGTGTGGCGCTCTCTGAGGTACAGTATATGCATAGAGGTAAAATCTCTGTATTTATATCTAACCTGTCCGTTTAGTGTTTATTAAGCAACTTCCAGTTTGCCATTGGGAGCAGCCACCATTAGTTTCCATCCAATCAATATAAATTGGTTATTAATTCTAAAATAATTTATAATCATTTGGTCAATATTTGCACCCCATTGGTTTTCTCTGTTTAGTCTGTTTGAGTGTTACTACATCAAATTGAATGTTTTTTTTTTTTGTATTGCTGCAAATACAAATATAGGTTCTGAAACCCAAATATTAATAAATATGTTCCATAGGGATAAATTTAATGAAGCGCAATCTGCTAGAAATAAGTTGTTGGTAGATAAGTCCTTATTCAGAGATGTATTCTAACCTGCATCTCCAATGGAGGGAGGACTGCGCATGCGCATTTTCAACCCCTCGTCTGTATGTTCACTTGCGGATTCCTCAAGCCACGGCATGATTGACATTCGCAGTTCTCCTGATTCCAAGATCTCTGAATCAGGACCTACTGTATGTACCAACGTCTTCTCTCTAGCAGCCAACTGATCACACACACAGAGCATCCTTACATCCTTTTGCCATTCTGAAGCCCCATTACTGCCTCAGGCACGCAAAGCACAATACCCAATTACAGCGGGTATTGAGAGAAGGGATTCTGGCTTCAGGACCTAATAGGCTATCCTGGGACTAACCTATTAGCAGGGGGGTAGCACTGCTGCTAATAGGATATGGCCCTAATTGTAAATCTTCATCTGCCAAAAACAACAGTGACATACTGTACTTCTATACCCAATAATAAGTGTTTTGGGAATCACAATCACTGGTGAATTCTGTATCAACTCAATGTGAAAATTATACATCTCTAAAACTATCTTCAGTACAGGTAAAATCACTACATTGAGATATGTAGAGTGTCCTTACTTGCATTGCAGGGAGAGTTATACTCTTCTACATCGTGTACATCTAGAACAGAAAAGACAAGACATTATACCTAATGGAGAAATGTGTTAATAGAAATATCCTTGGTATTCATTCATAATACTGACATTCAGAACCTCAACATGTGTCAACATCCACAAAACTTCATGTCACTATTGCGAGTGTTGACAATAGAATTTTAACAGCCATTTTTTAAATAACTTTAAACATATTAGGGACACAGTAGGTTTAGATTTAGGTTAAAGATAGGATTAGGGTTAATTTAATGTCTGGGCTAGGGTTACATATCGGGTTAGGTTTAGGATAGGAGTTCGGGTTAATGCTAAAATTAGGATTAGGGTTAGGTTTACAGTTCTGACTAGTGAAGTTTCGGGATAGGTTTAGGGATAGGATTAGAGTTAGGGTTAACAGTAGGATTAGGCAAAGTCACCTTTGGAATGGACATGCTTGATATGCCCCCTTTCAAAATATCAACAATGTGAAGGTCAGCATGTGACATGTTGATCTAACATCCATGTCAAAATTCTGAATGTCCAAAACTTTTAGCACCCATCTTCCCTTCTGTATAATTAATATTACTACCTATGAATTTTAGCAGAGTAAACCAAAGTAATTAAACATAAAAGGGTTTCAGAAATAACTTCCTCAAGATAAACATGCAAACAAACCAGCCTATTACAAGAACACATACCCCTGGTAAAAGATAAGTCAAGCTTCAGAAACATTACTTTATCCACAATTTAAACAATAAATACATGTATGTTACGTGTGTATTTCTACCTACCTGGAACATAATAGTCATAAACTGCAACATTTGCCGGGTGCAGATTTTTCACGTGTGTTTCTTCATTGAGCACAAGAACAAAGTGTTCATCTGTGTGAGTGAGCTGTGGATGAACAGAGCAAGTCACTGAAGGTAATCTGGGAACCAAAAATGCGAAGGGCAAATGTCGTAAAATGCCTGGGTGGATCTGTATGGCCATTATGTGTGGGCCCATGTCTGACCTAATGGCACCTTTGTGAATCAGAGTACCCAGAGGGGAGACATGGAACAAGTTCACATTTTGATACTTTATAAAGTACACTACTACAAAAGAGATAGCTTGTATAGAGTATATGGAATCATGTAAAGGTCTGTTTATGGAGCAGCTTGGATTTGCATGCGAATGTGGAACCCCAAACCTCAGTCATCAATATCATCTTTATTTGCCAAATATGCTACAGTACTCTCCTGCTTGCTATTAAATTCATGCAACTTATCTATGAAACTGAGTACAAGGCAGAATGGTTTCCATATGTATTATTATTATTATTATTATTATTATTATTTACAGTTTCTTATATAGCGCAGCAGATTTCATTGCGCTTTACAACTGATGACAACATAAGAAACTGTAAATAAATAAATAAATAAACACTGAAAGAACAAAACTGGGTAACGACAGACAGACTTGGAGGTAGGAGAGCCCTGCTGCAAGCTTACAATCTATAGGGATATAGGGGGGAAACACAAGGACAGACACCAGTAATAGCATAGCAGTCCCACCAAGTTACAAGTCCAGAAGGGAAGCTATATAATACATAAGTGCCTCAGAGGGTTATGCGTGTGGTACTTAAATATAATAGGCTTGCCTGAAGAGGTAAGTTTTCAGGGAATGCTTGAACGTTTGGAGGCTTCATGAAAGTGTAATTGTGCATGGAAGGGCATTCCATAGGATGAGAGCAGCCCGATGAAAGTTCTGTAACAGTGAATGGGAGCTGGTGATCCATGCAGAAGAGAGATGCAGATCTTGTGCAGAGTGGAGAAAGGGAGTTGTGAGATATTTTGCGATAATTGAGGTGATATAGGTTGGTGTGGTTTGGTTAATAGCTTTATTTGTGAGTAGAAATATGTTGTATTGAATACGGTAGAATAAGGGCAACCAATGGAGGGACTGGCAGAGCGAATCAGCAGGCGATGTACATCTGGTTAGGAAGATCAGCCTCGCTGCATCGTTAAAAATAGATTGCAGTGGCGAGAGTCTTTTGTTTCGAATACCAACGAGGAGACTATAGCAATAATCAATGTGAGAGATAATGAGTGTGCGTGGATTAGCATTTTAGAAGAGTTGTGTGTAAGATAGGGTCATATCCTAGGCATCAAGCTTGAGGGGTAGGGTAGATTGTCGCGTTGTCGACAGTTATATAGATATTAGGATGCTATCTGCTCCAGGCTGGTGGGAATATAATTAATTCAGTTTTGGAATTGTTAAGTTTGAGGTAGCAAGAAGACATCCAAGATGAGATTGCAGATAGGCATTCAGAGACACGGCCAAAATCACTGGTGACAACTCTGGGGTTGATAGACAGATTTGAATGTCATCTGCATATAAGTGATACTGGAATCCGAAAGAGCTGATTAGTTTGCCAAGAGATGAGGTATATATTGAGAAGAGCAGAGGACCTAAAACTGAGTCTTGCGGTAATCCAACTGACAGAGGTAGTGAAGAGGAGGTGGTATCAGAGAAGCGAACCCTGAAAGAGCGATCAGATAGGTAGGATGAGAACCAGGAAAGAGCTGTATCATTAAGGCCTATGTAGTGTAGTGTAGTGTTCGTATGAGGAGAGAGTGGTCAACAGTGTCAAATGCAGCAGAGAGATCTAGAAAAATGAGTAATGAGGAATGGCCTTTAGATCTAGCAGTGACCAGATCATTCACTACTTTAGTCAGTGCTGTCTCTGTGGAGTGTTAGGACTGAAGTGGATCCAATAAGTTGTGAGAGTTAAGAAAGTGTGTGAGACAAGAGTAGACAAGTCTCTCGAGTAGATGTGAGCTGAGATATAGGACGGTAGTTAGAGAGAGAGTTAGGGTCAGAATTGTGTCTTTTCATGCATGTTTGCATGTTTGAAAAGAGACATGTTTGAAAAGAGAAGGCAAGATACCTGTAGCAAGAGAGAGAGATTGCAGATTTTAGTAAAGTGTGGGATGAGCACAGGAGAAAGAATTTGACTGACTTTTGAGGGTACAGGATATCAAGAGGAGAGGTAGTGGAGTAGGAGGATGAGAAAAGTTTTGATACTTCTTCGTCATTTGTGAGCTCAAATGAGGAAAACGTGCCAGAGGGCTCATGTAAGGAAAGGAGTAGGTCACTGGCTGTGGAGGAGCATTCCATCTCATATCGTATGTTATCAATCTTCTTCTTAAGGTATATGTATGCATGCATATAGATCTGATCCTTTCACAGACTTCATACACTGTTATTGTCAATATCTACTCCGGCATATCCCAATGTAGCATGTGTATAAGGCAAGTTTATGGGGGGGGGGGTTGCGACAAATGAACATTTCATAGAATCACTACACTACTTATATTTTATGGATTTGTAGCTGAATTATTTCCATGGAAACAGATTATTTTATGCGTAAATACAGCCCAAAATTAAAATCAAATAATACATTCCATACCTTGTCTAAGTAAATGGTGACATTACTTTCTGACACCTCTGTTCTTTTCACTAAAGGATTTTTCTCCAACTGCAGGAAGTAAAACAACAACATGGATCTTCAAAATATTTGCAGCATTATTTTATATACATACAGTATACATACACACACACACACACACAGGGCTGCCATAAGAAATTGTGGGACCCGGGACTGATAAAATCAATAACAATATCTGCTGTGATACACATATTTGATTGGAAATATGGGGGGCTGCCGTTCTAAGGGGGCTGCCAAAATGACAAGTATCCTCCTACATCTAGCTTTAGCATGCCACGCAGTAAGAGATGCCTGGCATGCAGTGGTGTAACTATGATATAAGTGCCCCCCCCCCCCACCGGAAATTTGGCAGCGCTCCGCCCATGCCCCCGTGCCTTACCCCTCCTCCCAGCAGCAGGGACCCGCAGATCTTGTCTGCGGTGCAGTCCAGCTCCCCTCCGGTCTTCTGCTTCTATGAAAAATGGACCATCACAAAATGTCCACCCCCATACAGCACAGTTTCAGATAACTGTCTGCTTTATGGGGGCGGACATTTTATGATGTTCTGTCCATTTCCAAAGCAGCAGAAGCCAGGAGGGGAGCCGGGACTAGAGCGCAGACAAGTAAAGCTGCAAGTACCGGCCGCAGCACAGACGCAGCGCGCGGCGTTACAATAGCCTCGCAGACCCCCGATGCCCGCACTTACACAGCACCTCCCTGCTACCGTGGGGTCTGCAGAGCTATTGTTACGCCACTGCTGGTGCGAGTGACTAGCCAGGTCTTGTGCAAATGCCAGCACTGGGCTTCTTTGTTTTGCTGAAAATGCATCTTAGTAAATATGACACATAATGAGAATGTGCTGATTAATATGAATATTGACACTTGTACAGTATATTGTGTGGTTGACTGAGCCTGTATACAAAGGAGAACAGATTTTGCATTGAAAAGAAGCTGCTAGTTCTATATGGTATACAGATTCAGAGGCAGAGTCTCACACAGATATACAAGTGTTGCAAATCAAATTAACCAGCACAGTCTCCCTGTGTGTCCTACTTGCATTGTGTTGTGACACATGCATTTATTTTTCACCAAATAGACACAAAACAGATGCCCAGTTCTAGCACGGTCTCTCAGGACCTGGCACACAGGAAGGGGCTGCATATGGACACATCTGGAATACCATCTTCCAGATTTCAGATGGTGATAGACATTATAGCCTATAGATCACAATATTTACCAGTAGGGTATCTGTAGGATCCTTCCCTGGCAATGGCCTCATGCACATTTATGGTCTGATAATGACACATGGACAAAAGTGTGGGTAGTCCCAAACCCATACCTCCCAACTGTCACGATTACAGCGGGACAGTCCCGATTTCGGGTCCTGTCCCGCTGTCCCACCCGCGGCAGGCATTGTCCCGCTGCGGGGGTGGCAGTTGGGAGACCCCCCAATCTAATAGAATAGACGCTGTGCGCATGCGCACAGCGTCTATTCTCGCATGAAAATGAGGTCAAGGCTGATTAGCATAAGCCGCGCCCTCATTTGCATACGCCCCGCCCCCTTTTCGGACGGAGTGTCCCTATTTCATTGAATCAGAAGTTAGGAGGTATGCAAACCAACAGATAAATGGATCACACTAGCTAGTATTTCATCTTTGTGCATTGAAGGCCTGGACTGTCTTTCCATGATTTTGTGCATAAAGCTCAATAATTCAAAAATATGCCCATGATAGCCCGGTTTCCTTCATTTGCCAATGCTGTCAGACTTGGTTCCAGTTTCACCAAAACACAGAATTAATTCTAACTTTGCATGCCCACAGTACAACATTTGAAGAGCTATATAATAGTTTATTAAATGTCATTTCCTACCTTTTTAATACTCTTCTTATCAGGCACAAATCCTGACAGAAACTCCACCACAACCAGTGCCATGTTAGTCTCCTCCCGCTTTCCTGTGTATCTAGAACAGGATGGAAAGTTAAAGTGAGGGAGCTCCAGGTTTCTTAGTAAAATGTACCAAAAATGGTCAATCTTGGACTATTGTGACCTATTCAACTCTGGTCTTCCTTTGTGTCACCTCTCTCCACCTAAATACTGTATATTCTTAATAAAGTTTCTTATCTAATTTTAGTAACTTGAGGTATTGTGTCAGTCTCCACTCCATTCCTGCCCCTCACCCCCATCCCCAAACATTTTTCACCGACTCAGAATACAGTTAATAGTAACTTTCATATAAGTCGATGGTCGTAAAACACTCTTCTCCTCTCCTAAAGTATCTCAACATCTATGTCACTACACCTTCCTGCCCATGACACTCTTACATCATCTTTTCTCCATCAAAACAAGTAAAAGTTACCATATAAATATAGACAAAAAGCAGCTGCCCCCAGCTTTTCCAGAACCTTCAAACCAATATGAGCAATAGTGGGCAGGAAATGGAAAGTGGACTGGTGCTATATCGTCTAACCAGATGTACAGTATATGGAAGGTAGCCAAAATGCCCAAACCAACGGGAGAAGATGTAATAGTACATAAATGTATTACATTTATTAAAATATATAAAACATGAAAATATATAAATGCTATGGGATTAGTCTTTCAACATCTTATCATAAAAGGGTGATACAATGGACTAATGCCATCAAAGCAGAAAGGTCCTGAATTTAGTTGCTTATCACAACCACAGAGAATATTGACCTTATTCAGGTCCATTCGTAAGGCCTTCTGCGTTCACACGCGGCCAGTGTTTTGGCTTAGCAAATTTCTGCGCATGTGCTTGGTGCGTGCGGCCACGGTGAACAACCTTGTGGCCGCTGGACGTGGGGGGTGTGGGGTAGCCCATTATCATATGGGAACGTCCAGCATTTCATGGACGTTCCCATGAGAATGCTGGGCGGACATTCCCATGAAAATGCTGGGCGATCTATTGCTAATGAGCCGTGACGGGTATGCGGGGGGCGAGCAGCTGACCACCAGATGTCAGCTGCCCATCCACTTCCCCCTGAGCATCCATGCATTTGCACGGTTGCTCAGAGCAACTGTACATATGCGTTCACCTTCCACATCTTTCGATGGTCAGCGACCATTGAAAGATGTGGGAGGGTCCCAGTGGCATGTGAATGGATGTTTATGTGAAACATCCAGTTGCATGCTGTCTGAAAGAACATGCCTTGTGAATGGTGGGCCGGCGTAACACCATTTTGCAAGGCGGGATCTGGTTGACTTGCAAGGATGAGAATTTGCATCTGAGCGCATCAACCAGAATAACCCCCTATATGCGGCCAGGAAATAAGAAAGCATTATTTCTGGCCACTGTAGCCTGAAGACAGTAGCACTTATTTGATCACATTTGTCCTGTTTTAAATTCAAGAAATTGTCTTATAATTTGTATTTCTCTAGAGACTTTCAAATACAGTATATTAAAGTAAAAGCAGATGTGGCAATGGATTCAGCTTTTACAGTGTTATTCTTACCTGACATCCACATGAAGTTCAAACTGTTTTTGTCCTTCATGGGTACAGACTGCTGGTTGGGTGCTGACATTGACGGAAAAGTGGTCATCCGAATGGTCAGGAATACTGTGATAATGCACATGTGACTGCAGGCAAATAAATATTGTATCAACAACAATACGGCTATTAAACATATCACATCCAGTTATGTTCAAATCATATACAGTGGCGCAAAAAAGTATTTGTACAGCTACCGATTGTGCAAGTTGACCCACTTAAAAAAATGAGAGGTCTGCAATTTCCATCATAGGTACACTTCAACTGTGAGAGACAGAATGTGGAAATCACATTGTATGATTTTTAAACAATTTATTTATATATTCTTGCGGAAAATAAATATATGGACACCTGCCAACCAGCAACATTTTTGGCTCTCACAGACCTGTTACTTCTTCTTTAAGAAACTCTTCTATTCTCCACTTGTTACCTGTATTAATGTCACCTGTTTGAACTGGTTATCTGTATAAAAGACACCTGTCCACACCCTCAAAGAGTCAGACAGCAACCTCTCCACTCTGGCCAAGACCAGAGAGCTGTCTAAGGACACCAGGAACCAAATTGTAGAGCTGCACAAGGCTGGGATTAGGGAAGAGTTCAACTGTTGGCGCAAGTATAAAAAAAATGGAAGAAATGCAAGATCACTGACAATCTCTCTCAACCTGGGACTCCATGCAAGATCTCACCTCGTGGGGTATCAATGATCTTGAGAACGGTGAGGAATCAGCCCAGAACTACACAGGCGGGACCTTGTCAATGACTTCAAGAGAGCTGGGACCACAGTCACAAAGGTTACCATTAGTAACACACTACATCGTCATGGATTGAAATCCTGCAGCGCCCAAAAGTCCCCCTTGTTTAAGTCAGCACATGTCCAGGCTTGTCTAAAGTTTGCCCGTCACCATCTGGATGATCCAGAGGATTAGAAGAATGTCATGTGGGTTCAGATTAAAGCAAAATAGAACTTTTTGGTTTAAACTCCACTCGCCGTGGAGAAGAATGATGAGTGGCATCTCAAAAACACCATACCCACTGTGAAGCATGAAGGTGGAAACATCATGCTTTGGGGCTGCTCAACAGCCCTAGCGGTAGTAGCAGATCCAGTGGTGAGCCACTTTAAAATAAGAACATTAACATCATTCAACATTCAATGTAGAGCACTTGTGAAAAAAAAATTCCAATTAATTTACACATTTAAATCAGACTGTTTGATTTGAATAAAATAAATAAAAAATTGGACTGCAAAGGGTTAAGGAGAGGATGAATGGGACCATGTATTGTGAGAATTTGGCCAAAAACCTCCTTCCCTCAGTAAGAACATTGAAGATGGAACGTGGCTGGGTCTTCCAGCATGACAATGACCCTAAACACACCAGTCGGGCAACTATGGAGTGGCTCCGTAAGAAGCATTTCAAGGTCCTGGAGTGACCTAGCCATTCTCCATACCCCAACTCAATAGAAAATCTGTGGAGGGAGTTGAAAGTCCGTGTTGCCTGGCAACAGTCAGAAAATATGACCGATCTAGAGAAGATCTGCATGGAAGAGTAGGCCAAAATACATGCTACAGCGTGTGCAAGAACTACAGGAAACATTTGACCTCTGTACCTGCCAACCGAGGTTGTACTACAAAGTATTGAGTTTAACTTTTTTTTTTCACTTTAGTTTCTTTATTGCGTTTTTTTTTTTAAATATATATAAATCATTACAATACATGAAAAAAAAAAAAAAAAGAACAAGACAAATTTTTAGGGATACAGAAAAAAAAAAGGAGAGGGTACATTCCAGGGGTATATATTACAATAATGGTTACACATCCTTTGATTTTAAGTACTAATTTTCGTTTCTTTATTCCATTTTATGTTTTATGTTATAGGGTAATTCCCCTTACTTCTGGTCTATCTAGTCTAAGTTCCGCCTTCCTATTCTATGATATAATTGTGCCACACGCTCCATTTCCTCTGTAGTGATCCAGAGGGTACGATCCCCAGTGTGTTTTCTGTTTCCATTATATATTGGGATTGGACCCTCAAGATCACTTTTTGGATATGTGGAGGGGTGGTTTGTTCCCAACATTGTGCGAGGGCTGCTCGTGCTGCTATACATATCTGGCCTAATACATATTGACGGTTCCTCGCTACTTCTTTTGGGTACATATGCATCAAGGACATTTGTGGGGAGGGGGCTACTACCTGACCCAATACTCTATTTATGAGCTCAAACACCTCTCTCCAGTATTGCTGTATCTTTGGGCAGAGCCATAATACGTGGTAGATGTTTCCAACTTCCCCACACTCCCTTCAACAGAATTGTGAGCTTGTGGCCCAGAATAGGTGCAATTTGTCCGGGGTTAAATATAATCTGTTTAGTAGTTTTACCTACATCTGTATTGATCATGCATTTAAACATGTTAAAGGCTGTAGTATATATTGTTTCCCATTGTTTATCGGATAAATAGATTTTCATATCTTTTTTCCATTTTTGTTGGGCTGTCGTTCTAAAGATTTGGGGTGCTTCGATCAGGAGCTTATACCATTTTGAGATACCTCCCCTTGTTCCCAATTTATTCAGTTGGGTCGTAAGTGCAGTTGGCGGATAGTCTAATCGATCCAGCTGACATTTCACTTTACGTATCCAGTTCTGTAATTGCATATATTGAAAAAATTCTGACTTATGCAGATCATACCGGGTAATTAGGTCTTTAAATGTTATAAGCCTTACTCCCTTAAATATATCTCCTAATTCCCTCAAGCCCACTGCTGTCCAGTTTGAAATATTCAAGTTTGGAATCATAGCTTTAAGGGTTTCTAGTGATATACTTAATGTTGAAATAAGTGAGGGGATCTTTGATTTAGTTTTGTCCCAGACTTTTAGCGTATCTATAACCGTAGGTAACATATGTGCCATACTTGGTCTCATCGCTTGTGGGACTCATATGAGATTTTTTAGGGAAGGTCTCCGCCATGTGTCTTGTTCTATTTTTGCCCAGATACTCGTGGAGGGTTCTTTGAACAATTCCTGCATTTGGGTTAGGGCACATGCTTCCCTATATCTATCCAAGTCTGGGAGAGCCACCCCCTCTATGTTTTGGCATTATCATACGTGTTCTTGCTAATCTGGGTGGGTGGTTCTTCCTGATATAATTCATCATCAGTGTCTGACATTTTACCATATATTTATGGGGAACAGTGTATGGAATTGTCCGGAAAAGATACATTAGCTTAGGGAGTACCATCATTTTAAATGCCGCTAATCTGCCTAGCCATGATACTTTGTAAACTATCCATGATTTAGTGAGAGATGAAATATTCTCAATCAATTTTGGCCAATTTTGTTCAAATATTGACTTTGAGTTAGGGAAAATATTAATGCCTAGATATGAAATCACCTTAGTCTTCCACTGGTAGTGATATGTTGCCTTCAAGGCCACTAGCTGCCTGTCTGGTATATTGATGGGTAAAGCTTCCGTTTAATTTGTGTTAAGTTTATAAAATGATACCTTTCAATATTCATCCAGGGTATTGTGTAAGCTTTCTAAGGAGTGCTGTGGGTCTTTCACAAAAAGCATTATGTCATCTGCAAAGAGACACAATTTGTTCTCACATTTCCCTATCTTTATACCTGGGAAGGCTCTATCGTTTCTTCTTTTGTTAGCTAGGGGTTCGATAGACAGAACAAAAATTAATTGAGAGAGAGGACAGCCTTGACACGTTCCGTTGGTTAGGGAAAATGGTTCAGACAGGAACCCATTACTAAATACCCTCGCTGATGGTGCAGAGTATAAAGCCATAAAGGACATCGCCAAACCAAATTTTTCCAATACGGCTCTCATATATGTCCAGTTCAGTCTATCGAAGGCTTTCTCTGCGTCCAGAGAAAGCAGCATAAAATCGGTTCCTAGAATCTCACTACTACCCAGCACATTCAAGACCCTTCTGGTGTTATCTGAGGCCTGTCTACCCCCTATAAAGCCCACTTGGTCTGCATGGATCAGTCCCGGAAGCAGGGATCTTCATATCTCCATTAGGAGTGCAATTTGTCTATAATTGCTACAAGATGTTGGGTCTTTCCCCCTTTAGGTATTGTCACAACTTGTGATTCCAGAATTTCAGTCGGAAAAGTACCCTGGTCCGACACTGACTCATACAGACCACGCAGTCTTGGGACCAAAAGATCCTCAAATGTCCGGTAGAAATCATTCAAAATTTCATCTGGACCTGGGGCTTTTCCTTTTGGGAGATGTTTAATCACTCCCTTTATCTCTGAAGCTGTCCAAGGCGCATTTAACTCTGTTAATTGGTCTGCCGTAATTGAGGGTAACTTCAAATTATGTAAAAAGGAGTCTATAGTTTGTGTAGTTGGTGTCTGAACTGTTGTATCTGACGCTAGATTATATAGTTGTGAATAGAATGCGGCAAATTGTTGGGCTATCTTTGCTGGGTCTATTATTTTTACATTATTGGACGTCTTTATCTATTTAATTCTATGCCTAGCTTGTTGTGCCCTAAGTTTGCGTGCTAACATCTTACCCACTCTATTTCCCATTAGATAAAACTTCTGTTTTGTTCTATTTACCATAGTCTGTGCTCTTTCTAAAAGGTGCTTTTGAAGTTTCGCTCTCGTTTCCGAGAGGTCCTTACTCAAAGCTCTAGATGGTTTTTCCTGGTTTTGTATTTCTAATTCTTTAATTCTAGCCTCTAGATCCTTTTGTTTTTGTTCGTATTGTCGTTTGTATCTTGCTCCAGCTCGTATTGCTGCCCCTCTCACTACTGCTTTAAACGCGCACCAATTTGTTGTTATAGATGTATCTGTTAGGAGATTTACATGTAAGTAAGTCTTGATGGTCTCCTCTATATGTGCCCTAGTACCCATCATTATAAGTGCTCCTTTTTTTATTCCTTGCATTTTTGTACATAATTTCCTAAGAAAGGTCACTTGACCCGTTTTGGGAGTGTAAATCGATACCAGGGTCACCCATCTATCCTCTATTTGCTGAGTTTAATTTTTTGATTGTCCAAATATTTATTTTCCCCAGGAATATACAAATACATTGTTTAAAAATCATACAATGTGGTTTCCAGTATTTTTTCTCCGTATTCTGTCTCTCGCAGTTGGTGTACCTATGATGGAAATTGCAGACCCTCTCATCTTTTTAAGTGGGTCAACTTGCATAATCGGTGGCTGTACAAATACTTTTTTGCCCCACTATATTTTTCGTTCATTTTGAAAATATATATATATTTTTTTTACAACCAATTTTGCTATTTTTTTGTAACTCAAAAACATCCAAAATCACCATTAACATATATAAAAGTAAATAAAACATTTTATAAATGATAACTCATATTGCACACAATATTATGAAATTCATCTAAACAATAATATATTTAAAAATGCAATTGTATAATCATTCTGTATTAACACCATTAAAAAAAGAAAAAAATAATAATTAAGGCAATTATACAGTATATACTCTATATGTTTTACAATGTAAACCACAATGTATGTATATAAATTATTATTCTAACATTGTGAACGATTGAATGAAGAAGTACAGTATATAAAAAAAAAACGGTTTAGCCACAGAAATGGATTCCCTGGTCAACTAGATGCAGAACAGTCATTAACAGAGTTGGGTGCAAAATTACTTTTTTGTTCTTGCAGGGAACGTAAATATTTAATTATATTTATAGTTAATGTAACCAATATCCAATAAAACTCCCTCTAAATGTATTTGGTTCAAAGAAAAGTGCAATCCAACTCCTTATTCTGTGATTTGTGGCAGCAATAATTTGGTTTTATTATAACTGTGACTGGTTGTATAACTAAGCGCCCCACGTATTCTTTCAATCCAACTGCCTGAACTATAAAACTATTCAACCTGTAAAAAAAAAAAAACATTACAACAGCAACAGACTTTTAATATCATGGCCCTTTGATTGCCAACATCTGTGAGAGAGGCGCAAAATATGCACTAAAAATGCCGGCATCTCTCACATTTCCTATATAAATTCAAATAAAAAATGTTGTGTAAAAAAAAGATTGTTTCCTATAAAAGGTAACCATTACAGGTCATTATGATGAATGAATGTTTTCTCTGCAATTTTCACACCTAATTTGTCAAATTCACTTGGCACTCAAAGGGTTAATACTTGAAAGTGATATACAGTAGGTGTGTGTCAATCAATCAACAGAATATCCTGTCATGTCTGCATATAACCTATAGAAGACATTCCTAGGCAACCGTTTTAAATAATAATGCCATTTTTCAGGGAAGTACTTAACCCTTTGAGTGCCAAGTGAATTTGTATTGCACGTTTTTTTTTCATATAAATATATACAATGGGATTATCCTAAATTGTTCTCTTACAACAATATCAAACAAATAGGTTTGTCCTGTTTTATGAATAAATAAAAAACTTAATAACTTCATAATATTATGTATCATACTGTATGTCACAGACTCACTAATACCTGTAATATGAAAATCTCATTAAATGTGTCATGTCCACCAAATACAAAATGTAGGTATTAGAAATCATAGAAATGATATTAGTAATAAATACAAGGATTCAGTTTGTTTGTGGTGCCCTAGAATACAGTTCATAAAGTCACCCTTATAGTGGTGGCACTCTGGTGATTCCACCACTCAATGTGCACCATCCATATCTGAACCTAATCTGGATTAATGTCATACTGCCACAGAAACGCTGTGTGGGTTCTGCCTGCACACTCGCAAATCATCATAGCACCGGGCGCACTTTACAGAAAACTGAATTTGCTTAAAAGTCCTTGCACCTCCATAGGGTTGCGAGCAATTTTAAGCAAATTCGGCCCTGTGTAGGGTGCAAGATTGGCTTAATTCTGGTGCCTTTGCACCCTTCGGCACTAATAGGAACGACCCCTAAGAATACCAAGAATGCACCAGTGCCACTAATCTAATTTTAATACCAAATAAGAACCTTATTGACCAAATTGTAAAGAAAGTTTAAAAAAATACATCATCATGAAGATTTTTCTTTGTCGCATCCAGAACCCGATGAGCCTTTATAGATAGACCAATAGAGACCAATATGACCAATACAGTTTTCATTGATCTGGCTAGACAATCTTCTACTTACTTGTAAATAGACACAGCCTTTTCCAGTGGCAGTTACTGTATATTCCCCAGGGATTTCCGGCAGGTCTACGATCTGCAGAAGACCACTATGATCTTTGTCCACATGAATTTCTTTGTGGAACCCTGACTTTGACTCAACTGTCACTGTTGCATCTCCCTTCTTGTGCTGTGTGGCTAGGGCATATTTAGCCAGAGCTTGAATAGACATTGTAGAGTCCTACAAAACAAAGTTCATTATTTTTATTTTAAAAATAAAGAGCATAGACCTATGAAATTAATTACGCTTTTGTGATCTTCATTTTTGATAAGTATGTTGCACATAATAGGAGGTTTTTACTCTGATCACATTGTTAACATACTTTCTAAATTTGGATAATGATCTTGGTTAATTTTACAATTTTACGTATGTTACCTACAGTACAATAATACAGCTTTTTATGTAGATATAAAGATATTTTATATAGATATTTTAATACTACTGTACTCTTTTCTAGTTTTTGAATAACATATAAATTACAATAACACACTCTAGGCACCATAAAGACTGTTTTGAAATTAATTGTTCTAATTTTTTTAAATACTATTTTATTACAATTCATCTGAAATGTTAAGCACAGTCCCATACATCTGCAACTTACTCATGCAATTCACCAATTCCTGAGTTTGGGATATTTTCAACAAGTTGCATTTTCTTGATTTGGGGTTTTCAAAATAGAGAAAGAACCATAGGCAGGGCCAAAGCTGCTGTACGGGGAGTGTGTAAATCTCCCAAAACAGTGTACCGGAAAGAGATATCTTATAAGTTTATTATATTTATATGTAACGTACGTCGCGCTATAGATAATGCTTCTCACTGCCTTGTCTTCCCTCATATATGCCTCACTAGAGTATACATGTCTTATCAGCTTTATTTAGGGTTTATGATTACCCCACTAATCTACTGGGAAATTATCCGGATTGGACAATCTATGCAGCAACAATAGCAAGGAGCCCCTTCCCCCCAAAATCCTCCAGTACAACTGGTAACTATTATATACTGGTGCAAAATCTCTGTGGAGCTTATATTTTTATACCCTTTGTCTACATCATTGTTTTTAATATTCAGCATGTATTCATTGTATTATAAGAATTCTCATTAAATTGTACATTTCTATATAATGTGTTTTATTAAATTTATATAATATCTTTTGTGGTAGTGTACATCCCTTCAGTATAAACCTAGCGCTGTACATCCATATCGCATTTTCTTGATTTGACCATTGTAATTTTAATGATTGTGATAGTCAAATCTGGTAATTTTACTGTAGAAAGTCCTCGTGTCCCCAATGGATCATTGATCAATTTGCCACGGAAAGGCTTTTGTGATCACAGAATTGGGTTAGGTCAGAGTTCCAGGGAAGATGCTTTGATGTATGGGACACTTTACTTTAAAGTGAAAGTTACTGTGCAGTAATCCAAATTCTGATCATGATTGAGAGAGTCCATTCAAAATGCAGGATGAAATTCATGATACCCTAAAAAGTTAGTCTCCTTATTCTAATGTACTGTGGAAGTCATTCTGATCTTCAGGCTCCCCCAGGCATTCACACGGGGAGCAATGTTTTTTTTTTTTTTGTTAGCAGTGTGAACTGGTCAACCATACCCGGGTCTCAAATCCAGGTAAAAAGCAGGGTTGGAGACCCGGGAATTTTGACACGGGTTGACACGTTCACACTGAAAAAAAAAACTGTGTTAAAAGGCAAATTACCGACATGCTAGACCCGGGAATTTTGCTAGCAGTGAGAACAAGGTATTAGTTATTATTTCTTTACCATCAGGATGTTTGTAGAGAGTAGCGCATGCTCAGTTCTCTCAATTTTCACTATTTAACAAAAATGATAGAGGAAGCACAAAAAAATTATTTTGAACCTGGAGACTGATATATGTTTGCCACCACCAGCGTAGGATAGATTTTTAGCATTTTCTATAACTAAGATGTATAACCTGAGATGAGCGGAATCCTCCCCATGGTCTTTGCTGTGTTATAATCCAACGGACGATGTCTGCGCTCTCTGTAACATCTTTCTCATCAGGTGTCTTCTCAGAAAGCAGAGTCAGAACTACATAGGCCGATGTCTCAATGTCTCCGTGTCTGTATGACTTTGTTTCCCAATGCTTATATCCCTCTATATGGAGATTAACAATGAAAATAAGAATAATGGTAGAAATCGATGCTCATTTTACTAAAAATTAATGGATAATAATGTAAAAAAAAAATTAACATCAAAGATTGTCAAGTTCTAAAATTGCTGGATTGAAAGATGTTTACAGGTAGCATAAATGTACTGAATACAGAGACGTTATTGGAAATGGCATAATTGAAAGTTATGGCTTGTTATCTGTGACAGGATCCAAGTGCTGCAGGAGACTATCACACTACAAAAGCCCCTTTCGACCATGCCTTTGTCCAAACTGAGCCAATTAAAAAGTTTTTCTTGACCTGTACCTTAAATACTCTGCATACCTGTCTTTATGGCAGTCTTGTCCAAATGCTTCAGCGTTTCCTGTTTTAGTTCAGTCTCTCCTGCCAGAGCGAAGGCATAGGCCAGGAGAGCCTGGGTATAGGTAGATGTAACACTGTGGGCTTCATTCTTCAAACACTTCAATGCTTTATCCACAACACTTCCCTAAACAGAGAACATTGTCATTAGGGATAAAGTGCACAAAGGAAGAAAGACGTGGTTAAAAGTTTTTCCCCCAGATACAGACAGCAGAAACATTATTTAAAAGTGCAGTGGTTTCTATCAATAAAGCCCCATACACACTAGAGGATATTCATATATTCACTGCACCCGATCGTTACATATGCACGATCGGGTGTAGTGAATATACCCGGTCCCCTGCTGGCACCCCCGGGGGGGCAGCCTGTGCTGCCTGGCACCCGGGGAGCCCACCTCCCCCCCACATACGCTCTGGGGCAGGCAGAGAGACTTCCATCTCCCTGCCTGCCACCGTCCTTAGGCTCCCTGCAGCGTTCGCCGCAGGAGCTCATATTCGCCGGTCAGGGGCAGCGAGCCCCTGACTCGTTGAATACCGGAGCCGGCAAGGCTCCGGAACGTGGCGAATGTGCAGCGAATCCTAAACAGGATTCGCTGCACCTCGCCAGTATTCACATTGAATACCGCTGCATGTCTGAATAATATATTACACAGAATTACTGTCCTGCTGTTCACCATGAAGCTGTGGACTATATCTTTTAGCCATTTATCATGTTCACCAGAATATTGTGGCTGGTTGGTACAAAAGTGTTCAGGTGTATGGCAAAGTCATGTTACAGACTGTGGTAGAAGCTAATTAGCTGCTCTTCACTTTATGGACCTTATTCTGGTCCACATGTAACACTGCAAAATTCGCAATGTTGTGTGTGGACATAACGCCGCCCACACAGCCACACACCCCCCTCGCTCGCCGAGATCCTCCACACTGCTACCAATGGATGTGTGGCACAAAAAACATCCATTCGCAGCATTGGGTGCGGGGGCCAAATCATTCGATGGTCAGTGACCATCGAATGATTTAAAAGGTGCACTCATATCTAAGGCACTCTCTGGTGCCTTAGATATGCGTGCACCCTGTAGGCGAAGAGGGCGGGCAAATGACTTCAGCAGATGTCAGCTGCCCGTCCCCCCATGAAATGCTGGGCGTTCCCATGGGCGCAGCCTGCCACTGCCACCCCACGCCCCCCACCCGCACTGCTGTGTGCAAATGGGACCGCAAACTAGCAGTTCGTCGTGCCCGCTCACACCCTGCGTATGGGCATGTGCAGAAATGCGCATGCAAAACGTCGCTCACACCCTGCGAACTCGCGCGGGAGAAAGGGCATTAGAATAACCTCCTATGTCTCTCCGAGATTTGGTAAATTCCCCTCTATGTGAAAAACAGTTCTTATCGATATAGGTGAAAACTGGAGGATTGTTCCCCATGGTTTATACAAACAAATACTGGGTGCAGTTATCACAATATGGTCTTACAAACACATCAGTAATATCTAATTTCTTAAATATTTACAATACTAACACAGGGCAACCTACTGTATATATAACCACAAGTTTCAGCAGGATCAAGGAAATGTTGTCTAACCAAGGGGAACAAACACATATTTTTCATTTCACGAAACTGTCATAGGAAATGAGTGTAATGTCAATCATTTGGTTGGTATATTTCGATTTTATGTTCAATTGTCTTTAATTTGTCCAATGCAAGAAGCTGCATCTGTAGAAAAGGATGGAACAAAGATAACTCACATTGCAGACCACGTGATGCTCCAGCAGGGAGATAACGACGTAGGCAGTATTTGCCACAAGATTTTCGGCCTATTGGGAAATGGAAAAACAGACCAAATTTCAAATAACAACATTTATTAGAGTAACTTTCTATAAGGTGCTGAAGTCTCAGAAATAATATATACTAGATTTACTGTTCAGTAGTATCTTGGATACATTTGTCCTGTTGTTTACAAGATTTGCCCTCAAAATCTTTGCCATGAAATACAGTAGAGAATCCCAGCAGTGCTATTGGTACCTTTATAAGTAAAACAGATTTATGCAAATTTACAGGATTTGCCTGCTAAGTATTTGGTCTGATATGTTGCTCAGTCTGAATGGGGTGAGAGTCAATTGTCAGTGAGTGGTTGTGTAGTTGATGTTATAATGTTAATCGGTTACTGTATTATGGCATCATCTCAAACGGAGGCACCTGTAATGTGGAATAATGTGACCTGTTCATTGCAATGTGATATACTGTACTGTGAACTGGAAACCACTCCTGCATGTTGAATAATCTGAACTGGGGGGGGGGGGGGGGCACTATAATGTAGCATTATCAAATCAGTTCTTTATGTGATATAATAAGAACTGGGGTATTTTAATATGACACAATGTAAACTCTAGGCACCAAAGTGTGGCCTAATATAAACAGGGGCACTATCATGTGGCATAATATGAGCTAGGATACTGTAATATGGCACAATATGAACTACAGGCACCACAGTGTGGCATATTATAAACAGGCGGCACTGTAATGTGGTATAATATGAACCGAGGACACTATGTCATGATGTAACTGTGTGGTGGTGTGTGTATATGTGTGTGTGGGGGGGGGGGAGGAGCTGTTACATAAAGTGTACTAGCAGCCCTATACTGTGACATAAGGTAAATTAAATAATTATTATGGTTTTTTAACATAAACTGGGTAACTACTATGAACATAAAAATAACTAGGACACTACTGGGGTTCAGAAAAAGGACTAGGGCCCTATTATTCAGGGACATAATAGTATGTCCCAGAATAATAGTCCTATAATAATAATAATAATAATAATAACAATAATAACAATAATAACATAAAAATGTTGCCATGTTCCTATACTGTAAGACTTTATAACTCATTTGAAATAGTGTTTTTATGGTATAATGTTATTTTCTTATTACAATGCACATCATTATATATAACCTCTAAAAATCATCCAGTGTACATAGATGAAAGTTCTTAAAATCTCCAGTAAAAAAATTGGCATCAGAACATTGTGACTTATGCCCATATACTCATGCAATCTGAGCCCCAGTGAGACATGTAATAGATGTGAGCATACCTCTAGATCATTATTGAAGTAATGTTCCGATTCATTAAAACAGCCATTTGGTAATTGCTCCTTCTGTAACCAGGCCACAGCTTGCTGAATGATGGCCTCATCTATGTGGATGAAGTCCTGAGCATTGCTGAAAGTCTTCACTACTAATGCTGTGATCCTGCAACAGGATTCAAAATATCAGTTAGTAAAGCTGAAATAAATCTATCAATGATAAACTATTAAATTAAAATATTTATGTACTATGGGGGTAATTCAGACCCTTTGGGAAAAAATGTGGCAGAAACTGTTCTTACGCGACAAACCACTTACAAGGAAGCTGCCATGAGTAAGTCACATATCTAGAACTAGGTGATTCATCGCGCCCTACGGGCGCTCTTCACACCGTCGTAGGGGGCTACGCCCCATTAAAATGACAACATAATTATTTTTAGAATGATGTTTGTATTTGTTGTCTAAATGTGTGTAATGTGTATTGGAGTGAGAGTTGAAATGTAAAAAGATGTGTTAAAAGGCCATTGGCAATGGGTTGGTGCTTGTGTTATTTGTAGAAAAAGTTAATATTTAATAATAATGTCCATAATTTTGATTAGAGGTAATGTATGTGATCAAATAAGTGTTGAAATAGGTAAAAGGTTTGAAAATTTTAATTGTCAACATTGTAATTAGCATCATATTGAAATGGATTAAATATAGTAGTGAACACACATTTTAAAGTACTGAAATTTTACATGTGAAACACTTGATGAAAAACCAAGTTTTTAGTAAATTGGCGATGGTTACAAAGTAGGTGTCCTTGTTCTTCATTAGTGTTAATGTGGAGGGTGAGGGGGGGAGAGGTGGGTGGGGGGAGGGTGAGAGGCGTAGGGGGGGAGAGGGGGAGGTGGAGGGGGGGGGAGTAAATGAACACAACCACACTGTGGGTGAAGCCAGTCTGGGTTCAGGGGGGTGCAGTCACACAGGCAGGGTTGGAGCTTAGTGTGGTGGCAGGCATGGAGCACAGTAGTATAGCGGGGAGGGGGAGGGCTTGGTAGGGGGTGGAGGGGAAGTGGGAGGAGAGGGAGTGGGGGGTAGGAGGGGGAGGTGGAGGGGGGGTGAGTAAATTAACACAGCCACACTGTGGGTGAAGCCAGTCAGGGTTCAGGGGGGTGCAGTGACACAGGCAGGGTTGGAGCTTAGTGTGGTGGCAGGCATAGAGCACAGTAGTATAGTGGGGAGGGGGAGGGCTTGGTAGGGGGTGGAGGGGGAGGGGGGAGTGGGAGGAGAGGGAGTGGGGGGTGGAGGGGATGGGAGGGGGGAGAGGTGGGTGAGTGAGGTGGGGAGAGGGGGGCGGTGGGTAGGAGGGGGAGGTGGAGGGGGGGGGGGTGAGTATATTAACACAGCCACACTGTGGGTGAAGCCAGTCAGGGTTCAGGGGGGTGCAGTGACACAGGCAGGGTTGGAGCTTAGTGTGGTGGCAGGCATGGAGCACAGTAGTATAGCGGGGAGGGCTTGGTAGGGGGTGGAGGGGGGAGAGGGGGAGGTGGAGGGGGGTGTGTAAATGAACCCAGCCACACTGTGGGTGAAGCCAGTCAGGGTTCATGGGGGTGCAGTCACACAGTCAGGGTTGAAGGGGGTACAGTGAACCAGTGAGGGTTTACAGGTGTAGGCAGTGACATGATTCTGGGGGGATGCTACACTAACCCCCACCCTCCAGCAGTGACTGACCTGTCAGTGGGCAGGCTCTCCTCTATGTGTCCCCGGGCGTCAGAGGCAGGTGTCCGTGGCGGTGCTCCCCTTGTCCCCAGCGCGACGTGTGCAGCGGCTGCAGTAGCCGCACAGCAGCGGCTGTATAAGCTCCCAGTGTCTGAGCGCAGCGTCCTCATCGCAGTTCAGGTGGGTAGCAGCGGCTGTAGAAGCTCCCAGTGTCTGGGCGCTGCGTCCTCAGCGCAGTTCAGGTGGGTGCCATGGGCGCACAGCAGCACAGCCCTCAGCACAGCTTCCTCCGCGCAGGGTGCCATGTGCATCGTCCGGCGGAGTGTCCGTGTGTGGCCGCACAGCTGCGGCGGCAGCAGAATTACACAGTCCTGTGTGCAGCATCTGCAGTGCAGTCAGCATGGGTATTGTGTGTGCACTTTTGCTGTTGTGTGTGTGTGTGTGTGTGTGTACATATAATTTATTTTTGGCGACTAAGTCTGGGTGGGGGGTGTACAGTGTCGGACTGGGGCATGAAGGGCCCACCAGGGAAATGCACTCACAGGGGCCCACCAAGGGGCGTGGTCTTTTTGAAGGGGTGTGGCCACCTGACCAGAGAGGAGTGGCTAATCAACATAGGTGCCCCCTCGCATAGTATATAAAGAAAACAAAATGTGCCTTTCAAACAATACCAGTTACCCTTATGTACCCTCTGCTGGACATAACACTTGCACACAATCATCATAATTTAAGATTTTCATAAATTTGAAAGCCATAAAAAAAACAATATAAAAACAATTCATTTAAATAAGCCCCATAGAGTGGACCTTTGGTCCTACCCTTTCCAGTTGGTAAAAATCACAGTGACAGAGTCTGTTTAATTTCAGAACCATCATCTCCAGGTTGCTGGATCTGAAATTAAACAAATTCTGTCACTGTGTGGGCAGACTACCAGAGCATGGGTTAGTACCACTGCCAAAACATAAGTCACCAAGGGCCAGATTCTCTAAGCTTCAAAAGTAAAAAAAAATGGAGAGTGATAAACAGCCAGCCAATCAGCTCCTGCCTGACATTTTTCAAACCCAGCCTGTAACATGGCAGACAGGAGCTGATTGGCTAGCTTGTTATCACTCTCCATTTTATCACTTTTGAAGCTTAGAGAATCTGGCCCCAAGCCTTAAACCAGAAATAGGGGCAACAGTGCCAGCTAAACCACCTGCTGCTGTGACTAACCTAGCTAAGCCCTTAAAGGCACAATTAATGTCTACTCAGCCAGCTGAGATAGTGCCTGCTGCACCAGATATATCATTACCAGCAATTGCAAAAGGAGTTAAAAGCATATCTTCATTCTCATAACCAACAAGTGCATCTTCCACAACAATAACTCAGTCTCTGGCTAAAACACCATCTCCAGTGGTTAAGAAATCAAGAAGACCAACAATAACTCCAATAATATAATACCTAAAGTAACAAAAAAACAAACACCTACTATATCAGCGGTAAACCAGGCAGTGACTACACCTGAAGCTGAAGGTCACGCGGTGCTATCCTTCCAGCAGTGTGGGCGGGAGCCAGGTCTCGTGTGTTAAGACTCCAGCAGAGCGCGGGAAGCAGGCTAAGCTCACACACAGTGTGTGACGCAGCAACTTCCCAGCAGGGGCTGGCTGGCAACTTTCAGCCCGGGGAGCAACACAAGCAAACGGCCCACCATTGTATCCCCCCACCCCCCTAATATGCAGCAAAGATGAAACAGCCTCTGCACCTATAGTATACAATAATATATATTGTAGGATACTGATCCCAATAGTAAATATAAATGTTTAGTAAATGGGCGTCTTGTTGCCCTATGGTGACTATACGACACGGCGCAGCATTCCAGGATTTAGTAAAAGCAAATCTTTATGGATGTTTTGGGACTCGGCATGTTCTGTCTTCAGGAAATGTAGTGACAAACCAGTGATGCAGAAAATCCTACCTTGTTTGTCAGCTTTTTTTGCTGAAGGCGGGACATGCTTAGTCCCGAAACTTCCTAAAAAAGATTTGCTATTACTAAATCATGGAGTGTTACGCCATGTCCTCTAGTCCCCATCGGGGATCAAGAAACCCATATGCTGCATTAACTTGGCGAGGGCACCCAGGTGAATGCATTATCATTGTGGAGGGCCGAACCAATTCAGCTCTTTAATTAAATGACCCCCTCCACACACACAGGCACATAACCAGTGTCCAAAACACTTTAGAGTCATCCTGATGTCTGCCCTCCTATAAGCATGTACGGTCACTGCCCCTGCACTCTCCCCTGTCAGCCTCTCCTCCAGTCTTACCTACAGTAAGTTCCCTTAACAGCCTGATCAGTGGCGGCGTGGTGGTAGGGGGAGCTGATCGCAGGGCAGGCAACAGAAATTTTGGGGCCCCATACACTGATATCTCTTGGGGCCCCAGACCCTTTGAAGCACTATCAAACTGCTCTAAAAAACTGGATGCGCACTGTGCCCATGGCGGCCGCACGAGGTTCTGGGGGAGCAGGTGCCATGTGTTGCTGTAGCTGGGCACAGTGGGCAGAGGCAGAGCTGGTTGTGCCTTGTTCCGGACTAATTTATCCACTGTCACCAACACCCGCACTGGCTCCCTTACAGCACTCAATTTCCTCTTCACTGTCCACCACTTGTCACCCCCTCATTTTCAAAGTCCACCTCACAGCAGTTTCCTTTCCTCAACTATTCACTTCCCTGGCCCCTTCTAACAAGCACTGCACAGCACCCCCACTGGAATCTTTCTCTCGCTCTAATTAAGTTTGTGTAGCCTTTATTCCTACAGCCTGTCAGGGACGAGGCTGAAGTTGGCTTCTTATTCGGCCAGCTCCTTATTCGAGCTCCAGCTTCTTATTCAGAACAATCACTTTTACAGGGGTTAATGAATCATGGACCACAAATTTGACTGCAGAAATCAACACAGGGGGGGGGGTCACGTACATATGACCCACTAGCAATTTCTTTTGACCAACAAGGATTTGGGCAGAAAATGGGCACAAAAATGGGCATGGGTCCCAGATATCATTTTGAATAAGTAGCTGGTGTCCTGCAAGGGATAAACAGCGTTGGTCAAAAAATATTACACTTGGAATCCACACAGGGGGGTCACCTACATATGACCCACTTGTCATTTATTTTGACCAACAAGGATTTGGGCAGTAATAGGGCACTAAAATGGGCATGGGTCCCAGATGTCATCATTTTGAATAAGTAGCTGGTGTCCTGCAAGGGTTAAACAGCGTTGGTCAAAAATTTTTACACTTGGAATCCACACAGGGGGGTCATTTACATATGACCCACTTGCAATTTCTTTTGACCAACAAGGATTTGGGCAGAAAATGGGCACTAAAGTGGGCATAGGTCCCAGATTTCATCATTTTGAATAAGTAGCTGGTGTCCTGCAAGGGTTAAACAGCGTTGGTCAAAAAATATTACACTTGGAATCCACACAGGGGGGTCACTTACATATGACCCACTTGCCATTTCTTTTGACCAACAAGGATTTGGGCAGAAATAGGGCACTAAAGTGGGCATGGGTCCCAGGTGTGTGTTCCACCACATCACCAGGACCACTTTAAGCAGTGGTGTGGGGCATAATGTGAAGTGTGCAATACCGTGAGGGACATAATGGTGGAAATTTACAAAGGCTAATACACCTAATAAATCTGTATAGTAAAAAACTATTTTTTAGGAGTATACGTATTTTCAGGATTTACTATCCTGAAAATACGTACATTTGTATTCGTATTTATGGCACATTCGTATTTGTATTTACAAATACGAATGTATACGCCATCGGAAAATACGAATAGGAATCACCATTCAAATGAATGAATGGTGATTCCTAATGTACTAATTACGTAAAATACGGCCGCTAATTGCCGACCAAATACGCCAGGAAAATACACGTCATTTTCCTGCCGTATTTGTCAGAAGCCTGCATGGATCAGTCCCGTGAGTATAATTTGCTTCCACAGGTCTCCCCTTGGAAGAGCAGTGGAAACCCGGCTGTCTCTCTTAGAGCAGGTCCATCGGTCTGCGACTCCACGGCGCAGCTATTTAAAATGACGTGCCGACAGCTCCGTTTGGCTCGTGATGTCACGAGCCAGGATGTCTTCTGATCAGGTCCATGATTATTTGAAATATAGTGCTGGGTCACCAGCCAATAGGAGCTGCTCCTGAATGGCTGCCGGGCCGCGATCTCCTATTGGCTGGCGATATTTCAAATAGCCGTGGACTTGCTCAGAAGACAGCCGGCCAGCCCGCCACTCTGCCCGTTCTGTCAGGTGAGCCGGCATGCAAAAGCATCAGCTGCAGGTCGGGGGAAGTGGTACGGCGACCTGCAATATATTTCTTACATGTACGCCGTACCACGCAGTACCCCATTACTTGCACAGCTGATACACTAATGTATGGTACACATTTGACCAGACCTGTTTAACCCTTGCAAACTACAGATACTTTGTCCATTCAAACAAATCTCTTGCCCACGCCAACTTTACTGCCTATTTTGATGCCACAAAGTCTGTAGGTCAAAGAAAATTTGTGGTGTGTGATATGTAAGTGACGCCCTGTGCGGGCTTCAAGTGTCATACTGTTTGATCAACGCTGTTTTACCCTTGCAGGACACCTGCTACATATTCTAAATGATGACATCTGGGACCCATGCCCACTTAACTGCCCTATTACTGCCCAAATCCTTGTTGGTCAAAATAAATGACAAGTGGGTCATATGTAAGTGACCCCCCTGTGTGGATTCCAAGTGTAATATTTTTTGACCAACGCTGTTTAACCCTTGCAGGACACCAGCTACTTATTCAAAATGATATCTGGGACCCATGCCCATTTTTGTGCCCATTTTCTGCCAAAATCCTTGTTGGTCAAAAGAAATTGCTAGTGGGTCATACGTACGTGACCCCCCCCCCCCCCCTGTGTTGATTTCTGCAGTCAAATTTGTGGTCCATGATTCATTAACCCTTGTAAAAGTGATTGCTGGCCGAATAAGAAGTAACTTCAGCCTCATCTGTCAGGGGGAGATTGATATCTCCAGTTGATTAACTACATTTATTTTCAGCCTGAATAAATGTCTCCTCCTCCCCCCTCCCCAACCCACCTTTACTTACCACATCCTTGGCGCTTGCCTTCCGCAGCAGCTGCAGCAGTGAGGCCGGAGACATGAACCTGCATGGGGGCTGAGTGCAGGGCTCAGTTACTCTTTTATCCCCACCTGTTGCCGGCCTGGCTGATCGAGCGTGAAAGGCCACTACAGATCAGCTGTCAGGAGGTGCTGTGTGACCCTGACTCTGCCCGCCTCTGCTTCCCAGTTAGTGAAGCACGGGCAGGTCCACAAGATATGACGATGCGGAGTGCGGACGTCCACGACGTCGTGTCACGTGACGTCAGCCCGCACTGTGCAGCTGCCCGAAGTGAGCCCGGCACCACGCTGCACAGCAGGCTGTCAATCATTACCAGTAGCCGCCCGCCTCCACCGCCGGGTCAATCATCCGCAGCGGATGACACTGACTACCCGGCGGCGACTTCCCGGGTCGGTGGCATTCGGCGCCAGGCCCCACCCCCCTTTAGAAGTGGGAGGAGTTTTAAATCAATGGGGCCCACCGGGGAATCTCCCGGTGTCCCGCCAGGCCAGTCCGAGCCTGGGGGTGTATTAT
Source organism: Crinia signifera (assembly GCF_055691185.1). Taxonomy (NCBI): domain Eukaryota; kingdom Metazoa; phylum Chordata; class Amphibia; order Anura; family Myobatrachidae; genus Crinia; species Crinia signifera. Next base: position 256,229,026 of record NC_139222.1, read on the forward strand.
TTATTTGGCTACGTGTGTGTGTGTGTGTATAAGGCTGGGTGGGTGTAACCCCGCCCAGCGTTATAGACACACTCTCTGGATGATTGACACATATAGCCAAATATATAAGAGATATAAGAGATGGTTCTTCTGTTTCAAATGAGGTGAAATGTCAATTGACAATAAACCTCATTCCAGATGTACTTCACCCACCCGAACTGATGAACGTTTGATGAAAATTCATCACGGCATTCTGGAAGATCTCCGTCAGACTATGGATAAACTTAATCCTGGCAACATTGGCCCACACAGCGCTGAGTGTTAAGCATTCTTTAACCAAAAACGACATGTCTTTGTCTTACCCACCGTATTCACCCAATCTCGCCCCTTGTAACTTTTTTTATTTACTTGGATGTAGAGACCTTAAAATAAAATGTTTCTCTTATATTGAAGAGGTGAATAAAGAAAATTGCAAAAATACTACAAGGCATCAGTGGCAGTGAGTTTAAGCAATTTTTTGAGCAATTGAAAAAAGTTTTGGAAATGGGCCTAATTCAGACCTGTTAGCAAGATTGCACTTTTTGCAGATGGACAAAACTATGCTGCACTGCATGTGCGGCAGATGTAACATATGCAGAGAAAGTTAGATTTGGATGGGGTGTGTTCAAACTGAAATCTAAATTGCAGTGTAAGAATAAAGCAGCCAATATGTACCCTGCACATAAACTAAATAACTCACTAAGATAACTAACTGCTAAGCAGAAGGAAGAGAAAAGGTGGATAATAGCAATGGTGTAACTACTGTAAGGCGTGCTAGGGCGGCCTGGGATATGTCAGAGCCAAGGGAAACAGGGGATTCAGGCAGCGTGGGTGGGGGGGGCATTCGTGCCACCGGTGGCGTTTATCTGTTTGCTAGACTGTGAACATACACAACCCTGCCAGCCTGCAACTTGCAGCGTATTAAATTTAGCCCGTTGTGTTTGTTTCTATAGATGTCTCCTTTATCCCTCCGTAAAACCGCAAGATAGTATCTTATCAGAGGTGGATCTCCCATTGGTGCAGCAGGTGCATTGCACCAGGGCCCTGTAGGACTAAGGGGCCTATTGCGGCCTAGACCAGCAATTACTTCTTGGGTTGGGGTAGAGGAGGGGGCTAAAACTATATTTTTGCACCTGGGCCTGTCACTCACAAGTTCCACCACTGTATCTTATGTTTTACAGAAGGGTACACTTTACTAGAATGTTTTTTTTTTTTTTTTTTTTTTTTTTTTTTAATGTAGAGCATGTATCAGTATTGCTCACTATCAAACTAGATGAAACTAGATGAAATAAAAAAAAATGTTTTAAACATACCAGAAGTTTGCGTTACTGCCTGGAAATCCCCCATAGGAGCCATTTTCATTTTTAAAAGTCAATTGTCTCTGGTAACCTGCAAGATAAAGAAACATCAGTAAAAAAATGATTCTCTTTAGAGTCCACTTCTACCAGTGTTTTTTTTACCATACCGGCTGCCTTGCACTGTGTTCCCATAACTGTGGTCAGACGAACCATCAGCTGATTTATATTTAAAAAATGGAAACACACTGCTACAGGCTACTCGCTTAATTCTCCAGCTTTCTTCTGGCTATAAGCGGCTATTTGGATGCTCTATCCCATTTTGGATTTGATGGGACATTCGGATTAATATGTCCTTGAGAGGTCATTTGGATCAGACTCGCCCTCACCTTATTCTGATGGGAGGTACATACTTTATTAGAATGCACTTCGGGCATAATCTTAGAGCTTTATTATTCTATAGCTATTGACACTACTGTTAATACTACTTTTTGTCTTTAGAAGAAACGTCCACATCTTTCTTATTTGATAACATTGGATCACTGAAAAGAGGCTAAATAAGTGCATGAATATTATGTTAAACTAGCCACGGACCTCAGTGCAGCTGAATCTCTGAGGGGTAAATTTATTAAGATGGGAGTGCTATTGAAGATGGGAGGTTATCCACAGCAGCCAATCAGATTCTACAGTACTTCATATTTATTTAGCACCTTCTGGAAGATAATAGATCATATTTGTATGGTTGCTGTGAGCAGCATCCCATCTTCAATAGAACATCCGTCTTAGTAAATTTACCCCTGAGTGTGGGAATGTGTCAGCGTAATTGGATACATAAGTTTCACCTATCTACATCTAATGCTAGGCAGGGGGGGGGGGGGGGGGTGATGAGGCCGCTGCACTCCACGAGGTGTAGGGGAGAGTTGGTAGCTGGAGATGCGGCGGGGGGGGGGGGGGGGGGGGGGTTGGAGATGCGGCTCTGGGTGGGCTCCAGGGGGGGGGGGGGGCAGAGCTGCTCACCACCGCCCTCCAGTGTCCAGCGCCCTAGGCAAATGCCTAATCCTGCCTAGTGGTGGCGCCGGCCCTGGTGCTAGGTGCACATAGAACTGATATGCCGGCCAATAGGCACAGTGATATACATCAGAAGGATTTAAGGAAAGACGGTACAATCGATTGTCCATCCTTCATTACCTTGTACTGCAGACGTCGTCATCATCATGAAGCACAATCAACCGGAAAATATTGCTAACAACCGTGGGCGTGTCCAGATTGTCATTATACACTGAACAATCTGGCTGTTCCTCAGGTATGGTCTGGCTAGGTCCCATACACCCATCACCAAAATCATAACAATTACTACTGAATGTGGAACATCTACAGATGGAGCCCCTCTCATTTATTCCCAGCACTCACCAGAATGTCCCTGCTGACTAGCACTGGCTAAGAGGGACTCCATCAGACTGGGACGCGGGGGCATCTCGTGCGTCCCAGTCACTCGTCGACGGCAGAAACCCTGCCCGTCTCTGCTTCAGTGAGACAGGCAGGGATAGGGGGGGGGGGGGGTCGTGGAGGTGGAGGGGACCGACGACAGTGGGCGGGAAGCAGTGGACGGCAGCGGGGAGCTCTGTCGCATGAAATATGGACATTGTAGTAAAAGGTTCCCTAAATCCTTTTCTCCCAACATTGTTAAATGCAACTGAGAAAAACCTGAGGAAACTTTTTCCAAACATGTTTCAATCTATTCAGTTTGTGGCTAAAGTACAAAGACAATTTTTCGGGAGGATTTAGTTAGAGTCACAGGGCCTAATTCAGACTGGATCACAAAGCACATTTTTTCTCTAATAGACAAAACCATGCTGCACATGGGGCAAATGTAACTTGTGCAGAGAGATTTAGATTTGGGTTGCAGCATAAAAATAAAGCCCATTTGGAGGGCGAAACACGTTACAAGGTATTGCCCAGACATTTGCACTTCATATGCTAATCCGGACCCAGCTGACCACCACCGCCAATTGACTTTACCACTCACCCATATTTGGCAATTTCAAATATGGCGACAGCACATCCAGCTGTTTACAGCCGCAGCCTGAAGTCTGCTAGGAGAATGCCAGCAGGAGTGAAAGACACGACAGCCTGGGTGAGAGACACGCTGCCACCCCTTATGCCTACGAGCCATCGGCAGCGCAGGTGAGAGACGCGCTGACCGCTTCCATCTGTGTAGTCTTCTTTGCAATCTCCCACCGGCGGGACACTCCAATACATCTGCAGCGTCCAGGACTTTTGCTCACGGCAGCACAGGTGAGAAAAAAATTGTCTTTTGTGAGCAGCCTCATTTGCATAAAAAACTCCCCGTTGTGAGTGCGGTGGCCAGGCATCACTACGGGTACAGCTCGGGTATTCTATTTACCAGCCGGAAAACTATTGCACATGGCAAGTGTTTATATCTACTATTAACTGTTTGAAGCAGTGTGGTCCCTTTAACTGGACTATGGATAAGGTGCATTATTTTTACTAAAAGTTTTATCATCAATATATATACATTTCCTACTATAGAAAAGTACTTTAATATATCTATATAGTATATATTTTTAGTAGGTTATATTTCACTTAATGGTACTTGTTTCCAAGCACGGCGCCCAGATTTTCTACGTAGAGGCACCGTAGGGAAATCACATTGCATCGCATGGGCCATTATAGCGGCATGCAATGCGATTTTTCATTTTACACCACAATATCGCATCTCATTGCATCGCATGTCCCGCAAAATCGCATGCGATTTTATAGGGTGTGCGATGAGTATGTCCCAAAAATAGATTTAACGCACCCCCCTCCCCCCACACACACACACACACTATCCACGCCACCCCGAGGGGCCGCGTATTACTCTACATGTATTTCACGTCCCCTCGCGGGGCTCGCTGCGCTCGCCACGCTTAGGGGTCGGTGGCTCGCTGCACTCGCCACACTATATAAAATCAACTCCACACCGATAGTGGGGTAATGAAAAAGTCGTAGGACGCGTTCCACCGCCCCTCGCAGGGCTCGCTGCACTCGCCACGCTTCGGGTTGGCGTGGATAGTGGAGGGTGCGTTAAACCTATTTTTTGGGACATACAATCATATGATTGTATACCTAATGTCATGGCATCACACACCCTATAAAATAACAAAAATGGCCCATGCGATGCGATTTCACTACGCAGAATAGCCCACTAAGCAAATTGCTTAGTGGGCGACGTGCTAGGAAACAAGTACTGGAAACATCCCGGGATTCAAATCCCGGCGATTTGGGGGCCAAATCCCGGGATCCCGCCGATTCCCGATCCCGGGATTGGCCACCCTAGTTATTGTGTATGCATGTTCATTCATGGTGTTTAGTAATATTTTTATTAGCGCAGTACAGTCAGTATTTATCCTGCACAGAAACAAAATAACGCACCCAAATTTAACTCTCTGCATATGTTACATCTGCCCCACCTGTAGTGCAGCATGGTTTTGTCCATTACTGAAAAGATCCAGTCTGAATTAGGCTCCTAATACGACAAATGATGAATGCTCATTCTATGATTATGCTGAGTTTCCAGCATTCACCATTTCTAAAAACAATGACGACCAAAGTTATCCACCACTCGGTTCTCTTTGTATCGGATGAAGACATCACTCTATTAACAATTATACATTGGAGAGGTTTCCAGGTGAGATGAAAGTTTACAATTCTATAAACACCGTCATCAATGTAGAATGTGCAGTGCACAATCCTCCTGCCCTGCTAAATCATTAGCATCACCATTACCGCACATCTTTGATACACCTACATTTTTATTAATGGGACACGACTGAAAGGCAAATCTCTCTAAAGGTAAAAAAAAATATATTCATTCCTCAAATTCCTTTAATTCCCAGTATATTTTACCTACAGTTTAAGAGACTGTTGCCAGTAAATTTCTGCTAGTTAGAAGTTCAGACTCTACTGTAGGTAAAATAGAGGTGTACATGAGAACTGAATGCTTATTATTATTGAATGTCAGCTTTATCCAGCTGTATGTATGTATGTATGCATGTATGTATGTATGTATTTATTTGAGTCACTACTGTACATGCAGAGATCTTTATATCAGGGTTGCCGACTTTCAAATGCTCCTCTCCGGGAGAAGCCCGGAGAGGAGACTTTCATTACCCGTTCGGGGGGGGGGGGCGGGTCTTGATTGTGACGTCACTAAGCCCCACCCCTATTACGGGAAATAGTCAAAATCACTTATCTCCATGGAGGGGGCGGGGCTAAAATGACACGAGTGTGTCGTTTTAGCTCCGCCCCCTCCACTGAGACTGGCGGATTGCGGCATTTAAATGCCGCGATCGGGGGGGCGAGCTCAGTGGGGGTCCCCCTGATTCCGGTAGGGTTGCCCACCCTTCCGGGGGGCCGGGAGGGGGACCCGATTTTCGGGAGCCTCCTGGTAATTCCGGGAGGGTCGACAACCCTGCTTTATATTTGTACTCAAAGCAACAGAGCACAGATTATCAAAGTCGGTCTTTAGGACCCCACACAGGTTCATGTTTATCAGGTCACCTGTGGTTTATGAAATTTGAAATTGATGATACACCGTGCTTCTACCGGTGTCCTGAAAACATAACCTGCGTGGGCTCCTGAGGACCGAGTTTGAGAACCACTGCAATAGAGACAATACACCAAATATATTTTATACAGGGATGATCTATAGTAACATTACGAGCTGCAATAATTATGAAATACATGTGGGTGAAGCAGGAGATAAAATCCTAGTTATTATTTACTTATATGGCACCACTAAGTATGCATATCACCATACTGTACATTATAAAATGACTGTGAAACACAAAAATTCTATGTAAATTGGTGCAAACACACAATACAAGAGAAAAAAACTAAAGTGTGAAATATTTAGACAACTAGGCAGGTGACAGTTAAAAACATTATAGCACAATGCCCCATTGCTATGGGAAGGGCAGGGAGAAAATGGCAGAATCACTGACATAAATGGGTATACCCAGGGCTATTTTTCAGCAGGCTCCAGCAGGAACTGAGGCCCTTATTCTAGTTCACTCTTTCTGACAAAAGATTTCTTAGATGGACAAAACCATGTGCACTGCAGGTGAGGCAGGTGTAAAACCCCACCCAAATCTAATTATCTCTACACAAGTAACACCTGCCTCACCTGCAGTGCACATGGTTTTGTCCATCATGAAATATTTTGTCAGAAAGAGTGAACTAGATTAAGGGCCTCAGTTCCTGCTGGAGCCTGCTGAAAAATAGCCCTGGGTACACAATGGAGTTACTGTAGGTATAGCGCAGAAAGAGAACAAGAGTTTAGAGGGCCCTGTATAGACTATTGTGGCCTTGTATCAAGCCTTATAGAGAAATAAATTTGAGGTTACCAAAGGCAAAAAACCTACTTCTATCACAGTTTTTGAAATCAAAGTAAGAAGCTGATTGTTTGTTTTGTGAAAATTCTCCACTTTATCTGTCTTGGATTGAAGCAACACCTTTTTGATAAAACTTATATAGTGAAACTTGGCTCAGCATAAATACAAAATAAAAAAATATCTATCAATGCACTGTAGGAGCAAAGAAATCAAAATAGTAAAGCAATAAGTTTCTTAGTAAAGGTTCAAGCTTTATACCCAAACAGGCTGGAAGAGAGTTCTAGGTCTTAAGTTTGTTTTCCTTTCTTGGTTCTCCAATCCCATTTAACAATAACACTCTTCTGTATCTTTGATATGTGTGCGTAAAACCACCCTAAAGTAATTTTGTTCAGAATTTGGATTTAAAAAATATGTCTAAATTACATGAAATCCAAAACCCGGGGACTGGGATTCGAACCGAGACACAGCTCATAAAACATACCTTCAATCATGGCTTCCATTCCCTTTTCCTTGAGTTCCGGTGTTAGTTCTTTGGTACTCTCCAGATACTGCATTGTGTAAACATATCTGGTCAACTTTGCTATATTTTGCTCCCCACATCCCTCAGCCATATTTACAATGTTGTCCAAGTTAATGACAATATTGGCCATGAGATCACCTGCAAAGAATGTTATAATAGTTATAATGCAATAGTTTCAAATATAAAAGGTACTTGCAGATCAGAATAAGATTCTCTAAACTCATTGCGGTTTTTCCTCACCCAAAACAATCATGTGGGCACGGGCAGAGTCTGGTACTAATCTCTCTGGTACTTGGAGGGAAACATGGATCTTCTCACTGTTATCTGCCGATCAAGAAAACAAAAATATTCAATTCAATTGGGAGAGTCGTTAACTATCAAAATACCAACTGGAAGAACTTTTCCACAAAAGGTTCAGTGGATGGGATATTAATTTAAAAGCGGTTACAATCATTAATATTTTAACACCCATTGATAGTTCCCTTCTGTGTTTATAAGCAATATGTACATATAGTTATTCTCTGTATTTAGGTAAAATAAATACTGTACATACTCAGTGTAATTATAACTTTGCATAACCTGACATTTCCTAAAAGTGCCACAATGTTGCATCTATTCTGTTAAGAAATACTTTTCTGTATAATGTTAATAATATTATATATATTGTGGCAGAGACGGCATACTTCCACATGATGGTAAGGAAGGTGTGAAGGATCCGGTCCAGGTTTTAGAGCAACAGCAGGAAAACTGATGCGATCAGGGTTGGGCTGATTAGCAGCACCTGTGCTTTCCTGATATAAGTGTTTCCAAGGCAGAGGGTCAGGGTTCCTGAAGGTGAAGCCACCCAAGTGATAGGCCAGGTGTGTGGGCTACTGGAACACTGAGGAGTTTGAACTGTGCTGTGACACCTGTATGCTGCTGTCCTTTAACCCTGTGAACATACTGGAATGCTGTTTACTGCATATTTGTCCAGTGTATGTGATTCCTTGTCACACTATAGAGTAAAACATCACATTTTTTAATACATAAAAGCTTTTTAACTTTAATAAATAAATAATTCCTTCTATACTGTAGTAAAAAAACAGAACTGGTTGCTGAATCCAAGATTTCATAGCAATAAGTAACAATGCTCTGGACATTTCCCCATGATACTGTAGTGAGATAATTGTTACTTTTTTGCTGATGAAATTGTTACACTTTTCTTCACGATAATGATCAGAATCCAAAGCAGTCAGGGTTATCTGATCTACATCTTAGCTTTAACTAACATACGGCGGCTCCAAAGGAGGAGCTGCAGCAAAGTTCAAAATGTAAATAGGCAAACCACATCCACTGCCAGCTTGGAATGGCAGTTGGTATGGCTCCCCTATTTGAATTTTGAAGTGTTCTGCAGCCCCTCCTCCAGAACTGCCACTGAAGATAAAGTGGAATGTATCGTACTATGTTTTCATTATTATGTCCATCTGAATTCAGTGACCTGTATCCTTCACTCACCTGATGGATAGAGAAGGAAGGTCTCTGTCTTATCCTCTTCATGGCCTCTAGCCTAAAGTATGCAGAAAAGATACAAGGTCATTGATGGTGTAATATAAGTTAGCAGAGGAGGATGCAATAAGTCTAATCATTTTGTCCATGAAGTAAAGTTTGTCTACATTTAAAATCTTAGTTGTGAGGAAAAACTCAAGCAATATATTTATTTAGCGGTGTCCACATGAATGATACAGTAGTACTTCAACCATTCTGTATAAGCATTGGATACAATTCTTACAGGCTGCATAGCTGGACCATTTCTCCACTATGTCACTCACCAATACCTGATACATCTCCCTCACAAAGAAAGGCACACAGCAACAGACTGAGGGATCTCACACTGATGAGGGAAGAGCGTGGATACATTCATTCCACACTTTCATACCTGGGCTTCCTGCCTAACACGTGGAAGTACCTGAACATTACAATATACTGTATATTGTGAAATTAATTGCATATTATGCCAGGCTGGGAAACACTTATTGTGTTTGAAACGTGGCATGTATTTTCCATCTCCTATGGGTGGAAATGATGGACATGAGTTGGGGACTTGTGGTACCCTATACCATGGTACTATATTTTCACTCTTACCTTGACCACAACGGTTTTCTCTACAGAGTCTTCTCTATGATCCTTTCCGATCAAGAGTGGATCTTCAGAGCATTCTCCTTCCAACTGCAGAGAACCGCTGCTCACATGGATCTTTATGTTCTCTGAATAGTGACAATATGACAAAGATGATGAGAAAATATTCTGGCTATCAAGTTTTAAATCTCCATTTTCTGCATTATTATTATTTCTACAAACTGTGTATATTATTATCTGATTTTATAATAAATGAAGTCCATATCTCTGAGCAAAACAGAACTTCGCATTCACCCACTGGGACAGGAGGTATCCACAACAGAATGTTTTCTCCCTTCCAGTCTTTAAATATCTTGTTTTTAAGATGTTGCTAATCATGTCCAGGTGAACATAAGTGAGGTCATTAATTATTTCATTGTTTCCTACAGGGAAATCAAGTTGGCTGGAATCTGGAACCTCTTTCCAGCCGCCATCACCAATCTAACAGTTCAGAGGCTCAATAAACTAAAAACAACCCATCTCTGTATTTTGTGGCTAAATTACATTGTTTGGCGCTACATACAATGAACATATTATAGCATGCTAGACCTATTAACCCCTTCAGTGACAATCCCGAGAAGTTTCTGGGCTGTGCCTCAGTGCCCAGTCTGGCAAGCCTGGAAAATTCTCGGGATTGCCACTGTTTAGAGCCGGGCAGGGCTGCTGAGTTCAATCACTGAACTCAGGCAGTTTCGGCGCTGCCTGGCTCCCTCCCCTCTGCCGCGTCTCCTCCTCACTCCTCCTCCCCCCTCCCCCCCCTCCCCTCCAGGTTTTCTATTGAAGTCCCCGGCGCCGGCTTATGACAAGTCGCCTGCCGGGGTCAGGGACTGGGTGCCGGGGCACAGGTCCGGGCAGCGGCTGATTGACAGTTCAGCTGCGCTGCCCGGACCCAGGGAGACACTGGTGAGGGAGCGCTCCTCATAAAAAAAACTCATCAGTGGGGAGCGCTCCCCCCAAAAAAAACACCCACCACTGAAGGGGTTAATGTATCAAATAATGAAAATATTTTTAAAGTTAACCAGTGGGAAAGTTGCTTGTATCAACCAATCAGCTCCAAGTACAGTAGTACATTCTATAAAATGATAAGTAGAACCTGTTTACATGTATCAGCCTGGCATCCACTGCCCTGAGACGCCGGGGACAGCCCCGGGGATTCAGCCCTGGATGGGTGAAGCCTGGGGGGGTCCCCATTCCCCCAGGTTCCCCTACACATTTTATGCCCTGTATTTTTTAAACCAGGACCAGTTCAATGCTGGTTATGCTCAGAAGGGAGGACCCCATACCATTTTTCTTTTTACTAAATGCCGCACACTTTCATACAGAGAGAGTTATGGGCCCCATATATCAGCAATCACAATTAATGGATTCCCAGATCCAGGGATTTTTTGGCCAGATAAATGGATTCTACTATCTATTTGACTTGCCCACACATTACAGATTTATTTCAGTGATCGGCAGATTTTTCCATCTAAAGATTGCATCTTCATATCTGGAAATTGCCCAATCGATTGTCATTTCAGCTGTTCATAATGTAAATAGATGAAGAAAACGAAACGGGAATGCCCACACATATAAAAAAGATCCGCAGATTATACCAGATTATTAAGCATGTTTAAAATTCTGATTCAGCAATCGATTGGCGATCTCTATTCATTTTTTATTGGGATTGCCAAAAGGGGGAGCCCACACATCTAAAATTAATTGTGGCAATCATCTCCAGATCTCGGGATTGTCACAATCAATTGCTGATGTATGGGGCCCATTAGATTTGGGTGAGTTATTTTGTTTCTGTGCAGGATAAATACTGGCTGCTTTATTTTTGCACTGCAATTTAGATTTCAGTTTCAGCACACCCCACCCAAATTGAACTCTCTCTGCACTTGTTACATCTGCCCCACCTGCAGTGCCCATGGTTTTGCCCATTTTCCAAACTAATTTGTACTGAGCTCAGATCTGAATAATGCCCATAGCGTGAAGGATGATGGTGGCATCGGCTAAGGTCGACAGGTCATTAGGTTAGCACTAGCATTAGGTCGACATGGACAAGGTCGACAGTCAAAAAGTCGACATAGGTTTTTAATAAAATTTTTGTCCTGAGTGTCGACACAGTCGTCATGGACACCGTACCAGTGCACCGCATCTCCTCGCATGGCTCGCTGCGCTTGTAATGATTTGGGCATATTTATTCTCCCCCCATGCCCTAGTGGATGGCAGGGCATGGAATCCCACCTGTCGGCACATGTCGGCTCAAATAAAAAGTGAAAAACCCTTGTCGACCTTCTGACTTTCAACTTTGCCCATGTCGACCCAATTCTTGTGTCGAGCTAACAATCTTGTGTGCCTAAGCATATTTTCAGGTGTCAACCTAAGCCCATGTTGACCTAATGACTATACCAATAGAAATGTCCTTAAACCCCTGAATTTCAAATTTAGCACCTATCTATATATTACTTATGTGCAGGGCTGTGGCTTCCCAGGTAAAGTATGAGGAGTCTCCTTCACAGATACATTTGGCCTGTTCCTTCTTTTGGATGGTTAAGAAATCCTCGGAATCAGACAGCGATACCACCACCTGTAATAATGCCACAGTAATACAGTAGAAACAAAAGACATGAATGAATAGTCTATGCTTGAAAACGGTTAGAAGACAATAATGTGATCTTTGAAAATGAAAATATATATATTTTGTTTTTAAGGAAAACTGTACAAAAGGACCAACATTTTTTATTTAAAGTTGATACAGGCTAAATGGAACATATTTGAAAAGTTTTGTGTAGAAGTTATACGCCTCTTCCCCAGTGTATATACAGGGTGATTCAAAAGTTGCAGTACACACTTTTGTTTCAAAATCTGTGCAGGAAATGGGAAAACTTAAATAATCCAGTAAGGTATAGGTGATGTGGGCTATCTTTTGGGGTATGTACCAAACAGGGGTGCCATCTTATATCTAAAAGAGTGTACACACAGAGCAAATTTGTGGTATTTTCTAAGCAATCTGACTAGATTGCTTAGAAAGTAAGCACAGATCTCTCCGTGTGTATGCTCCGAGAGATTAAATATCTCTTGCTAACTAAGGCCCTTATTCTGGTTGGTGCGGTCGAGCCGCATATGCGGCTGCGACCGCACCAGACGAATCCCCGCCCACCCTACGGATCGCCACGGCCGTCCGTACACGGACGGCTGGCGATCCGCATAAAAATGGTGGAGGCTACGCCTCCACCATGGTGGGAGCTGCCCCCTGCATTCGATGGTCGTCGACCATCGAAGGCAGGTCCGCACGCCGCGGCAGCTCCCGCAAGCTGAGACCACACGGACAATCGTCCGTGTGGTAGCTTGTATGGGGGCTGAAAGCTGACATCCGGCGACGTCAGCTTTCCGCCCCCATGAGTTGCGTCATGGCTTCATTACCATGCGTACGCCCCGCGTTTGCATGGGAACGCCCATGAAACGCGGGGCGTACACATAGGGAAATGAGGGCATGATGCCTCTCACGCCCCTATACGCCCCCTTTGCGGCGGACGAAATCCGTCTGCGGCGAAGGGGGCTGCACATGCGCAGATTGACCTCTGCGCATGTGCAGAGTAAAAACATCGGCGGTACGGCCGCACGCGGGCCGTACCGATCCGATTAGAATAAGGGCCACAGTCAGTGCATGCAGTCAAAATCTAGTTAGATTGCTTAGCAAATGACTGAAAATCTCTCTGTGTGTACAGAATGAGAGATACTAATCGCAATCTCTCATTCTGAACAACTGCCCGGCCTTTTTTTGCTTAAGCAAAATTGCTTAGCAAAATTGATTAGCACAATTGCTTCGCACAAATCTCTTCGTGTGTATGTGCTCTCCATGGGAGATCTTGACACCAGCAAAATTGCTTAGCAATATTGCTTAGCAAAATTGCTTAGCACAGATCTCTACGTGTGTATGCCCCTTTAGTCAGTTTTTCCATTTCCTGCACAAAAGGATGTACTGTGACTTTTGAATCACCCCGTATATGGAATCTTTTGCCATTTTGTTTTACTTTTTAATATGAAATTCTGCATCACAGACTGTATATTTTTCAATTTGTGTTTCTGTATTCGTGCTGTTTGGGAACCCCATTTCCTTTGGGATTATATTACATGAATGTGAAAGAATAGTACTGTTAAAAGTATTTACAAGGATGTATCCACTAAATAAACAGTTACGTGTGTTGAACTATCGACATTACTCCGAGGAGTGTATGTTAAAACTGTATGTTCAAGAAACCTTTATGTGTCCGGCCTTCTTCACATTGATATTGAGTAGGGTAAGCCCATCTACCATTTGAGGTCCGCACATACCAAAGGGTGAGTGCGGCAAGCCTTTGGATCTCCCCCAGCCCCTAACACTGCATTTCCTAAGATCAGTGCAGTAGCCTCGATAGCAACAAACTACCCTTTCTCTATTCTGCAGTCCCTCTGGGAAGCACTTGCCCTGGCCCTGTGACTTCCGATGCAGATTCGGTTACGCAGCTGCGATGGCCAATGTTTTTGCTTAATGATCTGATGCAGCACCTTAGGACGCAACAGTATATCATAGAAGGACGTAGGAGGTGTCTATTTACACAAGACGTCTGCTGCAGCATTGTTAGCAAAGTCCATCTTCAAATCAGCCCTGAATTACACCTATTGGCAGAAGGGTTTGGGCTGATTCCTGTAATATATGAGGTGCTGCTAATGAGAAGTACCTACACTGTGCGCAGTATGCAAAAGAACAAGAGGAAAGTACAGTTATCTCTGTATTTGTGGGGGTACTCTTGCTGATTTTTTTTTAAAATATAACTTTTAATTCAAGATAATTTGCTTGTTATCTTTAAAACCAGACACTAGTCTAATAGAATCCTGTTTGTCTCGCAGCATTGGTACATTTATTTGTTCTTACATTTGTGTTGTGTGCAGTGGTGTAGCTATGTGCCACGGTGCCCGGCGCAAGGGTATGAAACACAGTTGGATGTGGACTGCAGCACCATGCTTCGGGCATGGTGCCTCGCTGTGCTCGGAACACTATTTTATTCTCCCACCACGCCCTAGTGAATGAAACATCGCCTGTCGGCACATGTCGGCTCTAAAAACCCATGTTGACCTCGCGACCTGTCGACCTATCCCATGTCGACATTGCCCCATGTCGGTCGACCTTGTCCCATGTCGACCTAGACACCTGTCGACCTTCATCCATGTCGACCTAGAACCCTGTCGACCTAGTTGCCTGTCGACCCGTATACAGTACTAGGGTTGCCGACGTTTACAATATTCTCTCTGGAAGAACCCTGGAGAGGAGACTGTCAGCAGCACTTCTGGGGGCGGGGCTGATGGAGACATCATTAGTCCCTGTTCCCAGTAATGCAAATCCCGCAATTCAGGGGTCTCCGAGGAGGGAGTAGGGCTAAATAGACGCGATTTGTATATTTAAACCCGCTCTCTCTGCTGAAAACCCGCGAATCATGGCAATTTAAAACTCTGCCGCTGGGGTCCGCCGGTATCCATGAGGGATGCCCACCTTTCTGAGGGGCCAGGAGGGGGACCCAATTTTTGGGACCCTCCCGGCCATTCTGGGAGGGTAGGCAACCCTGGCATAACTAAATTTTTTAAGAAAAAAGCTAAAATCTTGTAAGTTTGATGATAAAGTAGAATGTAGTATTGTAGCATATACTACAGCCCACATCATCTCCTTACACTATTCTATGCTAAACAGCACCTGGGGGAGGGAAGTATTTACTGTACAGGCAAGGCAGGGTTCGCCCACACAGGCTGCAAATGGATGTTTAACATAAACATCCATTCGTATTCCGTGGATAACCACCCACAGAAAGTTGTGGAAGGTACACGCATATACAAGTGACTTTCAAGTCACTTCCATATGTGTGCACGCTGAAGCGGATATTGGCGGGCAGCTGACATCCGGTGATATCCGCTGCCAGTCCCCCGCACCCTCGTCACTGCCTCATTACCATGAGAGCGCCCAGCATTCTCATGGGAACGGCCATGTAATGCAAGGCGTTCCCATATGGTAGTAGGGCAGCCCGGCGCCTTCCGCCCTTCTCCGCCCCCCCACACGCCGTGTAGGGTGTGTGCACCCGTCGAACCGAAAGTTCACCATGGATGCACGCATACTAAGTCTGCACATGTGCAGAAATGCACGTGTGCATGTGCAGAAGTGCAACATTGGTCCTCCGTTCGAATGCACGGAGGACTGAATGCACTAGAATAACCCCCTATGTGCAGAGCTGAGGAGTCTTTGGGTATTTTGTATCGTGTACTTTACATTGCATTTCATATTCTGTATTTACTCATTGAAGTACACCCTAAAAGATGGATCTTTGAAAGGGGTATAATGAAATGTATGGCACAATATGTGTCTACTGTACTTTCATTTTTGGCATCTGCAGTTAGCAAACTTGGCTGAACATATTCCTGTTGTTTATGACTGTACTTACCAGCACACAGCTCTTCACATAGTTAAAGACCAGGGCTTTGATTGTAAATGTCTCTCCTTGTACCACAGAGTAGGGTAAGATCAGGTCGATGAAGTATGGTTGGAAGGTGGTGAGTCCAACATCCTTTATCTCACTAACTCCAGACTTCCCCAGGCAGATGGCATCAGTTACCCACTTAGTGATAGTATCTGGGGTAGTCAGGTTCAGCTCTGTGTGTCCCTCTGGGCTGTCAAACAAGATTTAGTGTTGTGTTCAAAAGTTACATATAGTTTCATAGTAGTTAGGCCGAATAAAAATGTGCGTCCATCGAGTTCAACCTTGGTTGGTGTGTATGATCTATTTGCTACATCCCTTATTATATGTTGTGTATTCTGATTTATTTAAAGACAGATTATGATTGTTGTTTGTACCCCTGGATGTTTGTACCCAATAGACGTTTGTCCAACCTTATTTTAAATGTATGAATTTTGTCTGCTGACACCACTTCTTCTGGAAGAGTGTTCCACAATTTGGCTGCCCTGACCATCATTTTTTTTTTCCTTTTAAGGGAACAAAATCTTCTTTTCTCTAGTCTAAACTCATGCCCACAGGTCATAGAGTCCTTTCTTATAACAAAAAGGTTGCCTGGCAGTTCCTTATATTGGCCCCTGATATTTATACATGTGTAGCATGTCTCCCCTTAAATATCTATTTTCTAGCGTAAATATTCCCGATTTGTTCAATCTGTCTTCATAGCTTAAATTCTTCAACCCCTTAATTAGTTTTGTTCTTCTTTGGACTTTTTCCAGTTCTATGATGTCCTTTTCATAGAGCGGGACCCAGATTTGTACTCCGTATTCTAGATGAGGTCTAACCAATGCTTTGTAGAGTGGCATAATTACATATGAGTCCCTAGTCTCCATACCCCTTATTATACACGCTAGTATCCTGTTGCCCGTATTTGTTGTTACATGACACTGAGCACTACACCCCAATTTGTTATCAATTTGAACTCCTAGATCCTTTTCCAGTTCTGATATACTTAATATACTCAAAGAAACCCCGCTTAGGTAAAGTTATAGTGTTAAAACTAAACAATCCTATATAATAAAATAACCGGTGGCCACTAGATAGAAACATAGAAACATAGAATTTGACAGCAGATAAGAACCATTTGACCCATCTAGTCTGACCCTTTTTTATCCTTCAGGTATTCTCAACCCTTTTTAATCCTTATTTCTTTGTAAGGATATTCATGTGCCTATACCAAGCATGTTTAAATTGTTCTACTGTCTTAGCCTCTACCACCTCTGATGGGAGGCTATTCCACTTATCCACTACACTTTCTGTGAAGTAATTCTTTCTAACATTTCCCCTGAACCTACCTCCCTCCAGTTTCAGTGCATGTCCTCGTGTTCTATTACTTCTTTTCCTTTGAAGAAAATTTCCCTCTTGAACTATGTAAAAACCCTTGATATATTTGAAGATTTCTATCATGTCCCCCTTTCCCTTCTCTGCTCCAAACTATACATGTTAAGATCTTTTAGTCTTTCCAGGTAAGTTTTGTGATGTAGGCCATGCACCATTTTAGTTGCCCTTCTTGGTACACTTTCCAATGTATTTATATCCTTCTGAAGATATGGCCTCCAGAACTGGACACAGTATTCCAGATGAGGCCGTACCAATGACCTATAAAGTGGCATTATTACGTCTTTTTTTCTGCTACTGATTCCTCTCCCTATGCAACCAAGCATCTGACTTGCCTTCCTCATTGCTTTGCTACATTGCTTTCCTGCCTTTAAGTCACTTGAAATAGTGACTCCTAGATATCTTTCCTCCTCAGTAGATGTTGCCCAACGGAGAAATTCAGCGGTTGATATGTTACTGATACTGTTTGGGCTTGACCAGCGACTGACATTACTGTTATGTTCTATCATTTTGATGGACTGGTAACTAGTAAATGATTAATACTGTACTTAATGCAGAATTAAAGTTCACAACTACAACAATACAGATTACCACTAATACTGCTACTGCATCAATGTTAACTGACACATATAGGCATCAATACCGCACGTTACATTGAGGTATAATGCTTTGTGCTTTGCCGACGAAGCAGCAAGCAGCAGCCCCAAGATGTATTAACATCTCGGATGCCAAAGTGGGCTCCCCGCTCCAGTAATCGCTGCTAGACCTTCTACAGCACATCAGCCTAGTGCTAAAGCACTGTGTCTTTTCCCCGGCCGGCTCACTGTGCATGCAAAAAAGTATGTGGGATCTCACTTGCAGCCCAGAACAGCGCTGTCCCTGATGTGCTATATGGGTGGGATGCAGTTGAAATCCAGGCGGTTGGAATCCCGGTGTTCAAAATCCCGACCGCCGAAATCCCGACACTTTCTTCCTCCATGGGTGTCCATGACACCCAAAGAGGGAGAATAAATTAGTGTGCCGAGCGTAGCGAGGCACCGGGCCCCACAGGGGAGGGAGGCACTCCACGTCCCCCCCTTGTCGGGATTTCGGCGGTTAGGATTCTGGCATCAGGATTTTGAACGCCGGGATTCCGACTGCCGGGATTTAGAACCAATCCCGTATGGGCAATGACAGCTGCGGCTGCCAGGTCAGTGCTACTTACCATTCATACATTTGTCCCCAACTGCCCCATATCTTGAATAAAGCAGTGCTGATAATGACAGATGAGCATCCACGGAATGCTGTGGGTGGCTGCACTGCATGCACAGGACACTTCAGACAGGACTGCAGCCAAGATACTGGCTGAAGCAGGGGTTGATTGGGGACTAGAAATGGCCCTGGAAAATTTCTGGAAGTTGTCTCCTGTGGGCGTTACCAAATCAACAATGGGCAGGGCCAGCATAACAGTAGACTGGATTACTAGCTACATCACTCTAACTAGAGACATCGGTGACAGGCAAGGCTAATGCATCAGGCAGCGGGCGTCGAACGCCAGCAGGGGGTGGCGAGGGGAGCGATATATTAAAGATAGACTGTGCTGCACAGTCTATTTGTACTTGCAATGCCAACCACACAGCCCATATTTTCCAGACCAGCCAACTGCTGCACTGGTATAGCCGTTACTGACTGTCACATTTTCAAACCTGCTGTATTTATTCTCAACTGACTCATTCTACAGATCCACAGGTGGCCTGGAAAACATGAACTGTTGGTAGATCTCGAGGAACAGTTTGGCCACACCTGTTCTACAGCAACAAATACAATATGAAGGCCATACATTGTATAATAGCTAGGACAGAGAAATACATACCCCACGGAAACTAGATCAAACAACCAGGTGTCTGGGAAGTATCCCCTTGTGCGAGGCTTCTTCAGCTCTTCACCTTTTTCTTGGGAAATTAAAGAAATATTAGAGATAGGTGAAAGGAAGAAGGAGACAAGTGACAGGGAATGTAAGAAACATGAATAAAGTACTGTAACATTCACTGATTGCCTGCTGTATAAACAGAGACCTGGAAATAAGGCAATATCTGGCAGCATGTCTCAAATCAGCCAATACTGTATGTCTGCCTCACATTCTGCTGAAAGTATGTTTATAAAACTTTAGGGGTATACTACACAAGATGTGATTGCTTTGCTATTCATTTCAGATTTGATCCGGATCAAAATCGGGATCGAATCGCACGGCAAGGCAAACACATTAGATTTGGACTATATAATACAGATCTGTACTACAGTATATAGCCTTGCCTGCACAGTCTATTTTTCTATTGGATTATGTATGAGAACATATCTGTACACTAGTAAGTCCCCTCGAAGCAAAAGCTTCGAAAACTAGCAAGGCAACGAATTGTTCATAGAACCGGTTCCGAATACTATAGCTCTCAGCATATATAAATGGAAATACTTCACAAAATGATTAAAGAAGGAGACATCAGCTGCTTTCAAATAAGTGACCCAGGGCAAATGACATGGACGTATCTCTTTGGAAGACCCATGTGGCCATTTTTCTTGGAAGATACTGGCGGTAAATGTACATAAGCAAACGCAGGCTTAATTCAAGAAGTAATTTTTTCGCCGCTCTTCCACATCAGCATAATTTCTTGGCCTAGACATGTTGTTATTTTGGCCGCTGATGTGCATTGTATCTCCGATATCTCTGTCTTTCTTTTCTGCTCGCACAAGGATTTTTCAAAACATGTCTATAAAGATTGTAGGTAGGAGTTTGACTCTTCCAGAAGGGAGGATCTACAAGAATGTGGTTATTTAAGTGAGGTTATCCTCTCTAATCCTGGTTGTGCTACTGTAAGTTCCACATCTATGATTTCAGTTACACATTTTGTCATTTGCTGAGGTTGTGCACTAGTTTCTTGCCACATTCCCTGATTCAAATATATTTGATCGAATACTTTGAAGTGTAACCTCATTTCCGCTTATCATTATGTTTGCAGGGTCATTTGTTATTAACATACGAGTGATTTTCAATCTTTTTACCTTGCAACACACTAAATAAGATTTTAAAATTGCCAAGGCACACCATAAGATCCCCACAGGGCAAATTACATTGGTCCCCACAGGAAAAAACAAACAAAACTATTGGCCCCCATATAAAAACCACAATCACACGGGTCCCCACAGGTAACATAAATAAAATACATTGGCCCTTTAGATGAAAAGAACAGACCAGTAAATAACAGTTGAACTGGTGGTGGCTGTAAACTGGTTTGGGCATCTCTAGATCTGGGGGCACACTTGAGAACAGCTTTAAGCACACTAGTGTGGCACGGCACAGTGGTTGTAAAACACTGATTTACGGTATAAGGTTTTAGAATGGAATAGTTAGACCACTGATTGACTTAACATTTTTATCACATTTAAAATATCAAAATAATATGTATTTATATTTCTATAGTTTTCCCTTTAACTCTCCTAGTTTATAGAAATGATATTAATTACATAATATGCCATTACCTATAGTACTTTTTTCCTTTTTGCGATGCAATGAAGAGCGTCCAGCAAATCCACTCGGAACACAGGTCGGAGGTTTACTTATTTGAGTGTTGGTAATAATTTTTAGATTGTACATCTTTAGAAGAAAAAAATGGTAATAGTCAAATTAAATATAGTAAATCATTCTGAAAAGACACCTAAATTATATTTTCGACAACTACAGTATTAGTAGATTTAGTTATGTGTATTCAATGCAATATTTTCTCCAGTTAACATTAATATAAAGTATTTTTTCTCCATAAATTCTGTGGCCCCAACTTTAATGGTCCAGGAAGAAACAAATATGTTACTAAGGCGCTATATATATACTCTGTCTGTCTATCTATTATGCACAGTGTGGGACTGGGACATAAGGGGCTTTACTGGCTCTGGTACAGACCAATGCTTAAGGGGGAGAGACTTGGCCAACCATTATTATGCAGACAACATGGATATCATATGGTCTAATTATACATGTTCCACCTCTAGCTGTTAACTGAAGCTTTAATACTGTACAATAACAATTACTAATTTAAATTCACTGTCTAAAATCTGGTATTAGAATAGGGGGTGGAGCCGAACCAGGGGATTTTCCAGTACCCCTGTGGGCCAGTCCAACCCTGTATACTCATACTTGCCTACTGTTCCCAAACAACTGGAAGACTCCCGATCGTAAGGGAGTTACCACTGTCAATGACATATTACCTGTTCCCCACAAAGGCCAATTGCATCCCCCATAGAGATTAAATAAAAATGTGTAAGTGTGAATATACTGACTATAGCACACAAGCAAATTGCAATTCAAACAATGTGAATAAAGTACATGGAAGTCAACAGTCCTTTTGCCAGTAGTGCATGCTAAAATGTTAATGATTCGTTTAAAAATTTTAGAACGTGAATTTTAGAATTTTCCATGTGCTTATACACACTAGCAGGACATTGGGTTGTGCTGTAAGCCCCATACACACTAGTTGATTCAGGGCACTGCAGATATCATTAACAACCAGAGGTTGTACAAGGAGAAAGAAAAGTACTTTTTTGGGGGGCACAGTTAATTATCTCAGATGTAGCTTAAAATTAAAATGTTATTAGTCAATATTAAAAATCATTTCCTAGGGGATGTTTAATCCAAAACAACAAGACAGACAACAGAAAACAAACAAATGTCAAATATAGGGTTAATTAAAAGCGGCAATCATTTATTGTACACTGCAAAACCAGTTTGATTTTGCAGTGTAAATGGTTGCCGCTTTAAAAAAACTGGAGATTTCTAACCAAATCTCTCACTTTCTGAATCCCTCATCCTAATAAATTTTGCCCATAGTTTTGACATACCTGAAACAAAGTGTAAGTATCTAGCTGAAAATCCCAAATACTTTGTATCGCAGTCTCATTTTCTTTGCAATGGTGCGCCACAGGATCCCTCAATGCAAATGGATAATAGCCATGTATTCTTGGTCGAATCATTTCTCCAATATTCTGTAGCTGTACACAAAATGATAACAGAAATACATCTGTTTAATATAAAATTCTTCTGATTTGACTACTAGTTATTTGCAAAAGTCGGTTCAGAATTGGCAGCTTTTTTTTCTACTCTCCCCATATGTATGTGATCATGTGGGGACCATGTGATCAAAGCACGTTCCAGGGAGGCAAAAAACTAGGCTGCCATTGCAAAAACCAGCAACAGATGTCTTTACTCACTGCATTTGCAGAACAGGTTCCAACGGAGAAGGTGCGGAGAGAAATATCTGTTCCATGATTCCTCCAGTGACACAAGACATAACACATTCAAGATATGGATTTGTGTATTTCATAGAAGCATTAATTTCTCTCAGCTACAGATGGAGCTGGCCTCTTCTTTGCAGCCGATTGAAGGGGGAGCATGTGCACGAGACGTTCGTGTTTCCCGTTCTGATAGAGTTCCCCGCTGCCTACATCGCCGGTCCCCACCGTCACCCCAAACCCCCCTAACCCTGCCCGTCTCCCTGAAGCAGAGATGGGCAGGGTCACGCTGTGCAGCCGCCGAGATACTGGGAGTCCCTCTCTGCCAGCACTCACCAGTGTAGACGTTCTGGCGAGCGCCGGGCAAGCATGAGAGGGGTTCCATCTGTATATCAATAGTATTAATGTTCAGCCCCCATGGAAACCTAAGTAAAATCACTGATTTACTCTATAATATATAGACAAAATATTTATCTATATTTTAGGCTTTCTCCAGCTGAAATACTAGAGAAAAACCTTTTATACATTTACTAAATAGATCACATAGTACTTCAACATTGACTTTATATTGAATCTGGTAGACAAACTTGGAATCCTATACTGTAAGCCACAACTACTCAAAACTATTTTATGTGAACCCACCCAATGTGTATACTACCCCATTTAAGATAGATGCATTGTAATTATCCACTTAAATTTATTAATAGGATATAGCAGGGTAGACCACAAAAATTAAATATTCCCTGGATTTAAGAAGGTGGGGACTGCAGCAGATATGTACCAAGAGAGGGCAATGTTCTAGGAGAGGGATCTCCTGTAATCCCCACCAGCAACTACTCAGTGAGCAGACCTTGCATGTGCAGTGGCATGACCGTGATCTTAGTCCGAACCAGGAAGTACAGTGATCACACGGACCGGCACTTATTGGAGCCCGTCTCTGCGTGTGATTTTTTAAACATAGCGATACATCATTTCTTTTTGAGATAGTATCCTTTATAATAAAAGCCAAATGCTGCTCCTCAACTCTGTGATGCACCGGCCACCACTGGAGGGCTGCTCCTACATAATGTCTGCTCCCTCCGTCCCCCATAATCCCACCCTGGTGTCCATCATTTTGACAGACTTTTTAACTAGTAGAGAATAAATGTAAACTTACTAAAAGATCTGTAACTGATGAGTCTTCAAGAGGTGCATGGAGTAAGAAACCTTTATCCACAGATCGCACAGAGCACCAGGATCCAGACTCTGCTGTAACTTTTAGATGCACGTGTTCTCCAGGACGGACCTGAGCTTCAGAGAAACTGAGTTGGACCTGTGACATATTGCAAATAGAAGATTTTAAAGTAAAAACAGTAGTCAAATAAAATAAACTTGTAGAACTTTCTTTTCTCTTTTGATTCTAAAATAATAATACTGTAATAATAAAATAATAATGTCAGATGTTGACAATATTCTGCTATGGAGCATTTACTTTTAAAGTTATTGCCTCAGATCAGGATACCATTTGCATGTCATAAAAGGAACCAGACAGTACAGTAGCTACCATAAATTGACAGCCTCTAGACTACATCTCCACTTGACATCCAGTATGTGCATATCAGCACAAGAAGACCTTTATCTGCTCTTTGTTACACTGCAGCACTACTTTCATATGATACTTAAACTAAATCCCAATACACAAAATCATTTCAACTGAGTTATTCTACAGTCTACATATATAGCAATGTAAATTAATAACCGCCATTAACATTAAATAATAATATAATAATCACAATCAACTTTATTTGGCCAGGTATACTTGCATATACTAGGAATTACATTTGGATTGCTGTTCAACAGCCAGGTAGGTAACAAGTAAACAGTGAACAATACAGATATACACTAGATCAGACATTCCCAACCTCGGTCCTCAAGGCACACCAACAGTACAGGTTTTAGAGATATACAGGCTTGACCACATGTGACTTAATTAGAGCTCTGATTGGTTCATGAGCCAGCATCATATATGAAATGGCCACCAGACTTAGCAAAGGGGTTGGAGAAGTGTGCTCCCAGCTCTCCTGACCTCAATAGCCATTGGAATTTGCAGCAGCAGTGTTTGGGTGAGTCTGTGGGCATTATATGTAAGCTGCACTAGTGGGGGCATTGTGTGTTTAAGCGGCAATACTGGAGGAATTTTGTGTCTAAGTGGCACTAGTGGGGGCATTTTGTGTGTAAGGGGCATTACTGGGGGCGTTATGTGTGTAAGCGACACTAGTGGGGGAATCATCTCTTCTCCTGCCACCAACACCAAGCGACTTTTTAATACATTTAAAATCACTTATTTACCCTCCCACGTCATCACCACCAGCTACTATCAGTGCACAAGAACTTGCTTCCTTCTTCAAGGACAAGATTGATAAAACCCAAGATAAAATGGCATGTTCTTCCTCAGCCAGTGACTTGCTTACTTCCTTTCCTAAACTCATTGGCATTTTCTCCTCATTTGACCCCACAAATGAGGATAGATTTTCAACACTCTTCTCATCCTCCTACTCCACTACCTCTCCTCTTGATCCTATGATCTCTCTTTCTTTACTGGTATCTTTCCTTCTCTGTTGAAGTATGCACTTATTACTCACATTCTGAAAAAAAACTAAATTCTGATCCAAACTATCTCTCTAACTACCATCCCATCTCTCAGCTACCATGCCTCTCCAAGCTACTTGAGGGACTTGCCTACACTCGCCTCACACACTTTCTTAATGTGTCTTACACAAGACACTGCAAAACCTCTAATACATGCACTCATTATTTCACGCATTGATTATTGCAATGGCCTCCTTACCGGTCTTCCTAAGAAAAGACTCACCACTACAATCCAGTTTGTATGTAGCTGCGAGGCTGATCTTCCAAGATAGATGTTCTATGTCTGTTGATCCGCTCTGTCAGTTTTACTGTATTCAATACTTCTACTCACATACAAGGCCATTAACCTGATTACACCAGCATATATCTTTTCACTTATATAAAAATATATCCCCACCAGACCTCTCCGTTCTGTACAAGATCTGCATCTCTCATCCACACTCATTACTAGATTGCATTCACAATTTTAGGACCTCGCACATTAAGACTTCCCTCTAGCCTCCAAAGTTTGAAGCGTTCCCTGAAAACATACCTCTTCAGTCAAGCTTATAATATTCCAGAATCCCCACATAACCTCCATTAGCAGTCATATCTAATCGCATAATATCAGGACAGTCTTGCATTCTGGTTCGACTGCCATGCTATGGAATCCTATCCTTATGTATCCCTCCTATTATCCCTATAGATTGTAAACTTGCGAGCAGGGCCCTCCTACCTCTATGTCGGTTTGTAACTATCCAGTTTGTTTTATCACTGTTTCGTATTGTAAAGCGCAATGGAATTTGCTGCGCTATATAAGAAACTGTAAATAAATAAATTATGTGTAAGGGGCACAACTGGGGGTTATGAGTGTAATCGGAACTAGTGAGGGCATTATTTATATAAATGGCACTACTAGGAACAGTATGTGTATATGGCACTTAAATGCCATGGTGAGTAGAGCAGCAGTGATTACTGCTTCTCCCAAATGTCTCCCCAACTTGCGCTCGTGGGGTAACGAGACCAGTGGGTGGGACAGCAGGACATTGAAAATTAGCGGGACTGTCCCGCTGTAGTTGGGACAGTAGGGAGGTATGCTTTAGTATTTTGCACCTTGTTTACTTGTTTTGTTTGCACTACTTCTGTTTATGTACTATGCACATAGGCCTGCACACGGGGGGTGCCAGGGGTGCACAGGCACTTCCTAAAGACAGCCCCCCCCCCCCGTGCGCACCCTTATGGTGCCCTTCCCCCAGGACCCTGTACAATTGCAGCAGCAGAGAGGATGCTGTGCTCGGACGGGCTGGCTGCTGTCTGACCAGAGGAATGGACTGCAGCACAGTTCAAAAATCAAATAGGGGAGCCATACCCACTGCCAGTGAGTCAGTTTCAGAATCAGAACAACTTTGGAATGGCAGTTGGTGTTTCTCCCCTTTGAATTTTAAACTGTGCTGCAGCCCCTGCTCTGGAGCCTCCCCTGGTACTATGTAAGGCAGAGCAAATCCATTGTGTTTATTGAACAACTCTACTCTTCCATACAAATGCACCAGTGCTACAGATGGAGCCAGCCTCAGCCAGCCCACCAGCGCAACATATCCATAGCGCTGTCTGGCGCTGGCATGGGGACAATCGAGCGGCTTACTCGCTCACACGTCGCACTCACTCAGCGGTGGGGACCGTGTGCTTCCCTGCCCATTTACGCTTCAGGGAGAAAGGCAGGAAGCAATATTGAGCGGGCAGCGAGCGGGGGATAGCGGGGGAGACGGGCAGATGGCTGCAGGTCCTCCAACCGAATGGGGCACGCAAGTGTCTCGTGCATGCGTGCCCCCTTCTGTCGGACTCTAGCAGAGTGGGGGGGAATGGCACATGGCGATTCTATAGCCAGGAGCCGCTCTAATGAGACCGGCTCCATCTCTATGTTGCATTTTGGTTTTATATACTGTATGTTTATTGTACTCACCTTGTTCTTGAAACAGTCTGAAACTTTGTATTCTGCTCTACCTACAACATTTTCTCCATTGGGCAATATAGTGAAAATTAAGATTGCAAAAACTGGATACAAATTTCTATCTACATGGATATTTAGAGGGAATGACCCATGTATCGCTGTAAAGAAAGTAAAACATATTAATCAGACACAATATTGATATTTTTGACCATACAGAAAATATTAGATATGGCAATTTAACATTATGTATAGACCATCTGTACTGTTAAATATTAATACCCTATTTCATACAGTATCCAGGGTATAAAAAGACCAATTTTTAGGGCTTTTACCATTCCCCCAGATTCCCGTTCTTATTTTAACGCAGAGAGGGAGAATTTGGATTACATTTGGAAACCCCCCTCTAAAAATCCAGTGTTTGATACTGCTGCCCATATACTGCGTCTCCCGTGATTACCAGTGAGTAACATACAGCCCTGCCCGATTCACCAGGGAGCTGCCTATTCTTCAGGGACCGTGGGAGACTACCCAAAAATCAGGAGGGTAGGCAAGTATGAGCTAAGACCTACTTCATGTACTGAAATCACTCATGGTTGCTGAATTGCTCTTACAGTACATGTCGCATAATATATGACCTACAGCACTGTCATTCAAACTGATATGACATGGCAACACCAATTCTCACAATGTGTTTTTCTTTTTTGTTAATCATGGCACACACTGTCACTCAGGGCCTTATTTTGGTTCATTCTTTCTGACAAAATCCTTCTTAGATGGGCAAAACCATGTGCACTGCAGGTGGGGCAGATGTAACATGTGCAGAGAGAATTAGATTTGGGTGGGGTTTTACTTCAAAGTGAGATCTATATTGCAGTGTAAAAATAAAGCAGTCAGTATTTTCCCTGCACAGAAACAAAATTACTCACCCAAATCTAATTCTCTCTGCACATGTTACATCTGCCCCCCCTGCAGTGCACATGGTTTTGTCCATCTAAGAAGGATTTTGACAGAAAGAATGAACCAAAATAAGGCCCTCAGTCACAAGGAAAGCTGTATGGGTGTTCAGCTTGTGATATGCCCTAGGCCCGGGCATAGGCACCAATTCTGTGGGTGCTCAAGGGCTTGAGCACCTACAGAAATTCACGAGCACCCATGGGCCGCCGTATTGCTGTATTATACATACATATTATACGGGCCGTGTTGCTTACTTGACTTTTGCCTGATGCGTACACCCGCCGGGGCACCAGCGCCAACCTTTGCCCCCTCCCTCTCCCTCCACCGCCAGGGCAGGTGACAGGGTGGGTCAAAGGGGACACCTGTACCGGGCCTCAAGCTTGTGAGGGGCCCCAAGGTTCTGAGGCGCTCAGGGGCGGTAAGCATAGCTGCGACAGTGCAGTGCCTAGCAATGGTTTAGAAAGGCACCCCCCCTGGTTCCTGTAAGGGTACTTACTGGGACCCTCCTCTGGTATCAGTGAATATTAATTATGTTTCTTTTGTAACAATAAAAAACACATTCAATATGCAGTTTATTAAAAAAAATTGCTCAAGGGGGCGGGGTTAGGGGGCCCGCCAGAGATATCAGTGTACCGGGTCCCAAGATTTCTGTTGCCTGCCCTGTCCACCGCGCCTGAACACACAGTGGCAGTGCGTCACAGCCTGGAGCCAAGGAGGCAGCTGAGCTTACTCACCCCCAAGTGGAGTGGACTGGAGTAGTAGGTAGACTGCCAAGAGCGGGACCGCCCGGCACCCGGCATCTGATTCCTCCAGTGAGTCCTGTCAGCTTTTAATATCTGTTCAGCCTCAGGTGACCTGAGGCTGAGCAGATATTAAAAGCTGACAGGACTCTCTGGAGGAATCAGATACCGGGTGCCGGGTGGTCCCGCTAATTATGATGAATTTATTAGCTTATATTTGATTTAAAGATTAAAATTACAATTTTACAGCTAAAAAAATTGAAAATTACAGAAATAAAGCATGTCCAAAGAAGCAACACTGCAGTACTCTTAATTAAATAACACACTTGTTACAATTGGCTGAGCAGTTAAAATCGATTTATTACATAAACCTAATGTGTATTCAATGGCTAATTCACCCTACAGCCTAAAAATGTGTTTTTTTCTACCCCTCATCTGGTTAGTACAACAACAGTAATTCACACAATAAAATGTAGTTGAATGCAGTTGGTGCATACTGTACATCTATCCTCCTTTCATTTTAAATAGCCCTTTTAATCGCACCATGCTATGGTGCTACTCTGTCGCTGAATAGCACACAAGCAGCTCCTGCATAGTAAAATATGTGGCATGTCTATATTCAGTGTGACTGGAGACAACTGTGCTGTATAATATAAATTGGTATTATTTTGTGGCCACGCCCCTTCCCCATGAAGCCACTCCCCTATATATTTTTGGAGTGGCTTCATGGGCACCCACCAGCAAAAACATAAATCGGCACCTATGGGCCCGGGTCATACAGCATTGTTTTTTTTCTGTAACCATTAGTCTTCTTAATCAGTCAGCCTTGGACTACTCCAGCGGTTTTCAAACTGTGGGTCCTGACCCCAAAGTGGGTCACGACCTTCTCAGCATGGGGTCGCAACTCCATGTTGCTGACCATCAGGCTGATGACTTTTCTAATCTCATTCAGTGATTCAAGGAGTATGAAAAATCTGTTGAATTGTCTGATATTTTGGACTCCTCCCATCACTGTGCCTCCACAATGCTGTCATGTATGTGCTGTCTGCTGCCTACACATGTGATGTGATGACCTTCTGTAGTAACTTGCTGGGGTCCTATAATTATTTTTATTGTCTGATTGGATCCCAGAGCAAAATAGTTTGAGGACCCCTGCACTACTCAAATAAATGTCTGCAATGGTAATTAAGACACAGATCAGTGAAATCTTATGTAATGTACATAGGATACATGATACTCACTTGGGTGATTTACTTGCTCTTTAAGTTCTAATTTATGTTTGTTGTATGAACTGATTCCATATTTAGATATCACCTGTGGAAGCAAAAAGAGAAAGTTATTACTTCCTAATACAAAACTAACATAATAATAGTAGACAAGTTCACAATATATACAGCCGAAACACCTGGCTGAGTCACAATTGCTGCTGAGGAATGGACTCTCCAAATTTGGTGTGTGGAATCTGCTACCTGGACATGATCTAATGTTATCTAACTCCTGTACACTGTGTGGTGATTTTCCCGAAAATCAGTTTTGTTAATGCAACCATAACCACAGATGTTCTTCTGGAATGAATTCTGGTGAATATGAAGGCCCCAACAATTTCTGAACAATCCATGCAGTGTGACAATAAGCTGCTGAAAGAGGCCAGTTACATTGGAGAATACTGTTTCTATGAAAGGTCTGCAATGGTTTATAGATAGTTGGTACATGATTTGGCCTAGAACAGGGCTTGCCAAACGGGTCCTCGAGATCTACCAGCAGTTAGTTCCTGTTTTCCAGTTTGCCGAGTTACCACACATACTCATCATTACTAACTGTCACATTTTTAAACATGTGCTGCATTAATTCCTAATCAATGTATTCTACCAATCCACAGGTGGCCTGGAAAACATAAATTGTTGGTAGACCTCAAGGACAGGTTACGCCAACCCTGGCCCAGAACATGAAGATCCCTCCACTGGCTTACTTCCTGCTGCTATACATACCCATGAGTCCCCGCTTTTGATTAGTAACCTATAGTGTTTCTGTATCTACAACTTGGTATTTTTCACTGTGGCCTAATGTCCAGCATCCCCCGAGATGCTGGGTCTACCCCTGGATACAGTGCTGGCTCCTCCTCAGTGATAGAAGCCAATTGTTGCAGGATAACGCCACACTGCAGCACTTGATCCTATCACTGTGTAGTAGCTAGCATGTTGGTGTCCCCAATTCCCAGGGAGACATCCATGTGAAGCATGCACAAAATGTCTCCTTTTGCTCTGAGTGGTGCCCTGCTTTTCCCTAGATTTTTTCAACATTTTTATTGCAAAGGGACTTGTTCAACACTCACTAAATTTGGCCACACCTCCAATAACCAGGCCCATCCTTGCTCTTACACAGAGAAGGGGGTTTGGATCCGCACAGACTTTTATCATCAATTAGAACAATCTAGAAAAACATCTACTAGGACCAATATGTTAGACGACTTTATAGATTTTTGTAGTCTCGGATTGGTGGTGCAATACTGAAAAGCGCTAGGGTGATTCACCAATCTGGATTGGAAATCAGAAGTGACTTATATCTTAGTTCCCATATACAACCAACCTGGTACTCTCATTCGACACCAGTGCCGGCTGCTACCTATATACCCCATTCGGGCTGGAATCCAGCAAGGCCAATAAGGGGCCAGTTTGGTAACCAGGGAGGAGACCCCTGGGGAAAAACTGGTATGGTAGCATAGACAGGGTGATCGAACAGCAGACACACAGGAGCCACCGGTTGTAGGAGCACTTCTCACGTGGGACCTTTCTTACTAATAATATCTACTAGAGTGGGACACCACTATCCTCTATAGAGCACCAACAATCTGATATTGAAATCAGATTACATATAAACAACTGTGTGGGAATACCTGGGCAAGCTGGCAAAGCTGACTAACGTAAACTAATGACAATTGCTGAGGCAATATTAATAGAACACATGAGTGAATCAATAGAAGTGTGAAAAGTTATAAATAAGGGTATCACACTTCAATTTAACAAATATCATGTGTATATGTATGTATGTCTTTGTCTTGTTTTTGTGTTATGTGTTGTTTGATTGACAGTCCAATGATAATGTACTAAATGACTGATCAAAAATTAAGGAACGCTCCATATTTTACACTAAGAAGCCTATTAAAAGTCATGTTTTAACTTAATAATCATATCATACAATTTATAAAATAAAGAGTGCGCCCAAAAAGGCACATTTGCCTTACCGTTTGCCCCTTGCAAACAACCCCCCTTTTTTTCCATCCTTGCTCTTGACAGCCCTATCTATGGGGGCTGCTTTTTTGCAGAATTTACTAAGCTCTGGAATGCGATGCATTTTGGAACTTTGCCCCTGGTATCTGTGAGCTACTTTCTGCAAGAGTTACTGCGAGAGGTAGGAAAAGAGACAGCATGTCCCAGAGTTCCTCTGGTAGTTCCCCTGGGTGCGATCCATTCTTGTTTTGTTATATTTCTATACTTTGTTATAAAAAAAAAATAAAAAATAACATTTTTGGCATTTGTGATTGTGCCCTATTTTAAGCTAATTCTTATATTAAAAACCCTACGTTAACAAAAATTTTGTACTAACATTATATGCTGGTGATGTAAAAACTAAATGTTACTATATATAAATATAATATACTAGTAACCCCACTCGAAGCAAATGCTTTGAAAGCTAGTCTGCTACCTTGTGATTGCCTCTGTGTTTTTGCATGTGTGTTTGCATGTGTTTTCGGAGACACACAAAGGGACACTAGACATATATACAGATGTTTGACAGCCCAAGCTTTGACAATGTTTTTTTTTTTTTAACTGGTTTATTATGCACCAATTTATGCCACACTCCTGCTTTAGCTCCACACACATGTTCTATATGTTCTGTATATTAATCGCGGGCCCCACAATTTATAATGGCAGCCCTGGTCGTTAGTAAATTTGCAATCAGATACAATGCATCCTTTTCACATAAAAAGAAAAAGCTAAATCGATTCAAACCAACATTTAGTAAATTTACCACTAGTGGGTTGGTTGGACTGTGGGCAGAATCCAACAAGAAAATAATGAGAACAAGGATTCATTATATACAATCTCCAATTGCTCCCTAGTAAGGATAGGAATTAGCATTGTGTAAGAATACTTACATAGTAGAAGAACGTGACATGATCAGATTTAGGATCCCGGCTCTTGATATCGTATTCCACAGTCACTGACAGATCGGAGTCACAAGGAATTTTCTCTGGATCTGTTTCTACAGGTATATTCAGAAAACTGTGACTCTCAGAGTATAAGGAGACCAGATACATTTCTGCCAGGTGATGCCTATGAAAGTCCTCATCATCCTCATGTGATGCAATCTTTGCCTGAGGGTAAAACACATAAGAAGAATAAAACCACCTGTAAATTTTTTGCAATTAGTTACAAATACTATAATATAAAATCACACTTTTTGCAATATAAATTCTTGCTGATATCAGCTCATTTAAAGGACAACATGCTGGAGACATTAGAGGTTTTTCAGACCTAGGGCGGGAAGCTGTAACATCCACGCCCCCGGGCCGCCGCACATCACCGACTACCGCAGAGATAATTATTGCATATGCTGTAACATATGCGATAATTATGGCAAAGGACAGCTCTTGCGTTAACAGCTGTCCTTTGCAATCTGGCCGGTGATGTGCAGTGGGTCCCGGCGGCTCCCCCCTCCCTCCCTTACCTGGCCTGGATGCTGCTGCCGGGCGGCCACACCTCCTCCTCCATGCACCCGGAAGAGGATTACAGTACAGGGAGGAGGAGGTCACAAGTCCGGGCAGCACAGCTCTTTGCTGCCCGGACAAAGGTGAGGGAGGGGGGTGGTTGGTGTGGGGCAGCGGGGGTCAGTGAGGGGTGGCGGTGGGTTTCTGTAATAGCCCATAGGCTTCTATGGGGCATTACCAGGTTTTGCTGGTGATGCCCCCATCACGATAACCTGGCGGGGGGGTTAGGGAATCCCACAATGCGGTAAAAACCCCAATAACAGGGTTTTTCCACATTTTTCCTTTAGAGAATCTCCCCCCTAATCACTGGGCTGCAATTTCACAGGCATGACAAGTAATGAATGGCTGAACATGCATACAGCATACTTGCCTACCCGACAGCGGCGGCTCATACCTCTGTGAAAGAGGGGGGCTGCCGCGATACGCCCCCTCTCCACTGCGGATGTGCTTGTGGTTCCCTCTGCCAATCCTGGTCCTCAATGCGGGGCTGGCGTATGTGCATTAGCTTCTTCTACTGCGCATGCGCTGACCCCCAGCCTCTACGGGCTGCTGTTGACTGAATATCCTCCTCTAACTGCGCATGTGTGGAACCTGGTTTTTATGGACTGTCACTTAGCAGCCCATGTAGAGACTTCCCGGAGAGAAGTCCCAATGGGACTGCCTTGGGTGACTGGCAGGTTGGACTTCCAATAGGAAGTCACTGCCAGTCACAGTGAAGCCAGAGCAGTTTCATTGACTGCATTTGGCTTCACTGTCAGAGAAATGTAGTGGATTTTACCTGAGGGGGCTGCAGCCCTGCAGCCCATAGATAAAAACCACCACTGCAACCTGACCCTCTCCATGAGGGCCAAAATGCTCTGTTCCTGGACTTCCCTGGTAATGTATGATTGCCATCACCTGTTGCGAGCTAGGTAATTGATAAGAAAGGTGTTTCACAATAGGTGATGGCAATCATACATTACCAGAGAAGTCCAGGAACAGAGCATTTTCTGCATCATGGAGAGGATCAGGTAGGCAAGTATGGCATACAGATTGTATTGCGCATGTGCAAGGCCATCAATTGATAAAATCCAGTGTCTGTTTATTTAATCGCTGGCCGTTCACAAGTTGATTGACAGGAAACTGCCTGGGTGGATCAGGAAAAACGCAGGCATGACCAAGCATTTTCAGGTAGGGTGTGTGGAATCAGCTTTGGCCCTTATCAGCCTGTTTCTATTGCAATGGCCGAGTATGTCCTGGGTTACACACAGACTGGCAAAATAATTGAATGGTCAGTGAGATATTTTCAGCTAATCACAGACCTGCAATATTTCTGCAAGCGTTTCGCAGGCTTACACAAGGCGGGATTTAACTCTGGCAGAAAGGCGGCTATCTGATCACATGGCTTTGTTGCAAATTAACAGAGAAGTGATCAGATCTGAATAACTCCCATTCATTCCCATTGCAAGGTGAAAAACAACTCCACGTACCTTCATTTATTCAAAAATAATCTCAATGTCACCACAAACTGGCAGCCATTTGTTCTGTCCGTAATCGATCCCGCACACGTCCACATGTCTGTGACCATATCTCCCAACTTTTTCTTTAATGGGCAGTAGGACCTCTTGCACCACAGGTGTGGGTGCTTTCAAAAAGATGCAGAACCTTCTGTGGCCTCATGCTGACAGGGTGTGTCTCAACGCCAGGACCCCCATTTTCTTCACTTGGACTATATAGTCCAAATCGAATAGAAAGTTAATCTGAATCTCACCTGTACAGCTGCATTCAATGCATTCAATGCTGATTGATCCTGATGCGATCCCTGTGGCATCCTCTCAGCAGGCAAGTCTATTTCTGCCTGACGGAAAGGAGGGCACACCCCACCCCCTCCGCACCATCTATCCCTCCCTGACAGACGATGCTGGCACCCCGGCAACCATCGATATAAAATCAATATCGTTGGCCGTCAGATCCGCCTGTGTGTCAGCGAGGGTATGTTTTGCATGTGACTACAGACAACTAAACATGAAAACTTAAATTCCTTTGAATCTATTTGTAAACAAGTGGACTGTTGGTCACAAGAGAACAAAGACTATTCCGCTCCCATCAAAAACAATATACTTTGAGCGCTATGGGTTAATGTTTAAGTGCTGTGTGCAAGTGGCTGCCTTCTGGGAGGGGGATGCCGCCCCCAAAATAGACAAGAAGGAAAAAGGATACCAGTGGGCGCCTTTTGCACACAAATATAGCAATTTATTAAATGGACAAATCACATAAAAAACAAATGTACTAATAAACAGAATATGGACAAAATAAACACAAAATATTAGATATGCATAAAATACTTAAAAAGCATGTGCAATAATAAAATGCTGATTTGATGTGGTATATAGTTACCAGGTCCCGGTAGATGATTCTCATATGCGCATATGAGGCCAGGTACTAGTGTCCAGATTTGGAAGGTAAAATTACCAGCGGTCTGTGGGAGTAGGTGGATAGTTGTAGAATCTCCCAAACCAATATTTGTAATCCACACTGGGTATTCCTTTATAGGCTTTGTAGCCCAACAGAAAATTGCAGAGTAGGTGCAGTCGACAGCCAGTGGTTGTCTCACTTGCAGGTGCGGGGTCTTCAGCAGGTCCCAGTTCGGGTAGGTGAGTGCGCCGATCCGCCACACGCCTGTCAGTGTTTGGGTTGTAAAGATCAGCTATACCGGCCAGCGAGCCAGGTACAAGCCGCTGAACACTGCGGCGGGCGGAGACTACCTTGTTTGTAGGTCTCATGCGCTCTGCTGAATGTGCGGCTGCCGTGTATCGCAAGGGTGGCAAGGTGGCTGTGTGTCGTCTTCAGGGACGCTCCAAAGTTGCGATTTTTGAGGTGATGACGAGGACCGAGGTGTAGCACTTAGTGTGGAGCTCACGCTAGGTGAAAGATTACTCAAGGTCCACGGTCACAGCAGCAGCAACAGGAATTCCTATTCAAGATGCGTTTCGCCGCGCTACGGCGGCTTTTTCAATTGTGTTCAGTGGCTTGTACCTGGCTCGCTGGCCGGTATAGCTGCTCTTTACAACCCAAACACTGACAGGCGTGTGGCGGATCGGCGCACTCACCTACCCGAACTGGGACCTGCTGAAGACCCCGCACCTGCAAGTGAGACAACCACTGGCTGTCGTCTCCATCGACCTAAAGGTGTCGACTGCACCTACTCTGCAATTTACTGTTGGGCTACAAAGCCTATAAAGGAATACCCAGTGTGGATTACAAATATTGGTTTGGGAGATTCTACAACTATCCACCTACTCCCACAGACCGCTGGTAATTTTACCTTCCAAATCAGGACACTAGTACCTGGCCTCATATGCGCATATGAGAATCATCTACCGGGACCTGGTAACTATATACCACATCAAATCAGCATTTTATTATTGCACATGCTTTTTAAGTATTTTATGCATATCTAATATTTTGTGTTTATTTTGTCCATATTCTGTTTATTAGTACATTTGTTTTTTATGTGATTTGTCCATTTAATAAATTGCTATATTTGTGTGCAAAAGGCGCCCACTGGTATCCTTTTTCCTTTTTATTCCGCTCCCATATATGTGGCCAAATAAATCATACTTTGGGGTAACAGTCTAAGGGGGGGTATTCCATATTTGCTACTATTGTATTCAATTGTGGGCATTTTTGCCTGTTTTGGTAGGGGTGTGCACCATGCACTTTTCGTGTTTTGGGTCTGTATCTCCTGCCGTGTTTTGGGTCTGGATCTGTTTAAAAACACCTCCCTTCCGTGTTTTGTGTTTCGGATCTGTATTTTTTTTTTATACCATAAAAACCGCTAAAATCACAGAATTATTTTTTTGCTCCGATGTTATTATTAGCCTCAATAAAAAATGCTCCAAAGTCGGACGGCTGCGTGTTCGGTCAGAGGGCCGATGTATTGTGTTTGCCCATATGCAGAGGCATTTCTGCACATGTGCGAACGCTGCGCACGTCCGAATACGGCGTGAATTCTGAGCAGAAAATGATTGGTAGGAACAATCCGAGCAGGTGGTGAAGAGGGGCGTGAAGGGTTGTTTGGGCTCATTACCATATGCGTGTGCCCCGCGTTTTATGGGCGTTCCCATGAAAATGCTGGGCGTATGTGTGGCAATCTGTGTGGGGGCAGACAGCTGACATAGCCGGATGCCAGCTGCCCGCCCATATCCCTGCTTTCGCACGGAGAAATGTCCAAGTGGTCTGGAGCACTCGAAGCTTTCTGACCTCTCGGTTCATCATTCGATGGTCACCGACCATCGGAGAATGGGGGGGGGTTCCCACAGATGGGGGAGGTGTTCACATGAAACATCCACTCGCGGCCCATTCGCTCGGCCACTTACCACATTCGGACGGTGTGAGCGATCCGTACGGTAGGCGGGGCTAAGAACACTCGGTGGCCGTCCGAAATACGCATCCATTCGAGTCAACTAGAATAAGAGCCATAATGCAAAGAGAATAGGTGCAAGATTGAATTCTCCTTGGGTCCTTCGGCCCACCCTTATGTTGTATTAACAGGACACGCACAGTTTAACAAACCAATAAGACAGGGTCTGCCACAACTGAAATAATTGGTTCGTTTGGACCCCACCAAAAAAAAGAGGTGCAAGATGAAATACATCTACATAAAGAGGACATGCGCAGTATAAGAAACCATTTCAGCGACAGGGTCTGCCATACTGTAACTGTGGCTGAAATAACTGGTTTATTTGGGCCCCCACAAAAAAACCAGTTGCTTTGTCTGCTGTATAAGCCCAGGGGTGCTGCTAAGTCTGCAAATGTAAAAACTTGATGAATTGGCCCCTTAATTTGAGTTAGAAGTAATGCAAAAGAAGAGCAAGCATCTGGACAAACCAAGGACCTGATTCACGTTGGCTTGCTAAGCAGCGTAAATTTGCCTACGTTCACATGGAGTCACCCAGAGTTTTCCTGGGCGCACCACCATTTTTGTGGAAATGCTGGGTGACCCCATGTGACAGCTCCCTGTCCGCTTCCACCACCCCACCCCCCCCTGTGCAAACACTCCTGTGACTGTGCAAGTCACCAAAGGCGTCTGCAAAGTGGCCCTGTAGACACTGGCGGATTGGGATGCCGGTACACCGGGTAGATTCCCGGTGGGCCGTTCCCTCACCCCCGCTATGTGGGCTGCCTCAGCCGCCGGTCAGGCTGCGGTACACTGACTGCACTGAACGCCAGGCTTCAGGGGGGCTTGGTGGAGGGCGGAGCTACACGGACTCAGCGGGGGCGGAGCTAAATGGATTTAACAGGGACGGAGCTACATGGACATGGTGGGGGCGGAGCTACACAGACCCAATGGGGCACGGAGCTACACAGAACTGGCCTGATGATTAGTGTCAGTGTGTATCTTTTTGGCTCAGCTTGTCAGGGTCAGTGGCAGTTTTGCGAGGATTCATCTGTCACTGGCCGACTCCCTGTCCCCTCTCCAGGTCTGCTTAATGTGCCTGGCCTGCTGCTGCTCCTGCTCCTGCATTGGAGGGGCTTGTTTGCATAAAAAGGGTGTGGTCACAGAGGTCTGTGATTAGGCCACGCCCCCGACTTTGCTGCATGGTGACCTGTGACTGTGAGCACTGCAGCAACCTGCCAGCTCACCCTATGGGTGAGATTTAATAGGATGAGAGATTCAGAAAGTGAGAGATTTGGTAAGAAATATCCAGGTTTTTTTTAAAGCGGCAATCATTTACACTGCAAAACCAGTTAGATTTGGAAGTGTAAATGATTGCCGCTTTAAAAAAAATGGAGATTTCTTACCAAATCTCTCACTTTCTGAATCTCTCATCCTATTAATTCCTACCCAATATGTCTGACTGGTGCAGGATACCACTATATGGAGCCCTGCCATGATGGAGCAAGAAAAGGAGCAGAGTATCCCAGCAACCAGGAAGGAGAAGGTAAGGGGAGTGTTTGTGTCTGTCACGTGGATTTCTATGCCTTCCCTAGTGCCCTGCGTTTTACTACATCCTCCCTAGTGCCCTGTGTCTCAACACGTCATCCCTAGCACCCTGCATCTCACCACACCATATCGGCATCTCACTAAATAATCACTAGCGCCTTACGTCTCACTACGCCAACCCTAGTACCCTGCGTCTCACTACACCCTCCCTCCTGCCCTGCATCTCACTATTGGCGGGATGTACATCGCCACCCTTCTGTACTTCGCCATCGCCATATACTGTACATCGCCACCCTTCGCCTGACAGCCGCCGCCTATGTACTAACATATGCGGCTAGCATCGGGTGGCGGTGACGGAGACCCCCGCGATACCTGTGATGTGGTCTGCGGGTGTCTCCGTCACATCCCGGCGGCTGCCAGTGTCCCCCTGCATCTCCTCCTCCCCCCTGCAGCCAGATGTCCTGCCGGCTGTGACACCTGCTGGGGGAGGAGGAGATCAAAGGAGGACAGGAGGGGGGGGTGCGCGGACGGCGGGCGGCAATAGAAGCCCATAGGCTTCTATAGGCGAAACTGGGCGGACGGGTATTGGTACATAGGAAAATGCGGTAAAACATCCTTTTTACTGCATTTTCCCTTTAGTACATCCCGCCCTATGCCCTCCCTCCTGCCCCGTGTCTCATTATGCTCTCCCTTCTGCCCTGCAACTCACTAAGCCCTTCCTAGCATTTTGCATCTCACTATACCCTCTCTTCCATCCTGCCTCTCACTATGTCATCCCTACCATTCATCTCTTTGTCCCCTCCCTACTGTCTCCCTATGCCCTCCCTACTGCCCTGTGTCTCACTACCCCTTACCTACCACCCTGCATCTCACTATCCCCTCCTTTACGCCTCACGTCTCACTATCCCCACCCTACTGCCCACGTCTCACTACCCCTTACCTACCACTCCGCATTTCACTATCCCCTCCCTACCGCCCCGCATTTCACTATCCCCTCTCTACCTCCCCACATCTCACTATCCCCTCCCTACCGCCCCGCGTCTCACTATCTCTTACCTACCGCCCATGTTTCACTATCCCCCTCCCTACCACCCCAAATCTCTCTATCCCCTCCCTACCGTCCCGGCATCCCTCTTTAACCTCCCTACAGTCTTTCTATCCCCTCCCTACATCTCCCTATACCTTCCTTACTGGCCTGTGTATCTCTGCTTCCTCTGCATCTTTCTGGGCGGGATGCTCTAACCCAGAAATGCAGTAAAAACGCCGTTACTGTTTTTTTTTTACCTCATTTCTATATTCTCTAACAGTGTCAGCGCTTCGGAGGGAATCGCCAGAAAAAGCTGGCGATTACCTGCAGAAGCCTATGGGCTTCTTACCGCAGTGCTGTCCCTCACGGATCCCTCCCAGCATGCCCTGAGGCTGGCTCCAGCTCATGCACAGACAGACTCCTGGGTCTCAGACCCGGAAGTCCAGCGTTGTGGCCGCATCGCAAGGGACAGCTCTTATCGCAAGAGCTGTCCCTTGTGTTAATGATCGCATGTTAGAGCATATGCGATCATTAAAAATAGGATGGCCGGCGAAGGGAGGCTGCGCATGTAAGAATATCCCGTCCTCTATCCTCTCGAGCAGGTAACAACTTCTGCTACACCACAGTGGGATGCAGAGGGATTGGACCTGCAGTGCTATGTATGGTATGCATCGAGGCAGTGCTAGGGGGCACAAGCCAAAATATTGCCATGGGCATCAAATTGTTTAGGGCCGGATCTGGTATCAGTACATCAGTATGTATCAGTGTATGTCAGTACATCACTGTGTATCAGTATATTTTGGTATATATTACTAAAGTGTATATCAGTACATCAATGTGTATCAGTGTGGATCAGTACATCAGTGTGTATCTGTGTCTATCCATAGATATCAGTACATTGATGGGCAGATTGGCCCTGGCCGGCCCATAACACATTAGAACCGGCTGCTCTCCCCGCTGGCTCCATCCTCCTCCCTCTGATCCCTTACAGGCAGCGCATTCGCACGCTGGCCTGAGCTGCACTGGTGTGGGGTGCTCTTTATGGCTGCAGGCCCTGACTGGGTTGTGTGGCTGGCTGTGCAGGGGTTTCAGCTCAGGAGGGTGCCAAGGCTTCATGAAAAGGATCCCGAGAACCAAAGGTCCCTGCTGGAGGTATCCAGAGCTGAAGTGCGGTGACATGAGGTAAACCCGGTCCGGTGCATCTTCCCAAAAAGCAGGCTCCTTTCATCCACATGAAGGCCAGGTTAGTAGCTACTACACACACCATGAAGCCTAACCTTATCCATATAAACACACCCGTAGCCTAACCCTATCCACACACACACACACACCTGTGGCCTAATCCTATCCACACACATACATTGCCTAATGGTGCCCACACACTAGAACGATTTTTTGGCCGATTTCCAATAAATCGGCCGATATATCGTCCGATGTTTACAGATGATTTTGGTCCGATGCGCGCTCCCGTGGATCTTTTGCTAAATCTTCTGATCTTACGTGCTGCATGAAAGATCAGAAGATTTAACAAAAGATCCATAGGAACGCACACGGGATCTTAAGAAAAATCTTTGGTAAAGATGTGCGCTTGCCTGAAATCTATTGTCCAGGACAGGCAAAAGATATCAAGGCTAATTTATGCGCACATCTTACAATCGCAGATCTTTCTAGTGTGTGGGCACCTTAACTCTGTCCATACACACACACACGTAGCCTAACCCTATCCATTCATCCTCCCGCAGGATAACCCTAATCTTTCATACACACTGGCCTGCAGCATAACTGTGGTGGAGAAATCTCGTGAGGGGGTGTGGTCAGCCTGGAGGGGAGAAGTGATATACAGTATGAGGTGGGCATATCTTTTCCCCCTTGGTGACTACGCCCCTCATGAGATCCCACCCCGATAAGGGCTGCTTTGAGAAATTTCCCAAGCTGGTTTAAAATCCCAATCCGCCCCTGCCTGTAGATGAGAATGCACAGAGCCAAAACATCGGTCCCCAGTGTGAATATGCCGGGGACTGATCAAACCTAATTAAGGCCCCATGTTGCAATGCAAGTAGGGTAAATATATTTATTAATATTTTAGAATGCAGGGTAAATACTGGGCTTTATTGCGTAGAATATAATACTGGAAAGCTTTATTTATATCTTCTTTGGGGTTGAGTTGGATTGGCACTGGTATTGATAGTAGATAGAATTAGGTAGTTACCAACATGCGCACCGTTGCTCTGTTATACAGTTTAGCGGCAAAGGTCGATGGTTGGTGGTGCTCCCAAAAACGGAGTTCAAATGCTGAACTGAAAAAAAGGGGGAGTCTGGAGATGACTCAAAGGGAACCCGACAAGGTTTTTGGGGGCACACTTGTAGATAATCTGAGTATGATATGGTGTCTGTATATTAAAATATAACTTTTAATTGTTAAACACTAAAATACAAATCTCAAGTATATATTATCATGTGAGCTTCAAAAAGTTGATTCTTTTCTCCACCCCAAAACAATAAATCAAAGACTTTGTCCAGTGGTTGGTTTTTAAATAAACACCGCGAAAATTTCATAATCAATATATGTTCCTCGGAAAAAGTAGAATAAATCAATAATGACATCCAATTCATTATCATCAAGGAAAATAATTAAAGTGGAACAGGACACGCCCCCTTGTGGCACTCGGTTGGTGGTGGGGGATGGTAGGATGAGTGTAAAAATTAAGACATAAAGAGAAAGAGAAGGCAGGGTATAGAGATCACGTATCGCTCCCACAGCGTGTTGGCTTTTGCTGTTATGATGTACTACAGCACCGGCTATTCCCTGTTAGTTCCCCAGACAGGTACTGGGCCGGCCCATCACTGTTTAGCTTCTGGGTTCGGATGGTACCAGGAGGTTCAGTGAGGTATGGCTGTAAAATGAGAGAGCACTGCTGGTCCGAAATGAGCTAAAGTTTGCTTCTGCTGTTGGCCCAGCCACAAAGAATCCCTCCCTGTTACCACGTGGGCATAGCAAGGAGACAGATTGTAGCGGTGCCAATGAGAGAGTCACTGAAAAATAGATTAGAGGGAATAGTAAAGAGGGTGAATGTGATGTCTAGACCCCACTTCTGCTGTCCGCAATCTTGCGATGTATAGGATTGCGGATGAGAGAGAGGGGGCAAGGCGATCCTCCCTTGAATGAGGAAAAAAGGAAAAGAAAGTGATTTTGGCACGTTGCCTGAATGTAAATGCGAATGTACCCTCAGTCCAACTTATGGCTAGTGTTCTAGGTGTCAGGGTTTGATTGTTCTCATCACCCAGTTCACCCCGGGGTTTGTTTAAATACTGTTTATTGAACAGGGTTTAGGTAATGCTCAGTACCCCAGATGTCTGAGATTGGGTTCAGTATCCCAGATGTCTGAGATTAGACTCACAGGAGGGGGTGGGGTTTTGGTTCAGTTTCAGGGGATACACAGGTATAGTATTCACTGTAAAGAAAGTACAATTTATACTCCGCTCCTAATGTATATAACGGTCGGCGCCGTGGTCTACCCGTATGATCTTTTAGTATCAGATATCAAGCTGGTACCATATACACCCAGCTAATCAAAGACGCTGTCAGGTTGTCACTGAGAGTAATATAAATGAAGACAAAGCAAATTATGGTCACAGGCAGGATTTAGTTAAGTACATTGCTTTTCCTATCACGGCAGTTTACAATCTGCAGGTGTCCAGCTGGTACCATAAACATCCGTCAAATCAAAGACGCAGTTAGTTTGTCATAAACAGTAATACAGATGCAACAGGCTAAGATACAGTACAGTTCAGCGTTGAGTAATCTTAGCCTAAACTGTATGGGATGCAGAGTTCACCAAAAA
This sequence comes from Crinia signifera, assembly GCF_055691185.1. NCBI lineage: Eukaryota > Metazoa > Chordata > Amphibia > Anura > Myobatrachidae > Crinia > Crinia signifera. Next base: position 256,273,336 of record NC_139222.1, read on the forward strand.
TTATAGCTGCACTGTCACGGCTCTATTAGATATATATATATATATATATACACATGCACTGTGCGTTCAGTTAGATCAGTGGGCTAATGCAGGTAATGTGAGTGCATACAGGTGCGCTTAATTAAAACAGTGAAAAAATGCATGCTTTATTTATACACTGCAATGTACAGTAGCTTTCAGTTTGGATACTACTCTCTCAAATATAACCCTGACTGCAAATGTTACATCTGCCCCGACTGCCGCTGAGAAGTACAGTATGGGGGGGGGGGGGGGGCTATTTCCTTATGTACATGGATAAAATAGAAAAATGCAATAGCCTCACCTTGTTGCAGAGTCACTTACCGTTAATGATAGTTGGCTGTCCCATGTAGTAGTGTTGAGTTCACCATGAGCAATTCCATTGTTGTCAGTCACCAGACTTGCAGCCTTTTTACTATTTCCATCCCTGTATATGGATATGGCTTCATTTGCTATGGGCTGATCTTTCTCATCAATAACACGCACCTGGTGATGATAAGTGCAGATCAAAACCTTCATATAATGAAAGTAACTGTATATTTTCAGTAATAGAATGATGTCAGGGGCAGACGCAGGATTTCCGGAGGAGGGTTTACTAATGTTTGAGTTTAGATCGAATGCCGCCAGTCCATAAAGATGCATAATTAACATATACCGTAATAAGCTATAGTCTGTCCCAAACAAAGGGGCAGATGTACAGTATTAAGCCTGGTTAAGTGATAAAGTGGTTATAATGCACCAGTCAATCATCTATTAACTGTCATTTTTTGAAACACAATACTCAGATATTTTGACAGTTTAGTGATGTCATCAATTCTGGCATACCCTCCAACATATCTGACAAAAAAACTGGTACAGTGGATGTGGCTATGTATATATATATATATATATATATATATATATATATATATATATATATAGAGAGAGAGAGAGAGAGAGAGAGAGAGAGAGAGAGAGAGAGAGAGAGAGAGAGAGAGAGAGAGAGAGAGAGAGAGAGAGAGAGAGAGAGAGGGGCGTGTCCACGTGTAAAGCGGTCGTGGCCATGACCCTTTTACTTTCCACTTCGTATCCAACATTTTTTAGAGTCCCATTTTTAAATAGAGATACTGTAACTGCGCAGGCTGTCCCTACCTCTGCCCAATCAACTGTCTGGGGTCTGGCTGGAAGATAACAGGAAACTTCGGCCGTTAGTCCCCACTCCCCACTGCCAGGTTCTCCGTGCTGCGGCTTGTGACATCATGCAGCCCATTTTTTGATCTCAGTGTAAGCTTGTTCTGTAGCGGCTGGGGTGGCGCTGGTAGAGCAATCAACAGTATGGCACTGCTGAATGGCCGCACACAGCATGTCGGGACTTGTAGTCTCCCCGCAGCCATGCCATGACATCCTCCAAGCGCAACCTATCCCCGAGCAGGGAGAGGCAGGCCCGCTGCGTCCCCCCACTGTGCACCCTGGGAGATATAGTCCTGGCCGTCAGCTCAACCACGCTCCCTGGGGAGCAGTCAATGGTATTTTGAACTACGACTCCCAGAGACCCTCAATCACCCAGAGCTTCTGTTAAAAAAAAATGGTACAATCGGTACAGTTTATTTTATCCAGTACAGACCGTTAAAACGGTACTTTACTGGGTAAATCGCTACAGTTGGAGGGTACGTTCTAGTGCGAATTAAACTGCATTTTTTAATTAGATTTTTAACATGTCTGGTAACCCCAACAGGATTCTGGACTCTGCATTATCTCTTCCAAACAGTCCCCTTTTGTCAATCACTTTGTAATATATCCCCACTGCGATTGGCCTCACAAAGTTAAACTGGAGCATGTGGCACAGGCCCAGTAGGCAAATAATCGCTCAGTTGTGTAAATATCGGCATTGTGTACAAATCAGAGTCAAAACCTCTGTGCTGGATTCATTATATATAACTTTTACTGTAAATTATAATCTAATCAATATACCAAAGAATGGTCTGGCGCTGCAACCCAATATTTAGGATTACGGTATATTAAAAGTCTAGTGCTATTAACTTTTATTTCCTGCTGCTGTGATATTATAAAGTGCTCAAACCGCAAAAGTTAGAAAACCAAGAAACAAGATATATCACCGCACATGGGAATACATACTTACTGTATGTTCCAAAATAAAATTATTTAATGACATGACAATTGACAGACAATAGATACAACACAGTTAATATATAATAATTAAAGATTTCTGCACCAAAGAAATGAAGAAAAAATAAATATTAAAAAGAACTCAATGTTAATTAGAGTTGACTCTTATTAAAAAGAAATTTTAGATCTGCTGGCACAGTCCCTGATTAGGATGCTACCATCATTAATATGTGGCTTAGATGTTAGCAGAGGAAGCCGCTGATGCTAACAGTAGGCGGGGAAATGCATTAGACCAGGCATGTCCAAACGATGGCTCTCCAGCTGTTGTGAAACTACAAGTCCAATCATGCCTTGCTACAGGTTTACTATTAGGGAATGTTAAAACTATGGCAAGGCATGCTGGGATATGTAGTTTCATAACAGCTGGAAGGCCATAGTTTGGACAAGCCTGCATTAGACTGACGACTTTTAAAAGCACCCGGGAGGTCACTCATCAATACCTAACTGCACATATCTAAGTGGCTGCACAACCATCAAAAAGAAAAAGGAGAATAAGAACTATAGACTCTGGAGAAGGCTGAAAATACTGGGCACCAGCGCCAGCAGCTGGGGGTCACGGAGGGGGAGAGGCCTGATGGGTATGTGAGACAACTACAGGTATCCCATATTCTGTCTGGCCAGGCTGGAAGTCTGCACCATTGCATGCATTACTAATTACCAATAGAAGACTGAACTGTTACTATAAACCATACTAACCCTTGACAGTGAACCAAACTAACCATACTAACTGCAGGGCTCCATCTGTACTTCTTAACAGTACTCTAATGAAGGTGAAATGGGAAGCCTAACTAACATCTGAGTCTCCACCATTGCATGCATTACTAACTACTAATAGAAGACTGTACTGTTTCTATAAACTATACTTACCGTGGACAGTGAACCAAACTAACCATGCTAACTGCAGGGCTCCATCTGTACTTATCAACAGTATTCTAATGAAGGTGAAATGGGAAGCCTGACTAATATCTGAGTCTCCACCATTGCATGCATTACTAAACTACCAATAGAAGACTAAACTGTTACTATAAACCATACTAACCCTGGACAGTGAACCAAACTAACCATACTAACTGCATGGCTCCATCTGTACTTCTTAACAGTACTCTAATGAAGGTGAAATGGGAAGCCTAACTAACATCTGAGTCTCCACCATTGCATGCATTACTAACTACCAATAGAAGACTGAACTGTTACTATAAACCATACTAACCCTGGACAGTGAACCAAACTAACCATACTAACTGCAGGGCTCCATCTGTACTTCTTAACAGTACTCTAATGAAGGTGAAATGGGAAGCCTAACTAACATCTGAGTCTCCACCATTGCATGCATTACTAACTACCAATAGAAGACTGTACTGTTTATTATAAACCATACTTACCGTGGACAGTGAACCAAACTAACCATGCTAACTGCAGGGCTCCATCTGTACTTATCAACAGTATACTAATGAAGGTGAAATGAGAAGCCTGACTAATATCTGATTCTCCACCATTGCATGCATTACTAAACTACCAATAGAAGACTGAACTGTTACTATAAACCATACTAAACCTGGACAGTGAACCAAACTAACCATACTAACTTCAGGGTTCCATCTGTACTTATTAACAGTATACTAATGAAGGTGAAATGGGAAGCCTGTCTAACATCTGAGCCTCATATTAATGATGGTAGCACCCTAATCAGGGACTGCGTCAACAAATCTGACATTTAATAAGTCGACTCTAATTAACATTATTAAGTTCTTTTTAATATTTTATTATTTTTCTTCATTTTTTTTTTGGTGCGCTTCTCTCTTCAATTATTGTATATTAACTGTGTTGTATGTATTGTCTGTCAATTGTCGTGTCATTAAATAATCTAAGAGATGACCCTTATAAACTCTATGTATTTATATTTGATTCATTTAGTGCAAAAAGAAATGTTTTCCTCCAAATGTCTCTGGAAATGTAATTACCTTGATGTGGAATGGAGCACCTGTAGTGTAATAGTGTGCAGGATCCACAAATGTAATGGATTTGTGCTTTTTTAAATAGGGTTCAGCTGAGGCTGTCTCAGTGTGACCTACAGGAAGATAAATACTGTGTTAGTACAAATTTACTGTCACATATTGTGGAGACTAACGGGGCCTACACACTGGGTGATTTCAGGGTACAGTATTTTGTAAGCGATCTGACTCTAGAAAACACCCCTTCATCGCTCCGGGTGTAGGGGGCCATAGCGATAGCAATGTATGGCCCCATGCATCGCTTTAGCCCGGTGATTAATATCCAGCATGCTGGATAAATCTAGTAAGATCGCCGGTCAGGGCCAGTGCTCTTACCGGAGAACACTGATGGTGACAGATCGCTCAGCATGCAGAGCTGACACATTGGGGGAAATTTACTAACAAAAGTATGCTTATTTTAGTCATATTCACATATATGAAATATGATGGCTTACACGTATTTTTGACATTTACTCTGCTGAAAATACGCTAAATTTGTATTCATGGCACATTTGTATTCCTATTTACAAATACAAAACAAGTAGGGTTCCCCTGTATTTCGGCAACCAGCACCGGGCCCAACTAGCCATCAGAGTCATGCCCCACCCGAGGGTGGGGGGGACTTTTTATATAAGTCCCGCGGCAAAAGCATTAACCACCAGACTGGGCAGCCAGGCCGGGAGCCTGGGGGAAGTGGGGACACCCCAATGAAGGGGTCCCCCTCCAGAGTTAACCCTGCCCAGGCTTAAGCCTGGTGCTGTTCCTGGTGCCCCTGGGCTTTGGGCACAGGGCTGTTAGTGTAAAAGATCGATAAACCTATTGGGTTCTGCTGAGGAACTATAAGTCCCAGTAAGCCTGGGCTGCATACTGGGACTTGGCATGCGGCACATTAATGGACTTGCTGGCACTCTTGGTTTCACAGCAGAACCAATAGGCAAATAAACACACAAACACACCAGAAAATTAAAACTTTATTTCATACAGGAGCCCACACATACTGTACCAACTTACCTATCTTGATATGTAGATCGGTCCCCTTCTCCAGTAGAACTCCCATTTGTGAGTACCTGGGGAAGGAACCCATATTTACCACCTCCTAGGCGTGAATCACATCCTCTTCGATCCCTGTAGGCATCCACGTACTTGGCAAAAAAATAATGTTTGCAAACCCCCACCCCCATGAAGCGCTATTGGCCCCCTAGTGGCCAATGAGGAGCCGAGTTGGCCGCTAAGCACCCAATAGCTCTATTCAGGGGGAGGAGCCGCTGAATGTAAACAAACCTTCTGTGGCTTCTGCCGGTACCTGCGGGCATCGCATACAGGCGTGTTCTTTTTTTTGCCAAGTACGTGGATGCCTACAGGGATCGAAGAGGATGCGATCCACGCCTAGGAAGTAGTAAGTATTGTTTCCTTCCCCAGGTACCCACAAATTGAAACTCTACTGGAGAAGTGGACCGATCTACATATCCAGATAGATAAGTTGGTACAGTATGTGTGGGCTCTTGTATGAAATAAAGTTTTATTTTTCTGGTGTGTTATTTTTCTGGTTTTCTGGTGTGTTTAAGCTCTGTCCCTGTGATGCCACTCCACCCCCTTATTGGGGTAGTTACAAAAAATACCCCATGTAGTGGCTATGTATGGGCTGCCACTATCGTCGCCACATTTAAAAAAAAAAGAATGCAATATTCTTTAATGTCTTACTTCCACTACAAATAGAAACTGCAGATACTGTAGGTTGGTCAGTTTAGGCACAAAGGGTGTCTGTGGCGCTATGGGTGAGAGCTGTGTGTGTTTTTGTCTATATCCCACCAGCCTTTGTGGTAGAGGGATGCTGCCCTCTAATTGGACATATATTGGAAAAAAATTACCACTAGGCGCTCGGGGTAAAGATAATGGGGGAAATGTACTAATATGGATTTGTAAAAAAAAAGCGTGGGGTCCCCCCCACAGCTGTAACCAGCACCAGACAACAGAAATTTACTTAAATAAGAATATTATGCACTGTATGAAAAACAATAAAAAATAATAAACATAGAAATAAGAATACAAAATACACATAAAATTAATTGATTAGTACCAAATTCCTAAAGAATTCCGCGTGAATGTCGCAATACATTAATGATGTGTCGTGCTGAATAGCGCGCTGGAAGCTCCTCCGATGAGAGAGGCTCCATCTGTACCTTTATGCAACATCATGTTTCCTCAGTAACTCTTACCTGTGCCATCTTCTGTCAGTGAAGCTGAAAACTGTAAATAACCTATACTTTCCTTCGAAAGTTTAAAAAAACTAAGATCAATCTCCTTGGCCAGGCATCCTTTGCTGTCAGTCTACAAAAAGATAAGATGCAAAGTATGATTAATATAAATGCATGACAAGGTTAAGTGAGGAAGCCAAAAGTTGATTTCCAAAGAATACAGTAGATGTTCAGCAACTGCAGGTATTGGGCCTTATTCTAATTCGATTGCTCCCCTGCGCGTTCACATGGGAGAGCAATGTTTTGTGTCCGCGCATGTGCAGACGCTGGGTGCATCCCGTTCACACCTAGCAGTGTGGGTGGTGGGCGTGGGGCGGCGGTGACAGGCTGCGCCCATGGGAACGCCCAGAGTTTCATGTGTGTTCCCATAAAAATTCTGGCCGTTCCCATGTTAATGCGGCCCGTGATGCGGGCAGCTGACATCAGCTGTTCGCCCACTTCCCGCACAGGCACTCGCAGATGTAAGATTCCAGAGAGGTGTCTTTCATCTGTGTGCACCTTAGAAAACATTCGATGGTTGGCAGTTAGTTATATTTTGATAATTAACTCCCCCACACCCAAGGCTGCTAATAAATGTTTATTTCCATTCGCAGCGTGCGACGGGGGGTAAACTGGCGACCATTCGGGCGGCGTTACATCCACACGCAACGCTGCAGATGTTACAGTGTTGCGTGTGGACCAGAATAAGGAGATGCTAAAAAAAAAAAATTCATGCCAGCAATAAAGTGTGGTGAGACCGACCCCCAGACATTTATGGTAGAGAGAACTAATGGATGAACACATCTAATTAATTAGATGCCTAAAAACATCTGGCAACATCTAGATTGACAGTAACAGTTCAACACAAGCAAACCGGAAGTCTATAGAAACATAGAATTTGACGGCAGATAAGAACCACTTGGCCCATCTAGTCTGCCCCCGTTTTTTAAACATGTTACCTCAAACCATATTTGATCCTTATTTTTTTGTAAGGATATCAATATGCTTATCCCAAGCATGTTTAAATTGTACTACTGCATTTGCGTCTACCACCTCTGTTGGGAGGCTATTCCACTTATCTACTACTCTTTCTGTGAAAAAATTCTTCCTTACATTTCCCCTGAATCTTCCTCCCTCTAGTTTCAGTGCATGTCCTCGTGTTCTGCTGCTCCTCTTCCTGTGAAGAATGTCTCCAACCTGTACCTTGTTAAAGCCCTTGATATACAGGGGCGGGCTGGGCCGGGGGGCAGAGTGCCATATGCCCCCCGGGACGCTTACCCACCCACTGGCTGCGGGCCGTGCTGCGGCTGGATCAGCTTCTCCAGCCCTCCTGCACTGGCCGCGGCTTACAGAACACGGCCGCGGCTACAGGAAAATGGCCGCCGGCCCCCTGCACTGAGGACATGTTCTCAGTGCAGGAGGCCGGCGGCCATTTTCCTGTAGCCGCGGCCGTGTTCTGGAAGCCGCGGCCAGCGCAGGAGGGCTGGAGAAGCTGATCCAGCCGCAGCACGGCCCGCAGCTAGCGAGCGGGTAAGCGCTCTCCCCCCCCCCTCCCTCACCCCAGCATATGTGTTTCTGTCACTGTGGGGGCATATCTGGCACTGTGTGGGGGCATATCTGGCACTGTGTGGGGGCATATCTGGCACTGTGTGGGGGCATATCTGGCACTGTGTGGGGGCATATGTGTATCTGGCACTGTGGGGGGCATATCTGGCACTGTGGGGGCATATATGTATTTGGCACTGTGGGGACATATGTGTATCTGGCACAGTGGGGCATATGTGTATTTGGCACTGTGGGGTCATATGTGTATCTGGCACTGTGGGGGCATATGTGTATTTGGCACTGTGGGGGCATATGTGTATCTGGCACTGTGGGGCATATGTGTATTTGGCACTGTGGGGGCATATCTGGCACTGTGGGGGCATATGTGTATCTGGCACTGTGGGGGCATATGTGTATCTGGCACTGTGGGGACATATGTGTATCTGGCACTGTGGGGGCATATGTGTATCTGGCACTGTGGGGGCATATGTGTCTCTGGCACTGTGGGGGCATATGTGTCTCTGGCACTGTGGGGGCATATGTGTCTCTGGCACTGTGGGGGCATATGTGTCTCTGGCACTGTGGGGGCATATCTGGCACTGTGGGGGCATATCTGGCACTGTAGGGGCATATCTGGCACTGTGGGGGCATATGTGTCTTTGGCACTGTGGGGGAATATGTGTCTCTGGCACTGAGGGGGCATATGTGTCTCTGGCACTGTGGGGGCATATGTGTCTCTGGCACTGTGGGGGCATATGTGTCTCTGGCACTGTGGGGGCATATGTGTCTTTGGCACTGTGGGGGAATATGTGTCTCTGGCACTGTGGGGGCATATGTGTCTCTGGCACTGTGGGGGCATATGTGTCTCTGGCACTGTGGGGGCATATCTGGCACTGTGGAGGAATATGCGTATTTGGCACTGTGGCAGAATATCTGGCACTGTGGCGGCATTTGTGTCTGGCACTGTGGGGGCATATGTGTATTTGGTACTGTGGCGGAATATCTTGCACTGTGGGGGCATATCTGGCACTGTGGACATCACATTGTGCGGTGTAATGGGCATCATGGTATGGGGCGTAATGGACATTACGGTGTGGGGAGCATTGGGTAATTGCCATCACAGTATGGGGTGTAATGGGCATCAAGGTGTGCAGCATAATGTGTAATTAGCATCACAGTGTGCGGTGTATTGAGTAATTAGCATCGCAGTGTTGGGCGTAATGTGTAACTGGCATCATGGTGTTCAGCATAATGTGTAATTGGCATTACGGCATGTGGCTTTATGTGTAATGGGTATTACAAGGTTCGCTAAAATGTGCAATCTGCAGGTACACAATACAATCATGGTACAGGCAACGCCCCTTATGATAGGCCACGCCCCTAATTTTTCGGCGCGCCTACGGCGCGCAAAAGCATTCCTTCCAGCGGTAACTTGGCTGATTATGGGCCAGTGCTCTGGACTTGCCCCCTAGGCTAAAAGTTGCCAGCCAGCCCCTGTTGATATATATATTATATTATATTATCCTATCATAAGGCGGAGACTTCCTGTCTGAAGGCTTCTAGCTACACCACATACGTCACACGGCTTCTCAATAGATTAGTTGGGAAATAAGAACAATCATTTCTGTACAGATCAGGATGGCTACTTGGATCATTCTGCAGTAATCCTTAACAAGGCATTTCTCACCTTAGCATCTCGGATTTTTATGCATTTCTCTGAGTCGTCTTGATCTTCTTCACTGCTGCTTTCAGTTCTCCAACTATGCCAAGTATTGACAGGACAGATGGTGAGGTTAACAGAGCCATGTACTGGTTTTCCATAGGTGTAACTAGAAAGGAGAGAGGTGAGATAAAGATGGTGATGATGGGGCTAGCTTCATCTTTGCATGGCCATCACGCCAGCCCCGCCAGGGGGCAACAGAGCCTTCCTCCGATCCCCGCTACCTCCCCCGCCGTCGCCGACCGTCGCCCTCGCCGCCCTGAGCGCCCCCCTAACCCTGCCCGTCTCCCTGAAGTGGAGACGGGCAAGGACACGCAGCGTGTGAGACGCACTCGCATCCCAGTTCAGTGAAGCCCCTTCCGCCGGCGCTCGCCAGCGGGGAGGGTCTGGTGAGCCCCGGCCAAGGATGGCAGGGGCTCCATCTGTATCACTATACCATACTTCCCAACTATGCCAATTTTCATGGGACAGTCACAATTTTTCTGACTGCCCCGCATCCCGCTTCAGGTGTGAAAAATATTCTGCAAAGTAAGAATGCTTTACAAAATAGAAATGTTAATGGTTTATTTTTATCAATCAACAAAAAGCAAAGTGGATGAACAGAAGGTAAATCTACATCAAATCAAAACTGATGCTGTTTTGAAGGCAAAAGATGGTCACACCAAATGTTGCTTTGGTTTAGATGTCTGTCCATTCACTTTGCAATTTGTTAATTAATCAAAATAAACTATTAAGGCCCCCATACACAAGGGCCATTTACATGCAATTTGGGCACTTTTAATGCCATTGCGGCAATCAATCACATGAAAAGTTCCCAAATCGCATCTGATCGACGTGATGCCCCGAAGCCTGTGAGTTGCACTTGCTGCAAAAGTGATCTGCTAGATTGCTTCAGAGCAGGGCAGGCTTGGCTGGAATTGCATAGGAGATATTGCATGCAAAAGGACCGCATTTAAACCTGCTGTCCAGGAAGGTACCAGACGGCTGAAGGGCGGATCCCAGGCGACTTCTCCGAGGGGGAAAGTTAAATACTGTATGCCCAGCTTTAGAGCGAGCTTAACTTGCAGCATTTTCTGTACACCCGCCTAAAACCTTTGCACAGTATTGTGTAGATTGTATGGACCATTTCTATTCTACCTGTCTGGTATTGTTGACAGAAGGCTCTGTGATGCTTCAAATGTTGACCGCTCTATTTGTTATGTTGTTGTAAATATATATATATATATATATATATATATATATATATATATATATATATATATATATATATATATATACGCACACACACAAAACATCGGCACTCACCATGCCTAGTTTTGGGTTGCCCTATGGTTTGTGGCCACATTGTTTAAATAGAAATCACAGGGGCTTTGCACTCACTACATTAACTAACAATAATAGCGTGGCGAGCGCAGTGACCCCGCAAGGGGCTTCTTTGCGCTCGCCCACCTGTCGGAGCACCGGCAGTCGGGATTCCGACATCGGGATACTGCCCATCAGGATACCCCCTTTCAGACCGCCATACCACACCCATTTAGACCTGATCTCTAGGCTGCGTTTATACGGAGCCTAGCAAACAGGTTAACGCTGCCCCCTGTGAACGCACCCCCCCCCGAATCCCCTCACGTCTTACCCTTACCCCCAATTCACAATGTTACCCCTATCCCGGTGTGTGACCCCCCCTGTAGCCCACTACCCCTGTGTGTGAAACCTTGTACCTCCTACATCCTTCCTGTGTGTGAGACCCCTTACCACTGTGTACCTTCCAAACATCCCCCTCCCATGTATGACACTTTGTACACTTCTTAACCTGTGTGAATGTTTTTGTGACACCTTTTCTCCCCAGACTACCCATGTGTGTCTCCCTGTACAAGGAGTCCCTTGTAAAATTTTGCTATGGGGCCAGACGGTCAATCAAAAATGTAATGGATTAACTCTCGACATCTGAAATGCTACACAATGGCCCTTATTCAGATCTGATCGCAGTACAAATTTGTTCTCAAAATGGGCAAAACCATGTGCAGGTGGGGCAGATGTAACATGTATAGAGAGAGTTACATTTGGGTGGGGTGTGTTGAAACTGAAATCTAAATTGCAGTGCAAAAATAATGCATCCAGTATTTACCCTGCACAGAAACAAAATAACTCACACAAAGCTAAATCTCTCTGCACATGTTACATCTGCCCCACCTGCCGTGCACCTGGTTTTGCTCATTTTGAGAACAAATTTGCACTGCGTTAAGATCTGAATAAGGGCCAAAATTCCTCAGTCCCAATGAGCCGACGCTGTGTAGTAAATGCTGTGTGTACAGAGATTGTCTGCCTAACTGAGTGTAAAAAGCATCACGCCATGAAAGTAATTGTTCATATGGGAGCTATATTTGTGTAGTTTATATTCAGGAAATTTAATGTTTTCAGGATTGTCATGTTATGGAAATAATGGTCTTTATACAGTACCTGCCACATGCCTCTAGGTGGCAGGATTTATCATTCACTGATAGAGTGGATGGTACGTTCAGATGAAATTCAAACCTCTTCAGTACTGAAATAGAAGCAGAATTTACACTTATTATATACTGTAGAAAATTATGGGCACAGATGACTATAGAGATACAAATAATATTGCCCCAAACACATCAATAGGATATAGGAGGTTTGGTATCAGAACACATTTCATTGAGGAAATCCTGTGACTAGAAAACTCATTTAACTAAACAGGGATCATAAACACAGCCATTCGGATGTAATGTAGCTGCTTATTGATAACATCAATCTATGACACTGGCAATGAACACTGCAGTAGTATCCACTTAGTTGTCTACCATATGGTATCAATTTTGACACAAAAGGTATATTTCTATGCTAGCTAGGAGCTTCAGAAATCATAAACAATGCATCTGACATTAGTGTGCTGGTCTGGTACAATTTGGGAATCACTAGGATGTGTTTGCCCTTCTCTGGCCCTCTCCAGTTCCTTAATATCTTTTTAAGGTGTGATGCTAAGAACTGGACACTGAATTCCAGGTGGGGCCTTACTGATCGGCATTGTACTTCTATTGTAAATTAAAGTACTCTTTAAATTAGGCAGTTTCATAAATGCTCCAGAGCCCAGTTTTAGAGGAAACTATCTGATCACTAAGGTAATGCTACTGTATGTTCATCATTTATTGCTAGAAGCAGGAGGAGACCATCTAACTGCATACCGCCCAACTGTTCCGATTTTCGCAGGACAGTCACAGTTTTTGGGTACTGTCCCGTGTTCCACCCGGTGCCGGCAGTGTCCGGAGGGGGGGGGGGGGGCAGTAGATAGTCCCCCTGCACTCTGATGCTCTGCTTAGCAGAGAAGCAAGGAATAGAAGCTGTGTTTGCACAGCGTTTATTCATTGGGACAGGGAGAGGGGCTTGGCCAGCAGCTCTCAGAGCACTGGCCATGCACCCACAGTGGCAAAACGGTGGTGTGGCTTCACGATTGCAGACATTCCGCAAACCAAGCCCCTTTTAGCCAAGGTCACGTCCCCTTCCGGGCCATGCAGAAAGTCCCTATTTGGCCCTCCAGAATGTTGGGAGGTACTGTATGTAACTGTGTGGTAGTCTATGTCGCTGAGAGTAGTCAGTTGTGATAGAGTGTTAGGAGACATGTGGCCTCTGTATTTTTCATGGTGATGGGAGTAAATAGGTTAATGCCACAAAAAGGCAGAGAGATAAAAAATCCATTGTGAGTGATTTATTTAGCTCTTCCTTCGCTATATCAGTATGTGGGGATCGGCATGATCAAAGTCCTGGTGCTACTGTGACACAGTCAGGGAGATTCTGATTATTTTCAGTAACCATGTAAAGAAGGTAACTAGTAGCCGAGGCTAGTAGTGAACAGGCGCCTAATAGGGTGGTTTGTCAAGCAGCTCCTCTAGGGGGCGTCACACCCCAAATATATATAGGAAGAAAAAACAAAGTGTGGAGCGCTAAGAACTAATTGGATCAATACGGTATAAACAATCTATTTATTTTATATATATATTTTATAGTGGACTATCCACTGAAAAAAGGTATAAAAACGTGTACACAGTAAAACATAAAAATTATATATCATCACATTGACATATACAAATTAGATAAAATTGGGTATGATACTTACAGTATGGGCTGGATTCTTGATGGATTGTCCTTATTGGAGATTTGTTATTGTACGGTCTGTAGTGGAGAAAGGGTCCATAAACCTTGCCGGATAAGTAACGCTGGAGGAAGAATATTCACCCACTGGGATTGTGGGTATCCTCAACAAGATGCGCCCCTACGATCCTTATTTTGCAGGTGGTGGTGTCCCGAATTTGATGTTACCATATGGTGGAATAATGTCCAAACAGACAGTCCAGTATATATGTACCAGGTAATACTCCAAAGGACAGGATATCCAGTTTATCAGAGGCCCAAAGTAAAATCAATTCAGCAGGTGCTCCCTGACATGTTTCGCTGTCCAACTGACAGCTTTTTCAAAGGTATAGCACCCTCTGTGCAGTCTTGGTTTATATACCCACAAACAGGAAGTTTAATCAGAAACATTTGCATAATTAATTACCATATTGATCCAATAATGTTAATACATCTATATGAACGATTTATATATAAAAGGAGGCAGACCTAGAATATAAATCATACACTTATATAATACATAATTACCGGTAATAGTGGTCCGGAATAGCGATACAGAGGGAGAGTATGTTCATATCTCTTAATTGCCGTGTGTCTGACGCCGGAGTCAGTCTTCCGGGGTTTGGAACGCATGTGACGCTACTCACATGCGTCACTTCCGGAAACGGGGAAGGGGTTGTATTGTTCCCCAGTCTGGTGCGCTGTGTAAATCGCGCTACCATTTCCGGCCTATGAAACGCTGGTGACACGCACCCTCGCGTGTCACATCCGGTGCGCTGTGTGTACCACAGTCTGGTGCGCTGTATATATCGCGCTACCATTTCCGGCCTATGAAACGCTGGTGACACGCACCCTCGCGTGTCACATCTTCCCAAGATTTTAATGGGATTATCTCCTTGTTGCACGGCTTTTGGAATGCAAACTACTTCCTGTTTGCGTTCCACTGCTGAACATACGTCTCTCATATATCTTATATACAGTTTCTCAAAGGGGGATTTATTGGGGGGAACCATTTACTATATATACATCTCTCATATGTCTTTTATATAGTTTTCAAAAGGGGAAATTCATTTAGGAAAACAATTTACTGTATATTCTAAAGAACTTCATGTGTTTAGGGTTCTACAATAGATCATATATATCACATGTATCATAAAAATAGAAAAGATCAAGCTATATATCTCTATAGACAAACTGACAGACATACATATAACACAAAGCACACAATTTTTTTTTTTTTATATATATATATATATATATATATATATATATATATATATATATCTGATGATCTTAATAAAGATTGTTTCAAAAAATCCCTATAGTAAGGACCATTGGTGATATTTAATTCATGTATCCACATCAATTTGATTTACTTCATTTGTCATGTTTGGTAAATCTGTGAAACATATAATGTTTCATGTATCTGCATAAATTTATTTATTGTGTTTTTGAGTTTTTAAGAGGTTTTCAATAGACAGATAGTACAATGATATTTTATGATATTAGATGAATATGAGAATGAAAAGAGGGAGGGGGAAAAAAAAGGGGGGGGGGGAAACATAACGGTACTGGAAAAGTTACAATAGGAAGCTAGACCCTAGATAAAAAATACAGAGGAAAAATACTATTTTTGAGGAGGAAGCACTATTTTTAAGAGATATGAGACCAGATGGCACCATAGAATTAGGTTTCTGATGGCATATATTCTTATCATAAGCAAACATTAAGCTCAACCTGGTCGTTTAGTCCATCTGGGTGTATACAGTTCATTTTGTGCATCCAAAAAATCTCCTGCTGACATAAAACTTTAAAGCGATCACCTCCCCTTTTGGTGCACTTAATATGTTCTACACCCACAATTTTTAAGCACTGGGGATCACTATTGTGGTGTGTCCAATAGTGCTTAGAGACACTATGGTTGGTCACCTTGTTGATTATATTCCTTCTATGAGAGATCAAGAAGATTACAAAGGGGGCGATATAAGGGTATACAAGAAAAGTCAATTTGATCGAATAAAAAATCAAGCAGTCTATCCGCATAGAAGAGAATCCTTCAGGAATCGCAAAAATTCAAATAGGCGTTATAAAACCTCGTCCCCCCATAACAAGAATAAGAAGGACTATAGAATCCCAACAGGTCCACAAGCTAACTCGCAAACCTATCAAAATGACTACCCAAGCTTAAACAGCGATCTAGGAGCTAGACCCAAAATAAGTACTAGAGAAGGCCCCAAAGATCACTCTTCTGAGGTTTTTTTAGACCAAACAGCATACAAAGAGACCCTAAGAGAGTCCCAATGGGAAACACAATACACAAATCCCCACAAAAAAAGAAGAAATTCCGAAAGAGAGGGGGGAGGAAACTAAAATTGAGAGCTTTGAAATCAAAAAATAACATGCAAACTAAGAAAGTTTTTAATTTATCTTCAAAAACTCTTACTAGGGGAGAGATACAATTATTGAATAAAGGCCTAAAATTCTGCCCAACAACCCCTCCCAATATATTCTCATTATTTGTAGAATTGAATCGGTTCACACGCACTCTCTGTAGGCAAAAATACTTTGCAAAACAAAAAATTATAAAAAACAAAGACTCAGGCATACCCATAGTATTGGATCAGGCAGATCAAAAATCCTTAGCTGATTTAGAAAGCCTCTTAGAGGAAAATACAGCAGAATCCCATAATAAGACCCAATCACTCTTTAATCTAGATTCTGAGAGGAAACAACTTAAACAATCGTCAGAATTTTATCCAATTAGATCTAAGGGAACGGCCATAGATACATTCTATAAAGCCACTATGGCAGATTTTAAATCTCTATGCCAACATACAACCTCTACGAGAAATACAAAAAAGAAAAGGGATAACCTCAATAAATGGGAGAGGAGAGCTCTGAAGAGGCTACAACAAGATCCCAAGATTATTATAAAGGAAGCGGATAAAGGGGGGGGGGGTATTGTGCTACAAGACACACAAGATTATCTCACAGAAGCAAACAGACAATTATCTAACAGACAACACTACATTACACTCACATCAGATCCAACATTACAATACAATACACAATTACACAACCTTCTGGACAATGCTCTGGAAGCTAAAATTATAACCAAAGACGAATTTAAATTCATTTATTCTGCACATCCAATCACTCCCATTTATTATCACCTTCCAAAAATTCATAAATCACTCACATCACCCCCGGGGCGACCTATTATTTCTGGTATCCACTCCCTCACATCTAATCTTAAGCTTATGTAGATTCTTTTTTACAGACACGGGTGCCGTCACTGAGGTCACACATCAAGGATACAACTCATTTCCTAAATTCTATAAAAGACGTCGAGTGGAGGGATAGTTATGCTTTCCTCACACTCGACGTCACTAGCCTGTACACCAATATTCCACACTCATTAGGTGTACAGGCAATAAACAATAAATTAACATCTGATGGTGACCTTAGTGATACTCACATCACTTTTCTGTTAGATTCAATCCGGTTTATTTTAGGTCACAATTATTTTCTTTTTGACTCCACTTATTATTTACAGGTGATGGGAACGGCCATGTGGACCAGGTTCGCCCCCAGTTACGCCAACCTCTACATGGGTATGGTCGAGGACCAACTCGTGTGGGGTGGCGGACATGGGGCGCACCTGGTCCTCTATGGCCGTTATATTGATGATCTTTTCTTTATTTGGGACGGGGATGCACAGTCAGCACAATCCTTTGTCACTTTTATGAACACCAACACATTTAATTTACACTTTACACATACTTATCACCCTACCCAAATCAATTATTTGGACATCTCACTAAATATAATAGATAATCAAATACATACCGCTAATTATTTAAAAGAAGTTAACACCAATTCATACTTACATTTTTATAGTGCACATTACCCCCCCTGGAAACGCAATATACCGAAAGGACAGTTCCTTCGGTTACGGAGGAACTGTTCCGATTTGGAAACTTTTAAATTACAAAGTACCCAAATGACGAACTCCTTTCTCGATAGAGGTTATCCCCAAACAATTGTAGAAACAGCATGTACAGGAGCAGCAGAAACTGATAGGACCACTTTATTAAAAAATAAACACTCAAATAGTAACAAAAAGAATGAGAAGGTCCACACAAATATTACTTTCATTTCAACTTATAATGGAGAATACCAGCAAATAAAAGAAATTGTAAACAAAAACTTTAATCTTTTGAAATGTGATCCCCAACTGAGGGACTTATTACCCAACAAACCGGGCTTTATTTTTAAGAGAAATAAGACTATAAAAGATGTTCTAGCCCCTAGCATGTTTAAAAACAAGAATAAAGAACCTGTACAACACCTCCCAAAAAAGATCTCCTGGCTACAACCCATACAGGGGTGTTATAGATGCAATAAGACCAGATGCATCACATGTAAACATATCCAAGACAAGACCCGGGACGTCCACATTCCAAATGAGAATATACCATATAAAATCAAGACATTTATAAATTGTGAAACAGTCTATGTGATATACCTACTATCCTGCTCATGCGACCTGAAATACATAGGCCGCACCACCCGTTCCCTAAAAGAACGATTCCGCGAACATAGAAGGAACATAATCAACAAGGTGACCAACCATAGTGTCTCTAAGCACTATTGGACACACCACAATAGTGATCCCCAGTGCTTAAAAATTGTGGGTGTAGAACATATTAAGTGCACCAAAAGGGGAGGTGATCGCTTTAAAGTTTTATGTCAGCAGGAGATTTTTTGGATGCACAAAATGAACTGTATACACCCAGATGGACTAAACGACCAGGTTGAGCTTAATGTTTGCTTATGATAAGAATATATGCCATCAGAAACCTAATTCTATGGTGCCATCTGGTCTCATATCTCTTAAAAATAGTGCTTCCTCCTCAAAAATAGTATTTTTCCTCTGTATTTTTTATCTAGGGTCTAGCTTCCTATTGTAACTTTTCCAGTACCGTTATGTTTCCCCCCCCCCCTTTTTTTCCCCCTCCCTCTTTTCATTCTCATCTTCATCTAATATCATAAAATATCATTGTACTATCTGTCTATTGAAAACCTCTTAAAAATTCAAAAACACAATAAATAAATTCATGCAGATACATGAAACATTATATGTTTCACAGATTTACCAAACATGACAAATGAAGTAAATCAAATTGATGTGGATACATGAATTAAATATCACCAATGGTCCTTACTATATGGATTTTTTGAAACAATCTTTATTAAGATCATCAGATATATATATATATATAAAAAAAAAAAAAAAAAAAAAAATTGTGTGCTTTGTGTTATATGTATGTCTGTCAGTTTGTCTATAGAGATATATAGCTTGATCTTTTCTATTTTTATGATACATGTGATATATATGATCTATTGTAGAACCCTAAACACATGAAGTTCTTTAGAATATACAGTAAATTGTTTTCCTAAATGAATTTCCCCTTTTGAAAACTATATAAAAGACATATGAGAGATGTATATATAGTAAATGGTTCCCCCCAATAAATCCCCCTTTGAGAAACTGTATATAAGATATATGAGAGACGTATGTTCAGCAGTGGAACGCAAACAGGAAGTAGTTTGCGTTCCAAAAGCCGTGCAACAAGGAGATAATCCCATTAAAATCTTGGGAGGATGTGACACGCGAGGGTGCGTGTCACCAGCGTTTCATAGGCCGGAAATGGTAGCGCGATATATACAGCGCACCAGACTGTGGTACACACAGCGCACCGGATGTGACACGCGAGGGTGCGTGTCACCAGCGTTTCATAGGCCGGAAATGGTAGCGCGATTTACACAGCGCACCAGACTGGGGAACAATACAACCCCTTCCCCGTTTCCGGAAGTGACGCATGTGAGTAGCGTCACATGCGTTCCAAACCCCAGAAGACTGACTCCGGCGTCAGACACACGGCAATTAAGAGATATGAACATACTCTCCCTCTGTATCGCTATTCCGGACCACTATTACCGGTAATTATGTATTATATAAGTGTATGATTTATATTCTAGGTCTGCCTCCTTTTATATATAAATCGTTCATATAGATGTATTAACATTATTGGATCAATATGGTAATTAATTATGCAAATGTTTCTGATTAAACTTCCTGTTTGTGGGTATATAAACCAAGACTGCACAGAGGGTGCTATACCTTTGAAAAAGCTGTCAGTTGGACAGCGAAACATGTCAGGGAGCACCTGCTGAATTGATTTTACTTTGGGCCTCTGATAAACTGGATATCCTGTCCTTTGGAGTATTACCTGGTACATATATACTGGACTGTCTGTTTGGACATTATTCCACCATATGGTAACATCAAATTCGGGACACCACCACCTGCAAAATAAGGATCGTAGGGGCGCATCTTGTTGAGGATACCCACAATCCCAGTGGGTGAATATTCTTCCTCCAGCGTTACTTATCCGGCAAGGTTTATGGACCCTTTCTCCACTACAGACCGTACAATAACAAATCTCCAATAAGGACAATCCATCAAGAATCCAGCCCATAAGTATCATACCCAATTTTATCTAATTTGTATATGTCAATGTGATGATATATAATTTTTATGTTTTACTGTGTACACGTTTTTATACCTTTTTTCAGTGGATAGTCCACTATAAAATATATATATAAAATAAATAGATTGTTTATACCGTATTGATCCAATTAGTTCTTAGCGCTCCACACTTTGTTTTTTCTTTTTATTTTCAGTAACCAGTCAGCGAAAACTCCGGGATACCTCCTGAGTTCCCTGACAAGGACCAAATTAGACAACTTTAATTTAGTCATCTTCCCATCCCCTCCTCACACTGAAAACTCTACTTGTTATTATCGGTTTAGGAAATTACCTGTAAGGCCCATTCAGTATTTACGGATATAGAATTATAAATGAAAGCCAACAGATATTCAAAGGTTTTCAAATATCTCCTTTACAAGTATCGCAGTCAATAATTGTTGAAGATCTCTTTGGATCATAATCCTGCCCAGTAGTCATCCCCTGCTAAAGTATGTATCTGCAGAGTTCTATGTTGAACTAAGGTATGTTTGATATGTAGTATGACCATGTCTAGTATTGAGGACATGGTAAGTTGCCAATATGTTTTTATAACTGTACAGAATGTATCAATGACATCGGTGGTGGATCCTTGGTCCTGGTACATGGAAACATGACCATCTGACTGTTCTAACAGAACTCCCTACCCCTCAATGACAAGGTCATCCAACTCCACTTATGCAATTAAAGGGTAACTTATGGGGCAATTCAGACCTGCTCGGTGCGGGCCGAATTCGCTACCCCAGACATTTGTTGAGAATTGCACATACGTGTATATGTGCATGTGCAAGCCCCAGGTTCGAACACCTTCAGCGGGTTTCACACTAGCCGGGGTGTTCGCTCCAGGATGGGTGGACAGGGGGCGGATACAGGGGACCGCCAGCGTTTTATGGGCACGCCCATGGAAACGCTGGGTGTACCCCTCCGTATGCAGGCGTGTCAATGCCTTCTTGCGGTGGGGACGGCTAACGTCACATGACGTCAGTGCCGGCCCCCATTTCTGCCATCTCCGCCCAGGATAAAAATAATTATAGACACTTTTATCCACGAAGGGAGGAAAAATCATTTGATGTTCAGTGACCATCGAATGATTTCTCCTCTGCGTGGCCACATACAAGATGAGGGTCTGACTCAGGCCCTTAATCACTCTTCATTTGGATGTGCAGACTGTGGTGGGACTCTATTTACAGCTCAAAGATGTCAGTATTACTTTCCCTTAATTGCACCTTTGCAACAGGGAAGTGCAGTCTGGGGAGGCAGGTGAAGCAGAGCCTACCCTGTCATACTTCCTTTCATACTCCCCGTCATAGTCCAGTTGAGGCTGAATGCTTTCAGAGATGGGGCCAGTGTAACACAATGATCAGAAATTGAGCCAAAAGAGGCATGCCTCAGATTGAAATTGCACACAGTTTTTTGGGGGTGGCTAAGGAGGGTGGCTAGCTATTCGTGGGCATGCAGCAACATTATCCAATACACAGTTGCACATAAAGAGGCAGCCATGTTCTGATGGAGATTCGGCTCTTCCATGAGGCTGGTGCAATCTCTGATGGTGTGACTGATGGTGCATCTTTATATGCACAGCAGAGGATGATCTCCACTCTCAGTCAGTGGGAGTCGGCCATGGAATTAGCTAGTTATGCTTCTGCAGAAGACACCGTTGTGGTTACATTTGCATCCAACACTGAACATAATGTCCTGTGTCTGTATAGAATATAATACAATTTTATTATGATTTGGCTAATGTTAGTAAGGATTGGACTGGCCCACTGAGGGAATGAGGAAATCCATGTGGGCCCTACCTCCTAAGGGGACCTAGCCCTCTCTTCTGATTCAGGTCCCAGACCATGCAGTAATATAATACCTTGTTACTCTATTAGTGACTCATTGACTTGGCAGAGCAGGACTTGTCTTGTGAGTGAAATGGGACCTTTATTTTAATTATTGAAAATGTGAAATTGTAAAATGTTGGTCTAAACATCATGTACAGGGTCACGTGTGCTTTATACACTTGGACCCAGGGATATTGATAGAGATTATAGAATGCTGTGCCAAGTGACTATGTAAAAACCAGAACCGGACCTCAGAACGCCGGACTGGACAGGATCCACTCAGCAAACCGTTTTGATTTTTACGAAATTCCCAGAAAATACAGGGAGGCTGTAATCTCTCCCTCCTCGTCTTACTGGTGACAGGTATCACAGGCACCCCCACTGGACGGCACACCCCCAGACAGGCACCCCCGGATGGCACAGTTTGATAAATGGAGCCTGTCTGATCTGGCACTCTTGGGTCTTGTACGTTTCTGGTTTTTACCCATTCCCCTGAAACAATATAGTAGTACAGTTCCTTGGGCTATAAACTGTAAACTCTTACAGAATACAGATGGAGCGCCTTTCATTATTGCTCCGGGATCGCCAGAATCTGTCCGCTGGCGATCGCCGTCGGAGAGGCGCTCCATCTGACTGAGACGCGCGTGCATCTCACACGCACGCGCGTCTCAGTTTCCCATTGGCGGGGGGAAGGGAACCCTGTCCGTCTCCGCTTCAGGGAGACGGACAGGGTTAGGGGGAGTTGCGGCAAGGCGGCGGGGACCCAGGGCGACCATCGGCGGCTGGCGGGGGATGGCGGATGGCGAATCTTCCGCCATCCCCTGCAAAGATGGGCCACGCTGCATCTGTATATTATACAGTATTTTATGATACACAATTAATTTCGCAGCACGGACGGTGTAATGGTTAGCATTACTGCCTCACAGCGCTGAGGTCATGGGTTTGATTCCCACCATGGCTCTAACTGTGCAGAGTTTGTATATTATCCTCCGGGTACTCCCATTTCCTCCCACAATCCAAAAATATACTGGTAGATTAATTGGCTTCCAACAAAAAAATTAACCCTAGAATGTCTCAGTGCGCGTGTACATGTGGTAGAGAATATAGATTGTAAGCTCCACTGGGGCAGGGACTGATGTAAGTGTTCAAATATTCTCTGTAAAGTGCTGCGTAATATGTAGACCGCTATATAAGAAACTGTTAATAAATAAATAAGCACCATTTGATAGCACAGCAGTTTCATTATAAACATGTGTTAGTAATAGTATATTGTTATTTTAGGTGTAAATACTACTCCTAGTTATTTTAGGTGTACTACTACTCTTTGGTGTATTTTTTATTGCAACTTACCATATTCAGAGACAGTAAATCGTTTTTCACATGCAGACGGTATGTTGATTTTATAATCTCCAAGCGATAGCTCATTTGACAAAGGGAAACTAAAATCAGCAATCCCGTGGTTTAAGGTTACATTGAGCCATTGTCCAATGCGGTTGTTGTTTGCATCCTGTAAGCAAATAGATTATAGTAAGAACTGTTGTTATCCATTGTGGCAGAGCAGAGGCATCACTAGAGGGGTGCAGGTGGTGTGGATCACTACCGGGTGTTATCCTTCTAGGGGGTGACACCTTAGTGCCGACTCATCGTCAGTGAATGGGATTTGGGTACTGCGCTGGGACATTATTGTGTAGCATCTAGCTACTGTTATTCTGGACGAGATGTACTAAGCTATAAAAAGTGATAAAACGGAGAGTGATAAACCACCAGCCAATCAGCTCCTATGTAATTTTTCAAACACAGCCTGTGGCCAGCAGGTAGGAGCTGATTGGCTGGTGGTTTATCACTCTCCATTTTATCACTTTTCAAGCTTAGTACATCTATACAATCCAATACATAGCAGTACATAGAGCAGGCATGTCCAAACCATGGCTCTCCAGCTTTTGTGAAACTACACATCCCAGAATGCCTTGCCATAGTTTTAGCACTCCCTAATAGGCAAGGCATGATGGGACTTGTAGTTTCACAACAGCTGGAGGGCCAAAGTTTGGACATGCCTTACATAGAGTGATCAAAATGAAAGTAATTATTAGTAAGAAAATTGATTATAATTTGGGTTTTGTGTACCTTTAAAATAATGGCAGCGGGCGCAGTGGCAGGGGAGCTCCAGCATATGATCGCCATATCAGAGAGATGAGGGGGAGCGACGGGAGGTGAGAGGAGGTGGGGGGTGCTTGGACAGTTGATGTGCCAGTGGTGCACTGGCACACACCTTGATATTAGTGGTATGCCCAAAAAATTTCCAGGACAGCCCGCTGCGGCAGCGCAGCTGAGCCCGGCGAATTTCCGGGCATACCACTCAAGTGGTTGAATGTAAAAAAAAAAAAAATGGTCTTGTTTTTAAATCTGCATAAATGGATCATTTAAATAAAACATAAACAGATACAGAAATTGTTCATGTAATACGTACCAGTAGCTCAAGCAGAGGAAACTGATGACAAAGAAAGAGAACAATAGTGAAAACAAATTCTTAATGACATCATAAGTATACATTGTACATATATTATTATTATTATAATTTTATTTATAAGGCACCACAAGTGTTTCGTACAAAGGAACAATACAGGGAGACAAAGCTTGGCATAACATTGAATAAATAACAAAAATACAGTACAAATAAAGAGCGCCACAGATCAATACACATTACAGCTTAAATGTAAGTAGTGAGGACTCAATCAACATACAACTAGACATATACACAGGATACAGCGGTATCTTGGCATCATGTCACATACAGTAGCTCTGTATCTGCTCTATCTAAACTTAGCAGCTGAACAATCTCATTATACGCCTAACAATCTGGAACAGATGAGCTGTAATATCTCTCACGCTGCCCCCCTGCACTGGAACAACCTCCCGCCACCCATACCTCCTTCAACCGCTCCCTCAAAACCCACTTTTTTTCGACTAGCCTATCTCTCCTCCTAACCTCTTTTGATCCTCCTATCCTGCCTCCGTTCCCCTCCGTTCCTACTTATCCTATTGTATTTCGTTCGTCCACCCACCTATTTTTAGTATGTTAACTCTTATGAGTAGGGTCCTCCTTCCTCACGTACTCACCCTACCTCATTACCTCACCTGTGCTCCTGTCCTGTTCCTCCCTTCCTCTACTTCATCTTCAGTCTCCTCGACAATTTCCACACCTACTTCTGAACTGATGCTGATTTTAGTTCTACCAGCTATACCCCTATTTATACTGTATTTTTCAACACACCCTGTACGTTACCTTGTAATTTGTTTTTTTTGTTTGCTATGTACGGCGCTGCGGACACTTTGCGGCGCCTTATAAATAAACGTACTACTACTACTACTAATATACAATACATACCCCGGGGCCTGATTCTGACTGTGGGAAGCAATGCTGATGTCTGATGCAACTGAGTGATTTTTATCTTTCACCTACATGCAGCAGGGGACACTGCAGTCATTACATGTGGGGATAGAGTAGGTGTACTGGAGGAGTGGCACTTTAAGAAAACTTTACTGCTGCAGGCTCCTCCCTCCTCTATCCCCACCCAGACCCCAGTCTTTGAAAAAGTGCCCGGAGGAGTATGTTCTCTGGGCCTCTTCTCCTCAGGGAGATTAGGTCTTTTAACTTTTTATTTTTAATTTTTTTAATTATTGTTTATTTTATTTTTTATTTTTAACTTTTCAACATAATGATACAGGCAGACCCCTCCGCAGGGTCTACCTGCTTCGTGGGACCTGGAGGGGTGCTGGTCGCCACTGCCTGCAGTGCGCCTTACACGCACCCGGCCATCGGAGCCACCGCACCGGGGACCCGCCGCAGCTGCCCGCAGCTCGCTTTACGGGTCCAAGGCCTGGCCACTGCTCCAGGAGATGGCAGCGTTGCTGCAGGTATGTGGCCGGAGACGGGTGGGCGCAACCGTCTCATTATTACATGCAGCCAAAGTACCTGACAGCTGCCATCATGGGCGCGCTTCAGAGGGGACAAAAGTCAGAGCGGAGGCTGTACACAGCACTCCACTCTCTTGTGTAATGCACGCCGGAGGGAGAGGGTGGACCTAGGCTGATGTCACGCTTGACGCCCTTCCTCCTGTCCCCTCTCACCGACAACGCCATTGCTGATCTCACGGCAAGCGACTCTCCAGTCTATAACGCCGCAGGCTTGCTGTATTTGGACAAGTGAAAAGCACACCATCGCGCAGACACTGCAGTCCAGCGCCCCCTCACATCCTGCATACAAGGACTGTAAGTACTGTGGGGGATTTGTGCACACTTATTAGGGGGGATTTCTTGCAAGGCTCCCCCTCCCTATCCTAACTCAGGCTCCGCTGTCTCTAAGGCATAGGGAAATGTTAGCTCAGTCAGTGTGCCTTCTGTGTGTGAGTGTGTGGGTGTAGTCTGTGTTACTAATACCTACTGTATATACACTGACATTATGGCAGGAAAAGCTGCCTCTAAGGCTGCCCTAAAGGTCTTCACTTGCAAATCTTGCAAGCAACAGTACACCCAGCATATTAAGGGTGTTTCCCTGTGTGAGTCTTGCTACAAGGCAGAGCAGACACAGGAAGTGGAGCCTCAGACACAGGCTTCTCAATCAGAGCCTACTGAGACCTTATTGCAAAATGTGTTGGCAGGTCTGGCTGCAGAGTTAGCATCACGCAAAGATAGGGAGCGATTTCAGGCCCACCTATCTATTATGAACACTACTGAGCCATCCTGGGCTAGGACCCTCATTCAGTCAGTAGACTCCCTGTCTAATACAGTAGCAGACCCTTCACTCCCACCTCAGAAGCGAGCGAGGTCACCCATTTGCTTACTGCAGGGGTCTGACAATGATACAGATGATGATGAGGATATGCCTCCTTTAGACGACCCAGAACAGGTTCAGGATGAGGTTCTGCCTAGAGATGACCCTCACAGGGTAGAAGGCCTCATTCAGGCAGTCAGAACCACTCTTAATTTGCATGAGGAGGATACTC
The DNA here is from genome assembly GCF_055691185.1 of Crinia signifera. Classification (NCBI taxonomy): domain Eukaryota; kingdom Metazoa; phylum Chordata; class Amphibia; order Anura; family Myobatrachidae; genus Crinia; species Crinia signifera. The sequence continues at coordinate 256,300,580 of NC_139222.1, forward strand.
TTGCTCCTATGTCCATTTTTGGCCGCACACAAAAACACCAGGTTACCTTTCCTGACTCCGCAGAGTTGGATAAACCTTTAATGACTGTGTGGAAAACGCCGGACAAGAAATTCCAGTTGTCCAGGCGCATGAAAATGTTCTATCCCTTCTCTCCAGAATCTAGGGAGAAATTGGAAAATCCACCTCCGGCAGATGTCTCGCTGTCCCGTCTGTCAAAACGCACCATGCTCCCAGTTCCGGCTGCAGTGGTGTTGAAGGAGGCTCCTGACCGTCGCTTTGAAACCACGGTAAAATCCATTTATTCTACTGCGGGGGTTTTACTTAGACCGGCCTTGGCTTCAGCCTGGGTCAGCGAGGCCATGGAAAAATGGGTCGATAAGTTGGCGCTTGGTTTACAGAGCGGCAGACCTCGTGAGGAACTGCTCCAATTGGCCCTGTATGTTAAGGACGCAGCCGTCTACACAGGAGAGCCTGCAGCAGACATAGCTGAGCTAGGGGCCAAGGTCTCCGCCTCGGCAGTTTTAGCCAGGCGCACTATTTGGTTGAGGTCCTGGCAGGCTGAAGCCGATATTAAAAAGGCCGTGGAAGGGGGGCGTGGCCTAGCAGCCATTGTGATAAGCAGCACTTTGCATGAGCTCCTACATACAGCCAGGAAAAAGTGGGACTCCAGACACCATCCCCAATCCAGAGGACACACAGAGAACCCCCTGCACCTGTACACCCCTCCGGAGGTCAGCCCGAGCGGCAGCGGAATCGGGAAGCCTATTTTTAGGCTTCTGCAGGTTGCGGCCTACTCGAGGCTCCGGAGCCGGGACCTAGATTTTGGGCGCCTGCTGGGATTCGAGCTCTGCGACCGGGAGACGCAGCTGAATCCTTTTCGGGACCACCAGCAGACCACCCAGGCATCCCCAGGCCCCCCTGGACACCCCCCTGAGCCGGGACTAAAGCAGGGAAAGCAGGTACACTGCGTTTGCATCCCCCCTGGCCCAGCACTCACCCTGTAATTTGCGGCGACCATCTTGGATGTGGCACGATAAAAAACGCTGCCGAATCCTTGTCTGGGACCACCAACAGACCCGCCAGGCATCCCCAGGCCCCCTTGGACACCCCCCTGAGCCAGGACTGAAGCAGGGGTAGCAGGTACATTGCGTCTGCATCCCCCCCTGGCCCAGCACTCACCCTGTAATTCGCGGCGGCCATCTTTGATGTGGCATGATCAAAAACGCTACTGAATCCTTGTCTGAGACCACCAACAGACCAGCCAGGCATCCCCAGGCCCCCCTGGACACCCCCCTGAGCCAGGACTGAAGCAGGGAGAGTGGGTACATTGCGCCTGCATCCCCCCCCCCTGGCCCAGCACTCTCCCTGTGATCAGCGGCGGCCATCTTGGATGTGGCAAAACGCCACACACAGAGATCCCCTGGATGCATGTGATTTTACTATAATCACAGGTGCCATCCTCTCTCTCTATCTGGTCTGCCCCCCACGTGGGCCCTCCGCTAGCACACTCCAGAACCTTGTCAACCTGACACCAAGGACCCAGCCGACACTACTGAGGTCCCTCACTGGCACCTGTGATCTGACTATTATATACCCCAGTTTTTCGTTTTCATCAAGAATTGCTTATCAGCAGAATATGCCCTGATATCAATACCCTCTGGGGATGAAGAGAGACTCTCATCAGCGATAATGCTCTCTCTACAATATTGATTAATACTCTATCTCGGGTTCCTACACAGTCGGCCACCTGCTCTCCTTCTGATGGAATCCAGAGTTTATATGCTCCAGCGCTAAACTATATCCTTTTGAAATACAATGTCACAAAGGAGCCGCAAAGCTTCTGGCAACGCAAAGCCAAATATCCTCCGTGCGTGGGAAAAAGCAGGCTCCTTTACTAAACGCTTATCTGCTACGGAACAGATATCTGACTCAGAGGACACCCACTCACCTGAGTCGACACTCACTCCTAAAGACATTGTTTCAATTGTTGCCAAAACTATACAATCAGAAATGAGAACCGTACTGGCGGACATTGGATCTGAACTGGCTGAGCTGGGCTCCCGCACTGATGCCCTTGAACACAAAATTGATGAGGTCTGCACCTATCAAACTGTGGTTGAACAGGAACTTGCTGACATGAGGGCTGAGATGGAGTCTTACAGAGACCAAATCGAAGATATCGAAAATAGGAACAGGAGGAACAACACTCGCATCCGCAATATCCCTGAGACCATAGTCAATGACACTCTCCCAGCCTATCTAGAAGCCCTCTTTCTACACCTGGTCCCTAGTATTCCTAAATCAGAACTTGTGCTGGACAGAGCCCATCAAGCCCTGAGGGCTAAACCTCCATCCTCACAACCTCCCCGTGATGTGATACAGATGGGGGTTTCCGTTTCAGCTCGTGGTCTTCAAACACGGTGTCACTCATCTTGTTAAAACACCTCTCCAAGGCTTCGAACTCCTCCAAAAATTTGGTATCATTGAAAATATACCAGAGACCCTCCAACCATCGGTAACCCCATTGCGCTCACCCGTACCAGCTCCAACTCCCGAATGGTCAACTGCATGAAGGCGGTTTCACAATACTACTACCCGGTATCACTGTTGTTCACTGAAAACTCTTTATCCAGTAGTTATGTATTAGCTTAAACTTGCCTTTATAGAGTTAATAGCTTTCAGTGTTAGTTATGTATGGTTAAACACTGATAGAGATTGTTCGAGCTGTCGGACTGGACTCATCACCCCATTACAGCCAACTACTGTTTTTGCTTTAGGATCTATTAGTCTTATGTTACTTTAGGCCCATATATATTTGGCGTTATTTTATGTTATACAACTTTTTTACATGTCTCTATTTCAGATTGACTTGCATGATGTCATGACCGGCGAGTCTTTGGTCATTCTCATTATCTATATCTAATGGAATATAGTTTAGGATAAGCATTCTCTTTCTTTAGCTTAGTCTCTCTCACCCCCACACTATCTCACCACATGTTCATCCTCTATACATTTATACTACTCATCCCTGTCCACGCCCCCACAAGTAGGGAATGTCGCTATGACACCTCCCCTCTTAGTTTTGAGTAACTCCTAATCCCCTGGAGAACTCGCTCACCCCCTCTTTCAGTCCTTCTCTCCCCCGATCTACCTCTCTATCCTCCTTTTAACCCCTCCCCGTCCTTTGGAGCTCTCGATGTTGGTTACCTCAATCACCGCTCTTCCCTAAATTATAAACCACCATGACTCTAAAAGTATTATCACTTAATGTCAACGGCCTTAATTCTCCCACTAAACGTGCCATGGCTATCCAATACTTCTCTAGACGCAACCCTGATGTAATTATGCTGCAAGAGACCCATCTTAAGCCCCCACACCCCTCCGTCTCTTCTAAAAAATACCCTCAAGTTTATTATTCATCCATGTCATCTAAAAGACGTGGCACAGCCATTTTGCTTCACCGAGACCTCCACATTAATATCGAGCGCTCAATCTCAGACGATAGAGGCAGATTCATTGTTCTGATTGGCTCTTACAACCAAGCTCCAATTATATTGGCCTCAGTATATGCCCCGAACATGCAGCAGAGCTCCCTCTACTCCACTTTCTTTGCTCGCCTCGCACAGCTCCCCCGCTGTTTAACTATAATAGGAGGGGACTTCAACGCTACCCTACAACCAACACGACAGATCATGTGCTAATTTAACTCTCCCTAATCATGCTAGACTGTCTAAATGTCTTCTCTCACATCTCTCCCTCTATGACCTCTATGATACCTGGCGGGTACTATACCCCTCAGCAAGGGGTTACACCCACTATTTCCCCCCCCCACAAGTTACATACACGTATTGACTATATTTTCACTGATCGAGCAACCTCACAAAATCTCGTAGCAGCCCAAACGTTAGCAGTACTATGGTCAGACCACCTTGCCCTAGAATTAACTATTAAAAGTACTCAAACAACCCCTTCCCCGCGACACTGGCGCCTCAATGACTCCCTACTTCTAAAACCCGACATAGCTACTGATCTAGACTCAGCTATCAATGAATTCTATGCCCTGAATAATACCCCAGACATCTCCCCATCTACACTATGGGAAGTTCACAAAGCCACCATCCGAGGAAAACTAATCAGCATTGCCGTAGCTCAGCGGAAAGCTACCTACGCTCGAATACATGAATTAGAAACATCTATGATAGCTCTAACACACCTACTTCAACGTTTCCCTAAAAGACACACGTATCTTAAAATTATTTTAACTAAAGGCCAACTAGACCAGCTCCTCACCAATAAAGCCACCCAAGCCCTCTTGTGGGCAAAACAAAAATTCTACGAAAAATCCAACAAGGCCGACTCCCTATTAGCTAATCAGCTTCGGGCTAAACGAACCAAAAACCAAATACACTCCCTTAAATGCCTAGACGGCTCTACTACCCACAACCCTAAAACAATGGCGAATCAATTTCGCTCTTTTTACGAATCCCTATATAACCTTGTACCCACAGATCCGTCATCCCTCACAGACACAGGAGATATTAATAATTACCTATCTTCATGCCACCTTCCCAAACTCTCCCCTTCTCAAAATACTGCTCTTAACTCACCGATCACCCCAGAGGAAATTCTAGATGCCATCAAAACATCACGACGATCCGCGGCTCCTGGCCCGGACGGATTTACCAGCCTATACTACAAAAAACTATCCACAGCCCTATTACCTATGCTCTCACTCCTATTTAACTCACTACTACAAGGACACTCGCTCGACTCGGCTACCTCTAGAACCAACATAATTGTCATTCCCAAACCTGACAGAGAGCCTACCGAAATGGGTAACTATAGACCCATATCTCTATTGAACAATGACCTTAAATTATTCGCTAAAGTTTTAGCTAACCGACTAGCTCCGCTTCTGTCAACCCTAATTCACCCAGATCAAGTTGGCTTCATACCAAGCCGTCAGGCCTCAGACAATACTAGACGACTTATCAATCTGATCCACCTAGCCAATAAAAACTCCTTGCCTACTCTAATGGTGGCACTTGACGCAGAGAAGGCCTTTGATAGGGTAGCCTGGCCCTTCATTCAGAAGACCCTGCACCATATGGGCTTTGAGGGTCCCTTCCTAGATGGCATTCTCTCCCTATACAATAATCCCTCAGCATCTGTCTTAGTGAATGGCCTCATATCTGAGCCTTTTCTAATTAAGAATGGCACTCGACAGGGATGCCCGTTGTCGCCTTTACTATTTGCCCTGATTATGGAACCACTCGCCACTAGAATCCGCCTCAACTCTAACATATGGGGCATTAAAATAGGCCACACAGATCACAAAATTGCCCTCTATGCTGACGACGTTATACTGACTCTGACTAACCCCCTCCACTCCCTTACCACCTTGCTAACTGCGATCCAACAATACAGCAAATTTTCTAACTACAAAATAAACACCACTAAATCTGAAGCCCTAGATATAAACATCGATCCTGCTGACCTAACACTTCTTCGAACTGCTTTCCCCCTCCGCTGGCAAAATAGCAAACTTAAATACCTTGGTATATATTTAACTAAATATTACTCAGATCTGTACTCTGCAAACTTCCCTAGACTCTTGCCCTCTATTAAATCAGATCTCTCCTCGTGGAATACACAATTCATATCCTGGTTCGGACGCATGGCGGCAGTGAAAATGACTATTCTCCCCCGCCTACTCTACCTGTGGCAAACACTGCCTATACCTATACCCACCAAATCCCTAAAACAACTCCAGGGGGATATAAACAAATTCATTTGGGCCGGGAAAAAGGCCAGAATTAGGTTAAGACTACTTCAAAACCACCACACCTCAGGCGGGCTTGGACTCCCAGATTTAATCAAATATTACCGTGCTGTACACCTGGCCCGAGCATTCTCTGGCATGCTCCTCCAACACAGAGGGTTTGAAAATCCATTGAATCCAACAGCATAGCGCACTACTCTCTGTATACTCTGCTGTGGATTCCACCTACAGATCGCCCCCCCTCCGCATCTCTTCTCCCCACTACCACTATACATTACGCATTTGGGACCTTAGCACTAAGACCTACAAACTACGTTCACTCCACCCCCTACTGATCCCTATCTGGAATAACCCAACTTTTACCCCCGGGATGGATCACAAGTCCTTCCAGTCCTGGACAAGACACAATGTTCTTTTCCCACTAGACATTGCTCCCCTATCAACATTTCCTGATTTCGCTTCACTGCAATCCAGATTTTCCCTCCCAAACCATGTATTCTATCAATACCTCCAACTTTGCCACTTCTATAACTCTCTCCCTCGACCAGCCCCTTCCCTTTCTCGCACAACATTTGAATCTCTTTGCAGAAATGCTCACCTAACCAAAAAGCTCATATGTACCATATATCAAATACTCTTATCTCATAATCAGCAGCAAAAAGAGGCCCATGAATTAGCCTGGGAAAGAGAAATGGGAGAAACCTTAAGTCCAGCTACTTGGTCTAAAATTAGGATGGCTGTAGCAAAGAGCTCCATATCGGTACGAATCAAGGAAAACGCATATAAAATTTACTTCCGATGGTACATGGTCCCTACCAGACTGCACACTATCTACCCCACATCCCCCGACTCTTGTTGGAGAATGTGTGGCCAAAGGGGAGCTTTTCTGCATGTTTGGTGGTCCTGCCCTTCAATTCAAACTTTCTGGAAGGAGGTCCACAAGCTGATCAAACAAGTCACGGGAACTCAAATGCCCCATCTCCGTTTTACTCTTTATTACTTAGACCACTACCTAAAACCCTACCACCAACTCAAAAACTAATAAATCATATCCTAGGAGCGGCGAAATGCCTCATTGCTGCACAATGGAAATCCCCCTCACCTCCATCCATAACTGCTGCCATCAACTCTACCTGGGCTACCTATAAAATTGAAAAAATTACCTCTATCTTGCATGATACCTCCCTCAACTTTGTCAAAATATGGTTACCTTGGACAACCCACTTCCAAGCCGAAGTCCCGTTGACTACCCTGTAATGCCTCCATATCCATGACACTGCCCTATTGACCGTCGACAGCTCCTCTGGACCCCTAAATCTTCAGATATCTGACTCTTTGCCCGTTTTCCTTAACCACACTTTTCCTTTCACTATCTTTACCCTCTGTCCTAACTCCCTCATTCCTCCTTACTCACTCTCATCCCCCGCTCTCCTCCAACTAGAGCCCCCACACCTCCAACTATATCTTAATGCTTAGAATACTCAGGAATCATACCTCGCAAATAACATAGAATTTTTACAAATGAGTACCCCATTCAACGATGTTTCTGTGTTATTTTTTTTTTGCGTTAAGCATATTACTATCAATGCCATAATAATACATATCCTCCTGTAATCATTACTGCACCCATTTCATGTATGTTGATATGTGTTTAAAAAAAAAAAAAAAAAAAAAATTTTCTCAAAAAAAAAAAAAAAAAAAAAAAGGCCGTGGAAGCATTACCCTATGCGGGGGATATGCTGTTTTGGCCTGAGCTTGAAAAACTTATTGCACAAGCTACCGGAGGAAAGTCTACTTTCCTCCCCTCGTCGGCCCCTACACCAAAACGCCAATATAAGGCCCCTTCCTTTCGTACCTTTAGTGGTGGGGCGTCCTTTAGAGGACGCTCCAGGGAAGGTTTTTCGTCCTTTCGAGGACGTAGAGGCAGAGGTGCCAGAGGTGCCGCTGCCACTGCCACCTCAACCCATAGAGCAGAGCCGAAGGTTGCAGACAAACCTGTGGCATGAGGGGCTTCCCACCCATTTGGGGGATCCCAAAGTGGGCGCAAGGTTATCCCTATTCAAGAACGTCTGGAAGTCTCACTGCAGGGACAGTTGGGTGCTTCAGATTGTGGAACATGGGTACAAGCTGGAGTTTGTTCAGGCTCCGCCGAACAGATTTTTTACTACAGGCCTACCTGCTTTGGCAGAAGCACAAGTAGCAGTAGTCGACTCCATTCAAAAGTTCCTTCAGGCAGGGGTCATTATACCAGTCCCCAAAACCCAGGAAAGACTGGGTTATTACTCCAGTCTTTTCGTCGTACAAAAACCGGACGGCTCGGTACGACCTATCCTCAATCTGAAGCACCTGAACGAATATGTAGTGTACCACAGATTCAAGATGGAATCCATAAGGTCGGTCATCGCAAGCCTGGAACCAAGGGAGTTTCTTCTGTCACTGGATATAAAGGATGCATATCTGCATGTTCCTATCTGGGAACCCCACCAGAGGTTCCTTAGATTTGCTATTCGCCACCAGCACTATCAATTCAGGGCACTCCCTTTCGGTCTGTCATCAGCACCAAGAACCTTTACAAAGGTTATGGCTTGCATGATATCAGCCCTTCGAATTCAGGGGATAACGATTGTACCCTACCTGGACGATCTACTCCTGAAAGCTTCTTCCCCCCAGAAGCTTCAGAAGGATGCCCAAACTACCTGCAATTTCCTAGTCCAGAACGGTTGGATCCTAAATTTCAGAAAGTCACAGCTGCAACCAACGCAGGTGATTCTGTTCCTGGGACTACTGTTCGACACCGTTCAGGAGAAAGTTTTTCTGCCCTTGACGAAAGTCACAGTGATCCAGCAGAAGGTCAGACAGGTTCTGTTGCCTCACAGTATCTCAGTGCATTTATGCACGAAGTTCTTAGGTCTGATGGTGGCCGCCTTCGAGGCCCTGCCTTACGGAAGATTTCATTCCAGGACCTTCCAGGAAAATCTTCTGGCACAATGGTCAGGGTCCCATCTTCACATCCACAGGACCATTGTGCTTTCCAGGGAAGCAAGACTCTCCCTTCAGTGGTGGCTGGACACGTCCAACCTCACCCAGGGCCGCTCCTTCCAGTCCCAAGTCTGGACAGTGGTAAACACGGATGCCAGCCTTCGGGGTTGGGGTTCAGTTACCCTTGGATACACATTCCAGTGTCTTTGGACCAGTCAAGAAACCCGGTTACCCATAAATATCCTGGAGTTGCGGGCGATCAGGTTGACCCTGGTTGAGGCCCATACTCTCCTGATCGGCAAGGCGGTAAGGATACAGTCGGACAACATCACAGCGGTATCCTACATAAATCGACAGGGGGGCACCAGGAGCAGGACTGACATTCGGGAGGTCTGCCCGATTTTGATCTGGGCAGAGGCATACACCATCAGGTTTTCCGCCGTCTTTATTCCAGGAGTGGAAAATTGGGAGGCGGATTATCTCAGCAGGCAGGACCTCCACCCGGGGGAATGGGGCCTTCATCCGGATGTGTTTCAACAGTTGGTCCGGAGATGGGGGATAAATCACAAGCTTACGCAATACTGTGCCAGAGCTCAGGACCCTGCAGCGGCTGTGGTGGATGCCCTGTCCATCCCCTGGGACTTCGACCTGGTATACCTCTTCCCGCCTATTCCGTTACTTCAAAAGGTACTCAAACGGATAAAGAGGGAGGCAACAGAAGTCATCCTGATTGCCCCGGATTGGCCCCGACGGCCATGGTACTCCGACCTCAGCTACCTGCTCGTGGACGACCCTTGGCGTCTACCGCTACGAGAAGATCTGCTGTTGCAAGGTCCGTTCAATTACCCAGACTTGCCTCGTCTACGTTTGACGGCATGGCGGTTGAGGCCGAACTTTTGAAGAGGAGAGGTATACCGGGGACGGTCATACCTACTATGATCAAGGCGAGGAAAGATGTGACAGCTTCTCACTACCATCGCATATGGAAGACATACATCTGCTGGTGTGAGGCCAGGAAGGCACCTAAGGCAACGTTTTCCCTGGCTCGACTCCTTAAATTCCTACAGGCTGGCCTCTCGGCGGGTTTGAAGCTGGCTTCTCTCAAGGTCCAGATTTCAGCCCTTTCCATATTTTTCAATTGTGGTTCCTGTTCTTCACGGAGAGGATGCTTCACTGGATGTTGGTCGGGCCTTACAAATCTATGTTCGGCGGACCCAACATCTGAGAAAGTCAGATTGCCTGTTCGTACTTTATGATGCACTCAAGAAGGGTTGGCCAGCGTCTAAGAGGACTCTGGCACGTTGGATTTGCTGTACAATTAGAGAAGCCTACTTGTACGCTAAGAAGAAGGCACCATCGGGGGTGTCAGCTCACTCCACGAGGTCTGTAAGTACTTCTTGGGCTATGGCGAAAGGCGTGTCCTTGACACAAGTGTGCAAAGCGACCACCTGGTTGGGGGCTAACACTTTTTCATGTTTTTACAAGTTTGATACCTTCGCCAGGTCATCTACAGCTTTTAGCAGGGCAGTGTTGCAGGAGCCCCAGGGCTCTCCTGCCCGGACTTAAAAGCTTGGGTATGTATCCCCACATGTAATGACTGCAGTGTCCCCTGCTGCATGTAGGTGAAATTAGGAATTTGGTATTTACCGATAATTCCCTTTCACCGAATCAGCAGGGGACACTGCACGCCCACCCAGCACTGGTTCTCCTGCCATGTTGTTAGTGTTGTATGGTTGAAAGATACGCTCTTTCTGTTCGTTGCAATGTTTGTTGCATAAATGTTATCTTCTGGATAGGGATTATAGTTGTTTCTCTATGTTCTGTTTATGTTAGTATGTTCACGTTATGTGCCTTGTCTACTAACTTTGTTTATATTTTAGCTCCGTTCCCTACCGGGTCGGCCCGGTCTCTCTTCTCCTCTCGGACACAGTTTTTCTAAGACTGGGGTCTGGGTGGGGATAGAGGAGGGAGGAGCCTGCAGCAGTAAAGTTTTCTTAAAGTGCCACTCCTCCAGTACACCTACTCTATCCCCACATGTAATGACTGCAGTGTCCCCTGCTGATTCGGTGAAAGGGAATTATCGGTAAGTACCAAATTCCTTATTTCCAGTCAGCTCCCAACTGTCATTTTTTTTCCATCAATAAATTTTTATTAACACAAATTTTTATATGGGGTACAGAAGTGAAGAAAAGGGGGGGGGGAGACTGCATTCTGGGTCACGGACAATATAAGGCATCGTTTTTACACAATGAATTTTACACAAGGGCAAACAAGCATAGTATGTCGCTGCACAGAGCGAGCTATACAGAAATATAACAGTACAAAATCAGTTATAACATAGACCAAGGGTTAACATCCCTAAGTAGAGACTGGTGGGGAAGGAGGGTCTGAATCAGGGGGTTCGTTCAGACTAAGGGTGGCTGATTGATCAGGCACAGTCGGGAGAAAGAATCTAGTGCCCTCCCTCACAGTTGTGTAAGTGGACCAAGGAGCCCACTTTGAGTGGGGCGAGGAGGGTTTGGGGGAGTAGGGTTGAAAACCGGTCTCCATATGGAAATGATGGTTCGTCTTTAGAATAACCTGAAGAAGGAGGGGAGGGGAAGGCTGCTTCCATTGTTGGGCTAAGTTTGCTCTTGCCGCTATGAGAATATGTCCTAAGACATATGTTTTCCCTATCGGGAGGTCCTGTGGATATACATGGAATAGGGCTAGTAGGGGGTCGGGGGAGAGGGTTAGCTGAATCACTTCAGAAATCAATTTAAAGACTTCGCCCCAGTATGTCCTAAGTTTGGGACAGGACCAAAAGATATGATGAATGGTACCTATATGGCCACACTGTCGCCAGCACATATTTGAACATGTTGGCCAAAAGGTGTGGAGGTGGTCTGGAGTTAGATAGAGGCGATTGATCAATTTGATATGCATCTCCGAGTGGTTGAGGCAGCGAGATATTGTGAATGAGGATAGAAAAATCTTACGCCATTGGGGGGCGGAGAGCTGGATGCCCAGGTCCGCCTCCCATTTCCTATGGGCCGATGTTTTGGTGAACTCTACAGGGGTTATCAGGGTGTCGTACCAAAAGGAGATGTCCCCTTTGGAGAGAGTCAGGGAGGGTCATGAGAGGACCGTCTGGTGACGGGGGTCCAAGGGGGGGCGTTTGGAGAAGTGAGAGTTCCACCAGTGTGCTACCTGCAGGTAGTGGAGGTACTCGTGAGGGGGGAGAGAATATGTTTCCTGGAGTAGAGAGAAGGGGAGGATTTTATTAGTGTCTACTACATCCCCTAGGGATGTGATCCCACTGTGTTTCCAGAGGGACAGATTGAGGTTAGGGATTAGCCTAGACACGGTAGTGATAGGGAGAGTATTGATAAGGGAAAATGAGGCGCGTAGGGAGGAAAGTAATTGGTCCCATGCGTATAGAGTAGCGGAAGTCGTTGGTAGAAGGGAGGGCAATGGGGGTCTGATGTGTTTAGGTATCTTCAGAAGGTCACAGAGAGGAATATTAGGGGAATGGTATTGTTCAATATCAACCCAGGTCCTAGGTGAGGGACTTTCAAAATAATGTTTAGATGGGGCAAGGAGACAGGCTATTTGGTATTGGAACAAATCTGGGAGGTCCAGTCCTCCGAATGCCATTGGAATTGACATTTTGGAGCGAGCAATAGCAGGGGTTTTAGATGACCAAATGTACTTCGTCAGAATTGCAGTAGCTTGTTGCAAGGATTTCTTAGGGAAAATATAGGGGATGGTGCGAAACAGGTACATTAGTTTGGGCAGGAGCGACATCTTAAATGCTGCCATCCTACCCATCCATGAGATTTCGTATGCTGACCATGATCTGGTTAGCGATGCAAGGGAGGTTAGAAGGGGGGTGAGGTTAGCCTCAAATACAGCTGTCATGATAGAAGGGATATGGATGCCTAGATATTTTATAGAGGTGTCTTGCCAATTATAGGTATATGTGGTTTTCAGTAAGGGAAGGTGGTCTGTAAGGTTGATCGGTAATGCGTCAGTTTTGGATGTATTGAGCTTGTAGTAGGATGCAGCGCTGTAGGAGTCTAATGTCTCGTGGATGTGTGGGAGTGTATGAATGGGGTCTGTCACAAATAGTAGCACGTCGTCCGCAAAGAGGCTTAGTTTATGGTCGGTGGTGCCTACTCGAAGGCCAGGAATGTCAGGGTTGTTATGGATGGACATAGCTAATGGTTCAATGGAAAGGACGAATATTAGGGTGAGAGTGGGCATCCCTGTCTTGTGCCATTGGTGATATTAAAGGGGGAGGAGAGAAAACCATTACTGAACACCCGGGCCGAGGGGGAGCTATATAAAGACATAATTGATGTCAATATCCGATCCTTAAAACCAAAGCGAGATAGAACTTCCCGCATGTATTGCCAGTTAAGTCGGTCAAATGCCTTCTCGGCATCTAGTGAGATGAGGAGAAGATCTTGGTCTGTAGACAGTGAATCTATTAAATTAAATACTCTCCGTGTATTGTCCGGAGCTTGACGACCTGGGACAAACCCCGTTTGGTCCGGGTGTATCAGCGAGGGTAAGAAGGGGTTAATTCGGGATGCTATTAATTTGGCAAAGATTTTGATGTCACTATTCAATAGGGCTATTGGGTGGTAGTTTTGGCACAAGGCTGGATTCTTACCGGGTTTCGGGATGGTAACAATTCTGGCCTCTAACAGTTCGGGGGGGGTCTGCCCTACGGAGGAAATTTCGTTGAACAGGTCTGTGAGGTAGGGGGAGAGCACATCACTAAAGGTCTTGTAAAAGTCTGTTATGAACCCATCTGGTCCAGGTGCTTTGTTGCGTGGGAGTGACTTTATGACCGCCTGGACCTCCATCTGGGACCATGGGGTATTTAATAGGTCAAGTTGTTCCTGGGAAAGTGAAGGGAAATGAAGGTTTTCTAGGAAACTATGGATAGAAGTGGGGGTGGGCTGTGGTGTGGAAGTGTCCATGGAGAGATTGTATAGTTTGGAGTAGTAGTCAGCGAACTGGTCAGCGATGTCTTTAGGATTTTGGATTTTCTCTTTATTAGGGGAGGTGATAAATTTTATTCGGTTTCTAGCATGTTGGGCCCGTAGTTTTCGGGCTAACATTCTGCCCGACCTGTTGCTAGCGAGATAGAACCTATGCCTTATCCGATTTAAAGCTGATTGAGTGCGGGCAAGGAGTATTTTCTGGAGCTGACTTCGTACTGAGGCCAACTCCAGCTTTAGGGAGTTGGAGGGGGTCGACTTATTTCTCGCATCAAGGTCAAGTAGTTTGGACTCTAAGGCTTTTTGGGTATCGATGGCCTTACGCTTCAGAGTTGCTCCAGCCTGGATAGCTGCCCCTCTGGTAACCGCTTTGAAAGCGCACCAGTGATTGGTCACCGAAGTATCTGTCGTTTTATTGTTGGACATATATGATTCTATTGCTTTTAGAATGGTACTTTTGGCAGAAGGGTCTATTAATAGGTGGGGGAATAAACGCCAGGGCCTAGGGGGGATTCTAGAGGACCGAAAATTCCACTGCCATACCACGGGGGCATGGTCCGACCACGTTATGGGGAGGATATCAACTCCTGCGGAGTGTTGGAGGGTCCACTTATCACAGAGAATATAATCAATTCTCGAGTACGTGTTGTGAACTTGGGAGTGGAAGGTGTATTCCCGCCCTGTGGGGTATGTTGTTCTCCAAGTGTCATACAAGTCGAATTCTAAAAGTAGGTTACGTAGGGCTAGCGATTGGTTGTCGGAGTGGGATTGATGGCTGGTGGGGAGTCGGGATTTGTCCAGTCGGGGGTTAAAGTCTCCTAATAGTATCAGAGAACCTTTTGTGATTTTTTGTACAAGAGTAAAGAGCTTGCGGAGGAAGGCCACCTGATTTGTGTTGGGGGCATAGATAGAGACGATCGTAATCAGTCTGTCCTCTAATAGGCCAGTTACGATCAAGTATCTGCCGTTCTTGTCAGCGGTCTGGGAGTGACAAACAAATGGGGTATGCCGGTTAAAGAGAATGGCAACACCATTGCGTTTAAAAGGTCCGTTGGCGTAAAAGGCGGTCGGGTAGTTGGAGTCCCTGAATGTGGGGGGGTGAGGGGAAGCAAAATGTGTCTCTTGGATGGCCACTATGTCCGCCTTCTGTTTGTGAAAATATGTCAGGGCCATTCTGCGCTTATGAGGAGAGTTCAGACCTTTAACATTTAAGGAAATCAATTTAGGCATGGTGGGGTATTAGAAAATACAGGGGAGATCTAAATACAACAATGGGAGGGTAAGCGAGAGAGGGGGTGAGATGGGAGGTATGCAGACTATGGGGGAGAGGTGGAGAGAGGGAGGGGGGGGGGGTAAAGAGTAAAGATAAGAGGGAAGGTATAGGGAGAGGAAGAACAGAAGGGTCCATACACTAGGACCCGCATGACTACTGCAGGGGAAAAAGGAGGAGTTTTCTTGCAGTAGTATACAGAGAGGTTGGGGGTGGTGGCCTGGCATCTTCCGAGGAGAGGACAGGGGACTAGGCCACCCCTCCAATAACGACAATGTTAACTAAACAAAACATTATATATAACAATCCGCCTGAGGAACCTAGGAGGAAAATCAAAATAGAGACACGGTATAACAGTAAATACTTCTAACTAAGGTTACGGAGGTAGAAAAGGAGAACCCCAACCAGTGGGGAGCTATAATCTATAGGGAAAGCCGAAACCTTAAACACACTAACAATGTGCTGCTACGGACAGTGAGCAGCTTGGACCCAGTGCCTAAAGGCCTGCACCAATAATAGGAAATAAAAAACTGATACTTATCGCTAAAGCCTCGACCCACAGTGGGGAGGTGGTGGAGGTCTGAAGGCACGGGTAACTGGTATTGGGTAATAGCGGCTGTATAAGAGCAATGATCGTCAGGTGTTGGCCCATTCCTGGCGAAGGGGTTGTGGGCGCTGTTGCCCCTGAGGTACAGTGGTGAAAATGTCCCAATCTAGTAGAAGCTTCATTCCGGCGTCTAGTGATGATACAGTATATGTGGTGTCTTCATGGGTGATGATCAACTTCACCGGGAACCCCCAGCGGTACCGGATCTCATGATTGCGGAGTGCCTGGGTGATAGGAGCAAACGCCCTTCTGCTGGCTAGGGTTGCAGGGGAAAAGTCCTGGAACACTTGGAGGCCGCCGAGTGTGTCCTTTGTTTTTGCATCTCGGGCTGCCTTCAGTAGACGCTCTTTTACTGTATAGAAGTGGACCCGAAGGAGGGTGTCCTTAGGCAGGTCGGCCGAGATCGCTTTGGGTCTTGGTAGACGGTGGATACGATCTATTAGAAGATCTTTGGGATCGGCGGAGGGTAGGAGCCGACGGAACAGTGCTGTGGCGTAGCCTTCAAGCTCAGCGTTGGTCACCGACTCAGGGATGCCTCTGATCTTAATATTGTTCCGCCTGGATCTGTCCTCCAGATCGGCCATTTTGGATTTGAACTGCTCCATCTCGAGTTGCTGACGGTCATATGATGACACCAAAACATTGTGAGATGTGACCAGCTCCTCCATTTTCCTCTCTAATTGGTCTGTTCTGTCACCAATCGCGACTAGCTCAGTTTTCACCTCACGGATGGCCATTTTAAGATCTTTGGCCAGCTCAGCCTGGAATGCTGAGAAGACCTGGCAGAGGGACCTCACTGTTCATTGGATTCAGCATCTATGCCCGCTATTCCCGAGGGAGGACTGTACTCTGTTTGTATACTCGGGGAGGCAGACACTTGTTTCAGGGGGCTTGATTGTAGTAGAGGGGTCTGTGGGGGTCTCCCAGCAGGCATATTGATCCTGGAGGGGGCCCCCTCCTTGGGCTTCTTTGGAGGCATGGTAGGGACAGGCACTTTTTATATTGTAGGATAGGGAATGAGGATCAGGCACACCAGGGGTTCAAGCAATAGATGTAGGTTCACATAGGGGAGTGAGTTATAGTCGTCATGGAGAGGTAGCCATGCAGAATTGGTGATCACATTAGGTCCCGCTGGTAGGCTTTAGCGTGGGAGACCGGAGGGGGGGAGGCAGTGTGGAGGGTGGCTCAGATGGCACCCAGGCAGCTGGTGTCTCCGGGGGTGGAAAGAGTTGCCTCTATACCCAGCTGGATGGGGACATGGGGGCCCGGAGCACGCCAAGTAAGGAGTGGAGCCTTGCACCGCAAAACAGACAGAGAAGGGTATGTTGTGGGCAAGTGAGAGCGCAGTAGGAGGTAATGGTTATGGGTGAGGGCCGCAGCTGCAAGTGACCGCTGGCCGTGATGTTAGGCCGCAGGGAAGATGGCGGCGTCCACGAGGGAGTCCCAGCGCTGGCCGGGTCCAGCCGCAGCCAGCACTTGGGAGCTAGATGCAGGAGACTCTCCTCCGTAATAATAACTCACCCCCGGGATGTCTTCTGTGGGGTCCGTACCTGCTGCGGCGGGTGATGCGGTGTCTCCCTGCGTCCGCTCCGGCAGTGAGACGCGCACCGGTCGGGCAGCGGGGAGTCAGATCCTAACGCCGACGGGCGGCTGGTAGTGGTGCCGGCTGGCTGGGGAGGGAGGGGCGCAACCACCTTGGCAGCCGCGACCCCCACGTCCAGCTCCGTGACGACGCTCCGTCCTCGGCGCCAAACTCGAGGCCCCGGCTTCTGATCCCGAACCAGGCCGCAACCCGCAGCGGCGCTTAAAAGCACCACCCGGCTCCGCAACCTCGGACCGAGCCAAACAGGGGCACAGGTGTAGCAGGTAGGAGGTGAGGGGGGAGTCCAGAGCCGTTGGAAGAGGTGCTGTGGGGTAAAAAACTACAGGTGTAGCGGGAGCTCCGGGCAAACACGTCCGCTCTGCAAGCGCGCCAGGCCACGCCCCCCCAACTGTCATTTTTTAAACACATGACAAGAGCTGATTGGCTGGAGCACCATTTATCATACGCGGTGAGTTTTATCATTCACAAGTTTTAGATCTCATTGACATATGAGCTACATAGTACCAACCAAACAGCTTCTGCCATTCTTCAAACAGCCTGCAAAATGACAGTTAGGGTCAGATTGGTTAGTTCTGGCTAAAAGTCGATTTTGAACTAATTCAATTGATTTTAAATCAAACACAATCTATGTTTTTCATCCAAGGCTAAAATACCATTTACTATCATTTAAAAGCTAATACCCCCTGACACTCAATATGAATGAAGAACGATTTTCAGCACATCTCTCCACTGTATTTCTCTCCAAGCCAATTCCCGTGGGGCAGGCATTCCCAACCACAGTCCTCAAGGCACACCAACAGTGCAGGATTTAGTGATATCCAGGCTTCAGCACAGATGGTTTAGTTAGAATCACTCAGATACTAATTAAGTCACCTGTGCTTAAGCCTGGATATCACTAAAACCTGCACTGTTAGGGCTGTTTCACAGGCTCCGGCTAACGCTGGGCGGCAAAACTCCGCATGGACAAAAGCCGTACAAAGTAGTTAAGAATGGACAGGATTGTGTTCATTCACACGGGATGGTCACGCGATAAGCAGGACAATTGGGAGATATGAGATTATAATATATCATATAGTAATGTTTTTATTATAATGTATTTCTTTGTTGAGTCTTGTGTCCTATCTTTTTTGGGAGAATAATAATAAAACTATTATTAAGCTGACAGGTGATTGAGATAATCAGTCATCAAGACTTAACTATCAGAGCTCAAACCAGACAAGGCGTCTTGAAAAAGTCTCTTTTGCTAGGAGACGAAACGCGTCAATGTCCCCTGGTTCTCGGACAACTTGATCGTACAGCAGCAGCAGCAGGCTTTCCACCTTACCCTCATGCCTGACCTCCCTCTCTGCACTATCATTGCCGGAGACAGAAGGCCGTCGTCACTCAGCGCAAAGTCGCCGCTACATTGTGCCACCCTGCATTTGACCCGGTAAAAATAGGAATCAACTTGTGGCCCTGTAACACGGCTGAGGTGAGCTTCTCCACATGCCCTCCATACAGCTAAAACCCAGACGGCACAGACATTACTGCAGGTGAAGGGTCATTAGTTCGAAAGGTCATTTGTTCGACAGGCCATTCGTTCGACAGTGTCTAGGTCAACAGTGAAAAGGTTGACATGGGATTTTTCACAGGTTTTTTTACCTGAATGTCAACACGGTCGAAATGGACACAGTTTAAAGTGCACCACATCCCCTTCAGGCACACTTTTATTCTCCCACCACGCCCTAGTGGATGGTAGGGCATAAAATACCGCCTGTCGGCACATGTCGGTTTGAACAACAGTGAAAAATCCTGTTTCAACCTCTTGACTGTCGAACTAATGACCTGTCGACCTAGAACCATGTCAACCTTTTCCAATGTCAACCTAGACCGTAGTCGACCTAATGGTCGGGAAGGGGGGGGGGGCAGGCTTTATTTTACGTGTGTGTGAGGGGGGGCATGCTGCTGAAATTTCTGGCGGGCGCACATTTTATAGTTACGCCACTGGCTGGGGCGCTAGCTTTTCTTTAATTAGTAATTTTGGTACTTATGTATTATCTGGGCTCCCATGTTAAATGCATCCCATATTTTCATACCCCTACTATCCAACTACGCATGGAGTTGATTTTATATAGTGTGGCGAGCGCAGCGAGCCACCGTGCCCGAAGCGTGGCGAGCGCAGCGAGCCCCGCGAGGGGATGCGGTCTCATAAGAAAAACGGGAGCCCAGATATTACATAAGTACCGTAATTTTTGTATGTGTATATATTTCTCATTTTTTTTCATTATTGTGGGTTTAGAAATATTTTTTGATATTTTACCAGTCTTGTGTCATTATTGAAAAAGTGGACCTACAGTATGATACATTATTTAATTAATAATTTAACAATAGGGGCAAGTGTCAGTGCTGTGACAGTGTCTTAATTGTATTTGCAATTTAATGGTATAAAAGGGGAAAAAATCCTCACCTTTCTTTCTGCAGGATGGAAATCCATGTCCACGGCCATCACCCGAAACTTCACTGAAATCATTAATTAGATAATATCAGGAACTGTGTTGATATTTTAGTTAATACTTTTCTAGTTGTAGGTGAGATATAATTGTGATTCCATGCTATTTAGTCTTACCTGTGTCACCCGGCTTGTATGTGGCTTTATCAGTCTGGAAGAAGCACGTTTCATAACCTTGGATTATAAAAAACTTCTTGGTCTCATTGATATTGAGGTGTTCCCCATGTGCAAATGCATGGAGAGACCAGACTGAGTATTCTTCTTTTATTGCAGGAACCTGGTGAGAAGTAAGGGATCATTCTAAGTCATCACTGATTGACTTACTGTATTCCCCCCACCCATTCCTCACCCGTCTCCTCCTCACGTCTATGCTGCTCCCAATTGACATATGCGAAAATTGCCCTCGCTTGCTGCCGATGGCCAAGGACACTTGCAGAGTGGCATCAAACACAATTTCCCCCACAGTCTCCGGGGCCCAGATCAGTTCACACCTGCAGCTGCAAGACTCCCACTGGATCTCAAACTGGATCACTCAGTACAGCTGCCAGCCTGTCCCAGGACCCAGCCTCCATCTAGCCCTGTTCCAAGCTGGGAAGTGCCACCGTCAGCTGTGCGTGGAATGTTAATATCAGCATGAGCTTGAGATCCACAGCACTAAGCAGGGCCAAGGAAGGAGGGGCTAAGCAGCCTTGGAACCTGCATGATGCAACACTGTGGCACAATGCCGCGGCAAGGGTGTGTGGCAAAGTTGGTTTACATGGAATAGCGTAGGGTATGTACTGGGAACATAAATATGCTTAGAATGACAACTGTGCTGCTATCACTGGGCTATGACTTACACAGGGAGCAGGCTACATAGCCCAGTGCCGTGTAACTCCCCGCTTTATGATAAACTCATTGTGCTCAGCTCCTATACAGGATAGGGCGATGGTGAGAGGGTGTAGCCTGTAGCGACGTATATCGCCCTCTCCATATATGGGCAGAGCACATTGAATAATCATCCAATGCACTATGTAAATGGAAAGACTGGAAACATTACAGCTGGGCTGCACATCCAATTAAATAGCAAGCAGTGCTGCTGAGAGGGTGGCCGGGCCCTGGTATTAGTAGTTTAGCATCCTCCTTACCCACTGGAAATGCCATATATTGGCAGTCTGAATCACATGATAAGTTATACACATGGTGAGATTCAGGCTAATGGACACTTTTGACTTCCCAATATTGGCTAGTTACACTTAAGATTTACCTTAGATTTACACTATCTTGCTATTTGGCTCTAGGCCATATACATTCTACAGGTAAAATAGTCAATATAGGCATGCCTGCACATATTTATCCTGCAGCTTATGAGAAGTCAGCGCCGGGGTCCCTGCAGCAGATGGGAACTAGTTGTGGTATTGACTACTAATTCCCATCCACCGCAGAGAACCCGTCGTTGACTTCCCATCCATGGCAGGGACCCCGACACTGACTGGGGCAAAAGGAGCCCCACACTGGCAGCAGCGCCAGTGTGGGGGCCCTGGGGCGACCGCCTCTACCTATAATCCTGTGTTTATTTGCATTACTCAGACATAGAGTTCATGATAAGTTAAACAATTTCACAATAAGATTTAGGAGGAATGTTAGCTGACAAACCTTATATGCTAGACATGTGTACTTACCTGGAAAGGGAAACAGTTGGAGTAATCCGCGGTGTCTACTTTGTGCTCAGCAATAATATGAGTGTGCTCATCTTTGTGCAAGGACAGTTTGAAGTCAACAGCCCCATCTAGATCAAGGAAGGTCACACAGACTTTCTGCTGGAATCCCTGCACTGAGAATGCCGGAGCTGTGATCACATAGCACCTACATAGACACAGAACAAATGGAAATACTCTGTAATTTATATTATGAACATTTGTAGAGCAGGGATAGCTCTTTAATTATAAGATAAGCTATTGTGAGTAAATATACAGTAAGTACTGTGACAAAGAATCAAATAGACTGGAACAAGATGAAGTCTTGGTCTTTATTTTTGTTGCAGGTCACAGCATACCAGGTAATCAGCATAAGCAAGTAAGGTGACAGCATTGCAGCATACAGGTGTCACAGCATAGTACAAACTCTTTAGAAGGCTCCAATGGTCCCTACCATAGCCCACACACCAATTTATCACTTGGGCAGCTATTCCAACATCAAGAGCAATGACCTCTGCCCTGGAAACCCTTATATACGGAGAGCACATGTGCTGCTAATCAGCCCAACTCTGATTACATCAGTTTCCTTGTTGCTGCTCCTCTAAAGGTGCATACACACAATGTACAATTTTTTGGCCAATTTCGTTGAAAGACATTTCCCTTGAACCCAGTGTCCTGAACGAAAGATGTTGACGAAAAATATTGATGACAGACGAAAGATGAAAGATCTAGCTACAGTTTATAGGTTTTTTTTTTAAAGATATCCAAATTTAGCTGCATGCACAGTTGATAAACAACCTTGAGGAACAACTGGCGGGTATGGGCATCATTCAACGTTCGTTGCAAATGCACTGAAAGATATTTTGACCAATTTCGTTCAGAATGGCAGAAATGAATGAAATTGGTCAAAAAAATTGTACAGTGTGTATGCACCTTTAGACCTAGACTGGATCTTCCAAATTACTTTCATGTGTAAAAATGCTGTCCCTGCCACAATACCAACATTGATCTTTTCTCTCAGGGGTTAAAGTGAGCCGGAACGGGACGGAACTGAGTTCTGTCAGTTCCATTTTGGAGGCGGAAAACTTCCGCCTCCGTTCGCTCACTTTGCCCATGTCTATCCCTGCCTGCAGTACAGCACTAAAGGAGACAGCCGGAGAACCTGGCTGTCTAAGAGCTTCTTGGCGCAATAGTATTTCCAGCACTTCCCCTGCCGACCCCCCTCCCCCTTCCCCACAGTAGCTGGCAAAGATGGCAGTCCGGATGGAGGGTGATGACTTAAGTGGCTGATGTGTATGTGCTTCTGTCTTGCCCCCACCGGGTCACAGTGTGTCTCCCCGCCGGATTTCTCTCCTCGCTGTGCGTAAGCACACAACGGCATAGTGTCCCTCCACCATGTGGCTGGACACTGAAGACAGCAGCCAGTCTACTGTTAGGGCTCCAGCCTCTGTGCTGGCTGTCAGCAAAGCATGTAAGAGTGTGTGGGGCTGTTAACCCCTGCCACTCCGGGCACTATCATGGCAACGATCGCTGTGACCCAGGGGTATTTATAGACATTGGAGATGTTTTATAAATCTGCTGGGGTCCTCACTAGTGCAGGCAGTGGGCTCAATCCTGAGATTGAGCTCTGAGCATGTAACCCCTGGCACTGTGCATGAAACCCCTTTCACTGAGCATGTTACCCCCTGGCACTGATCATGAAACCCCCTGGCACGGAGCATGTAACCCCCTGGCACTGAGCATGTAACCCCCTGGCACTGAGCATGAAACCCCCTGGCATGGAGAATGTAACCCCCTGGCACTGTGAAAGCCCTAGCATCGAGCAAGAAACCGATGGCAACAAGCAGGAAACCCCTGGCACTGAGCATGAAACCCCTGGCAAAGAGCAAGAAGCCCAAGCAATGAGCATGTAGGTAAGCAGCACTTGTGTGGCATAATATGTAATAGACATTATGGTTGTGGCATAATGTGTAATGGGCATGACAATGTGCATAGTTCCCTGTCCCACAAACCCATGGCCTAAATTTTTGCTGCGCCTTTGGCACGCAGTTACGCTATTATGGGGTGTTTGGGTTGTCTTGCACTGTGGGGCATAATTTGAATAAGGGGTGGTATTATATGGCCTGCATTATTCTTTTAATTGGTGTAAGGGACAGGCCATAAATGTAAAGCTTGCAGGGGGCACCTAATACCCTCGCACCCATCCTGTGACACAATGGGGCAGGGGAAGTGAGTTCCACCACCTCTCCAGGACCGCTTTAAGCACTGTTTACTCCTAAGCTTTGCAGCTAATGTTTATAAGGAGTGTCCTCATATATCTAGTGTCTACATATTACAGTCACAGATGAAGCACAATGGAATTTTGCCATACTTATTATTATATTTTTCATGCAATAATGTGCTTGTTTTAAGTGTGAAAAGACACCCGGTGCCGTAGATTTATACGGAACTTGGCCAGGAGGGGCAATTTGGTTGGACTTGAGCAAAAGAGTATGAGGACACATCTGTAGTCACATCACCAACATGTTGGTGACTCCAAATACCAGACAATGGAAGAGCACCATCAATTACTCTTATTAGCACTTGTGCGATTGTTCAGTTGAAGAAGTAGGGATACATACAGCAACATAGATGATGTGTAAGATAAGACATTAGAGATTAAGAAACAGGGGCACAGACATAATAGAACAAATTAGTATCAGACCCCACATTGCCAACCCCACACTGCCAACCCCACACTGCCACCAAGGCCTACTTTCCATTCCCTCAAGTGAAAGTATGGAGGTGGCGTCTGAGAAGTTCCACAGCTTTCTCCTGCATTAAGTACAACAAAGATGTCTTCCTCATAGACATCCTCACATATGTTATAGTCAGGCTCGGTGGCGCCCCCCAGTTGCCGGTGAATAAGGCATAATGGTGGTGCCAGCCCTGACTATACATGTGTTTTCATATATTATTTATGTTTATGCTGCCTGTGAATATCATCCTGTTGTCCTATGCTATGTTACAGTATATTGAAAAAGGGATAGTTATACCCAAGTTTTATCATACAGGTTGAGTATCCCTTATCCAAAATGCTCAGGACCAGAAGCCTTTTGGATAACAGATTATTCCGTATTTTGGAATATTTTTATATTTCAATGAGGTATCTTGCATTTATGTTGTATAAACACATCAAACACAAGAAATACCCACAAACATATTTTAATGCGCATGAAACCAGGTTTTAAAACATGAAACGATCTACAATCTCAGGCATTGAATTTGAATGTCCAGCAATCTTTTTCTTGTACAAATGTATTTAGTGCCAGTAGGCTTTTAGCAACAACAACAAAAATGTCAATTCTGTAAACCATGGTTTTAGGAATAATTTGGATAATGGATATTTTTTATAAGGGATACTCAAACTGTATTTAAATTAAAAGTCAAGATTCAAATTTTAACAAGAGGCCCCCCCAAAATACAAGTACTATTTTCCCTCTTCTTTGTAACAGCACTGTATTGACAGTTGATTGGCAACACAGTTATAATGTGATATAAGGCATCTTTAATCTCTGTCCTGTAAAATTTCCGGGCATACCACCAATATGAAGGTGTGCGCCAGTGATGCCTGCTGCTGTGCACCACTGGCACATCACCTCTCCGGGCACCCTCCACAGTGGTCCCCTCCCCTTCACTCCTGTCGCTCCCCCTCGCCGCTCCACTCCGGTGATCATATGCTCCCTTGCCGGTGCCTCAACTGCCATTAGTTGCAATGAGCAGACGGCAGGCTCTGGGATGTTTGACGTGGCTCAGGGGGACTCAAGAGTGGTCGGGAATTCGGGCACCTGAGTCCTCCCGAGCTGCCCCAAACATCCCAGAGCCTGCCAACTGGTCACTGTCTGCTGTGAATGGCAGCTGGGGCAGTGGCAGGTGAGCTCTGGTGTATGATCCTGGAGCAGAGATGAGGAGGGGGGTAGTAGCCCTACGTTCTGTGGTGGGTTTTGCTGGGGCAGGATAAACCTGCCCTGGTAGGTTTGTCCTGACCCAGCAAAACCCTCCACTCAAGGGGTTAATGAGCCGGCATCATAATATTAAACATTATAATAACTTATTATAACTTCTTTAAATACTATAAGAAAAATACCCTGATACTGATGTTGGGATCCATCAGGCACAAAGCCTTCAGAAGCTAAGGGGTATACACACACATGGGGGTATTAATGTAATCCTTAATGCAAATCAAATATTGTATAAAATACCTACAGGTTTTGTGTAAGGTCTATATGAAACATAAATTAGTTTTGTGTAATTGCACAAACTTTCTATTATTATTATTATTATTATTATTATTAATAATAATAATAATAATAATAATAATAATAAATAATGTATAAAATGACCTACTGGCTATGTTTTTAGGAAACATAAATGCATAATGTGGTTAGACTTGTGTCCCATTCCAAAATATCTCATTGGTGAATGCAAATATTCCAAAATAAGGAAAAATCCAATATCCAAAATACTTCTAGTCATACGATTTTGGATATAAGAGACCCAACCTGTAATACATTCCCAGAACAACTGTCTTACGGTTCTGATGCTGATGTAAGTGCTGAGCTGAAGATGGCCAGGCAGACGGACACCAGGAGAAGCTGCATGTTGGCCCACAAGTCACCTCCGCAGAACTTGTATCTCTGTCATCCTATATATACTGCCACCTCCCTTGCTGGAGGCGTATGAGGACATTAAACTTACATGGGGAGACACTTGGCTTAATAGCCGCATTTCAACACATAAACTCTTATCTTCATGTTATGTTCATGAACTTGAACTGATGTAATCTGATTCTGCTTTGTAAGCACTTTTATAAATGTTTTACTATAGATTAGTTTAAAACAATGTTAAGCAGAGTCTGAACAACTGAAATATAAGAATGAGATGTAGCTGTTTGTATTGTGATTTACTCCATTAAATATTTTTTCTTGAATATGTTATAAAATATACACCTAGCCTGAATACACCACATAGAGGGAGATGCCTTGCATGAGTGAGCCGACAGGTCCTGTGCAACTCCCTTAGCATCCGGTGTCTTGTTTTGCATCGTATTTGCATTGCTATGGGAATAAGATGCATCAGCATATGAAATGGTACATAATATTCTGGGGGTTATTCTAGTCCATTCTTTCTGACAAAATCCTTCTTAGATGGACAAAACCATGTGCACTGCGGGTGGGGCAGATGTAACTTGTGCAGAGAGAATTAGATTTGGGTGGGGTTTTTCTTCAAAGTGAGATCTATATTGAAGTGTAAAATCATGCAGTCAGTATTTTCCCTGCACAGAAACAAAATAACTCACCCAAATCTAATTCTCTCTGCACATGTTACATCTGCCCCCCTGCAGTGCACATGGTTTTGTCCATCTAAGAAGGATTTTGTCAAAAAGAATGAACTAGAATAAACCCCTCTGTGAGCAACAGCGGCTGTATCTGCATACAAAATGCACATAGAATATAGGCACACCACATATCATGAATATGGGCATGCTACATAACATGCTGCTTGTGCATCCTGTTTGCATCGTTTCATAAAAAAGATGCATTTTAATGAATATAGTCAAATGAACAGACACTTGTCACTACCGATTAACGCCATGATGGCATAGTGTGATTAAAAGGGCTGTTCAACATGAAAGGAGGCTAGATGTATGTGGACACGTCTGTAACTCTTTTCCAAATAGCAAACTATGCTGATATATGTTACTTCAATAATACTGTAGCATTTACATACTGACAGCAGAGGTGGTCACTTTCATAGTAGAACCAATGTCACTGAGGGAGTATCATGCTAGTTTCCTAGGAAACAGAAGCATCACTGAGGCAAAAGGTATGTTATCTAGTAAAGGGCATTTGTACAGTAAAATGGCAGTAAAAGGCTATTCCTAATGTACAGTACTGTGGTAATTTGGAAACAAACAACTCCTGTTGCTGATCATTAACCCTGGTGACATAAATGTAGGGGGAGGATTCAGAGAGATAGAGAGGGTTGCGAAAAGGAGTGAAAGATATTGGGCGGGATTCTCTAAACTAAAAATGCTTTAAAAACTCAGTTGGGGTTTTTACTGCATTGTGGGGTGCTCTAAAAAGACCCCCGCTGGGTTACTACGATGGAGGGGGGGGGCATAGCCAGCAAAAGCTAGCGGTGCCCCATAGAAGCCTATGGGCTTTTACCACGACCGCATGGACCCCCGCTGCCTCGCACGGACACCTGCGGACCCCTCCTCAACCTGTGACCAGGCAGCACAGTGCTGTGCTGCTCGGACCTTTGATCTCCTCCTCCCTGCACTGTAAATCCTCTTCTGGGTGCAGAGAGGAGGTGGAGAGCCCGCCTGCAGCAGCAGCATATAAGTCGGGTAATGGAGGGGGGGTGGAACCATCGGGACTCACTGCACATCGCTGGATCACTGCAAAGGACAGCTCTTAGCGCAAGACCTGTCCTTTGCCAAAATTATCGCATATGCTACTGCATATGTGATAAATATGTCTGCGGTAGCCAGCGATGTGCGGCGGATGGGGGGCGCGGATATTAGAGAATCCTGCCCAATGTCAGAGGGAGGGACAGAGAAAGAGGGGAGGAAGAGAGAGTGGGAGTGTCAGGATACAACAGGGAGTAGGTGAGGGTGGCACGGAGAGACAGGGAGTGAGAGAGAGCAATGGTGACAGGGAGAGAAAGAGACAGCATCAGATAGACTAGCAGAGAGAGACAGTAAGGGAGGAGAAGAAAAGGGGAGTAGAGGAGAAGGGGATGGGAAGGGAGAGCAGGGGTGTAAAAGGGTCGTGACAGTTGTCGCCCCCCCCCCCCCGAGTACTAGCATCACGCGTACCTCTGGCAGTGTTATCTTCTGGGCTGCTCCCCAATTCCTGTTCTCCTTCACACTGGCATAGAGTCTTCTTTACTGCTCCCCAGCACCAGATTTCCTGTGCAGCTTCCTTGCCGCGTATAACAGCACCCCATGTTCTCTTATGCAGTATTTATGTTTTACTTTGAGTGCACTCATATTATATATTTGATTTTTGTAATTTTAATTGAATTGAAATAATAATTTTCAGCTTCTAATTTTCGATCAGCTGCAGAAGCGCCTCTGAGGGGGGCTGGTTATCTGCAAAAAGTATTTTTTCTGTAAGATAAAAGGTCACAATTCCTCTGGGTCCGAGGCTGCAGTGGATTAATAATTGGTAATAGGTCTACAACCATTATTTGGGTCCAGCACTTTAGGGTTTTCATCTGTTTAGTTCTCCATGAGCTTCAATTGCGCCACTGAAGGTGGTCACATGACAGTGGCGCAACCACTTCTTGCATGTCAGTACTTAAAGAAATTTAATTAAAAGGGTACAGGGGATTGCCTTGGGGCCCCCAAGCCACTGGGCCCCTAGCATCTGCATTCCCTGCGCCCTCTATAGACACTGACATGTGTAATATACTACAGCTGCTGGCAAGTGCAGTGTTTTATTGGATTTCCATTCATTTGCATGGGGAACAATATTACTGTGATGGACTTTTCTCTAATTTATTGCTCGTTTAGTACCATCATAATACACATATTGGAATGGGTTGGCACTAAACACTCAAAAGGATATTCACATACTATCCAAATGTTACCCAAATAACCGGAACAGATTGCAAAGTTACAAAAGGTTTTTTCAATAAAAGAAATTCATCAACATCAGTTTACATATACAGTATTGCTACAACATTGATTAAGGGTGTAAAATCATTGGGTGATGAGGAAAGGCTAGCCAGATTAGGTATGTTTCCTTTGGAGAAGAGGCATCTCAGAGAGGTGATGATTATTAATATATACAAATACATGTAGTGACAGTACAGCGATCTAGCTGGCGATCTGTTTACTAGAAGAACTGAATACAGGACACATGGGCCCTTATTCTGGTCGATGCGTACATTCCCGAATTCTTACGGAGCGGTCCGCACGCCACGCTGTGCGGACATCGTCCGTACAAACGCCCACCGAGCCTCCGCATTCGGACGGACTCACTCTTTAAGAACAGGGCGAGTTTACGGACGACATATAAACCTTGCGTGTGCGGTGGACACACACAGATTCTGCACGGTCTTACAGCGTAAGCACGGTCTTACCGCGTCAGAACGGACGGTAACCTGGCCGTACGCACCGATGCGGTGTATTTACGCACAATTCCACACTATTTATCTGAACACAGAAATCGATCACATGACCCACTTATGCAATTAGGCCACCTCATTAAAAAGTGTTTGTTTTCTATTGGAATCAATTAAATCCTAATACATACTGAAACACATTACTACTACATTTATTACACACATTAACCCTTACATCATGTGAACATAACATACATCTATATACAGTATGTACATTTTGCTAATTTAAAAGAGTATAAACAAGTTACACATATACTGTTTCATGTAAACAAAACACACAGACAACTTCGAACTATAATAAACTATTTATTAAATTAACAAATTTTTAATGGAAATTTTTTTTTTATAAAGCTACATCGATCAGCTGGTCCAACTCGGCCATGACCAGCCGCATGTGCTCCCTTATTCTCAAGAGGGCCCCACGTAGACCCTCTTCTGCTTGGGCTGGCTCATCTGTGGACATATTAAAAAGGGTCAAATTACTAATGATATTCATGCATACATTTAACATAGTCATACCTAAATTTTAAAAATGCAAGGTGACAGGTGTGTGTGTATATATATATACATATATATATATATATATATATATATATATATGTATATAGACACATATATAACTATATATATGACACATATAGCTATACATACATGCATACATCCTAGATATATATGACACATACAGCTATACATACATGCATACATCCTAGATGGAAAGCCTGTTTTTTTCCCTCTACCCTTTACTCTGTAGAACACCTCACAGTCATAGTGCTCCTTCTGAATCCAAACCCACCCATGACTAAGCTCTGAGAAGCATGTCATGAGCTGCACCAATCCCAACTCATCAAAAAGCGCTCAGTGTCTGTTATATGATGGAGCGTGGCATGGGACTTAGTCAACTCACAGGAATGCACAGTACATTTGTGCAATCAAGCATGGCTTGCCTGCTGATGGTCTTCTCCATAAATCATTGTCATAATGCCAGTTAGGTGAAGCTGCAGCACTAACCCACTCCCATGCACAAAATCATTACTAAGACCAAATCAACACACAATTATGGTGCCAACAATACATGCAGACCGCAGGGGGGTTTAGCTAGAGGAGGGCCCAGGGGCACTGACCACTTGTTACTCCATTCTAAGCCACGCCTGTCCATACTCCATTTATGCCATACTTAATCTAGTTTAGAAAGATCAATCACCAGTAAACTCTACTCACCTATATGAGGCTACAGATTGTATGCTTGCAGCAGGGACATGTAACCCTTACATGAGCAAGTCATCCCTTTCTTCCAGGATACAGATTAACTACACAGGTTCAGTGGCACTTAAAATCGACCTGAAAGCCATCCTCACAACCTGTGTCATTAATATGTGTCCAGGATGAAAGGGATGGTTTGGCCACCCTATCTAACCCCAAAGTGTGTCTGTTGCTACCCAGTTTGTTGTTTGACTTTATAGTATTTTCAAACACAATTGAATCACCAGTGCTACATAACAAATAGTAGATAACAAAAGGAATAATGATTCTTTATGTATACATACCACTTTCGGCCGCCTGCTCCACCTTACAGGCCTCCTCATCCTCCTCCTCTTCCTGGTCCTCCTCGGCTGCCACCACCTCCTCCTCGGCTGCCACCACCTCCTCCTCGGCTGCCACCACCTCCTCCTCTTCTAGTGGCACCACCTCCTCCTCCACTTGCTCCCCTTCCTCTGCCACTAGCTCCTCGGCCATCCCATCAGTGCCCTCCTCCTGGGCCTGGCCCGCCTCTGCCTCCTCCCGGGGCTGTCTTGCTCGATCCCGTGCTGTGTTTGAGAACAAAAAAAATGCCAATTAGGGGTCATTTGGACAGATGTATTAAGCCTTAACAAGCAATAAATCCAAAGGTTATAAGTAGAGATAAATGTAGAGCCAATCAGCTCCTTACTGGCTTTGATAAAACACAGCCTGTAACATGGCAGTTATGATGTGACATTTGGGCCATTGTAAGCATCACAAACAATAATCCTACACAATGACATATTTTATCACCATTACAGGGTGTCAAACAGGAAGTAGCACACATATAGTGTATGCCATGTTTAACTCATGATCAGGCTGGTTACCTTATTGGCTTAAATAAGGTCATGTAAGCAATCATGTACAAATGGCCATTTAATGTGTAAACACTCACATCGCGCAATCCTGGCCCTGATTTGCTGGAGCAAATCCGGCTGCCGACGCCTCAGGTCTGACCATCGCCGCTCCAGCTGAGCGATGGTCCTCCACACCTGTGTGCGTGCGTATATGCGGCGGCGGGCCACCGCATAAGCATTCCGCTTCTGGCGGTTGGTAATAAATGGGCCCGCCCGCCCCAGCCTGGTCTCCATAACGGAGACCAGTGTCCTCAGCTCCGCTGGCGAGAATGGGGCTGCTCTTCCATAGGCCGCCATCTTAGCAATGGCACAATTCAAGCAATCATGTCCTGTCATTGGTTGATCAGAGTGATATTTGGTATTAACTTTATTGTTCATTTTGACAGTAACAGCGTGTATGCGCCACAACAGACGGCGAACCCATTGCATCGCAAACACACACTTGCTGTACCTTTGCATAGTTGAGCAGACCATGCCATTACTTGCTA
Organism: Crinia signifera; assembly: GCF_055691185.1. Classification (NCBI taxonomy): domain Eukaryota; kingdom Metazoa; phylum Chordata; class Amphibia; order Anura; family Myobatrachidae; genus Crinia; species Crinia signifera. The sequence goes on from NC_139222.1 coordinate 256,332,774, forward strand.
TCTCCTAAACAGACAGTGTAAAATAAGTTGGGAACCCATTATATATAATCTATTACATTTACCAAACATGGGTTAAAGCAAAAGGTGAAATAGTCTGCATCACTATCCAGTTACACCTAACTCTACAAGGTACTAAACAGCTTTATTATAGTGAAAGCTATACAGCAGAAACATAGCAAATAGTGCCAGACCTTTTCCCAATATTAGGCCATGGTGCCATGTGTACACTTACCTTCTTCTGGGCCACACTAGAGATGTGGAATGAAAAGTAGCTAGCATCAAGGCTGAATTTGGAGACCTTTCACATGTGATTTGGATGCTAGCACTGATTACTATTGCCTAAGTGGTGGACTGGATTTACATATGGAATGGTTAGTGTCATTTGTACTACATACCAAACAAGTGCTCAGTACAGATGTACATTCACATATACATGTCATGGCTGAACACATTTTTAGTTGGTCATTGCAGTACCAATCTGCAATTAGCTACTAAATCAGGCTTACTAACTTTGCCAGTTTTTTTTTTTTTCGCAGGTAGGGGCGTGGCCTATGCGCCGCACGGTCTACGCTGCCGTATGGAACGCAGCCGTACGGAACGCAGGGTGTCGCTGATGTACGCCAATTACAGAAATAGGATATAAAGGTGTGTTAGAAAACTGCAATGTTGATGCAAACATTGCTGGATCTCTATCTGTGGAAGAGCAGGAGTGCCAGGACCTGTTTGCCCGCATGGACTCCAGCACCTCCTATGTCCCCCTCAACACAGACCAGCCAGTGGGAGAAGAGCAGCCAGATGGGCCATCCACATCAGGCCAATCGGCAGCTGGCCCATCTTCAGCCTCAGCAGAATCATTGGGAACACAACAGGTGGCTTCCCAACAGAGTAGCCAAGCCAGCACTTCAAGTACAGCGACAGGTGGCCGTGGCGGTGGCAGTGGCGGTGCCAGTGGCCGTGGGCGTTGCCAAAATAGGGCAACAGAGGAACCAAACAGCAGAAACATGGCATTCGAAGCGCAGGAGCTTGCCATCCTGGTGCCCCGCGCACGGGATTGGATCGAGTGTCCACAGGACAGGTTGACACACACAAGGAGATGGAAGATCTGGGAGGACATAACGGCGGAGATTAATGCGGTGGCTCCACAAGTTCGTGAGACGGAGCACATTAAGAATAGGCAAGTTCATGTGTGTTACATTTGAGCAGTACAATACCACTAATGTTTTCATTAGATGTTAGATGGTGTTGGTCAATGGCCGGTCACGTTGCTTGGAGCCACAGACATGTTTGCCATGTCATTTAATCGATAGTTATTGTAGGGTGAGTGTGAATGTATCTTATAAGGGTTGTTTTTATATTTTCATTGAATGTAAGTTGTGTGTAATGAAGCACATGTTGTCATCTGTTGCAATGTGTGCTAGAGCAAACATGAGGAGTGACATGTAGTAATATGTACACTTTGATTGCAGGTGGCACGACTTCAAAACCAACCTCAAGAAGAAATTGACCCAGCGGTGGGAACACAGCCACACCTCTGGGGCTGGCCCCATGCCTGGAAAGCTGAAGCTCACCCCCCTGGAGGAGATGGCACAGTGCAGCATTGCAGTAGAGGAGGTCCGGGGGGTGAGCAACGTCGACAGCGAGGCCCCAGCGGAAGTCATGGCTTCTTTGCTTGAAGGTAATTATTTGCCATGCCATAAGTAGCTGGTCCTAATTTTGCATGGAATGTGTTGTAATTGTAATGTTCTCTTTCACCAGCATCCCCACCGCTATGGCCAGAATCTCTTGAGGTTGAGGAGTCTGTGCCACCTGCCACCAGTACCAGGCCCGTGCAGCAGCAGCAGCCACTGACCGAGGCTGAATTGGACAGGTGGGTGCAGGTGCTTTCCCATATTCAGCAGCAGGGAGAGTCGGCATCAGAGCGGGTGCGTAGGACCGAGGAGGTGTTGCAGGGTTTGGTCAGCAGCCAGCAGACTATCACTGGGAGCCTGCAGGCTATGGCTGCCACCCAGCAATCAATTTCTGCTAGCCTGCAGGTGCTGGCTGATCAAGCCCTGCGGAAAAATGACCTCCTCCTCCACCATAATGAGCTTATGGTGGAGCTAGTTGCCAGCAATAGGGTCCTATTGTCATCCGTTTCTGGTGCATTACCACCAGCAGCACTCCCTGCTGGCAGAGGGGGAACACCATCCCCCCCCCTCAGCAGCATCTGCTCCACCTGGGCCATCATCCGAACGTGGCCGTGGCCGAAGAGCTACTGCACGTGGCAAGGAGCCTGCCAAGGGCAAACGTGCCTGCAGATGAACTTGTGTCCGCATTAATCTCCACCCTTATGTCTTCCCAAATCTTTCATTAAGCTGTGTGTGTCAGCTTCCTGTGTCCAATTCCCACATTTGCCCTCGTTTCGAATGTCATGTTTGGTTCCCCTGTTGGCCTCTTTCGGCTACCATTACTGTCTGCTGTACTTGAAGTGTTGGTGCTATACTTTTGTTGTGAAGCCACCTGATGTGTTCCTAATGATTCTGCTGTGGCTATGTATGTCCCAAAATCATGTCTTTATTATATTTTTTATAATTTTATTCCTGGCATGGTACCCTTTAATTTGTTACGGTTTCCATTTTATTTGTTAAGTTCATGTAATAAATGTTTTTTTTTTTTTTCCCCAAATGTGTGGTTTAATTGATACATGTAGAAGTGACATGTGTATTTGTATTATTAATATTAAGTTGTGTCCATTATTTGCAGTGTAAAAGTGTGTGAAAAGTGCTGCATATATGTGTGTGTTTAGCAATGTTCCATTTAAGCTGCAATGGTTCCAATTGAAGCAGTGAGAAGCGTGTAATTAATGAGTAATGAGTAAAGGAGTGGATTGTATTGTGTTCAGCTGACATTGATTGTAGTGATTAGGCGTTCCGATTGCCTAGCGCATGAACGAGTGGTGTCCGCAAAGCAATACTTGCTTATGGACACCGCATATTTCTAGCCGTTTTGTTCGGTGTGCTATCCGAATGCACGCCTACCAAAATAAGTGCACTCCCCCGTGTCCGCCCATGTTTCCGCCCAGTTTAGCTCACTTTGAAAGTACGCCCCTGTGTAGTTCCGAATGACGCCCATAATACGCCCATATTTCCCGAGTGTTTGCGGTGCACATTTCTGTACGGGATTATTGAGAACAAGTACGTAGACCATGAGTGGCACATGCGCATAGCGTTCCCCACGCATGCGCAGACGGCTAAAAAACGCCATCCGAAAGTATTCGGAAATATACGCACCAACCAGAATAAGGCCCATGGTCACTAGGCGGCCAATAGAATCATTTGGAGGAGAGTCGTGGAAGATGAAATATCTCTGCTTCTCTCCTGTTAGTTCGTGAAAGGGGACCGCCGGGACACTAGCGCTTTTTTATTTTGTGAAGACCTAGACTACTTCAGGAGAGAAGAGGACCAGATCTTCGCCACAAGAGACATGTAAGTATAATTTGCCTTCACAGGTCCCTATGGATTACTTCAGAACCCGGACGCCGACACGGATGCCGCCAACATAGACCCGGAGGCCGACATGGACCCCGATGCCGACACGGACGCCAACATGGACCAGGACACCGAACCAAGACGGAGGGCTACCTACGGCCTCAAGATAGGTAAGTATCACTATGTTTGTGTAATGTATGTATTAAACTTGTATTTTTCAGGGTTGTCAGTGTGCTTATTTAACTATTTCTTGTACTGTAGAACTTTAATGCCCCGCATGCTGGGACTTGTGGTTCTCCAAGTCCCAACATGCGAGGGAGGCTTGCTGGGACTCATAGTTCCACAGTATAAGACAATAGTTTATTATTCTATTTTTTACACAAAGATCAGCTCGATGCCCACCGCCCAGTGGCATCGAGGACAGCACTAGGCTTCAGCCTGGTCAGGTAAGTCCTGGAGGGGGGGGGGGCTTTATTGGGGGGGTCCCCACTCACTCAGGACCCCTGGTCAGGCTGACTGGTCGGTCGGGTTAATGCTTTGGCCGAGTGTCCCCCGGCTGTGGCATTACCCTGCTGGCTGGTTTGGCCTGGGGCTGGTTCTTAAAATATGGGGGACCCCTAGTCATTTTGTCCCCCATGTTTTGGGAACCAGCCCTGGGGCTGGTTTTAAAAAATCGGGGGAACCCCTATTTGTCGGGTTTCCTGATTTTTTAATACCAGCCCCTGCTCTTTCAGCCTGGTGCTGGTTATGGCTGTGGGGGATCACCTCTAGCGTCTGTCTCCAAATAGGGAGCTTCTGTCTTTGGTGGGGAGCAGGGTCTCTTTATACTGACGGAGACTCTGCACCCCTGAGGTGCCATTCTCCCCTCTGCTCTCGGCTCCTAACTACAATAGGCGAATGGCGTGGGCCGGTGCACCTCTGGACCACCCCGCAGTTTTGTCTATGAGTATACACTACATATTTATCTTTGATTGCTCAGTGCACCTGCATCAGAGGAGAATATTTATCAGATATATATTGAGTGAAAGCTAACAGGGGCACATGAGGGGGATGTTTAAACAAATGATTCTCTGGGGGATTGATCCTCCTATTGGATCCTGGCACAGTTCTGTTTGTCTATCCACCCACACTGATTTATGGCAATGAGAGATTGCTGTGGGAGAGGGATGCGGTCATCTATTAGAATGAACTTAGGTCTACAGTCATTAGGTCGACCCCATTAGGTCGACTGGCAGGACGGTCGACCTGACTTAAGGTCGACATGGGCCAAGGTCGACATGACTTAAGGTCGAATTTGCATAAAGGTCGACATGTGGAAGGTCGACTGGTCATAAGGTCGACATGGGTTTTTCACTGTTTTTTGAGCCGACATGTGCCGACAGGCGGTATTTCATGCCCTACCATCCACTAGGGCGTGGTGGGAGAATAAAATAGTGTGCCGAGCGCAGCGAGGCACCATGCCCGAAGCATTGCGAGCGAAGCGAGTGATGCGAGGGTCCGATTCTCATTGCCAACTGTGTCCATGTCGACTGTGTCGACATTCAGATAAAAAAACAGTGAAAAACCCATGTCGACCTTATGACCAGTCGACCTTCCTCATGTCGACCTTTATGCAAATTCGACCTTAATTCATGTCGACCTTGGCCCATGTCGACCTTAAGTCAGGTCGACCTTCCTGCCAGTCGACCTAGTGGGGTCGACCTAATGACTGTAGACCTAAATGCAGTCTGACGAATGATCCCATTCCGTGGGAGATACTGATGTGTAATATACTACAGCTGGCAATAATTTTATTTGCTTTCCATTGACCTGCATGGGCAACCATTTTAATGTGATGGAATTTTCCCTAATTCATTGCTCATTTAGTACAATCATAATGCACATAGTGAAATGGTTTTTCACTGAAAACAAAACAAAAGGATATTTATTAACATAGTATCCAAACATTACCCAATGTTACATCTTATGTAAGAATTCTGCCCTGGTTGTTGCCAGGCAACAGTTACAGCCATGTCTGGCAGGTCTGTGTAACTGCAGCTTTGCTCCTGTGTGTTTGCACAAACCTGTCACATAATTAGCTCATTACTCAGCTGCAGTTAATCTGTGTTTCAGGAGGCTTGTGTTTTTCCAGCCATTCCTGGTCTGGCTCTGTCCCAGTGCTGGTCATAGCTCACAGTTGCGGTGTGAGCCCTTGATACTCAGTGCTATGCTTTTGTCCTAGTTACGCTAGTTACCGGTTGCAGTATTTGTTCCAGTTCTGTCTCCCGTCAGTCCTCAGAATCTCTCCAGCTCTATTTCCTGCCAGTCCTCAGAATTCCTCCAGCTTTGTTTTCCATTAACCCTCTATTTTAGTCAGTTATCCTCTCTGTTTCCTTATTGTTTTCCTCTCCCCATTTCAGTTACTACGCTCAGTTTTTCTGTTATTTTGCCTCCTGTGTTCTTCGCTCTACCCTTTTCCATCAGCCTGTGTCTAGTTTATTGTCTGTCACTATTCATTATTCCACTCTCCAGCCTCTGAGCCACTACCTCCTCACTGATATACAGACAAAGGTATGTAACTCTTAACGGCGCCAATATATGGGTGAAATAGGTGAAGTAGGTTGCATGCATACAGGTGATTAAAGAGGTGATATGAAATGCAAAATACTTCCTTTCAAAAGGTCAGGGGTTCAATCTTTTGATCCTCAGATTCAATCAGGATATCCCCAGCAGGTGAAGTGATTCAATGTATGTGGAAACAAAAAAGGCTTGTGATAGTGAAGCCAATTTTTAATTACATACACAAAAATCACACAAACAATACATAATGGTAATACAGTACAATTTAAAACCAATGGATTCCGGGAGATAAATGCAGATATGATGTTAATTACCAGCTGCAGTATCAGAACTGGGTGTTAAGCAGTTCATAGGCAAGAAATAATCACCAGTCCAAACGCCCGGGTGGTCTGTCTGGGAACAGTCGGTCCAGCTGGTAGTCCTCTGCTCTGTCTGCCCGGAGATCCTGATGCCACAAAACAATGCCAACGCGTTTCGACCCGTGAAAGTGAAGGGTCTTTCTCAAGGCTGTGTACGTGGCTGATCAAAGGTCCTCCTTTTTATCCCTGAGTGCGCAGGTGAACTTGTCAGCGGTAACGAGCGTCCACCTCCTTCCTCCGCCCGTACCGCTGACTATTGCCGGAAGCGCTAGTGCGCTATGTCACTTCCGGTTAGTTGGAACGCAGATTGCGTTCCATCCTGCCGCACTTCCTGTAAATCGCTATCTCCGTTCGGACGGAGTGCAGTGAGGTCCTATCTGTGAAGGACAGTATATAAAACAACTTCTTAGCAGTCTTATAATACAACAATATCATTGTGCTTTGTCTCACATAACCTACACAAAGGTGCATAAAGAGAAAATTCACTCAACACATTTATGGAGACTGTGTACTAGCAAATACAGCGAAAGACACAGAGTGGATACATATAATAGATATCTTTACCAAAAACGTAGATTCACATAGATGGAGTGATGTACAATGTATAAAAAATATATATATAAAAAAGATTTAAATATTTATATGTAAAAAATATAAAGATATCTCATAAAAATATCAAAAAATTTCATTAAAAATAGTATTTTAAAATTAGTATTAAAAAGGTGTCACAAAAACCATTTGATCTCAAAATCTGCATTCAGACCGCCTGGTTTCAGAGTGCCAAAATCATATATGCTACGCATCTCTGCTTTAGCCAGCTGGGTATTTAAATTCCGCAGTCGATGATTGGATCTGACACATTTAATAGCTAAAAATCTGACTATACAATTCGTACAATTATTGTGGACTTCTTTAAAGTGCAATGATAGTGCATGCAGGGGGAATCCTTTTTTAATATTGCGGAGATGTTCCCCAATTCTGACCTTAAGTGGTCTTGAAGTCCGACCAATATAGACTAAGTTGCATTTACACTCTATCATATAAACCACGTTTTTGGTATTACACGTTAAAAAGTCTTTAATGTTATACTTAACCCCATTAATGGTTATCTCCTCAATTTTTTTGGAGCCATCACTTTTTACCTCCCTACAGCCAGGGCAAATACCACATCTGTGGAAGCCCTTAGTGAGGATATTACCCTGTCTTTCTTTAGGGGGGAGGGCACTCTTGACCAATTTATTTTTAAGGTTCTGTGCTCTTTTATATATAAATTGTGGCCTTTTGGGGATAGTGTCGCCTATTACTGGGTCTTTTAAAAGAATATTCCAGTGGCGTTTGAAGGATTTTTCAATATATCCATGTTGAGCCGAAAAATTTGTAATAAAAGCCCACTCCGCTTTATTGTGTGTTTCTCCATTATCCCCACTGGTAATTTTGTTTTTAAGCAGAGACTGTCTATCTGTATTGTCCACCAACTCTCTGGCTTGTTTAATGACTTTCTTGCTGTAACCACTATTGGTAAACCTTTTCTCTAATTGATCTGCCTGGAGTTTGTATGTTTCCTCCTCACTACAGTTCCTTTTAATCCTTTTTAACTGTCCCCCTGGAATGGAATTTAACCAGTTGCTATGGTGACAGCTGGTATTCTCAATATATGTTCCAGAGTCTGTGGGTTTAGTGAAGGTTTTAGTGCAGACTCGACCATTTTGAATAAAAATTGTTATATCTAAAAAGTCAACTGTGGCTTCACTTATATTAAACGAGAGTTCTATATTTAAAACATTAAGATTAAGATATGTGCAAAATGAATCAAGAGACTCCCGTCCTCCCTTCCAAATAAATAAAATGTCGTCTATGTAGCGTTTCCAGGATACCAGGCTCGCCCCATAGGGATTATTAGTGCCGACTGTATCCTTTTCCCACTTGCCCATAAATAAATTGGCATAGCTTGGGGCGAACCTGGTACCCATCGCTGTTCCGACCTTTTGAATAAAATACGTGTCGTCAAACATAAAATAATTGTTGACGAGGATAAACCTAATTCCATCGATAAGGAATTTCTGTAAGGGAATCTGTAAAGTGCTTTTAGAAAGCGCCTCAGTGCATGCCTCTATACCCGCCTCATGATCTATGATCGTGTATAGAGACTTGACGTCTGCGGTCACCAGGACGTACCCATCCTCCCACTGGACCGTGGATAGGTAATTGAGCAGGTCCTTGGTGTCCTTAAGGTGCGAAGGGTTGTTTAGGACTAAAGGCTGCAGATAATAATCTATAAATTCAGAGAGGTTAGCTGTGATGGAATCTACTCCCGAAACTATAGGGCGACCTGGGGGATTAAGGGGGTCTTTGTGGATCTTCGGTAGAAGATATATAACTGGAGTTGCAGGTTCTGGATTTATGAGGAATTTAGCCTCTCTGTCGAGGATGGTTCCATCCCTTTCATACTTCTCCACCAAAGACCTCAACTTCTCCAGGATCCCAATTGTTGGGTCAGTCCGCAGTTTATGATAAGTGGTCCTGTCCTCCAGATGTTTGAGGACCTCAATTTCGTATTTGGACCTGTCCATAATAACAATACCTCCTCCTTTGTCACTAGGCTTAATAGTGAGTTGTTTATTTTCACTAAGATTCTTAACAGCTTCTCTCTCCTTAAACGTCAAATTAGATCTAAAATCCTTCATTGGGGCTTTTTTTATGTCTTCCTGCACCAGTGAACAAAATGTTTCTATAAAATTCCCCTTCACAAATGTGGGATTAAAAACAGATTTCGGTCTAAAGGGAGTATTCACAGGTAGTACTGTATCTTCCTCTATATTGGCGGAATCCTTACTCAGAAAAAATTTTTTTAGGCATAGTTTTCTGAGGAATTTGTGCACATCTACAAATGTAGTGAATCTGTCTAAAGGTGCTGATGGGGCATATTTAAGACCCTTACCTAAAACAGATCTCTCTATTTCGGTGAGAACATACGAACTTAAATTAAAAATTTTCACTTTCGGTATTTCCTCTATTATGGGAGGATTATTTTGTTCTGGTCTTTTTTTTAACCTGTTTTTAATCCTGTTCTTTTTTTTCCTGAGGTAAACTTTATTTCTATCTCCCCCTCTTTTTCCTCTGTGTTTCCTAGGGATTACCGTCTCCTGTGTGGTGATCGGTTTCTCCCTAAAAAACGTTCCTCATTATTCTCTCTCAATAAATTAAATCTGTTTCTATGAAATGTGGGAGTATGTTTGGGTGGGGTATCTTCCCTCCGCTCTCGCCAATTATTTCTTTGATATCTCTGTCCTTCAGATCTTACAGTGTTTCTTTGTTCCACATAATCATAACGGGATCTTATATACCTATTGGGTTCCTTCTTTTGATAAACCAAATCTCTATTTCCCCTCGTTTTGGGCTGGAAATGTTCCCGTATTGTTCTTCTATTATGAGGTGTGGATTGTTTTCTAGTTTGCTTTCTTTTATTTTTTGGAAACTGGGATTTTTTCACAGTGGAGATATTTGGAGTCTCAATTGATATGAACGATGCTTCCATCTCACAAATACTTTCGTCATGTTCCTTTTTATCTCTTAATAATTTTCTGATTTTTCTATCAACTAGAACCTTTTCATTTTTTTTAATATTAGATTCTATAGCTTTTTCCAATTCTTTATATTCAGCTAGATCAGAAAAACGTCCCACTACCTCTCTAAAGCTTTTGATTTCTCCATCTAGATGGTCTATTTCTTTTTTCCTCTCCTCTATGATAATACGCATTAACGAGAAGGAGCATTCATTAATTGCACCTTCCCAAGCTTCCAAGAATTCATCTGAAGATTCAGCAAAGCTAGCTTTTTTGTTGATGCGTAAACCTTTCGGAATAATATGGTGATTGAGGTATTTATCAAGAGTGGCAACTTCCCACCATAATTTATTCTCCTTTAGGAGAAGTACCTCTATTTTCTTCATAATTGATTCTAGATGATCATCTAGGAGATCTATATGTTCACCATCATTTTTGAATAGATCATCCAACAGTACTTTTCGGTGATCTCTATATTTAAACATTCTATAGCTGCTGAACCTGGGATAACTAGGAATAAAGACAACGTATATTGGACAGAAAGTATATTATCCCTGGTTCTGCGCTAATTGAAGGCTGCCACCAGAGTTACAAATAGGAGAATTCCCAGCTCCTGAATACAAGGATATACAGACAAAGGTATGTAACTCTTAACGGCGCCAATATATGGGTGAAATAGGTGAAGTAGGTTGCATGCATACAGGTGATTAAAGAGGTGATATGGAATGCAAAATACTTCCTTTCAAAAGGTCAGGGGTTCAATCTTTTGATCCTCAGATTCAATCAGGATATCCCCAGCAGGTGAAGTGATTCAATGTATGCGGAAACAAAAAAGGCTTGTGATAGTGAAGCCAATTTTTAATTACATACACAAAAATCACACAAACAATACATAATGGTAATACAGTACAATTTAAAACCAATGGATTCCGGGAGATAAATGCAGATATGATGTTAATTACCAGCTGCAGTATCAGAACTGGGTGTTAAGCAGTTCATAGGCAAGAAATAATCACCAGTCCAAACGCCCGGGTGGTCTGTCTGGGAACAGTCGGTCCAGCTGGTAGTCCTCTGCTCTGTCTGCCCGGAGATCCTGATGCCACAAAACAATGCCAACGCGTTTCGACCCGTGAAAGTGAAGGGTCTTTCTCAAGGCTGTGTACGTGGCTGATCAAAGGTCCTCCTTTTTATCCCTGAGTGCGCAGGTGAACTTGTCAGCGGTAACGAGCGTCCACCTCCTTCCTCCGCCCGTACCGCTGACTATTGCCGGAAGCGCTAGTGCGCTATGTCACTTCCGGTTAGTTGGAACGCAGATTGCGTTCCATCCTGCCGCACTTCCTGTAAATCGCTATCTCCGTTCGGACGGAGTGCAGTGAGGTCCTATCTGTGAAGGACAGTATATAAAACAACTTCTTAGCAGTCTTATAATACAACAATATCATTGTGCTTTGTCTCACATAACCTACACAAAGGTGCATAAAGAGAAAATTCACTCAACACATTTATGGAGACTGTGTACTAGCAAATACAGCGAAAGACACAGAGTGGATACATATAATAGATATCTTTACCAAAAACCTTTACCTATCCACGGTCCAGTGGGAGGATGGGTACGTCCTGGTGACCGCAGACGTCAAGTCTCTATACACGATCATAGATCATGAGGCGGGTATAGAGGCATGCACTGAGGCGCTTTCTAAAAGCACTTTACAGATTCCCTTACAGAAATTCCTTATCGATGGAATTAGGTTTATCCTCGTCAACAATTATTTTATGTTTGACGACACGTATTTTATTCAAAAGGTCGGAACAGCGATGGGTACCAGGTTCGCCCCAAGCTATGCCAATTTATTTATGGGCAAGTGGGAAAAGGATACAGTCGGCACTAATAATCCCTATGGGGCGAGCCTGGTATCCTGGAAACGCTACATAGACGACATTTTATTTATTTGGAAGGGAGGACGGGAGTCTCTTGATTCATTTTGCACATATCTTAATCTTAATGTTTTAAATATAGAACTCTCGTTTAATATAAGTGAAGCCACAGTTGACTTTTTAGATATAACAATTTTTATTCAAAATGGTCGAGTCTGCACTAAAACCTTCACTAAACCCACAGACTCTGGAACATATATTGAGAATACCAGCTGTCACCATAGCAACTGGTTAAATTCCATTCCAGGGGGACAGTTAAAAAGGATTAAAAGGAACTGTAGTGAGGAGGAGACATACAAACTCCAGGCAGATCAATTAGAGAAAAGGTTTACCAATAGTGGTTACAGCAAGAAAGTCATTAAACAAGCCAGAGAGTTGGTGGACAATACAGATAGACAGTCTCTGCTTAAAAACAAAATTACCAGTGGGGATAATGGAGAAACACACAATAAAGCGGAGTGGGCTTTTATTACAAATTTTTCGGCTCAACATGGATATATTGAAAAATCCTTCAAACGCCACTGGAATATTCTTTTAAAAGACCCAGTAATAGGCAACACTATCCCCAAAAGGCCACAATTTATATATAAAAGAGCACAGAACCTTAAAAATAAATTGGTCAAGAGTGCCCTCCCCCCTAAAGAAAGACAGGGTAATATCCTCACTAAGGGCTTCCACAGATGTGGTATTTGCCCTGGCTGTAGGGAGGTAAAAAGTGATGGCTCCAAAAAAATTGAGGAGATAACCATTAATGGGGTTAAGTATAACATTAAAGACTTTTTAACGTGTAATACCGAAAACGTGGTTTATATGATAGAGTGTAAATGCAACTTAGTCTATATTGGTCGGACTTCAAGACCACTTAAGGTCAGAATTGGGGAACATCTCCGCAATATTAAAAAAGGATTCCCCCTGCATGCACTATCATTGCACTTTAAAGAAGTCCACAATAATTGTACGAATTGTATAGTCAGATTTTTAGCTATTAAATGTGTCAGATCCAATCATCGACTGCGGAATTTAAATACCCAGCTGGCTAAAGCAGAGATGCGTAGCATATATGATTTTGGCACTCTGAAACCAGGCGGTCTGAATGCAGATTTTGAGATCAAATGGTTTTTGTGACACCTTTTTAATACTAATTTTAAAATACTATTTTTAATGAAATTTTTTGATATTTTTATGAGATATCTTTATATTTTTTACATATAAATATTTAAATCTTTTTTATATATATATTTTTTATACATTGTACATCACTCCATCTATGTGAATCTACGTTTTTGGTAAAGATATCTATTATATGTATCCACTCTGTGTCTTTCGCTGTATTTGCTAGTACACAGTCTCCATAAATGTGTTGAGTGAATTTTCTCTTTATGCACCTTTGTGTAGGTTATGTGAGACAAAGCACAATGATATTGTTGTATTATAAGACTGCTAAGAAGTTGTTTTATATACTGTCCTTCACAGATAGGACCTCACTGCACTCCGTCCGAACGGAGATAGCGATTTACAGGAAGTGCGGCAGGATGGAACGCAATCTGCGTTCCAACTAACCGGAAGTGACATAGCGCACTAGCGCTTCCGGCAATAGTCAGCGGTACGGGCGGAGGAAGGAGGTGGACGCTCGTTACCGCTGACAAGTTCACCTGCGCACTCAGGGATAAAAAGGAGGACCTTTGATCAGCCACGTACACAGCCTTGAGAAAGACCCTTCACTTTCACGGGTCGAAACGCGTTGGCATTGTTTTGTGGCATCAGGATCTCCGGGCAGACAGAGCAGAGGACTACCAGCTGGACCGACTGTTCCCAGACAGACCACCCGGGCGTTTGGACTGGTGATTATTTCTTGCCTATGAACTGCTTAACACCCAGTTCTGATACTGCAGCTGGTAATTAACATCATATCTGCATTTATCTCCCGGAATCCATTGGTTTTAAATTGTACTGTATTACCATTATGTATTGTTTGTGTGATTTTTGTGTATGTAATTAAAAATTGGCTTCACTATCACAAGCCTTTTTTGTTTCCGTATACATTGAATCACTTCACCTGCTGGGGATATCCTGATTGAATCTGAGGATCAAAAGATTGAACCCCTGACCTTTTGAAAGGAAGTATTTTGCATTCCATATCACCTCTTTAATCACCTGTATGCATGCAACCTACTTCACCTATTTCACCCATATATTGGCGCCGTTAAGAGTTACATACCTTTGTCTGTATATCCTTGTATTCAGGAGCTGGGAATTCTCCTATTTGTAACTCTGGTGGCAGCCTTCAATTAGCGCAGAACCAGGGATAATATACTTTCTGTCCAATATACGTTGTCTTTATTCCTAGTTATCCCAGGTTCAGCAGCTATAGAATGTTTAAATATAGAGATCACCGAAAAGTACTGTTGGATGATCTATTCAAAAATGATGGTGAACATATAGATCTCCTAGATGATCATCTAGAATCAATTATGAAGAAAATAGAGGTACTTCTCCTAAAGGAGAATAAATTATGGTGGGAAGTTGCCACTCTTGATAAATACCTCAATCACCATATTATTCCGAAAGGTTTACGCATCAACAAAAAAGCTAGCTTTGCTGAATCTTCAGATGAATTCTTGGAAGCTTGGGAAGGTGCAATTAATGAATGCTCCTTCTCGTTAATGCGTATTATCATAGAGGAGAGGAAAAAAGAAATAGACCATCTAGATGGAGAAATCAAAAGCTTTAGAGAGGTAGTGGGACGTTTTTCTGATCTAGCTGAATATAAAGAATTGGAAAAAGCTATAGAATCTAATATTAAAAAAAATGAAAAGGTTCTAGTTGATAGAAAAATCAGAAAATTCTTAAGAGATAAAAAGGAACATGACGAAAGTATTTGTGAGATGGAAGCATCGTTCATATCAATTGAGACTCCAAATATCTCCACTGTGAAAAAATCCCAGTTTCCAAAAAATAAAAGAAAGCAAACTAGAAAACAATCCACACCTCATAATAGAAGAACAATACGGGAACATTTCCAGCCCAAAACGAGGGGAAATAGAGATTTGGTTTATCAAAAGAAGGAACCCAATAGGTATATAAGATCCCGTTATGATTATGTGGAACAAAGAAACACTGTAAGATCTGAAGGACAGAGATATCAAAGAAATAATTGGCGAGAGCGGAGGGAAGATACCCCACCCAAACATACTCCCACATTTCATAGAAACAGATTTAATTTATTGAGAGAGAATAATGAGGAACGTTTTTTAGGGAGAAACCGATCACCACACAGGAGACGGTAATCCCTAGGAAACACAGAGGAAAAAGAGGGGGAGATAGAAATAAAGTTTACCTCAGGAAAAAAAAGAACAGGATTAAAAACAGGTTAAAAAAAAGACCAGAACAAAATAATCCTCCCATAATAGAGGAAATACCGAAAGTGAAAATTTTTAATTTAAGTTCGTATGTTCTCACCGAAATAGAGAGATCTGTTTTAGGTAAGGGTCTTAAATATGCCCCATCAGCACCTTTAGACAGATTCACTACATTTGTAGATGTGCACAAATTCCTCAGAAAACTATGCCTAAAAAAATTTTTTCTGAGTAAGGATTCCGCCAATATAGAGGAAGATACAGTACTACCTGTGAATACTCCCTTTAGACCGAAATCTGTTTTTAATCCCACATTTGTGAAGGGGAATTTTATAGAAACATTTTGTTCACTGGTGCAGGAAGACATAAAAAAAGCCCCAATGAAGGATTTTAGATCTAATTTGACGTTTAAGGAGAGAGAAGCTGTTAAGAATCTTAGTGAAAATAAACAACTCACTATTAAGCCTAGTGACAAAGGAGGAGGTATTGTTATTATGGACAGGTCCAAATACGAAATTGAGGTCCTCAAACATCTGGAGGACAGGACCACTTATCATAAACTGCGGACTGACCCAACAATTGGGATCCTGGAGAAGTTGAGGTCTTTGGTGGAGAAGTATGAAAGGGATGGAACCATCCTCGACAGAGAGGCTAAATTCCTCATAAATCCAGAACCTGCAACTCCAGTTATATATCTTCTACCGAAGATCCACAAAGACCCCCTTAATCCCCCAGGTCGCCCTATAGTTTCGGGAGTAGATTCCATCACAGCTAAACTCTCTGAATTTATAGATTATTATCTGCAGCCTTTAGTCCTAAACAACCCTTCGCACCTTAAGGACACCAAGGACCTGCTCAATTACCTATCCACGGTCCAGTGGGAGGATGGGTACGTCCTGGTGACCGCAGACGTCAAGTCTCTATACACGATCATAGATCATGAGGCGGGTATAGAGGCATGCACTGAGGCGCTTTCTAAAAGCACTTTACAGATTCCCTTACAGAAATTCCTTATCGATGGAATTAGGTTTATCCTCGTCAACAATTATTTTATGTTTGACGACACGTATTTTATTCAAAAGGTCGGAACAGCGATGGGTACCAGGTTCGCCCCAAGCTATGCCAATTTATTTATGGGCAAGTGGGAAAAGGATACAGTCGGCACTAATAATCCCTATGGGGCGAGCCTAGTATCCTGGAAACGCTACATAGACGACATTTTATTTATTTGGAAGGGAGGACGGGAGTCTCTTGATTCATTTTGCACATATCTTAATCTTAATGTTTTAAATATAGAACTCTCGTTTAATATAAGTGAAGCCACAGTTGACTTTTTAGATATAACAATTTTTATTCAAAATGGTCGAGTCTGCACTAAAACCTTCACTAAACCCACAGACTCTGGAACATATATTGAGAATACCAGCTGTCACCATAGCAACTGGTTAAATTCCATTCCAGGGGGACAGTTAAAAAGGATTAAAAGGAACTGTAGTGAGGAGGAGACATACAAACTCCAGGCAGATCAATTAGAGAAAAGGTTTACCAATAGTGGTTACAGCAAGAAAGTCATTAAACAAGCCAGAGAGTTGGTGGACAATACAGATAGACAGTCTCTGCTTAAAAACAAAATTACCAGTGGGGATAATGGAGAAACACACAATAAAGCGGAGTGGGCTTTTATTACAAATTTTTCGGCTCAACATGGATATATTGAAAAATCCTTCAAACGCCACTGGAATATTCTTTTAAAAGACCCAGTAATAGGCGACACTATCCCCAAAAGGCCACAATTTATATATAAAAGAGCACAGAACCTTAAAAATAAATTGGTCAAGAGTGCCCTCCCCCCTAAAGAAAGACAGGGTAATATCCTCACTAAGGGCTTCCACAGATGTGGTATTTGCCCTGGCTGTAGGGAGGTAAAAAGTGATGGCTCCAAAAAAATTGAGGAGATAACCATTAATGGGGTTAAATATAACATTAAAGACTTTTTAACGTGTAATACCAAAAACGTGGTTTATATGATAGAGTGTAAATGCAACTTAGTCTATATTGGTCGGACTTCAAGACCACTTAAGGTCAGAATTGGGGAACATCTCCGCAATATTAAAAAAGGATTCCCCCTGCATGCACTATCATTGCACTTTAAAGAAGTCCACAATAATTGTACGAATTGTATAGTCAGATTTTTAGCTATTAAATGTGTCAGATCCAATCATCGACTGCGGAATTTAAATACCCAGCTGGCTAAAGCAGAGATGCGTAGCATATATGATTTTGGCACTCTGAAACCAGGCGGTCTGAATGCAGATTTTGAGATCAAATGGTTTTTGTGACACCTTTTTAATACTAATTTTAAAATACTATTTTTAATGAAATTTTTTGATATTTTTATGAGATATCTTTATATTTTTTACATATAAATATTTAAATCTTTTTTATATATATATTTTTTATACATTGTACATCACTCCATCTATGTGAATCTACGTTTTTGGTAAAGATATCTATTATATGTATCCACTCTGTGTCTTTCGCTGTATTTGCTAGTACACAGTCTCCATAAATGTGTTGAGTGAATTTTCTCTTTATGCACCTTTGTGTAGGTTATGTGAGACAAAGCACAATGATATTGTTGTATTATAAGACTGCTAAGAAATTGTTTTATATACTGTCCTTCACAGATAGGACCTCACTGCACTCCGTCCGAACGGAGATAGCGATTTACAGGAAGTGCGGCAGGATGGAACGCAATCTGCGTTCCAACTAACCGGAAGTGACATAGCGCACTAGCGCTTCCGGCAATAGTCAGCGGTACGGGCGGAGGAAGGAGGTGGACGCTCTTTACCGCTGACAAGTTCACCTGCGCACTCAGGGATAAAAAGGAGGACCTTTGATCAGCCACGTACACAGCCTTGAGAAAGACCCTTCACTTTCACGGGTCGAAACGCGTTGGCATTGTTTTGTGGCATCAGGATCTCCGGGCAGACAGAGCAGAGGACTACCAGCTGGACCGACTGTTCCCAGACAGACCACCCGGGCGTTTGGACTGGTGATTATTTCTTGCCTATGAACTGCTTAACACCCAGTTCTGATACTGCAGCTGGTAATTAACATCATATCTGCATTTATCTCCCGGAATCCATTGGTTTTAAATTGTACTGTATTACCATTATGTATTGTTTGTGTGATTTTTGTGTATGTAATTAAAAATTGGCTTCACTATCACAAGCCTTTTTTGTTTCCGCATACATTGAATCACTTCACCTGCTGGGGATATCCTGATTGAATCTGAGGATCTAAAGATTGAACCCCTGACCTTTTGAAAGGAAGTATTTTGCATTCCATATCACCTCTTTAATCACCTGTATGCATGCAACCTACTTCACCTATTTCACCCATATATTGGCGCCGTTAAGAGTTACATACCTTTGTCTGTATATCCTTGTATTCAGGAGCTGGGAATTCTCCTATTTGTAACTCTGGTGGCAGCCTTCAATTAGCGCAGAACCAGGGATAATATACTTTCTGTCCAATACTACCTCCTCACTGTTGTTAATCTCTCAATACACTTTGTAGTTTCCACCTTCAATTTACATTTGTTCTCCAGTCTTCTAGTAGGAACATTCTTCCAGCCGGCATTGGTTCAGGTCACCTGGAGCTTGTACTACCACCAGCGACGTACGTTCTGACAGCATTCAGTACCTGTAGGTGTGCCTAGCCTTAAGGGAAATGGCAACTTTTATAGGAAAGAAGACCTGCTGGTGTGTTCTACAAGTACCAACCCTGGGTGCACAAGGATCATTGCTCTGAAGATCCACCTTAGACAGAACCCAGCCCAGTAGAGGTTACTACCCTCAAGTTTGGAGCCACCAGTTTTAACACCCAAATAACCAGAACAAATGGCAAAGGTACAAAATGTTCAAATAATAAAAAAATTCATCAACATAATTTTACATATGTAACAAAATTTAGTAAGGGTTTAGAATGATTGGGTTATAAGGAAAGGCTAGCCAAATTAGGTACAGACCACCAGAGAGACCCATCCACCCACTACCCTCTCCAATGCCGGAGTGAAAATGGCGGCAATAGCATGGGACTTATATTGAGTGATGATGATGCTTTGCTACGTTCTTCGACCCAAGCCTGGTGGGAATTCCTGAACAGGGCTTGGGTCTGTACTCTGATCTGGGGTGTCCGGCGGTATTCGGATTTCGGAAATCCGAACCCGCTCGCCATAGTTAACATGTGGCTCAAGGATTGGTGCAAAATGGGGGGATTCAAGTTTCTAGAAATCTGGGTGGACTTCTCGGTCAAGCGCCATCTTTAGGTGCAATCCATGAAACTGTATGTTTGAGTGAGGAAATAGTGAAAAATAGATTACAGAACCTAAATAGTAAATCTCCTGGCCCAGACAAATAAACCCTAGTTACTAAAAGAATTGAGTTAGTTATAGAACTACCATTTTATCTAATGTTCAATGAATCCATAAAACTCTGGGACTCTGTGAGCTAATTGGCAGCGGTGTCTGTCAGTTGTACAGAAAGGGGACATATAGTCGCATACATCAGTGTCAATTGGCGACTGCGTCTGAGAGAGTTGTGGAGATCATCTGAGGGTGAGATAATACTTGGTGCACGGTACATCACCACTACTGAAGCCTGATAATTACCTGATAAGCAGAATAGAGTTATCTCAAAAGGTTTTTGTCATTGTGGATCATGTATTGGCTGCAAAAATATACCAAATAACATAGGGATGAAAGCCATAAAAATTGAGATTAATGGGAAAATGTGCAATATTAATGACTTCCTAACCTGCCATTCCTCGAATGTCATCTACGCAATTAAATGTGACTTCCACAAATAGGTCGGACAAGTAGATGTTTGAAATCAAAGATTGGAGAACATCTGAGAAATGTTAAATAAGGTTTAGAGTCATGCTTTATCAAATGCACTCTAAAATGACCCATAACTGTGATGTCAAAAACATTTAAATTTTTTATCCAATAAAGAAAGTTAACCCCAAAGGTAGAGGGGGAAATCTAGCAGCCAAATTGGCAAAAAGAGAGATGAGGACCATTTTTGATTGAGACCCTTGTACCAAAAGGTTTGAACAAGGATTTCAAATTAAAATGGTTTTTATAATGCTTTTGTATTATTTTCATTCCTTATTACATATGTTTCTATTTGTTTATTATATATGCTGCTATTTTTATAAGTATTTTATATGCATTTATTTACACTTTTTTTTTCCTTTGAGGATCACAAAAACATTGATTCCTGTCCTTAAACATTTAAGTATGAGGCTTAAAAAAATGGCTGCCCCAATCCCACTTCCTGGACATCATAAAAATGGAGGAAAAAAACTTTCAGTTCCGGAAATACACGTGGGGACCCGCGATTTTGGTGCCAAAAAGCCAGCCAGACACATGGAAAACATGGACTGGCATCCGTTTTCTATATTATATATTTTTGGGGGTTATTAGATGTAGTATAATCCATGTCTGGAAATAGGTGTTTCCTTATTGTGTTTGGGGAGGTATAAAAATTGCCCACTGGCCCCATTTTAGAAGCTAGCCTTGAGAAAGGTAGCTTGTCTATTGAAACCGGTTGGCCAGAGACTTTTTGATGCAGAAGTTAGAACATAAGGTCTGTGGGGATGCCTGTGTTTGTAACATCTTATGCCTTTATGTCGACTTCTTAAGTGGACCACCCCACTTGGTGAGAGTCCGGTCTGCATTGAGACCTTGATGTTTTTAATATTTTATTTTGATTAAAAAATGTGCTGCTCTATTATGTGATTTATTTTATTTACACATATCCATTGGGAGCATGTGAGCTGGTTGCCTATGATGACATCAGTGTTGTTCCAAATGCTTCAATGGTCTACTTTCCTTGTAGACCACCTTCATCGGTACGGGTTGTGAATACCCTATGATATACTTTGGAGTTTTATATTTAATGTTTTAACAATACTTCACTATCCCGTTGTATCTGTTTCTCTCTTTTTGGGTCTAACCAGGGGCGGATTGGCCCACCGGGAAACCGGGCTGTTTCCCGGTGGGCCGGCATATTTTACAATAAAAACGGCCGCCCACTATCCCTAACTGGGCCGCGGCCCACCGAACGGACACCTCCGTTCTGGGCCGCGGCACTGCGCCCTAAGTAAAGATGGCCACGGCCAGCCTCTTTTCTTCCCTAAATTAAAATGGCCGCGGGAGTGCTGGTGCGCATGCGCGGGCGCACACAGCTGCTCCCGCGGTCCGGATGGCTTAGCTGCCCCCACGTGATGCACCCGTCCCCAGCAGCAGCAGCGCACAGGACGGGCAGCAGCAGCAGCGCAGCAGCAGGTAGCCAGCAGCACATAAACAGCACATCTGAGGGCAGCCATAGCCGGATTCAGGTAAATGGCACTGCCCTAAATCATAACAATTTTGTGGCCTCAGTGACTATATATATATATATATATATATATATATATATATATATATATATATATATATATACACTTTGTATAACTACTACTAGGATTATAGGTGATTTAAACTGATTATGGAACGCAATTTGCATTCTATTTACTTTATGTTATTATGACCCACCTACTTAGAGGGACTGACCCATTTTAACCCTGTTATTATTGACAGCCGCTCTGTATATATCACAGTAAGAGGGGCGTTTGTTTTATAATTTAGGAAATCAAGATGGCCCCCAGTTGAAACGCATGACATAATAGCCATGCGTTCCACAACCTATTAAAAGTTATACCTACTATCGGATTGCGCCCCGCCCCCATAGGGGGAATGCTCCATCAGTTATGACATCCACCCAATCTGTACTGTCCTGTTCTATAATATAGGAAATAAGATGGCCCTCAGTTGAAACGCATGACGTAATAGCCATGCGTTCCATAGTCTAAATAACGTTTTTCGCACAATCGGAACACGCTCCGCCCTCAGTGGGGCAATGCCCCATCAGTTTTGATATCCACTCAATCCGCACCATCTATATTATATCAATACATACATCCGCCTTTCGGCATTACAAAATAGGAGGCGCGGTTTCCTGTATACAGGGAAACAAGATGGCCACCGTTTGGAATGCATGATGCCGGAGCCATGCATTCCACAGCGTAATTTAGGCATTTAGTGGTGTTTTTGACCACTTTTAAAGGTTTTTTTCCTCCCCACTTAAGGGCACACTAGCATTTTAACTTCCCACTCTATCTCAGCGCAGTTAATAAGGCGCTTAATATGTATACTTGATTTTCACATTACATTGTGAACAGGAAGTGATGTAAGAGGCTATCCCCTATTTAAGACATCTCCCTCCCTTGGTAGCTCATTCAGTGTTTGGATCTCAGGAGTTCACTTCCGGTTGTACACTGCTCTAGTAAGTACTTTTCACCACTGCTCAAGTCTGATCATTGCCACATATGTTGTAATTATGTATGGAATAGTAGTTTTGTTATCTCCCCTTTTTAGATTGATTCTATTCTGTTGTTAAAAACTGGGTTTATTCATCCATTCCCCTAAGAAAACGTTTGACATCAATGGACTGCTACTACACCTTGTTCTACTACTTCTGCTGATCCTCAGCGGTATGTTATATAAAATTATTTTGGTGGACTGTGACTATAGGCAAATTTCTACATTATTATTAAGCCTCTTCAAGTACTGTCTCCCGCAAGCAAACTTCTGCTGTTTTTCTAAAAAATTAAAAATTCATAGGTATGATATATCTTAAATACCACCCAGGGGCTCTGGTAAATTCTTGTGTGAAATGCTCACTGTTGGTTTTTTCATCTTGATAATACCGCTTATCCTTACCAAAAATACGCCCATATTTCACGAGTGATTGCGGTGCACATTTCTGTACGGTATTGGGGAGTACAAGTACGGAGACCATACGTGGCACATGCGCATAGCGTTCCCCACGCATGCGCAGACGGCTAAAGAACGCCATCCGAAAGTATTCGGAAATGTACGCATCGACCAGAATAAGGCCCATAATGACAGTACAGCGATCTAGCTGGCGATCTGTTTACTAGAAGAACTGAATACAGGACACATGGTCACTAGGCGGCCAATAGAATCATTCGGAGGAGAGCCGTGGAAGATAAAATATCTCTGCCTCTCTCCTGGTAGTTCGCGACAGGGGAACGCCGGGACACTAGCGCTTTTTTATTTTGTGAAGACCTGGACTACTTCAGGAGAGAAGAGGACCAGATCTTCACCACAGGAGACATGTACAGTAAGTATAATTTGCCTTCACAGGTCCCTATGGATTACTTCAGAATCCGGACGCCGACACGGATGCCGCCAACATGGACCCGGACGCCGACATGGACCCCGATGCCGACACGGACGCCGACATGGACCAGGACACCGAACCAAGACGGAGGGCTAC
Source organism: Crinia signifera (assembly GCF_055691185.1). Lineage (NCBI taxonomy): Eukaryota > Metazoa > Chordata > Amphibia > Anura > Myobatrachidae > Crinia > Crinia signifera. The sequence goes on from NC_139222.1 coordinate 256,356,424, forward strand.
CTACGGCCTCAAGATAGGTAAGTATCAGTGTGTTTGTGTAATGTATGTATTAAACTTGTATTTTTCAGGGTTGTCAGTGTGCTTATTTAACTATTTCTTGTACTGTAGAACTACAAGTTCCAGCAGGCCCTTTAATGCCCCGCATGCTGGGACTTGTGGTTCTCCAAGTCCCAACATGCGGGGGAAGCTTACTGGGACTCATAGTTCCACAGTATAAGACAATAGTTTATTATTCTATTTTTTACACAAAGATCAGCTCGATGCCCACCGCCCAGTGGCATCGATGACAGCACTAGGCTTCAGCCTGGTCAGGTAAGTCCTGGAGGGGGGGGACCCCTTTATTGGGGGGGGATCCCCACTCCCTCAGGACCCCTGGTCAGGCTGACTGGTCGGTAGGGTTAATGCTTTGGCCGAGGGACCTTATATAATAAGTGTCCCCCGGCTGTGGCATTACTCTGCTGGCTGGTTTGGCCTGGGGCTGGTTCTAAAAATATGGGGGACCCCTAGGGCCAGATGTACTAAGCTTGAAAAGTGATAAAATGGAAAGTGATAAACCACCAGCCAATCATCTCTTAACTGCCATACTCCATGCTGTGTTTGAAAAATGATAGGTAGGAGCTGATTGGTTGGTGGTTTTTCACTCTCCATTTTATCACTTTTCAAGGCTTAGTACATCTCGCCCCTAGTCATTTTGTCCCCCGTGTTTTGGGAACCAGCCCCGGACCTGAAGCCTGGGCTGGTTTTAAAAAATCGGGGGAACCCCTATTTGTCGGGTTTCCTGATTTTTTAATACCAGCCCCTGCTCTTTCAGCCTGGTGCTGGTTATGGCTGTGGGGGATCACCTCTAGCGTCTGTCTCCAAATAGGGAGCTTCTGTCTTTGGTGGGGAGCAGGGTCTCTTTATACTGACGGAGACTCTGCACCCCTGAGGTGCCATTCTCCCCTCTGCTCTCGGCTCCTAACTACAATAGGCGAATGGCGTGGGCCGGTGCACCTCTGGACCACCCCGCAGTTTTGTCTATGAGTATACACTACATATTTATCTTTGATTGCTCAGTGCACCTGCATCAGAGGAGAATATTTATCAGATATATATTGAGTGAAAGCTAACAGGGGCACATGAGGGGAATGTTTAAACAAATGATTCTCTGGGGGATTGATCCTCCTATTGGATCCTGGCACAGTTCTGTTTGTCTATCCACCCACACTGATTTCTGGTAATGAGAGATTGCTGTGGGAGATACTGATGTGTAATATACTACAGCTGGCAATAATTTTATTTGCTTTCCATTGACCTGCATGGGCAACCATTTTAATGTGATGGAATTTCCCCTAATTCATTGCTCATTTAGTACAATCATAATGCACATAGTGAAATGTTTTTTCACTGAAAACAAAACAAAAGGATATTCATTAACATAGTATCCAAACATTACCCAATGTTACATCTTATGTAAGAATTCTGCCCTGGTTGTTGCCAGGCAACAGTTACAGCCATGTCTGGCAGGTCTGTGTAACTGCAGCTTTGCTCCTGTGTGTTTGCACAAATCTGTCACATGATTAGCTCATTACTCAGCTCCAGTTAATCTGTGTTTCAGGAGGCTTGTGTTTTTCCAGCCATTCCTGGTCTGGCTCTGTCCCAGTGCTGGTCATAGCTCACAGTTGCGGTGTGAGCCCTTGATACTCAGTGCTATGCTTTTGTCCTAGTTACGCTAGTTACCGGTCGCAGTATTTGTTCCAGTTCTGTCTCCCGTCAGTCCTCAGAATCTCTCCAGCTCTATTTCCTGCCAGTCCTCAGAATTCCTCCAGCTTTGTTTTCCATTCACCCTCTATTTTAGTCAGTTATCCTCTCTGTTTCCTTATTGTTTTCCTCTCTCCATTTCAGTTACTAGTCTCAGTTTTTCTGTTATTTTGCCTCCTGTGTTCTTCGCTCTACCCTTTTCCATCAGCCTGTGTCTAGTTTATTGTCTGTCACTATTCATTATTCCACTCTCCAGCCTCTGAGCCACTACCTCCTAACTGTTGTTAATCTCTCAATACACTTTGTAGTTTCCACCTTCAATTTACATTTGTTCTCCAGTCTTCTAGTAGGAACATTCTTCCAGCGGGCATTGGTTCAGGTCACCTGGAGCTTGTACTACCACCAGCGACATACGTTCTGACAGCATCCAGTACCTGTAGGTGTGCCTAGCCTTAAGGGAAATGGCAACTGTTATAGGCAAGAAGACCTGCTGGTGTGTTCTACAAGTACCAACCCTGGGTGCACAAGGATCATTCCTCTGAAGATCCACCTTAGACAGAACCCAGCCCAGAAGAGGTTACTACCCTCAAGTTTGGAGCCACCAGTTTTAACACCCAAATAACCAGAACAAATGGCAAAGGTAAAAAATGTTCAAATAATAAAAAATTCATCAACATAATTTTACATATGTAACAAAATTTAGTAAGGGTTTAGAATGATTGGGTTATAAGGAAAGGCTAGCCAAATTAGGTACAGACCACCAGAGAGACCCGTCCACCCACTACCCTCTCCAATGCCGGAGTGAAAATGGCGGCAATAGCATGGGACTTATATTGAGTGATGATAATGCTTTGCTACGTTCTTCGACCCAAGCCTGGTGGGAATTCCTGAACAGGGCTTGGGTCTGTACTCTGATCTGGGGTGTCCGGCGGTATTCGGATTTCGGAAATCCGAACCCGCTCGCCATAGTTAACATGTGGCTCAAGGATTGGTGCAAAATGGGGGGATTCAAGTTTCTAGAAATCTGGGTGGACTTCTCGGTCAAGCGCTATCTTTAGGTGCAATCCATGAAACTGTATGTTTGAGTGAGGAAATAGTGAAAAATAGATTACAGAACCTAAATTGTAACAAATCTCCTGGCCCAGACAAATAAACCCTAGTTACTAAAAGAATTGAGTTAGTCATAGAACTACCATTTTATCTAATGTTCAATGAATCCATAAAACTCTGGGACTCTGTGAGCTAATTGGCAGCGGTGTCTGTCAGTTGTACAGAAAGGGGACATATAGTCGCAAACATCAGTGTCAATTGGCGACTGCGTCTGAGAGAGTTGTGGAGATCATCTGAGGGTGAGAAAATACTTGGTGCACGGTACATCACCACTACTGAAGCCTGATAATTACCTGATAAGCAGAATAGAGTTATCTCAAAAGGTTTTTGTCATTGTGGATCATTTATTGGCTGCAAAAATATACCAAATAACATAGGGATGAAAGCCATAAAAATTGAGATTAATGGGAAAATGTGCAATAATGACTTCCTAACCTGCCATTCCTCGAATGTCATCTACGCAATTAAATGTGACTTCCACAAATAGGTCGGACAAGTAGATGTTTGAAATCAAAGATTGGAGAACATCTGAGAAATGTTAAATAAGGTTTAGAGTCATGCTGTATCTATGCACTCTAAAACGACCTATAACTGTGCTGTCAAAAACATTTACATTTGTTATCCAATAAAGAAAGTTAACCCCAAAGGTAGAGGGGGAAATCTAGCAGCCAAATTGGCAAAAAGAGAGATGAGGACCATTTTTGATTGAGACCCTTGTACCAAAAGGTTTGAACAAGGATTTCGAATTAAAATGGTTTTTATAATGCTTTTGTATTATTTTCATTCCTTATTACATATGTTTCTATTTGTTTATTATATATGCTGCTATTTATATAAGTATTTTATAGACATTGGATGGGCTCTGCACACACTAAATTAACTGATAATAAATAGTGGAGATTTGGTTCATGAATTGATCAATGCATTTAAGCCTGCAGCCCCCGTCAAGGGACCCCACTGTTCTGCAGGTCCTACCACTATCGCTGAAAATGGCTGCAATACACATAGCTATCACATCAATGTTTGATACCAGGCATGCTATCAGGTCTGAAGCTCACAGCAGACTTTGCTTTTATAGGTGAGCAGCTACCAACACACCTGTCACTAATCATCTAGGGAAATGGCTAACATAAGCTATGGAATCTTAGTTAAAAACAGGGTGCATGAGAGAATGTGACCACAATAAGACTAATTAAAAAATTAATCTAATAAACAATATATACACTTAACATCGGCACTCACCTTTCCTAGTTTTGGGGTGCCCTATGGCTTGTGACCACATTGTTTAAACAGACATTGGATGGGCTCTGCACACACTAAATTAACTGATAATAAATAGTGGAGATTTGGTTCATGAATTGATCAATGCATTTAAGCCTGCAGCCCCCGTCAAGGGACCCCACTGTTCTGCAGGTCCTACCACTATCGCTGAAAATGGCTGCAATACACATAGCTATCACATCAATGTTTGATACCAGGCATGCTATCAGGTCTGAAGCTCACAGCAGACTTTGCTTTTATAGGTGAGCAGCTACCAACACACCTGTCACTAATCATCTAGGGAAATGGCTAACATAAGCTATGGAATCTTAGTTAAAAACAGGGTGCATGAGAGAATGTGACCACAATAAGACTAATTAAAAAATTAATCTAATAAACAATATATACACTTAACATCGGCACTCACCTTTCCTAGTTTTGGGGTGCCCTATGGCTTGTGACCACATTGTTTAAACAGACATTGGATGGGCTCTGCACACACTAAATTAACTGATAATAAATAGTGGAGATTTGGTTCATGAATTGATCAATGCATTTAAGCCTGCAGCCCCCGTCAAGGGACCCCACTGTTCTGCAGGTCCTACCACTATCGCTGAAAATGGCTGCAATACACATAGCTATCACATCAATGTTTGATACCAGGCATGCTATCAGGTCTGAAGCTCACAGCAGACTTTGCTTTTATAGGTGAGCAGCTACCAACACACCTGTCACTAATCATCTAGGGAAATGGCTAACATAAGCTATGGAATCTTAGTTAAAAACAGGGTGCATGAGAGAATGTGACCACAATAAGACTAATTAAAAAATTAATCTAATAAACAATATATACACTTAACATCGGCACTCACCTTTCCTAGTTTTGGGGTGCCCTATGGCTTGTGACCACATTGTTTAAACAGACATTGGATGGGCTCTGCACACACTAAATTAACTGATAATAAATAGTGGAGATTTGGTTCATGAATTGATCAATGCATTTAAGCCTGCAGCCCCCGTCAAGGGACCCCACTGTTCTGCAGGTCCTACCACTATCGCTGAAAATGGCTGCAATACACATAGCTATCACATCAATGTTTGATACCAGGCATGCTATCAGGTCTGAAGCTCACAGCAGACTTTGCTTTTATAGGTGAGCAGCTACCAACACACCTGTCACTAATCATCTAGGGAAATGGCTAACATAAGCTATGGAATCTTAGTTAAAAACAGGGTGCATGAGAGAATGTGACCACAATAAGACTAATTAAAAAATTAATCTAATAAACAATATATACACTTAACATCGGCACTCACCTTTCCTAGTTTTGGGGTGCCCTATGGCTTGTGACCACATTGTTTAAACAGACATTGGATGGGCTCTGCACACACTAAATTAACTGATAATAAATAGTGGAGATTTGGTTCATGAATTGATCAATGCATTTAAGCCTGCAGCCCCCGTCAAGGGACCCCACTGTTCTGCAGGTCCTACCACTATCGCTGAAAATGGCTGCAATACACATAGCTATCACATCAATGTTTGATACCAGGCATGCTATCAGGTCTGAAGCTCACAGCAGACTTTGCTTTTATAGGTGAGCAGCTACCAACACACCTGTCACTAATCATCTAGGGAAATGGCTAACATAAGCTATGGAATCTTAGTTAAAAACAGGGTGCATGAGAGAATGTGACCACAATAAGACTAATTAAAAAATTAATCTAATAAACAATATATACACTTAACATCGGCACTCACCTTTCCTAGTTTTGGGGTGCCCTATGGCTTGTGACCACATTGTTTAAACAGACATTGGATGGGCTCTGCACACACTAAACTATAAGTATTTTATATGCATTTATTTACACTTTTTTTTTTCCTTTGAGGATCACAAAAACATTGATTCCTGTCCTTAAACATTTAAGTATGAGGCTTAAAAAAATGGCTGCCCCAATCCCACTTCCTGGACATCATAAAAATGGAGGAAAAAAACTTTCAGTTCCGGAAATACACGTGGGGACCCGCGATTTTGGTGCCAAAAAGCCAGCCAGACACATGGAAAACATGGACTGGCATCCGTTTTCTATATTATGTATTTTTGGGGGTTATTAGATGTAGTATAATCCATGTCTGGAAATAGGTGTTTCCTTATTGTGTTTGGGAAGGTATAAAAATTGCCCACTGGCCCCATTTTAGAAGCTAGCCTTGAGAAAGGTAGCTTGTCTATTGAAACCGGTTGGCCAGAGACTTTTTGATGCAGAAGTTAGAACATAAGGTCTGTGGGGATGCCTGTGTTTGTAACATCTTATGCCTTTATGTCGACTTCTTAAGTGGACCACCCCACTTGGTGAGAGTCCGGTCTGCATTGAGACCTTGATGTTTTTAATATTTTATTTTGATTAAGAAATGTGCTGCTCTATTATGTGATTTATTTTATTTACACATATCCATTGGGAGCATGTGAGCTGGTTGCCTATGATGACATCAGTGTTGTTCCAAATGCTTCAATGGTCTACTTTCCTTGTAGACCACCTTCATCGGTACGGGTTGTGAATACCCTATGATATACTTTGGAGTTTTAGATTTAATGTTTTAACAATACTTCACCTCTCTTTTTGGGTCTAACCAGGGGCAGATTGGCCCACCGGGAAACCGGGCTGTTTCCCGGTGGGCCGGCATATTTTACAATAAAAACGGCCGCCCACTATCCCTAACTGGGCCACGGCCCGCCGAACGGACACCTCCGTTCTGGGCCGCGGCACTGCGCCCTAAGTAAAGATGGCCACGGCCAGCCTCTTTTCTTCCCTAAATTAAAATGGCCGCGGGAGTGCTGGTGCGCATGCGCGGGCGCACACAGCTGCTCCCGCGGTCCGGATGGCTTAGCTGCCCCCACGTGATGCACCCGTCCCCAGCAGCAGCAGCGCACAGGACGGGCGGCAGCAGCAGCGCAGCAGCAGGTAGCCAGCAGCACATAAACAGCACATCTGAGGGCAGCCATAGCCGGATTCAGGTAAATGGCACTGCCCTAAATCATAACAATTTTGTGGCCTCAGTGACTATATATATATATATATATATATATATATATATATATATATATATATATATATGTATATACACTTTGTATAACTACTACTAGGATTATAGGTGATTTAAACTGATTATGGAACGCAATTTGCATTCTATTTACTTTATGTTATTATGACCCACCTACTTAGAGGGACTGACCCATTTTAACCCTGTTATTATTGACAGCCGCTCTGTATATATCACAGTAAGAGGGGCGTTTGTTTTATAATTTAGGAAATCAAGATGGCCCCCAGTTGAAACGCATGACGTAATAGCCATGCGTTCCACAACCTATTAAAAGTTATACCTACTATCGGATTGCGCCCCGCCCCCATAGGGGGAATGCTCCATCAGTTATGACATCCACCCAATCTGTACTGTCCTGTTCTATAATATAGGAAATAAGATGGCCCTCAGTTGAAACGCATGACGTAATAGCCATGCGTTCCATAGTCTAAATAATGTTTTTCGCACAATCGGAACACGCTCCGCCCTCAGTGGGGGAATGCCCCATCAGTTTTGATATCCACTCAATCCGCACCATCTATATTATATCAATACATACATCCGCCTTTCGGCATTACAAAATAGGAGGCGCGGTTTCCTGTATACAGGGAAACAAGATGGCCACCGTTTGGAATGCATGATGCCGGAGCCATGCATTCCACAGCGTAATTTAGGCATTTAGTGGTGTTTTTGACCACTTTTAAAGGTTTTTTTCCTCCCCACTTAAGGGCACACTAGCGTTTTAACTTCCCACTCTATCTCAGCGCAGTTAATAAGGCGCTTAATATGTATACTTGATTTTCACATTACATTGTGAACAGGAAGTGATGTAAGAGGCTATCCCCTATTTAAGACATCTCCCTCCCTTGGTAGCTCATTCAGTGTTTGGATCTCAGGAGTTCACTTCCGGTTTTACACTGCTCTAGTAAGTACTTTTCACCACTGCTCAAGTCTGATCATTGCCACATATGTTGTAATTATGTATGGAATAGTAGTTTTGTTATCTCCCCTTTTTAGATTGATTCTATTCTGTTGTTAAATATTGGGGTTATTCATCCATTCCCCTAAAAAACTTTTGACATCAATGGACTGCTACTACACCTTGTTCTACTACTTCTGCTGATCCTCAGCGGTATGTTATATAAAATTATTTTGGTGGACTGTGACTATAGGCAAATTTCTACATTATTATTAAGCCTCTTCAAGTACCGTCTCCCGCAAGCAAACTTCTGCTGTTTTTCTAAAAAATTAAAAATTCATAGGTATGATATATCTTAAATACCACCCAGGGGCTCTGGTAAATTCTTGTGTGAAATGCTCACTGTTGTTTTTTTCATCTTGATAATACCGCTTATCCCTACCAAAAATACGCCCATATTTCACGAGTGATTGCGGTGCACATTTCTGTACGGTATTGGGGAGTACAAGTACGGAGACCATACGTGGCACATGCGCATAGCGTTCCCCACGCATGCGCAGACGGCTAAAAAACGCCATCCGAAAGTATTCGGAAATGTACGCATCGACCAGAATAAGGCCCATAATGACAGTACAGCGATCTAGCTGGCGATCTGTTTACTAGAAGAACTGAATACAGGACACATGGTCACTAGGCGGCCAATAGAATCATTCAGAGGAGAGCCGTGGAAGATAAAATATCTCTGCTTCTCTCCTGGTAGTTCGCGACAGGGGACCGCCGGGACACTAGCGCTTTTTTATTTTGTGAAGACCTGGACTACTTCAGGAGAGAAGAGGACCAGATCTTCACCACAGGAGACATGTACAGTAAGTATAATTTGCCTTCACAGGTCCCTATGGATTACTTCAGAATCCGGACGCCGACACAGATGCCGCCAACATGGACCCGGATGCCGACATGGACCCCGATGCCGACACGGACGCCGACATGGACCAGGACACCGAACCAAGACGGAGGGCTACCTACGGCCTCAAGATAGGTAAGTATCAGTGTGTTTGTGTAAAGTATGTATTAAACTTGTATTTTTCAGGGTTGTCAGTGTGCTTATTTAACTATTTCTTGTACTGTAGAACTACAAGTTCCAGCGGGCCCTTTAATGCCCCGCATGCTGGGACTTGTGGTTCTCCAAGTCCCAACATGCGGGGGAAGCTTGCTGGGACTCATAGTTCCACAGTATAAGACAATAGTTTATTATTCTATTTTTTACACAAAGATCAGCTCGATGCCCACCGCCCAGTAGCATTGATGACAGCACTAGGCTTCAGCCTGGTCAGGTAAGTCCTGGAGGGGGGGGACCCCTTTATTGGGGGGGTCCCCACTCCCTCAGGACCCCTGGTCAGGCTGACTGGTTGGTAGGGTTAATGCTTTGGCCGAGGGACCTTATATAATAAGTGTCCCCCGGCTGTTGCATTACCCTGCTGGCTGGTTTGTCCTGGGGCTGGTTCTTAAAATACGGGGGACCCCTAATAATTTTGTCCCCCGTGTTTTGGGAACCAGCCCCGGACCTGAAGCCTGGGCTGGTTTTAAAAAATCGGGGGAACCCCTATTTGTCGGGTTTCCTGATTTTTTAATACCAGCCCCGGCTCTTTCAGCCTGGTGCTGGTTATGGCTGTGGGGGATCACCTCTAGCGTCTGTCTCCAAATAGGGAGCTTCTGTCTTTGGTGGGGAGCAGGGTCTCTTTATACTGACGGAGACTCTGCACCCCTGAGGTGCCATTCTCCCCTCTGCTCTCGGCTCCCAACTACAATAGGCGAATGGCGTGGGCCGGTGCACCTCTGGACCACCCCGCAGTTTTGTCTATGAGTATACACTACATATTTATCTTTGATTGCTCAGTGCACCTGCATCAGAGGAGAATATTTATCAGATATATATTGAAGGAAAGCTAACAGGGGCACATGAGGGGAATGTTTAAACAAATGATTCTCTGGGGGATTGATCCTCCTATTGGATCCTGGCACAGTTCTGTTTGTCTATCCACCCACACTGATTTCTGGTAATGAGAGATTGCTGTGGGAGATACTGATGTGCAATATACTACAGCTGGCAAGAATTTTATTTGCTTTCCATTGACCTGCATGGGCAACCATTTTAATGTGATGGAATTTCCCCTAATTCATTGCTCATTTAGTACAATCATAATGCACATAGTGAAATGTTTTTTCACTGAAAACAAAACAAAAGGATATTCATTAACATAGTATCCAAACATTACCCAATGTTACATCTTATGTAAGAATTCTGCCCTGGTTGTTGCCAGGCAACAGTTACAGCCATGTCTGGCAGGTCTGTGTAACTGCAGCTTTGCTCCTGTGTGTTTGCACAAATCTGTCACATGATTAGCTCATTACTCAGCTGCAGTTAATCTGTGTTTCAGGAGGCTTGTGTTTTTCCAGCCATTCCTGGTCTGGCTCTGTCCCAGTGCTGGTCATAGCTCACAGTTGCGGTGTGAGCCCTTGATACTCAGTGCTATGCTTTTGTCCTAGTTACGCTAGTTACCGGTCGCAGTATTTGTTCCAGTTCTGTCTCCCGTCAGTCCTCAGAATCTCTCCAGCTCTATTTCCTGCCAGTCCTCAGAATTCCTCCAGCTTTGTTTTCCATTCACCCTCTATTTTAGTCAGTTATCCTCTCTATTTCCTTATTGTTTTCCTCTCTCCATTTCAGTTACTAGTCTCAGTTTTTCTGTTATTTTGCCTCCTGTGTTCTTCGCTCTACCCTTTTCCATCAGCCTGTGTCTAGTTTATTGTCTGTCACTATTCATTATTCCACTCTCCAGCCTCTGAGCCACTACCTCCTCACTGTTGTTAATCTCTCAATACACTTTGTAGTTTCCACCTTCAATTTACATTTGTTCTCCAGTCTTCTAGTAGGAACATTCTTCCAGCCGGCATTGGTTCAGGTCACCTGGAGCTTGTACTACCACCAGCGACGTACGTTCTGACAGCATTCAGTACCTGTAGGTGTGCCTAGCCTTAAGGGAAATGGCAACTTTTATAGGAAAGAAGACCTGCTGGTGTGTTCTACAAGTACCAACCCTGGGTGAACAAGGATCATTGCTCTGAAGATCCACCTTAGACAGAACCCAGCCCAGTAGAGGTTACTACCCTCAAGTTTGGAGCCACCAGTTTTAACACCCAAATAACCAGAACAAATGGCAAAGGTACAAAATGTTCAAATAATAAAAAATTCATCAACATAATTTTACATATGTAACAAAATTTAGTAAGGGTTTAGAATGATTGGGTTATAAGGAAAGGCTAGCCAAGTTAGGTACAGACCACCAGAGAGACCCATCCACCCACTACCCTCTCCAATGCCGGAGTGAAAATGGCGGCAATAGCATGGGACTTATATTGAGTGATGATGATGCTTTGCTACGTTCTTCGACCCAAGCCTGGTGGGAATTCCTGAACAGGGCTTGGGTCTGTACTTTGATCTGGGGTGTCCGGCGGTATTCGGATTTCGGAAATCCGAACCCGCTCGCCATAGTTAACATGTGGCTCAAGGATTGGTGCAAAATGGGGGGATTCAAGTTTCTAGAAATCTGGGTGGACTTCTCGGTCAAGCGCCATCTTTAGGTGCAATCCATGAAACTGTATGTTTGAGTGAGGAAATAGTGAAAAATAGATTACAGAACCTAAATAGTAAATCTCCTGGCCCAGACAAATAAACCCTAGTTACTAAAAGAATTGAGTTAGTCATAGAACTACCATTTTATCTAATGTTCAATGAATCCATAAAACTCTGGGACTCTGTGAGCTAATTGGCAGCGGTGTCTGTCAGTTGTACAGAAAGGGGACATATAGTCGCATACATCAGTGTCAATTGGCGACTGCGTCTGAGAGAGTTGTGGAGATCATCTGAGGGTGAGATAATACTCGGTGTCCGGTACATCACCACTACTGAAGCCTGATAATTACCTGATAAGCAGAATAGAGTTATCTCAAAAGGTTTTTGTCATTGTGGATCATGTATTGGCTGCAAAAATATACCAAATAGCATAGGGATGAAAGCCATAAAAATTGAGATTAATGGGAAAATGTGCAATATTAATGACTTCCTAACCTGCCATTCCTCGAATGTCATCTACGCAATTAAATGTGTCTTCCACAAATAGGTCGGACAAGTAGATGTTTGAAATCAAAGATTGGAGAACATCTGAGAAATGTTAAATAAGGTTTAGAGTCATGCTTTATCTATGCACTCTAAAACGACCCATAACTGTGATGTCAAAAACATTTACATTTTTTATCCAATAAAGAAAGTTAACCCCAAAGGTAGAGGGGGAAATCTAGCAGCCAAATTGGCAAAAAGAGAGATGAGGACCATTTTTGATTGAGACCCTTGTACCAAAAGGTTTGAACAAGGATTTCAAATTAAAATGGTTTTTATAATGCTTTTGTATTATTTTCATTCCTTATTACATATGTTTCTATTTGTTTATTATATATGCTGCTATTTTTATAAGTATTTTATATGCATTTATTTACACTTTTTTTTTCCTTTGAGGATCACAAAAACATTGATTCCTGTCCTTAAACATTTAAGTATGAGGCTTAAAAAAATGGCTGCCCCAATCCCACTTCCTGGACATCATAAAAATGGAGGAAAAAAACTTTCAGTTCCGGAAATACACGTGGGGACCAGTGTTCCCTCTAAGCTGTGCGCACGTGTGCGCGCACACAACTCGATGAGCGTGCGCACAGACATTAGAACAGAGCGCACAAAGCATCAGTGGTCCCTTTATGCAGTTGTGGACTCAATTAATGTGTGTTTCACCCATTAACTACATTGTGTGCTGTGTTTTGAATGTTTAAAATCATTTTGAAGTAAAGTTAACACAAAGTTGCACAGCCAAAATCTTATGCCGCACACAGACTTCGTAAAATTAGAGGGAACATTGGTGGGGACCCGCGATTTTGGTGCCAAAAAGCCAGCCAGACACATGGAAAACATGGACTGGCATCCGTTTTCTATATTATGTATTTTTGGGGGTTATTAGATGTAGTATAATCCATGTCTGGAAATAGGTGTTTCCTTATTGTGTTTGGGGAGGTATAAAAATTGCCCACTGGCCCCATTTTAGAAGCTAGCCTTGAGAAAGGTAGCTTGTCTATTGAAACCGGTTGGCCAGAGACTTTTTGATGCAGAAGTTAGAACATAAGGTCTGTGGGGATGCCTGTGTTTGTAACATCTTATGCCTTTATGTCGACTTCTTAAGTGGACCACCCCACTTGGTGAGAGTCCGGTCTGCATTGAGACCTTGATGTTTTTAATATTTTATTTTGATTAAAAAATGTGCTGCTCTATTATGTGATTTATTTTATTTACACATATCCATTGGGAGCATGTGAGCTGGTTGCCTATGATGACATCAGTGTTGTTCCAAATGCTTCAATGGTCTACTTTCCTTGTAGACCACCTTCATCGGTACGGGTTGTGAATACCCTATGATATACTTTGGAGTTTTAGATTTAATGTTTTAACAATACTTCACTATCCCGTTGTATCTGTTTCTCTCTTTTTGGGTCTAACCAGGGGCGGATTGGCCCACCGGGAAACCGGGCTGTTTCCCGGTGGGCCGGCATATTTTACAATAAAAACGGCCGCCCACTATCCCTAACTGGGCCGCGGCCCGCCGAACGGACACCTCCGTTCTGGGCCGCAGCACTGCGCCCTAAGTAAAGATGGCCACGGCCAGCCTCTTTTCTTCCCTAAATTAAAATGGCCGCGGGAGTGCTGGTGCGCATGCGCGGGCGCACACAGCTGCTCCCGCGGTCCGGATGGCTTAGCTGCCCCCACGTGATGCACCCGTCCCCAGCAGCAGCAGCGCACAGGACGGGCAGCAGCAGCAGCGCAGCAGCAGGTAGCCAGCAGCACATAAACAGCACATCTGAGGGCAGCCATAGCCGGATTCAGGTAAATGGCACTGCCCTAAATCATAACAATTTTGTGGCCTCAGTGACTATATATATATATATATATATATATATATATATATATATATATATATGTATATACACTTTGTATAACTACTACTAGGATTATAGGTGATTTAAACTGATTATGGAACGCAATTTGCATTCTATTTACTTTATGTTATTATGACCCACCTACTTAGAGGGACTGACCCATTTTAACCCTGTTATTATTGACAGCCGCTCTGTATATATCACAGTAAGAGGGGCGTTTGTTTTATAATTTAGGAAATCAAGATGGCCCCCAGTTGAAACGCATGACGTAATAGCCATGCGTTCCACAACCTATTAAAAGTTATACCTACTATCGGATTGCGCCCCGCCCCCATAGGGGGAATGCTCCATCAGTTATGACATCCACCCAATCTGTACTGTCCTGTTCTATAATATAGGAAATAAGATGGCCCTCAGTTGAAACGCATGACGTAATAGCCATGCGTTCCATAGTCTAAATAACGTTTTTCGCACAATCGGAACACGCTCCGCCCTCAGTGGGGGAATGCCCCATCAGTTTTGATATCCACTCAATCCACACCATCTATATTATATCAATACATACATCCGCCTTTCGGCATTACAAAATAGGAGGCGCGGTTTCCTGTATACAGGGAAACAAGATGGCCACCGTTTGGAATGCATGATGCCGGAGCCATGCATTCCACAGCGTAATTTAGGCATTTAGTGGTGTTTTTGACCACTTTTAAAGGTTTTTTTCCTCCCCACTTAAGGGCACACTAGCGTTTTAACTTCCCACTCTATCTCAGCGCAGTTAATAAGGCGCTTAATATGTATACTTGATTTTCACATTACATTGTGAACAGGAAGTGATGTAAGAGGCTATCCCCTATTTAAGACATCTCCCTCCCTTGGTAGCTCATTCAGTGTTTGGATCTCAGGAGTTCACTTCCGGTTGTACACTGCTCTAGTAAGTACTTTTCACCACTGCTCAAGTCTGATCATTGCCACATATGTTGTAATTATGTATGGAATAGTAGTTTTGTTATCTCCCCTTTTTAGATTGATTCTATTCTGTTGTTAAATACTGGGGTTATTCATCCATTCCCCTAAGAAAACTTTTGACATCAATGGACTGCTACTACACCTTGTTCTACTACTTCTGCTGATCCTCAGCGGTATGTTATATAAAATTATTTTGGTGGACTGTGACTATAGGCAAATTTCTACATTATTATTAAGCCTCTTCAAGTACCGTCTCCCGCAAGCAAACTTCTGCTGTTTTTCTAAAAAATAAAAAATTCATAGGTATGATATATCTTAAATACCACCCAGGGGCTCTGGTAAATTCTTGTGTGAAATGCTCACTGTTGTTTTTTTCATCTTGATAATACCGCTTATCCTTACCAAATATACGCCCATATTTCACTAGTGATTGCGGTGCACATTTCTGTACGGTATTGGGGAGTACAAGTACGGAGACCATACGTGGCACATGCGCATAGCGTTCCCCACGCATGCGCAGACGGCTAAAAAACGCCATCCGAAAGTATTCGGAAATGTACGCATCGACCAGAATAAGGCCCATAATGACAGTACAGCGATCTAGCTGGCGATCTGTTTACTAGAAGAACTGAATACAGGACACATGGTCACTAGGCGGCCAATAGAATCATTCGGAGGAGAGCCGTGGAAGATGAAATATCTCTGCTTCTCTCCTGGTAGTTCGCGACAGGGGACCGCCGGGACACTAGCGCTTTTTTATTTTGTGAAGACCTGCACTACTTCAGGAGAGAAGAGGACCAGATCTTCGCCACAGAAGCCATGTAAGTATAATTTGCCTTCACAGGTCCCTATGGATTACTTCAGAACCCGGACGCTGACACGGATGCCGCCGACATAGACCCGGATGCCGACATGGACCCCGATGCCGACACGGACGCCGACATGGACCAGGACACCGAATCAAGACTGAGGGCAACCTACGGCCTCAAGATAGGTAAGTATCAGTGTGTTTGTGTAATGTATGTATTAAACTTGTATTTTTCAGGGTTGTCAGTGTGCTTATTTAACTATTTCTTGTACTGTAGAACTACAAGTTCCAGCGGGCCCTTTAATGCCCCGCATGCTGGGACTTGTGGTTCTCCAAGTCCCAACATGCGGGGGAGGCTTGCTGGGACTCATAGTTCCACAGTATAAGACAATAGTTTATTATTCTATTTTTTACACAAAGATCAGCTCGATGCCCACCGCCCAGTGGCATCGATGACAGCACTAGGCTTCAGCCTGGTCAGGTAAGTCCTGGAGGGGGGGACCCCTTTATTGGGGGGGTCCACACTCCCTCAGGACCCCTGGTCAGGCTGACTGGTCGGTAGGGTTAATGCTTTGGCCGAGGGACCTTATATAATAAGTGTCCCCCGGCTGTGACATTACCCTGCTGGCTGGTTTGGCCTGGGTCTGGTTCTTAAAATATGTGGGACCCCTAGTCATTTTGTCCCCCGTGTTTTGGGAACCAGCCCCGGACCTGAAGCCTGGGACTGGTTTAAAAAAATCGGGGGAACCCCTATTTGTCGGGTTTCCTGATTTTTTAATACCAGCCCCGGCTCTTTCAGCCTGGTGCTGGTTATGGCTGTGGGGGATCACCTCTAGCGTCTGTCTCCAAATAGGGAGCTTCTGTCTTTGGTGGGGAGCAGGGTCTCTTTATACTGACGGAGACTCTGCACCCCTGAGGTGCCATTCTCCCCTCTGCTCTCGGCTCCCAACTACAATAGGCGAATGGCGTGGGCCGGTGCACCTCTGGACCACCCCGCAGTTTTGTCTATGAGTATACACTACATATTTATCTTTGATTGCTCAGTGCACCTGCATCAGAGGAGAATATTTATCAGATATATATTGAGTGAAAGCTAACAGGGGCACATGAGGGGGATGTTTAAACAAATGATTCTCTGGGGGATTGATCCTCCTATTGGATCCTGGCACAGTTCTGTTTGTCTATCCACCCACACTGATTTCTGGTAATGAGAGATTGCTGTGGGAGATACTGATGTGTAATATACTACAGCTGGCAAGAATTTTATTTGCTTTCCATTGACCTGCATGGGCAACCATTTTAATGTGATGGAATTTCCCCTAATTCATTGCTCATTTAGTACAATCATAATGCACATAGTGAAATGGGTACTTATGTAGTATCTGGGCTGCCGATTTTTTGATTGTATGCCTTAAGTTAAGGCATACAATCAGATGCGATGCGATGCGATATCGCATCGCATCGCATACGATGCGATGCGATGCGATGACCCGATTTTTCCATAGGATTCAATGTTAAAATGGACTGAGTCCATTTTAACATGGAATTCAATGGGAAAAAGGGGTTTTTTTCATACCCCTACTATCCAAGTGGGCATGGAGTTGGATATAAACCTGTGGCGAGCGTAGCGAGCCACCGAGCCCGAAGCGTGGCGAGCGAAGCGAGCCCCGCGAGGGGACGGTATTCTGTGTCCCCTCGCGGGGCTCGCTACGCTCGCCACGCTTCGGGCTCGGTGGCTCGCTACGCTCGCCACAGGTTTATATCCAACTCCATGCCCACTTGGATAGTAGGGGTATGAAAAGGACCCCTTTTCCCATTGAATTCCATGTTGAAATGGACTCAGTCCATTTTAACATTGAATCCTATGGAAAAATCGGGTCCATCGCATCGCATCGCATCGCATCGCATGCGATTTGGTCGGGTGCGATGCGATGCGATGGACCCGATTTCAAAATCGGCAGCCCAGTTACTACATAAGTACCGTGAAATGTTTTTTCACTGAAAACAAAACAAAAGGATATTCATTAACATAGTATCCAAACATTACCCAATGTTACATCTTATGTAAGAATTCTGCCCTGGTTGTTGCCAGGCAACAGTTACAGCCATGTCTGGCAGGTCTGTGTAACTGCAGCTTTGCTCCTGTGTGTTTGCACAAATCTGTCACATGATTAGCTCATTACTCAGCTGCAGTTAATCTGTGTTTCAGGAGGCTTGTGTTTTTCCAGCCATTCCTGGTCTGGCTCTGTCCCAGTGCTGGTCATAGCTCACAGTTGCGGTGTGAGCCCTTGATACTCAGTGCTATGCTTTTGTCCTAGTTACGCTAGTTACCGGTCGCAGTATTTGTTCCAGTTCTGTCTCCCGTCAGTCCTCAGAATCTCTCCAGCTCTATTTCCTGCCAGTCCTCAGAATTCCTCCAGCTTTGTTTTCCATTCACCCTCTATTTTAGTCAGTTATCCTCTCTATTTCCTTATTGTTTTCCTCTCTCCATTTCAGTTACTAGTCTCAGTTTTTCTGTTATTTTGCCTCCTGTGTTCTTCGCTCTACCCTTTTCCATCAGCCTGTGTCTAGTTTATTGTCTGTCACTATTCATTATTCCACTCTCCAGCCTCTGAGCCACTACCTCCTCACTGTTGTTAATCTCTCAATACACTTTGTAGTTTCCACCTTCAATTTACATTTGTTCTCCAGTCTTCTAGTAGGAACATTCTTCCAGCCGGCATTGGTTCAGGTCACCTGGAGCTTGTACTACCACCAGCGACGTACGTTCTGACAGCATTCAGTACCTGTAGGTGTGCCTAGCCTTAAGGGAAATGGCAACTTTTATAGGAAAGAAGACCTGCTGGTGTGTTCTACAAGTACCAACCCTGGGTGCACAAGGATCATTGCTCTGAAGATCCACCTTAGACAGAACCCAGCCCAGTAGAGGTTACTACCCTCAAGTTTGGAGCCACCAGTTTTAACACCCAAATAACCAGAACAAATGGCAAAGGTACAAAATGTTCAAATAATAAAAAATTCATCAACATAATTTTACATATGTAACAAAATTTAGTAAGGGTTTAGAATGATTGGGTTATAAGGAAAGGCTAGCCAAATTAGGTACAGACCACCAGAGAGACCCATCCACCCACTACCCTCTCCAATGCCGGAGTGAAAATGGCGGCAATAGCATGGGACTTATATTGAGTGATGATGATGCTTTGCTACGTTCTTCGACCCAAGCCTGGTGGGAATTCCTGAACAGGGCTTGGGTCTGTACTTTGATCTGGGGTGTCCGGCGGTATTCGGATTTCGGAAATCCGAACCCGCTCGCCATAGTTAACATGTGGCTCAAGGATTGGTGCAAAATGGGGGGATTCAAGTTTCTAGAAATCTGGGTGGACTTCTCGGTCAAGCGCCATCTTTAGGTGCAATCCATGAAACTGTATGTTTGAGTGAGGAAATAGTGAAAAATAGATTACAGAACCTAAATAGTAAATCTCCTGGCCCAGACAAATAAACCCTAGTTACTAAAAGAATTGAGTTAGTCATAGAACTACCATTTTATCTAATGTTCAATGAATCCATAAAACTCTGGGACTCTGTGAGCTAATTGGCAGCGGTGTCTGTCAGTTGTACAGAAAGGGGACATATAGTCGCATACATCAGTGTCAATTGGCGACTGCGTCTGAGAGAGTTGTGGAGATCATCTGAGGGTGAGATAATACTCGGTGTCCGGTACATCACCACTACTAAAGCCTGATAATTACCTGATAAGCAGAATAGAGTTATCTCAAAAGGTTTTTGTCATTGTGGATCATGTATTGGCTGCAAAAATATACCAAATAGCATAGGGATGAAAGCCATAAAAATTGAGATTAATGGGAAAATGTGCAATATTAATGACTTCCTAACCTGCCATTCCTCGAATGTCATCTACGCAATTAAATGTGTCTTCCACAAATAGGTCGGACAAGTAGATGTTTGAAATCAAAGATTGGAGAACATCTGAGAAATGTTAAATAAGGTTTAGAGTCATGCTTTATCTATGCACTCTAAAACGACCCATAACTGTGATGTCAAAAACATTTACATTTTTTATCCAATAAAGAAAGTTAACCCCAAAGGTAGAGGGGGAAATCTAGCAGCCAAATTGGCAAAAAGAGAGATGAGGACCATTTTTGATTGAGACCCTTGTACCAAAAGGTTTGAACAAGGATTTCAAATTAAAATGGTTTTTATAATGCTTTTGTATTATTTTCATTCCTTATTACATATGTTTCTATTTGTTTATTATATATGCTGCTATTTTTATAAGTATTTTATATGCATTTATTTACACTTTTTTTTTCCTTTGAGGATCACAAAAACATTGATTCCTGTCCTTAAACATTTAAGTATGAGGCTTAAAAAAATGGTTGCCCCAATCCCACTTCCTGGACATCATAAAAATGGAGGAAAAAAACTTTCAGTTCCGGAAATACACGTGGGGACCAGTGTTCCCTCTAAGCTGTGCGCACGTGTGCGCGCACACAACTCGATGAGCGTGCGCACAGACATTAGAACAGAGCGCACAAAGCATCAGTGGTCCCTTTATGCAGTTGTGGACTCAATTAATGTGTGTTTCACCCATTAACTACATTGTGTGCTGTGTTTTGAATGTTTAAAATCATTTTGAAGTAAAGTTAACACAAAGTTGCACAGCCAAAATCTTATGCCGCACACAGACTTCGTAAAATTAGAGGGAACATTGGTGGGGACCCGCGATTTTGGTGCCAAAAAGCCAGCCAGACACATGGAAAACATGGACTGGCATCCGTTTTCTATATTATGTATTTTTGGGGGTTATTAGATGTAGTATAATCCATGTCTGGAAATAGGTGTTTCCTTATTGTGTTTGGGGAGGTATAAAAATTGCCCACTGGCCCCATTTTAGAAGCTAGCCTTGAGAAAGGTAGCTTGTCTATTGAAACCGGTTGGCCAGAGACTTTTTGATGCAGAAGTTAGAACATAAGGTCTGTGGGGATGCCTGTGTTTGTAACATCTTATGCCTTTATGTCGACTTCTTAAGTGGACCACCCCACTTGGTGAGAGTCCGGTCTGCATTGAGACCTTGATGTTTTTAATATTTTATTTTGATTAAAAAATGTGCTGCTCTATTATGTGATTTATTTTATTTACACATATCCATTGGGAGCATGTGAGCTGGTTGCCTATGATGACATCAGTGTTGTTCCAAATGCTTCAATGGTCTACTTTCCTTGTAGACCACCTTCATCGGTACGGGTTGTGAATACCCTATGATATACTTTGGAGTTTTAGATTTAATGTTTTAACAATACTTCACTATCCCGTTGTATCTGTTTCTCTCTTTTTGGGTCTAACCAGGGGCGGATTGGCCCACCGGGAAACCGGGCTGTTTCCCGGTGGGCCGGCATATTTTACAATAAAAACGGCCGCCCACTATCCCTAACTGGGCCGCGGCCCGCCGAACGGACACCTCCGTTCTGGGCCGCAGCACTGCGCCCTAAGTAAAGATGGCCACGGCCAGCCTCTTTTCTTCCCTAAATTAAAATGGCCGCGGGAGTGCTGGTGCGCATGCGCGGGCGCACACAGCTGCTCCCGCGGTCCGGATGGCTTAGCTGCCCCCACGTGATGCACCCGTCCCCAGCAGCAGCAGCGCACAGGACGGGCAGCAGCAGCAGCGCAGCAGCAGGTAGCCAGCAGCACATAAACAGCACATCTGAGGGCAGCCATAGCCGGATTCAGGTAAATGGCACTGCCCTAAATCATAACAATTTTGTGGCCTCAGTGACTATATATATATATATATATATATATATATATATATATGTATATACACTTTGTATAACTACTACTAGGATTATAGGTGATTTAAACTGATTATGGAACGCAATTTGCATTCTATTTACTTTATGTTATTATGACCCACCTACTTAGAGGGACTGACCCATTTTAACCCTGTTATTATTGACAGCCGCTCTGTATATATCACAGTAAGAGGGGCGTTTGTTTTATAATTTAGGAAATCAAGATGGCCCCCAGTTGAAACGCATGACGTAATAGCCATGCGTTCCACAACCTATTAAAAGTTATACCTACTATCGGATTGCGCCCCGCCCCCATAGGGGGAATGCTCCATCAGTTATGACATCCACCCAATCTGTACTGTCCTGTTCTATAATATAGGAAATAAGATGGCCCTCAGTTGAAACGCATGACGTAATAGCCATGCGTTCCATAGTCTAAATAACGTTTTTCGCACAATCGGAACACGCTCCGCCCTCAGTGGGGGAATGCCCCATCAGTTTTGATATCCACTCAATCCACACCATCTATATTATATCAATACATACATCCGCCTTTCGGCATTACAAAATAGGAGGCGCGGTTTCCTGTATACAGGGAAACAAGATGGCCACCGTTTGGAATGCATGATGCCGGAGCCATGCATTCCACAGCGTAATTTAGGCATTTAGTGGTGTTTTTGACCACTTTTAAAGGTTTTTTTCCTCCCCACTTAAGGGCACACTAGCGTTTTAACTTCCCACTCTATCTCAGCGCAGTTAATAAGGCGCTTAATATGTATACTTGATTTTCACATTACATTGTGAACAGGAAGTGATGTAAGAGGCTATCCCCTATTTAAGACATCTCCCTCCCTTGGTAGCTCATTCAGTGTTTGGATCTCAGGAGTTCACTTCCGGTTGTACACTGCTCTAGTAAGTACTTTTCACCACTGCTCAAGTCTGATCATTGCCACATATGTTGTAATTATGTATGGAATAGTAGTTTTGTTATCTCCCCTTTTTAGATTGATTCTATTCTGTTGTTAAATACTGGGGTTATTCATCCATTCCCCTAAGAAAACTTTTGACATCAATGGACTGCTACTACACCTTGTTCTACTACTTCTGCTGATCCTCAGCGGTATGTTATATAAAATTATTTTGGTGGACTGTGACTATAGGCAAATTTCTACATTATTATTAAGCCTCTTCAAGTACCGTCTCCCGCAAGCAAACTTCTGCTGTTTTTCTAAAAAATAAAAAATTCATAGGTATGATATATCTTAAATACCACCCAGGGGCTCTGGTAAATTCTTGTGTGAAATGCTCACTGTTGTTTTTTTCATCTTGATAATACCGCTTATCCTTACCAAATATACGCCCATATTTCACTAGTGATTGCGGTGCACATTTCTGTACGGTATTGGGGAGTACAAGTACGGAGACCATACGTGGCACATGCGCATAGCGTTCCCCACGCATGCGCAGACGGCTAAAAAACGCCATCCGAAAGTATTCGGAAATGTACGCATCGACCAGAATAAGGCCCATAATGACAGTACAGCGATCTAGCTGGCGATCTGTTTACTAGAAGAACTGAATACAGGACACATGGTCACTAGGCGGCCAATAGAATCATTCGGAGGAGAGCCGTGGAAGATGAAATATCTCTGCTTCTCTCCTGGTAGTTCGCGACAGGGGACCGCCGGGACACTAGCGCTTTTTTATTTTGTGAAGACCTGCACTACTTCAGGAGAGAAGAGGACCAGATCTTCGCCACAGAAGCCATGTAAGTATAATTTGCCTTCACAGGTCCCTATGGATTACTTCAGAACCCGGACGCTGACACGGATGCCGCCGACATAGACCCGGATGCCGACATGGACCCCGATGCCGACACGGACGCCGACATGGACCAGGACACCGAATCAAGACTGAGGGCAACCTACGGCCTCAAGATAGGTAAGTATCAGTGTGTTTGTGTAATGTATGTATTAAACTTGTATTTTTCAGGGTTGTCAGTGTGCTTATTTAACTATTTCTTGTACTGTAGAACTACAAGTTCCAGCGGGCCCTTTAATGCCCCGCATGCTGGGACTTGTGGTTCTCCAAGTCCCAACATGCGGGGGAGGCTTGCTGGGACTCATAGTTCCACAGTATAAGACAATAGTTTATTATTCTATTTTTTACACAAAGATCAGCTCGATGCCCACCGCCCAGTGGCATCGATGACAGCACTAGGCTTCAGCCTGGTCAGGTAAGTCCTGGAGGGGGGGACCCCTTTATTGGGGGGGTCCCCACTCCCTCAGGACCCCTGGTCAGGCTGACTGGTCGGTAGGGTTAATGCTTTGGCCGAGGGACCTTATATAATAAGTGTCCCCCGGCTGTGACATTACCCTGCTGGCTGGTTTGGCCTGGGTCTGGTTCTTAAAATATGTGGGACCCCTAGTCATTTTGTCCCCCGTGTTTTGGGAACCAGCCCCGGACCTGAAGCCTGGGACTGGTTTAAAAAAATCGGGGGAACCCCTATTTGTCGGGTTTCCTGATTTTTTAATACCAGCCCCGGCTCTTTCAGCCTGGTGCTGGTTATGGCTGTGGGGGATCACCTCTAGCGTCTGTCTCCAAATAGGGAGCTTCTGTCTTTGGTGGGGAGCAGGGTCTCTTTATACTGACGGAGACTCTGCACCCCTGAGGTGCCATTCTCCCCTCTGCTCTCGGCTCCCAACTACAATAGGCGAATGGCGTGGGCCGGTGCACCTCTGGACCACCCCGCAGTTTTGTCTATGAGTATACACTACATATTTATCTTTGATTGCTCAGTGCACCTGCATCAGAGGAGAATATTTATCAGATATATATTGAGTGAAAGCTAACAGGGGCACATGAGGGGGATGTTTAAACAAATGATTCTCTGGGGGATTGATCCTCCTATTGGATCCTGGCACAGTTCTGTTTGTCTATCCACCCACACTGATTTCTGGTAATGAGAGATTGCTGTGGGAGATACTGATGTGTAATATACTACAGCTGGCAAGAATTTTATTTGCTTTCCATTGACCTGCATGGGCAACCATTTTAATGTGATGGAATTTTCCCTAATTCATTGCTCATTTAGTACAATCATAATGCACATAGTGAAATGTTTTTTCACTGAAAACAAAACAAAAGGATATTCATTAACATAGTATCCAAACATTACCCAATGTTACATCTTCTGTAAGAATTCTGCCCTGGTTGTTGCCAGGCAACAGTTACAGCCATATCTGGCAGGTCTGTGTAACTGCAGCTTTGCTCCTGTGTGTTTGCACAAACCTGTCACATAATTAGCTCATTACTCAGCTGCAGTTAATCTGTGTTTCAGGAGGCTTGTGTTTTTCCAGCCATTCCTGGTCTGGCTCTGTCCCAGTGCTGGTCATAGCTCACAGTTGCGGTGTGAGCCCTTGATACTCAGTGCTATGCTTTTGTCCTAGTTATGCTAGTTACCAGTCGCAGTATTTGTTCCAGTTCTGTCTCCCCTCAGTCCTCAGAATCTCTCCAGCTCTATTTCCTGCCAGTCCTCAGAATTCCTCCAGCTTTGTTTTCCATTCACCCTCTATTTTAGTCAGTTATCCTCTCTGTTTCCTTATTGTTTTCCTCTCCCCATTTCAGTTACTAGTCTGTTTTTTTGTTATTTTGCCTCCTGTGTTCTTCGCTCTACCCTTTTCCATCAGCCTGTGTCTAGTTTATTGTCTGTCACTATTCATTATTCCACTCTCCAGCCTCTGAGCCACTACCTCCTCACTATTGTTAATCTCTCAATACACTTTGTAGTTTCCACCTTCAATTTACATTTGTTCTCCAGTCTTCTAGTAGGAACATTCTTCCAGTGGGCATTGGTTCAGGTCACCTGGAGCTTGTACTACCACTAGCGACGTACGTTCTGACAGCATCCAGTACCTGTAGGTGTGCCTAGCCTTAAGGGAAATGGCAACTGTTATAGGCAAGAAGACCTGCTGGTGTGTTCTACAAGTACCAACCCTGGGTACGCAAGGATCATTGCTCTGAAGATCCACCTTAGACAGAACCCAGCCCAGAAGAGGTTACTACCCTCAAGTTTGGAGCCACCAGTTTTAACACCCAAATAACCAGAACAAATGGCAAAGGTACAAAATGTTCAAATAATAAAAAATTCATCAACATAATTTTACATATGTAACAAAATTTAGTAAGGATTTAGAATGATTGGGTTATAAGGAAAGGCTAGCCAAATTAGGTACAGACCACCAGAGAGACCCGTCCACCAACCACCCTCTCCAATGCCGGAGTGAAAATGGCGGCAATAGCATGGGACTTATATTGAGTGATGATGATGCTTTGCTACGTTCTTCGACCAAAGCCTGGTGGGAATTTCTGAACAGGGCTTGGGTCTGTACTCTGATCTGGGGTGTCCGGCGGTATTCGGATTTCGGAAATCCAAACCCGCTCGCCATAGTTAACATGTGGCTCAAGGATTGGTGCAAAATGGGGGGATTCAAGTTTCTAGAAATCTGGGTGGACTTCTCGGTCAAGCGCCATCTTTAGGTGCAATCCATGATGGATTGCACCTAAATGAGGAGGGGCAAAGGTGCTTGGGAGAAGAATGGTATGGAAGCTGGAGGAGATTTTAAACTAGGCAGTTGGAGGGAGGGAATAGTAAGAAACCATAGACCAATAAATGAGTGTAGAATAGAGGGCAAAGACCGCTACATTGTCGGGGAAGCAAGGGGAAGGGGGCAAGAGGGAAGCAAGGTATACGACAGGAGTATGAGAATCCACACAACAAGTATTGTCTGTAATACTAATTTATCGTTTCAGGAACCTTCTGCAACAGCAACAGGTAACATGACGAGGGGGTGGGGGGTGAAGGAAAAACATGATCTGAATGCCTTTATCTGAATCCTAGGAGTTTGACTAGTAAAACAGGGGTACTAGAGGCAGGAAAATTTTGATCCCATAGGTATTATCGAAACTTGGTGGGACATATCACAAGTGGGAGACTAACATAGAGGGTTAAAGTCTGTTTGAAAAAATATATTAGGTAAAAGGGGAGGGAGGTATGTTAAACCATACTTAAACCATACATAAGAGAAGACATTGGAGTCAGTAGAATTGGTTTGGGTAACAATCAAAGTTAACAATGAAGAGGCTAATAAACTTATAGTAGGGACGTGTTATAAATCACCCAACATAAATACGGAGGAGGAAAAAGACCTCTTGCTACAGGTGGGAAAAGCAGCCAACTTAGGGGATATTATTATTATGGGCGACTTAAGCAACCCAGAAATAAATTGGAAAGTCGAGTAGTACTGCTAAGGGAAATGATTCATTGGATGCCCCAAATGACCACTATTTGCATCAATTATTGAACATCCAACTAGAAATAATAATACCCTGGAACTTTTGATAAGCAACAATGGGGACATTCTTTCTAATATAACCTTAAGGGAGACATTAGGGAACAGTGATCACAATATGATCACGTTTTATTTTACCCTATAAGTACCAAGTGAGTTTGTTAAAAGTGTTGTGAAAATTGCCAAGCAAACATTTTCATTCATCATAATGACCTGTAATGTTAGGGAATATAATCTTTTTTTTTTTTTTACACATTTTTATTTGAGTTCATATAATAAATGTGAGAGATGCTTGTATTTTAGCCAATATTTTGCATATTTCTCACATATCTTGATGTTGGCACTCAAAGTGATACATTTTAACAAAGATAATTATATTGGAGCAACTAGGTCCTTAAATTTCAGAATAGCAAACTTGGATAAGTTTTAGGAGTCCTTAAGGGATACAAACTGGAAGGAATTATTTAGAGATATGGATACTACTAAAAGGTGGCTAACTAAAAAAAAAAAAACTGCAGGAGAGCACTGATAAATTTATTCCTAGGGTAAATAGAAGAACAAATGTCAAAAGGAAGCCAAATTTGAAATGGCAAAAAAAAGGCTAAAAAAAGGAGGGCATTCAAAGTGTTTAATCCTTTCAAGTCCAAAGTCTAGTCAGGCTCAACAGCCCTAGCACTAGTAATAGATCCAATATGATGAGCCACTTTAAAATAAGAACATTAACATCATTCTGTTTCTTATAGAAGAAACAGAGAAAGCAGAAATATTCAATTCATTTTTACTTTGGTATTTACAAGGGAAGAGTATTCAGATGATCTCCCACAGATTGAATGTTCAGCTCTTGATTGCTCCCAAACTGTATGTTTGAGTGAGGAAATAGTGAAAAATAGATTACAGAACCTAAATTGTAACAAATCTCCTGGCCCAGACAAATAAACCCTAGTTACTAAAATAATTGAGTTCGTCATAGAACTACCATTTTATCTTATGTTCAATGAATCCATAAAACTCTGGGACTCTGTGAGCTAATTGGCAGCAGTGTCTGTCAGTTGTACAGAAAGGGAACATATAGTCGCATACATCAGTGTGAATTGGCGGCTGCGTCTGAGAGAGTTGTGGAGATCATCTGATGGTGAGATAATACTCGGTGACCGGTACATCACCACTACTGAAGCCTGATAAATACCTGATAAGCAGAATAGTTATCTCAAAAGGTTTTTGTCGTTGTGGATCATGTATTGGCTTCAAAAATATACCAAATAACATAGGGATGAAAGCCATAACAATTGAGATTAATGGGAAAATGTGCAATATTATTGACTTCCTAGCCTGCTATTCCTCAAATGTCATCTACGCAATTAAATGTGCCTGCCACAAATTTTATATAGGT
The DNA here is from genome assembly GCF_055691185.1 of Crinia signifera. Lineage (NCBI taxonomy): Eukaryota > Metazoa > Chordata > Amphibia > Anura > Myobatrachidae > Crinia > Crinia signifera. The sequence continues at coordinate 256,384,893 of NC_139222.1, forward strand.
CGGACAAGTAGATGTTTGAAAACAAAGATTGGAGAACATCTGAGAAATGTTAAAAAAAGGTTTAGTCATGCTTTATCTATGCACTCTAAAACGACCCATAACTGTGCTGTCGAAAACACTTTACATTTTTATGCAATAAAGAAAGTTAACCCCAAAGGTAGAGGGGGAAATCTAGCAGACAAATTGGCAAAAAGAGAGATGAAGACCATTTTTTATTGAGACCCTTGTACCAAAAGGTTTGAACAAGTATTTCGAATTAAAGTGGTTGTTATAATGCGTTTATATTATTTTCATTCCTTATTGCATATGTTTCTATCTGTTTATTATATATGCTGCTATTTTTATAAGTATTTTGTATGCATTTATTTACACTTATTTTTTTCCTTTGAGGATCACAAAAACATTGATTCCTGTCCTTAAAAATTAAAGTATGAGGCTTAAAAAAAATGGCTGCCCCAATCCCACTTCCTGGACATAATAATAATGGAGAAAAAAAACTTTATGTAAACAGTGCCAAAACCGGAAATGGACAGTGGTGGAACGCATCGAAAACCGGGAGGAAGTAAATGGACCGCAAAAAAAGTCACTTCCGGTTTAGAAAAAAATCACTTTCAGTTCCGGAAATACACGCGGGGACCCTCGATTTTGGCGCCAAAAGCCAGCCAGACACATGGAAACCATGGACTGGCATCAGTTTTCTATATTATGTATTTTTGGGGGTTATTAGATGTAGTATAATCCATGTCTGGAAATAGGTGTTTCCTTATTGTGTTTGGGGAGGTAAAAAACTGCCCACTGGCCCCATTTTAGAAGCAAGCCTTGAGAAAGATAGCTTGTCTATTTAAACCGGTCGGCCAGAGACTTTTTGATGCAGAATGTCTGCGGGGATGCCTGTGTTTTTAACATCTTGTGCCTTTATGTCTACTTCTTAAGTGGCCCACCCCACTTGGTGAGAGTCCGGTCTGCATTGAGACCTTGATGTTTTTAATATTTTATTTTTATTAAAAAAATGTGCTGCACTATTATGTGATTTATTTTATTTACACATATCCATTGGGAGCATGTGAACTGGTTGCCTATGATGACATCACTGTTGTTCCAAATGCTTCAATAGTCTACTTTCCTTTTAGACCACCTTCATCGGTACGGGTTGCGAATAACCTATGATATACTTTGGAGTTTTTGATTTAATGTTTTAACAATACTTCACTATCCAGTCGTATCTGTTTCTCTCTTTTTGGGTCTAATTATCCAGAAAATTGGGGAACATCCAACTCCTACAGTATCAGCACTCAGGGACACACCAAGTTCTGTTTTTGGTATGATATATACAAGTGTTTGCAATGTTCTGCTAATATGCCTATACAAACTTAATTGTGGATATAAATAATCTCCATGTTTAGCTCAGGATCAGTGATTATGACATTCATGTCTACCTGGATATAATAAATTTATCCACACTCTACACCTCTCCGCAATAACGGATTAATCATTTCCAATTTATGTTGATTGAGCAATCTGGAGATCGAGCATAGCGCCTATTAACACTGGCTTTATAATGATTGCATACATGTGTTTGAAAGCAACAAGGTTGCCCCAGTAGGTTTTTAGCAAGAAATTTTAATTTTCTTCACTTTCTGCAATGTATGGTTTTCAGAATAAATGGGATAACGGATATTTGGATAAGGGATACTCAACCTATATATTCCATATTTACTCGAGTATAAGCCTACTTTTTCAGAACAGTTTTTATGCTGAAAAAGCCCCCCTCGGCTTATAGTCGAGTGAGGGTCCCACTTGAGTCAATAAATTTTACCAGTTTTTTGTTGTAAAATTAGGTGCCTCGGCTTATATTCGGGTCGGCTTATACTCGAGTATATACGGTATGTTTTATTTTATTAATAAATTTGAATAATTGTTTTTTAACAAGAGCGCTCTCAGTGTCTTAACAATTATGACCCAGTAAACTTTTTGGGTGCTGCTATCTAGATAAGGCATTAGAATTAATTGCATATAAGTAAAGTGTAATAGGCATTACAGTATATCAGTGTGATCATGGTGCAATTAATTTCAATTGGTTGCCCCTGGACCGCACTGTAAACTTTAGCGCCCGATTATTAATTTGTTATTGTCTTTTCACTGCAGTTCTGCTAAGAAGAGCAGTGTGTGACAGGGACTCCCAACTGCGCCCCCCCCCCCCCCCCCCCCCATGCGAAAAACTACTGACCACATGTCGGATGCGGAACAGTCATAATAAAATGATGATTGTCCCGTGAAAATTGGGACAGTTGGGAGGTTCACTGGTGATGCCTCCTGGGTTAAGGGATCTCAGAGACCTTTGCAAAAAGAATTTTATTCCTTACAAATCCATTACACTGCCCAGAGGAGTGACAAGTCACAGTTTCTAAGCTTCACGCAGGTAAATAAAATGACCCCTGGCCCTGCCTCCAAGTCCGCCCGCTTCTTTAGTAGAATCGACTAGTTGCTGCGCCATATTGGTAGGACGCAGTCTGTACTGCCACTGTGGCACCGGGTTTCTTTGCCTGGTTATAGGCTCCTGTCAAGGTATACCTATGTCTAGTATAGGGAAAAAAATTTGCACAGACTGTCACTATGGGGTTTATTCTAGTTCATTCTTTCTGACAAAATCCTTCTTAGATGGACAAAACCATGTGCACTGCAGGGGGGCAGATGTAACATGTGCAGAGAGAATTAGATTTGGGTGAGTTATTTTGTTTCTGTGCAGGGAAAATACTGACTGCATGATTTTACACTTCAATATAGATCTCACTTTGAAGAAAAACCCCACCCAAATCTAATTCTCTCTGCACAAGTTACATCTGCCCCACCCGCAGTGCACATGGTTTTGTCCATCTAAGAAGGATTTTATCAGAAAGAATGGACTAGAATAACCCCCTATATCTTGTAATACTGACACGTATAGTTGCCTAGATGTCACATTATCAATGGCTATACCCCACACAGCCTGGCAGCCATTGATAATGATGATTACCATGTACAGTATGGCTGTACGTGGTACATATTTTGTACCACATACAGCCATACATGGTAATCATCATCATCAATGGCTGCCAGGCTGTTTACTGTACTAGCAGGATATACCATCAATTTCTAAGGGGTACAGTGTGTATTACAGTTATATGATTTCCTTCCTTTCAAATCAAATGGGGTAAAAGGAAGGTATATCTAAATATATTTTGGGGTAAAAGGTAAAAAAGTTCCCTGACTCCTGGTCTAAGAGGTACATGATAAATACATATGTGAAATGAAGTATGACATATAAATAGCAGAGAGCTCCCTGGTGCCAGACCCCAGAAGGAACACTTGCTGGTGAGTCAATTTTTATTATTACCTTTGAGTGCCGATGTAACCAACATCACAGGCAGTTGTCCTAATCTAGCATAACTAGGGCAGCATGGACAGTGTAATGGTTAGCATTACTGCCTCACAGCGCTGGGGTCACGGGTTCGATCCCCACCATGACCCTAACTGTGCAGAGTTTTTAAATTCTCCCCATGCTTGTGTGGGTTTACTCCGGGTACTCTGGATTCCTCCCAAAATCCAAAAATATACAGGTAGGTTAATTGGCTTCCAACAAAATTAACCCTAAAATGTCTGTGTGTGTGAAGTAGGGAATATAGATTGTAAGCTCCACTGGGACTGATTTGAATGTTCAAAAATTCTATGTAAAGCGCTGCGGAATCTGTATGCGCTATATAAGATACTTAATAAATAATAAATAAACTAGGGGCTTTTTAGTTCTGACACCTTATAATAACTACAATAAATATGTATTTATTTAAAAAAACTTTATCACACAAAAAAATGACACTGTGTATTGTTTATTGGATGATGCATTACAAGAAACAGTTTCCTTTAACCGGGGTCCATGATGAAGTTATATGCTGTCTGCTACTTGTGGGTAGACTGTATGTATTTGTTGTCTCAGGAGACACAGTGTGTGATGTCTTCAGATACTGATTCTTTATTCGTGAGATTCTTCTTTTTCAAATCCTGTGGCAGAAAGAGTTAAATCAAAGTATAATGTTATAAAAGGGCACAGTACATTGACAGAGATGCGCAGACCCTTGTTTTTGTTCTAAATCGTCATCATGTTTTCTTTTTGCAAATCCACCCTCAAGTCTTTTGGGTTTGGTTTTGGATCTTAAAATGGATACACACTAAGATTATATTTGGTACTTGTTTCCTAGAACTGCCGCACCGATGTTGATCGGGTCGGTCGCATCGCATCGATCGCATCGCATGCGACCAAATCGTATGCGATGCGACCGATGCGATGGTCCCGATTTTTACATTGATTGAAATGTGAAAAGGGTCCCTGGGACCCTATTTTACATTGGATTCAATGTAAAAGTCTCCCCAGACCCCAATTTTAACCCCCTCAACAGCACCCCACGATTGACGCCAACCCGAAGCGTGGCCAGCGTAGCGAGCCCGCAAGGGGCGGCGGTACACGTCCTCCGACCTTTTCATACCCCTACTATCCACGTCGGCATGGAGTTGAGAATATAAAAGCCACCGAGCCCAAGCGTGGCGAGTGCAGTATAACTTCATATAACCTGTATAACTTCACAGGTATACGCGTCCTCTCGCTGTGCTCGCCACGCTTCGGGCCACACTTTATATTCTCAACTCCACGCCACCGTGGAAAGTAGGGGTATGAAAAGGTCGGAGGACGCATACCGCCGAGGACGCGTACCGCCGCCCCTTGTGGGATCGCTACGCTCGCCACTCTTCGGGTTGGCGTCAATCGGGGGGTGATGTTCACAATGGGGGGGGGGGGGCATATACAATGAGAAATGGGCCATATTGGCCCATTTCCCATATTTTTCCCGATTACAATGTTAAAAATATTTTAACATTGAACCCTATGGCAAAATCGGGTGCATCGTGTCGGTCGTGTCGCGTGCCATGTTAATGCACCCGACCGACGCGATGGACCTGATTTTGCCTTTGCCGGCAAAATGGACTTGATTTCAAAGGAAATCGGGTACATCGGGGGTTATCGCGTACCTTAAATTAAGGTACACGATTACCCCCGATGGTGGCCGTTCTAGGAAACAAGTACCTTATATTTTTAATCTGACTAGTTGGAAAGAAAATGTGGCATTTCCTTGGAGCAAATGACAATTGACCATTTGTTCCAAACATGGAAAACAGGCAAAAATGGTCATTCAGACAAATTGTTTGAAGAATTTTGATTTAACCAACTTAATTAAATTAGCTTTTGGGAGCAAATAGTTGATTGAAATTTGTTCCCAGAAATTAACAGATTTTCGTTTTAACCAGCCAAATTGGAAAGATAATCTTATAGTGTGCATCCAGCATAAGTTTCTCTAAAAATGTAGGAAAGTTGTGGAAAACAGTGAAACTCATGTATCTTACAGTAGATGCTTTTTTTTATTACTACAGTATTAGGAACATCAAATGCACTAATTTCCAGTCATTTCTAGTAAATGACTCCCACCTTACCATACAGTACACTCTCTTGTGTGAAATATCACCTGAAATAATGAGAGGGGGACTCACATGCGATCCAAACCCAAAATTCAGTTTTTACATCTAAGTTCCGAACTCGAGGTAAGACCTGACCTAGGGATTCGGTTCACTCAGCTCCCCAAAAGTGATCTTAGCCAGAACTCAGTTTACTCAGATCCCCTAAATTTGGGTAAAAACACAACTGCTCATCCCTAATAAATAGTCATGAAACATATCACCCGATGGAGCAGAAGATTAGAACTCTGTGACAGCGATGATGACAATATAAAATATAAGTTATAGACAAACCTTTGAAGAAACACCACTTGGACTGAGAAATACTGGAGTCGTAGCAGCAGCCTTTCTGTTCACACTGCTCCCTGGTAATACCTGGATTCCCACAATCTGCCCTCTCGGAGACACCGACTTTGCAGTGACCTTTCACTGGGAGAGATACATGCAGTGGTCATTGCTAATATAAAACATCACAAATACTATTTACAAGTCATAGATTCAGTTTACTGTTTTGATAATGTACAAAAAGGGGCTGATTTGTTTATTTTTGGTGGACACCAGCTAAGTATCACCACCAATGTGTGAAGGAGTTATTGCAGCAGATATCTCCAAATATGCCAGAGCCCCTCCATTTCTCAGAGCAGCCACAGCTCCTACTGGTGTCTATGGGGGCTGGAAAGCTGCCAGGTTTACCAAGCTTGGAGTTTGGCCCCGGCAGTTAACATCATCTGAAGATGGCATTAGCCTCTGTAGCTTATGGGTAACATTCTACAGAAAATGCTAGGAGATGGTTTGGTACTTTTGTAGTTTCACGCCACACTTTATAAAATCAACTCCATGCCAACGTGGATAGTGGGGGTATGAACAGGTCAAGAGGACACGTACCACATCCCCTTGCAGGGCTCGCTGCAATCTCCACGCTTCGGGCTGATGTGGATAGTGGGGGTTTGAAATGGAGGCATTTTGCCAGTATGTGACATGGAGCACTGGCAACTACATCCTTTTATTTACATTGGGTAGCTACAAAATGGGTGCTTTTCACTACATAGCAGTCCATATGCACATTACGAATTGATGGACGGCTTCCACTGACAGCGTAGCTAACAGTTTTCTCTGAGAATCCGGAAGGCTGCCCTGTCAGCATAGCTAGCGGTATTCTCAGCGAACCCGGAAGGAGCGCAACACAGTGCCGCCGTGAAAGTACACAAGTAGTAAATGGACAGCTTCCACTGACAGTGTAGGTAACAGTTTTATCTGAGAACCCGGGGGCTGTGCTGTCAGCGTATTCTCAGTGAACCCAGAAGGAGCGCAGAACAGTGCCGCCGTGAAACTACACAAGTACTGATGGTTCCTCCAAACCTTTTGAAGTCCCTGTCCCCGCATGTGTATATATATACTATATCAAATTGAATGTTTTTTTTTGTATTGCCACAAATATAGGTTCTGAAACCCAAATATTAATGAAATGCTCCTTAGGGATAAATATAATGGAGCGCAATCTGCTAGAATTAAGTTGTTGGCAGATAGGTCCTGATTCAGAGATGTATTCTAACCTGCATCTCCAATGGAGGGAGGACTGCGCATGCGCAATTTCAACCCCTCGTCTGTATGTTCACTTGCAGATTCCTCAAGCCACTGCATGATTGACATTCTCAGTTCTCCCGATTCCAACATCTCTGAATCAGGACCTACTGTATGTACCAATGTCTTCTCTCTAGCAGCCAGCTGATCACACACAGAGCATCCTTACATCCTTTTGCCATTCTGAAGCCCCATTACTGCCTCAGGCACTCAAAGCACAATACCCAATTACAGCGGGTATTGAGAGAAGGGACACTGGCATCTGGACCTAATAAGATATCCCGGGACTAACCTATTAGCAGGGGTGTAGCACTGCTGCTAATAGGATATGGCCCTTATTGGAAATCTTCAACTGCCAAAAAAAAAACAGTGACATACTTCTATACCCAATAATAAGTGTTTTGGGAATCACAATCACTGGTGAATTCTGTATCAACTCACTGTGACAATTACACATCTCTAAAACTATCTTCAGTACAGATATGTAGAGTTTCCTTACTTGCATTGCAGGGAGAGTTATACTCTTCTACGTCGTGTACATCTAGAACAGAAAACACAAGACATTATGCCTGATTAATGGAGAAATGTATTAGTAGAAATATCCTTGGTATACCTTCATAATACTGACATACATAATCTCAACATGTGTCTGACTAGAGTTATGGATAGGTTTATGGATAGGATTAGAGTTAGGGTTAACAGTAGGATTAGGTTAAATCACCTCTGGAATGGACAGCCACATGCTTTGTCATGCCGCCTTTCAAAGTTTATATTATGTCAATATTCTACCAATGTCAACATTGTAAAGGTCAATATGTGACATGTTGGCCTCACATCCATGTCAAAATTCTAAATGTCCAAAACTTTTATCACACATCCTCACTTCTATATAATAAAGAGTACTGCTTTTGATTTTTAGCAGAGCAAACCAAAGTAATTAAACATCAAAAAGGTTTTAGAACTAACTTCATCAAGATAAAAAGGAAAATATGCCAGACTTCAGAAACATTACTTTGTCCACAATTTGAACAATAAGTACATGCACATTATGTGTGTATTTCTACCTACCTGGAACATAATAGTCATAAACTGCGACATTTGCCGGGTGAAGATTTTTCACGTGCGTTTCTTCATTGAGCACAAGAACAAAGTGTTCATCTTTGTGAGTGAGCTGTGGATGAACAGAGCAAGTCACTGAAGGTAATCTGGGAACCAAAAAAGTGAAGGGCAAATGTCGTAAAATGCCTGGGTGGACCTGCATGGCCATGATTTGTAGATAGGATGCCAATCCCGGGGCATTTTTTCAATCAAAGGATTGAAAAATGCTCAATCCCGGGATTCCCGGGATCGGCCTCCATGATTTAAAAAAAAAAAAAAACACGCCCTCCTCCCCAAACTGCCCGACCTGCACATCAACAAGGCAGACTAATCCCCAACAGTTCACTATCCCTCCTGCCCTGCACTGCCCTGCACCATGGTGGTGGTGACAGGCAGTAGCAGGACCATCTCCAGTGGGCATGCCGCTGGGAGCTGCTCAGTGGGCTGGCGGCTTGGAGCTCCTCAGCGGGTGGGTGAGTGGCCAGGCGAACAAGTTCAGAACAGTGTGCAGCCCGGCCACCGTCATGTCACTACAGCACACTGTTCCAATTATGGGGGCCTCGGGCCTAGCGCCCGGCTAATTGGTGTTACAGGCCTAATGCCCGACCTAGTGGGGCCACCGGGGAGTCCTTGGCCAGGAGGACCAAACCAAATAAACAAAGGGCCAGGAGGGACCAACAATTATATGCCCCCGTGCCAAGAGGGCCGACTATAACGCCCACAGGCTGGAGGGGCCTGAAAGTACCCACGGGCCTAGTGCCCGACACCCGGTGGTCTAGGGTAGGGCCGACCACCTGGGGTTTGGAGATGCCGCAGGGGGGAGCTTCGTCAGCTCTTCTACTTTCCACCCCTGATGGCCGCTATCTACTTTCTTCTGCCGCTGGCCTGTCCTGGCCAGCGGCAGCGCCGCTTCCTTTCTTCCTCCAGGAGGCGCCGGAGATCTTCTGGCTTGATCCCGGCGTCTTCTGGCCTCTCCATCGCCGCCGTCCTCTTCCTCCAGCTATCTTCAGCTGGGGCACTCCTGCGCTCCGCCTGCGTGGGTGCTTCCTCCTTTGCCTCCCGGCGGCATCTGACGTCAGACGGCGGAGGCGGGGCAGAGTATGGCGCGGCGAGCGCTGATTGGCTCGCCGCGGCCGTTTCCTATTGGCTCGCCATTCGGGAGCCGTGCTTGGCTCCCAAATGCCGCCAGTGTTTAAACGCCGCAGGCGGCGTTTTCCATTGGGGGCCACAAAGGCGCCAATTTCATGTAATTTCAATGTAACATGATTTTGAGACAGACGGAATGTGGGGAATGAAGGACAGTTCAGAGTCAAGGGTGACCGCTAGGCAGCGAGCTTGAGGGGTAGGGTAGATTGTTGCGTTGTCGACATCCATCAAGGTGGCAACTGCTCCTGGCTGGTGGGAATATAATTAATTCAGTTTTGGAATTGTTAAGTTTGAGGTAGTGAGAAGACATCCAAGATGAGATGGCAGAGAGGCATTCAGAAACACGGGCCAAAACCACTGGTGACAACTCTGTGGTTTGTAGGTAGATTTGAGTGTCATCTGCATACTGTGCAAGTGATACTGGAATCTGAAAGAGCTAATTAGTTTGCCAAGAGATGAGGAATATATTGAGAAGAGCAGAGGACCTAGAACTGAGCCAAGCGGTACTCCAACTGACAAAGGTACGGAAGAGGAGGTGGTATCACAGCAGCAAACCCTGAAAGATAGGTAGGTTGAGAACAAGGAAGAAGCTGTACCATTAAGACCTAGGGAGTGTATTGTTTGTATGAGCAGAGAGTGGTCAACAGTGTCAAAAGCAGCAGAGAGATCTAGAAGAATGAGTAGTGAATAATGGCCTTTAGATCTAGCAGTGACCAGATCATTCACTACTTTAGTCAGTGCTGTCTCTGTGGAGTGTTGGGACTGAAGCAGGTCCAATAAGTTGTGAGAGTTAAGAAAGTGTGTGTGAGGCAAGAGTAGACAAGTCTCACAAGTAGATAGGAGGGGCATGGATGCTGAGAGATAGGACGATAGTTAGAGAGAGAGTTACGGTCAGAATTGTGTTTTTTCAGAATGGGGGTAATCACTGCATGTTTCAACAGAGAAGGAAATATACCTATAGAAATAGAGAGATTGCAGATTTTAGATAAGGTTGGGATGAGCACAGGAGAAAGAATTTTACTGACTTTTGAGGGTACAGGATCAAGAGGAGAGGTAGTGGAGTAGGAGGATGAGAAAACTTTTGATACTTCTTCATTTTTGAGCTCAAATTATGAAAAAGTGCCAGAGGGCTCAGGTAAGGAATGGAGTAGGTCACTGGCTGTGGAGGAGCATACCATCTCATATCGGATGTTATCAATCTTGTCCTTAAGGTGTATGTAAGCATGCATATAGATTTGACCCTGTGGTGGCATACATTGTTGTCTGTTATCTACCCCAACATATCACAATGTAGCATGTTTCATGTCCTGTATAAGGCAAGTTAATGTTTTTTTATGCGACAAATGGACACATTTTATTTCATATCATAGATTCATTACATTACTTATATATTATGGATTTGTAGCGGAATTATTTCCATGGAAACAGATTTTATGTGTAAATACAGCCATGAATATAAATAGACTGATATATTCCTTACCTTGTCTAAGTAAATGGTGACATTACTTTCTGACACCTCTGTTCTTTTCACTAAAGGATTTTTCTCCAACTGCAGGAAGTAAAACAACAACATGAATATTCAAAATATTTGCTACTTGATTCAGCCATATATATGCACTAAATATATAAATATAAATATACCGTGTATACTCGAGTATAAGTCGACCCGAATATAAGCCGAGGCACCTAATTTTACAACAAAAAACTGGAAAAACATATTGACGCAAGTGGGACCCCCACTCGAGTATAAGCCGAAGGGGGCTTTTTCAGCATAAAAAATGTTCTAAAAAAGTAGGCTTATACTCAAGTATATATGGTATATATATATATATATATATATATATATATATATATATATATATATACATATACATATACATATATATATATATATATATATATATATACATATACATATACATACATATACAGGGCTGCCATCAGATATTGAGGTCCCTGGGACTGACAAGATCCCGGTCCCACCACACCCCCCCACCCCCCTCTTCCCCTATTTTTTTTTTTGTAGGCTGAAATTATGACAGCAAGACCAATGGTGTCACTGTGATTGTCACACAGTGCAAATTGGATCTCTTAGCATGCAGCATCACAGAAAAGGGGGCACCCCCCCCCACACACACACACACACACCCTCAGTTTCAATCTCGGGGCATGCCCAGCATTTCTGCAGAAGATGTGCTGATCCTTGAGACTATATTCACCCGTAGCATTGACTCCTTGGATGGAGTCACCCAGTGCAGTCCACACATACTAGGTTACGCCATTGAGTGTAACAGTATGCTGAAAAATATGTATTACAGATACACCAGCCCAGACTGCCACAGTCTAGAGCTGCAACTGTCTATTTGGCTGTGTTTTATCCCCTCTTGGATTTGACAGCTACTCGCCTATGCTAGTGGTGGTAATAATTCTTAGAAGTATTATAAATAGGAGTCTATTTATCAAAGACTATTTTTTGGAACACCTGTTTTGTGAGTGTGGTTGGTTGTACCTGAAAACATCAATACTGTATACCACCAAGATTTGTGCACAGGGGAACACAAATGAAAATAAAGATATCTGCCGCAATCCCAGTATTTGATTGTAAATTAAGCCCTCATAGCTTTCAATGGGGGCTGCTAAAATGACAAGTGACCTCCTATATCTAGGTTTAGCATGCTATGCAGTAAGAGATGACTGGCGCGCGTGACCAGCCAGGTCCTGTGCAACTGCCAGCACTGGGTTTCTTTGTTTGCTTAAACTGCATCTTAGTTGCAAGGCAATGGAAATAGGACACATAAGGAAATTGTGCTGATTGAAATGAAAATTGACGAGTGAATATTGTTTGTGACTGAGCCTGTATACAGAGTAGAACAGAACTTGCATTGAAAGAAACTGCTAGTTCAATATGGTATACAGATTCAGAGGCAGTCACACACAGATATACAAGTGTTGCCAATTCATTAACCAGCACAGACTCCAAGTCCCGGTGTGTCCTAGATGCATTGTGGTGCATTGTCTTGTAACACATGCATTTATTTTTCACCATATAGACACAAAACAGATGCCCAGCGCTAGCACGGTCTCTCAGGACCTGGTGCACAGAGAGGGGCTGTATAAAGACACGTCTGTAATACCATCTTCAGGAATTCAGACAGTGATAGACATTATAGCCTATAGATCACAATATTTACCAGGAGGGTTTCTATAGGATCCCTTCCTGGCAATGGCCGCATGCACATTTATGGTCTGATAACGACACAGGGGCAATAGTGTGGGCAGCCCCAGACCAACAGATAAATGGATCACACTAGTTATTATATTATCTTTGTGCACTGCAGGGCTGAGCATAATTGTGTGTATAAAGCACAATAATTCAATGATATGCTGATGATTGCCCGGTTTCTTTCATTTGCCAATGCTGTCAGACTTGTTTCTAGTTTCAGCAAGACACGGAATTCATTCTAACTCTGCAGACCTACAATACAACATTGTCAGTGCAATACAATAGTTTATTAAATGACATTTCCTACCTTTTTAATACTCATCTTATCAGGCACAAATCCTGACAGAAACTCCACCACAACCAGTGCCATGTTAGTCTCCTCCCGCTTTCCTGTGTATCTAGAACAGGATGGAAAAGTAAAATGAGGGAGCTCCAGGTTCCTTTGCAAAATGTACCAAACATGGTCAATCTTAGACTATTGTGACCAATTCCACTCTGGTGTTCCTTTGTCTCACCTCTCTCCACCTAAATATATTCTTAATAGTACATAAAGGTATTCAATTTATTAAAAATATATAAAACATTAAAATATCTAAATGCTATGGGAATAGTCATTCAACATCTCACCATAAAAGGGTGATATGGTGGACTAATGCCATCAAAGCAGAAAGGTCATAGACTTAGTAGCTGATCGTAACCATAGAGGCTATATGCGCCAGGAAATAAGAATTGTATTCTTTCTGGCCACTGTAACCTGATGACAGTAGATCTTATTCAATCACAAATTGTCCTGTTCCAAATTCAAGAAATTGTCTTTGTAATTTTTATTTCTCTAGGGACTGTCCTATACAGTATACTAATGTAAAAGAGATGTGGCAACGGATTAGGCTTTACAGTGTTATTCTTACCTGACGTCCACATGGAGTTCAAACTCTTTTTGTCCTTCATGGGTGCAGACGGCTGGTTGGGTGCTGACATTGACGGAGAAGTGGTCATCGGAATGGTCAGGAATACTGTGATAATGCAGATGTGACTGCAGGCAAATAAATATTGTATCAACAACAATACGGCTATTAAACCATTTCACATCCAGTTATGGACAAAACATATTTTTTTTATTTCTATTTGAAAATAAAAAAAAAAAATTTCAATCAATTGAAATTGAAAGTAAATAAAACATTTTCTAAATGATAATTCACATTGCACACAATATTATGAAATCCGTTGAAACAATAATATATTTAAAAATGAAATTATATAATGATTCTGTATTAAGGATAAAACCATTCTACTTAAGAACACCATTAAAAAAAAAAAAAAAAAAAAATTATATACTTTTACAGTGTAATCTACAATAAATGTATATCAAATATTATTCTAAAATTGTGAAAAACTGAATTAAGAAGTATATTTAAAAAAAAAAAAGGGTTAGCCACAGAAATGGATTCCTGGTCAATTAGATGCAGAACCATCTTTAGCAGAGTAGGGTGCAAAATTACTTTTTTTTTTTCTTACAAGGAACTTAAATATTTTATACTATTTACAGTTACGGTAACCAATATCCAATACGACCCCCTTTATATTTATTTGGTTCAAAAAGGGGGTTACAGTACAACTGTTAGACCACACTTAGGTTGACAGTCATTAGGTCAACCACGGAAGGTCGACATGGGCCAAGGTCGACAGGGTTAAAGGTCGACATGACTTAAGGTCGACATGGGCCAATGTCGACATGGTTCTAGGTCGACAGTCATTAGGTTGACATGAGTTTTTCACTGTTTTTTTACCCGAATGGTAGGGCATGAAATACCGCCTGCCGGCACATTTCGGCTAAAAAAAACAGTGAAAAACTCATGTCGACCTAATGACTGTCGACCTAGAACCATGTCGACCTTGGCCCATGTCGACCTTAAGTCATGTCGACCTTGACCCATGTTGTCCTTTAACCCTGTCGACCTTGGCCCATGTCACCTTACGTGGTCGACCTAATGACTGAGATGTGCAAAATATGTGCTAAAACTGCCGGCGTCGTTCACATTTGTTACACAAATTCAAATAAAGAATGTTCAGTAAAAAAAGATTGTTTCCTATGTAAGGTAACCACAACAGGTCATTGTGATGAATAAAAATGTTTTCTTGGCAATTGTCTAAACCTATTTTGACAAATGCACTTGACCCTCAAAGGGTTAATACTTTTAAAGTGAAATAGGTGTCAGCACATTACTTTACCTATAGAAGACATTCCGAGAAAACCACCTTAAAAAATAATACCATTTGCATTGTTCATTTAGGGAAAGTATTTAAACCTTTGAGTGCCATGTGAATTTGTCAAATAGGTGAGAAATGACCTGTAATATTTACCTTATAAAGGAAATATAATCTTTTTACACAACATTTTTTTATTAGAATTTTATTTGAATTTACATAACAAATGTGAGGGACGCTGGCATTTTATGCAGATATTGTGAACATCTCACACAGAGATGTTGGCACTCAAATGGTTAACAGTATTCATATAAATATATACAACGGTATTATCCTAAATATCAAGCAAATAGGTTTGTCCTTTTTTATGAATAAATAAAAAAAAGGGTACTTGTTTCCTGGCACGGCCACAATCACGGGCATCGTGTACCTTAAATAACGAATTTGGTACTTACCGATAATTCCCTTTCACCGAATCAGCAGGAGACACTGCAGTCATTACATGTGGGGGGATAGAGTAGGTGTACTGGAGGAGTGGCACTTTAAGAAAACTTTACTGCTGCAGGCTCCTCCCTCCTCTATCCCCGCCCAGACCCCAGTCTTAGAAAAACTGTGTCCGAGAGGAGAAGAGAGACCAGGGCCTGCCCGGTAGGGAACGGAGCTAAAACATAAACAGAGTTAGTAGACAATGCACATAACGTGAACATACTAACAAAAACAGAACACATAGGATTTTTGGAAAGTTTCCTATGTAACTATAACTTATGCAACAAACATTGCAACAATAGAAAGAGCATATCTTTCACACACACACAAACCACACTAACATCATGGCAGGAGAACCAGTGCTGGGTGGGCGTGCAGTGTCTCCTGCTGATTCGGTGAAAGGGAATTATCGGTAAGTACCAAATTCCTTATTTCACCTACATGCAGCAGGAGCCACTGCAGTCATTACATGTGGGGATACATACCCAAGCTTTTAAGTCCGGGCGGGAGAGCTCTGGGGCTCCTGTAACACTGCCCTACTAAAAGCCGTAGCCGAGCTGGCGAAGTTATCAAAACGATAAAACTTTGCAAACGTGCTAGATCCCGACCAGGTAGCCGCTTTGCACACTTGTGTCAAGGAGACACCTCTCGCCATGGCCTAAGAAGTACTCACTGACCTCGTGGAGTGCGCTGACACTCCCGATGGTACTTTCTTTTATGCATACAAGTAGGCTTCCCTAATTGTACAGCAAATCCATCTTGCCAAAGTCCTTTTTGACGCAGGCCAACCCCTCTTAAGTGCATCATAGAGCACAAAGAGGCAGTCAGACTTCCTGAGATGTTGGGTCCGCCTAACATAGACTTGTAAGGTTCTGACTACATCCAAAGAAGCATCTTCTCCCTGAAGAACCGGTACCACAATAGGCTGGTTTACGTGGAATGCAGAAACCACCTTAGGTAGGAAATTCTTGCTAGTACGCAGTTCAGCCCGGTCCCTGTAAAAGGTAAGGAAAGGAGACTTACACAATAGGGCTCCTAATTCAGAAACCCTACGTGCTGAGGCCAAAGCCAGCAGCATCACCGTCTTCCAAGTAAGAAATTTGAGATCCGAGGTATCCAATGGCTCAAAAACATCTGACTTTAAAAACTCCAAAACCACCGATAAATCCCATGGTTCCGTAGGAGCAGTGAACGGTGGTTGAAGCTGAAGTACCCCTTTCAAAAAAGTTTGTACTTCAGGGATCAGCGCTATCCTGCGATGAAAGAAAAGGGCTGAAATCTGGACCTTGAGAGAAGCCAGTTTCAAACCTGCCGAAAGTCCCGCCTGCAGGAATTCAAGAAGTCTAGCCAGAGAAAAGATTGCCTTAGGCACCTTCCTGGCCTCGCACCAGCGGATGTACGACTTCCATATTCGATGGTAGTGAGACGCTGTTACATCCTTGCTTGCCTTAATCATTGTAGGAATGACCGTTCCTGGTATACCTCTTCTTTTCAAAAGTTCGGCCTCAACCGCCATGCCGTCAAACGTAGACGAGGTAAGTTGGGGTAGGCGAATGGACCTTGCTGCAGCAGGTCTTCTCGCAGCGGCAGGCGCCATGGGTCCTCCACCAACAGGTCCCTGAGGTCGGAGTACCACGGACACCTGGGCCAAACTGGAGCAATTAAGATGACTTCTGCTGCTCCCCTCTTTATCCGTTTGAGTACCTTTTGAAGTAACGGAATAGGAGGGAAGAGATATACCAGGTCGAAGTTCCAAGGAATGGAGAGGGCATCCACTGCAGCAGCCGCTGGATCCTGAGCCCTTGCACAATACTGCGGAAGTTTGTGATTCAGTCTGGATGCCATGAGATCTATCTGTGGCATCCCCCACCAACCAGTTGTTGGAAAACCTCCGGATGAAGGCCCCACTCTCCCGGGTGGAGATCCTGCCTGCTGAGGTAATCCGCCTCCCAGTTTTCCACTCCTGGAATAAAGACTGCGGAGAAACCGGTGGTGTATGTCTCTGCCCAGGACAGAATCGGGCGGACTTCTCGCATGGCTGTCCTGCTCCTGGTGCCCCCTTGTCGGTTGATATAGGATACTGCCGTGATGTTGTCCAACTGTATCCTTACCGGCAATCCGACTAGCAAGGGGTGGGCCTGAGCCAGGGCCAACCTGATAGCCCGCAACTCCAAGATGTTTATGGGTAACCGGGCTTCCTGGCTGGTCCAAAGACCCTGGAAAGTGTGACCCAGCGTGACCGCAACCCAACCCCGAAGTCTGGCATCTGTGGTCACCATAGTCCAGACCTGAGACTGGAAGGAGCGACCCTTGGTAAGGTTGGATGTATCCAGCCACCACTGAAGGGAGAGTCGAGCTTCTCTGGAGAGTACAATGGTCTTGTGGATCTGAAGATGGGACCCCGACCATTGTGCCAGAAGATTGCCTTGGAAGGTCCTGGAATGAAACCTTCCGTAAGATAGGGCCTCGAAGGCTGCCACCATCAGGCCTAACAGCTTCGTGCATAAATGCACCGAGACTCTGCGAGGCGTCAGAACCTGACAAACCCTCTGCTGGATAACTGTGACCTTGGATAATGGTAGAAAAACCCTTTCCTGGACGGTGTCGAACAACAGGCCCAGGAACAAGATCACTTGTGTTGGTTCCAGCTGTGACTTTTTGAAGTTCAGGATCCATCCGTTCTGAACCAGGAAGTCGCAGGCAGTCCGGGCATCCTGTTGCAGCTTTTGTGGAGAGGATGCTTTTAGGAGTAGATCATCCAGATAGGGCACAATCGTTATCCCCTGAATCCGAAGGGCTGATATCATGCAAGCCATAACCTTTGTGAAGGTTCTTGGAGCTGATGAAAGGCCGAAAGGGAGAGCTCTGAACTGGTAATGCTGATTGCGAATAGCAAACCTGAGGAACCGATGGTGTGGTTCCCAGATTGGAATATGCAAATATGCATCCTTTATGTCCAGAGATAAGAGAAACTCCCTTGGCTCCAGGCTTGCAATGACTGACCTTATGGATTCCATCTTGAACCTGTGGTACACTATGTAATCGTTGAGGTGCTTCAGATTGAGGATGGGTCTTACCGAACCGTCCGGCTTCGGCACTAGAAAAAGACTTGAGTAATAACCCAGCTTTTCCTGAGGCTTGGGGACAGGTATAATGACCCCTGCCTGTAAAAAACTTTGAATGGAGCTGACCAAAGCTGCTTGTGTTGTTGCTAAAACAGGCAGGCCTGTTGTAAAAAATCAGTTCGGCGGAGCCTGAACAAACTCCAGTTTGTACCCGTGTTCCACAATCTGAAGCACCCAACTGTCTCGACAGTGAGACCTCCAGACGTTCTCGAAGAGGAATAACCTTGCGCCCACCTTGGGGTCCCCCAAATGGGCGGGAAGCCCGTCATGCCACAGGTTTGTCTGCAACCTTGGGTTCTGCACGGCGGGTAGAGGTAACTGTGGCTGCGGCACCTCTGCCTCTACGCCCTCGAAAGGATGAAAAAACCTCCCCTGGAACGTCCTCTAAATGAGGCGCCCCCTCTAAAAGCCCGAAAGGACGGGCCCGTAAACTGTCTTTTCGGTGGGGGAGTGGCCGATGGGAGGAAGGTGGACTTACCTCCTGTAGCTTGAGCAATAAGCTTGTCAAGCTCAGGCCCAAACAACATATCTCCCGCATAAGGCAAAGCTTCTACTGCCTTTTTAATGTCGGCCTCAGCCTGCCAAGACCTTAACCAGATAGTACGTCTGGCCAAGACAGCTGAAGCTGAGATTTTAGCCCCCAACTCAGCTACATCCGCAGCAGCTTCTCCTGTATAGACAGCTGCGTCCTTTACATACAGAGCCAGATGTAGCAGCTCGTCACGAGGCCTACCGCTCTGTAAACCTAGAGCAAGCTCTTCTGCCCATTTCTTCATGGCCTTACTGACCCAGGCTGAAGCTAAGGCTGGTCTGAGTAAAACCCCTGCCGTGGTGTAAATAGCTTTTACCGTGGTCTCAAGACGACGGTCAGGAGCCTCCTTCAGAGCCACAGCAGCCGGAACTGGAAGCGTAGTTCGTTTGGAAAGCCTGGACAGCGAAACATCAGCTGGAGTCTCCCATTTTTCCCTAGATTCAGGAGAGAAAGGGTAGAGCAGTTTCATGCGCCTGGACAACTGAAATTTCCTGTCTGGTTGTTTTCCACACATTAATAAGTGGTCTATCCAATTCAGCCGAATCAGGGAAGGTAACCTGATGCTTTTGTGTTCGACCAAATATGGACAAAGGAACAGGAGCATCCTCCTCAACCAAATTAAGTGTGGTGCGAACTGCTCGAATCAGGCCCTCTACCCCCTGAGGATCATCACGCTGTAGCGCCTCATCCTGAAGGTGTTCAGGTTCATCTACCTGAAGTAAGTCCTCATCCCCATCAGTATCAATATCAGTTCCCTGTATTGAACCTATGGGTGATCTAGGACGCTTTTGTGGAGGGCGTGAAGGCCCTGCCACTGGGTTGGACAAAGAGTCCACAGACTGCATAAGGGTCTTAACCCAGGCTGGTTCAGTAGAACCCATAATGGAGAGGTGAGCATGAAAACGCTCCCTGTCCTTCCTGGAAGCAGCTAATTCTGCAGCCAACCCAGCCAACACATCCTGTAACAAAGGCTCAGAAGAATCTGACTGAGAAGTCTGTGTCTGAGGCTCCACATCCTGTGTGTGTTTTGCCTTATAACAAGATTCACACAAAGAGACACCCTTTATATGCTGGGTGAATTGCTCCTTACAAGCTTTACAGGTAAAAACCTTAAGAGCAGCCTTGGAGGCAGCTTTTCCTGCCATATTGTCAGTGTATGAGATTAGTCTAAAATCACAACACTGACACAGACACAAATAGACAAAGTGCACACACTGTAAGCAAAAGATATACTATGCCTAGAGCAGCGGAGCTGAGCTAGGATAGGGAGGGGGATTCTTCCGCCCTTGTATCAGAGATTATGCACAATCTCTGTAAAATGTGCACAAAAATAATCCCCCAGTAACTTACAGACCTTCTCTGTAGTGGATAAGGGGAGCGCTAGACTGCAGTGCGTGCGCTGGAGCGCGTTACACGAGGTCCTCAGATCAGCCTTGCGGTGGGACAGCAATGGCGCCGGCAGAGAGAGAGGAGAAAGAGAAAGGGCGGCACTCTATGACGTCACCTAAGCCCTTCCTCTCCCTCCGGCGCGTAGTTTTGCTAGAGCGGAGCGCTGTGTACAGCCTCCGCTCTGATGCCTGTCCCCACTGACGCTCACCAAAATGGCGGCCGTCAGAACTCTGGCTGCTGAACATTAGAGAACGGGTGCGCCCGCCCGTCTCAGGCCACATTTCGGCACACAGCGCCGCTTACCTGCAACGATGCTGCCTTCTTTCCTGGAGCAGTGGCCAGGCCTTGGACCCATAACGCGAGCCGCGTGCAGCTGCGGCGGGTCCCCGATGCGGTGGCACCGGTGGCCGGGTGCGTGGAAGGCGCACTGCGGGCAGTGGCGACCAGCACCCCTCCAGGTCCCACGGAGCAGGCAGACCCTGCGGAGGGGTCTGCCTGTGTTCAGCAGTAAAAAGAAAAATATTTCAAAAAAGAAAAATAAAAAGTAAAAAGACCTAACTCCCTGAGGAGAAGAGGCCCAGAGAACCTACTCCTCCGGGCACTTTTTCTAAGACTGGGGTCTGGGCGGGGATAGAGGAGGGAGGAGCCTGCAGCAGTAAAGTTTTCTTAAAGTGCCACTCCTCCAGTACACCTACTCTATCCCCCACATGTAATGACTGCAGTGGCTCCTGCTGCATGTAGGTGAAAGTTGAGGTACACGATGCCCGCGATGGACCCGATTTCCTTTGAAATCAGGTCCATTTTGCCGGCAAAGGCAAAATCGTGGGCATCGCGTCGGTCGCGGCCATTAACATGGCCCCCGACGCGACCGACGCCCGCGATATTGCCATAGGCTTCAATGTTAAAATATTTTTTAACTATGAAATCGGGAGCATCGCCTCGGTCTTGTGCCATTATAATGGCACAGGATGAGATGGACTTGATTAAGTCCATCTCACATAGGAAACAATGTGAAATGGGCCAATATGACCCATTTCACATTGTATATGGCCCCTTCATCACCCCACGATTGACGCGAACCCGAAGCGTGGCGAGCGCAGCGTCCTCCGACCTTTTCATACCGCTACTATCAGCGTCGGCGTGGAGTTGAGAATATAAAGTGTGGGGAGCGTGAGCGAGCCACCGAGCCCGAAGCGTGGCGAACGGACACGTATACCTGTGAAGTTATACGTGTGCGCTCGCCACGCTTCGGGCTCGCCACACTTTATATTCTCAACTCCACGCTGAAGTGGATAGTAGGGGTATGAAAAGGTTGGAGGATGCGCACCGCCGCCCCACGCGGGCTCGCTGCGCTCGCCACGCTTCGGGTTCGCGTCAATCGTGGGGTGGCGTTGAGGGTGTAAAATTGGGGGTCTAGGGAATATTTTACATTGAATCCAATGTAAAATAGTGTCCCAGGGACCCTATTCACATTTGATTCAATTAAAAAATCGGGTTGGTCGCATCGCATGCGATTTGGTCGCATGCGATGCGACTGACGTGATTTTTCCGACATGACCACCCCGATGCAAATCGGTGTGGCTGTGCTAGGAAACTTAAAAAATTCATAATATTACAGTATGCATCTTACTGTAAGTCACAGATTTGATAATACCTGTACTATGGAAATCTCATTAAAGTTGTCATGTACACCAAATACAAAATGTAGGTATTAGACATCATAGCAATGATATACCAAATAAGAACCTTATTGAGACCAAGTTGTAAAGAAAGTTTAAAACAATACATCATGCTGGTTTCTTTGTCGCATCCTTGCCAGCGCCCGATGTGTGCCTTTATAGATAGATATGACCAATACAGTTTTCATTGATCAGACTAGACAATGTTCTACTTACTTGTATATAGACACAGCCTTTTCCAGTGGCAGTTACTGTATATTCCCCAGGGAATTCCGGCAGGTCTACGATCTGCAGAAGACCACTATGATCTTTGTCCACATGGATTTCTTTGTGGAACCCTGACTTTGACTCAATAGTCACTGTTGCATCTCCCTTCTTGTGCTGTGTGGCTAGGGCATATTTAGCCAGAGCCTGAAGAGACACTGTAGAGTCCTACAAAACAAATGTCAGAATTTATATTTAAAAAAGCATAGACCTATGAAATGAATGAAGCTTTGTGAATTTATTTGATAAATATTTTGCCCATAATAGGAGATTTTTACTCTTAGAACATTGTTAATATTCTCTAAATTTGCATAATGATCTTGGTTAATTTTACAATTTTAAGTATGTTACATACAGTATTTAAGCTTTTTATGTAGATTTAAAGATATTTTATATAGATCAGAGGTTCTCAAACTGTGGGTCCTGACCCCAAAGTGGATTCTGACCTTCTCAGCATAGGGTCGTGACTCCATGTTGCTGGCCATCTGGCTGATGACTTTTCTAATCTAATGGGCCCCATACATCAGCAATTAATTGTGACAATTTTCAGATATGGAGATGATTGCCACAATTAATTTTAGATGTGTGGGCTCCCCCTTTTGGCAATCCCAATCAAAATCGCCAATCGATTGCTTAATCAGGTTTTTAAACATGCTTAATAATCTGGTATTATCTGCAGATCTTTTTTATATGTGTGGGCATTCCCAATTCGTCTTCTTCATCTATTTACATTATGAACAGCTGAAATGACAATCGATTGGGCAATTTCCAGATATGAAGATGCAATCTTTAGATGGAAAAATCTGCCAATCACTGAAATAAATCTGTAATGTCTGGGCAAGTCAGATAGATCTGAAAATCCATTTATCTGGCCAAAAAATCCCTGGATCTGGAAATCAATAAATTGTGATTGCTGATGTATGGGGCCCATTAGTCAGTAATTTAAGGAGTCTGAAAAAACAGTTGAACTTGAACTGTCTGTTATTTTAAACTCCTAACATCAGTCTGTGCCTCCACAATGCTGCCATGTATGTGCTGTCTGCTGCCTACACATGTGATGTGATGGGTTATGGTATATTAGACTCCTCCCATCACTCTGTGCCTCCACAGTGCTGCCATGTATGTGCTGTCTGCTGACTACACATGTGATGTGATGTGATGGGTTATGGTATATTAGACTCCTCCCATCACTCTGTGCCTCCACAGTGCTGCCATGTATGTGCTGTCTGCTGACTACACATGTGATGTGATGGGTTATGGTATATTAGACTCCTCCCATCACTCTGTGCCTCCACAGTGCTGCCATGTATGTGCTGTCTGTTGACTAAACATGTGATGTGATGGGTTATGGCAGGGGTTCCCAATCTTTTTTGATTCACGGCACCCTAGAGTATCAAAAACATGTTCACGGCACCCCTAGGCCAAATTTTTATTTATTAGATTGGGTTTATATGTGATTCTTAGGGTCAGTTATTTGTTAAAGGCCAGGATTTGCTTCTGTTTAAACACATTTTATAATTGGCAGCCACCAGCACTTGTTTTGCTCATAAATAATTAGCCATTAATAATTTGAATTGGTCCTGGATCACCAACCCAGGGCACCCCTGCAAGTGTCCTGATGCACCCCAGGGAGCCACGGCACACAGTTTGGGAACCACTGGGTTATGGTATATTAGACTCCTCCCATCACTCTGTGCCTCCACAATGCTGCCATGTATGTGCTGTCTGCTGCCTACACATGTGATGTGATGTGATGACCTCCTGCAGTAACTTGCTGGGGTCCTGTCACTATTTTTATTGTCTGATGGGGTCCCAGAGCAAAATAGTTTGAGGACTCCTGATATAGATATTGTAATACTACTCTAATTTTTTCTAGTTTTTACGTAATATATAAAATACTTATATAAAATACAATAACATACTCTAGGCACCAAAAATAAGCATATGAGTTTTGAAATGAATTGTTCTTTTTTTTTTTTTTTATAATATTTTGTTACAATTTATCGGAAATGTTAAGCACAGTCCCATACATCTGCAACTTACTGATTCACCAATCCCCCGATTCCAAAATTCAGGGTATTTTCAACAAGATGCATTTTTCTGATTTGACCATCATCATTTAAAATGATTGTGATTGTCATATCTGGGAATTATAATGTAGAAAGTCTTCCGGTCCCCAATGGATCATTGACCGATGGCAAGTGATAGGCTTTTGTGATCACTGAATTAGATTAGGTCAGAGTTCCAGGGAAGGGACTGATGTATGGGACCCTTTACTTTAAAAAGAAAGTTACTGTACAGTAATCCAAATTCTGGATTCTGGTGTTTAGCAGCGCCGTACAAAGGAACAGTACAGGGAGACAAAACTTAGTTTTACATTGAATAAATAACAAAAATAGAGTACAGGAAAAGAGCGCCACAGTTCAATACACATTACAGTTTCAATATAAGTAGTGAGGACTCAGTCAACATACTACTAGAGGCTTGTGGCCAATGATGGAGAGGAGTATGTGGACAAAGACGGTTACTGAGTGTTTGAGTATGGGAGAGCTGTGAGTGACATGTGAAGAGAAGAGGGCTTTGACAAAAGAATGCAGATGCAACAAGATGCTGGATGAAATGCGTGTCACCCTACAATATTGGTCTCCTTATACTAATGTACTGTATGTGTTACTGCACAAGTATACAGAAATCTCACATGTAGTTAATCAGATTGACTGGTAAAGTCGATCACCTATACTCTATATAACATACTGTAGAAAGTAACTAGTTGTAGCATGAGAAACTAAGTGGATAATTTATCTCCATCCACAGCTAAAGATGTGGATTTGCTGTGGTAATTTAGGCCCAATCTGCAATGTTGTCATTTATTATATTGCATGAATGTATCAACCATAACATGCAGAGAGCTCTGTCCCTGTGAATCTTCTCTGCAGCATTATTGGGGAATTTTTTTGTAAAAATTACCCAGATTACTGCCACTGCTGACCTCCCTACTACCACCAACAGCATCCCCCTACCCATCATGCCATGCCATGACCACACCCATGCCATGATTACCCACAACCATACTCACCAGAGCTCAGGTAGCGTTGCCAGTCATAGGGGCTCCCTGCTGCTGTGACATCCAGGGCAGTAAAGCGGGCTGTTGGCCATTGGACACACATATCTGATCACATTGGCACAGGTTCTTTCTCTGCCTTAGTGCAGAGAAAGCTGTGCAGGGACAGGCACATCACAGTGAGACCTGTGATTATGGCAGCTGAAGCTTGAGTTATTATCGTTGCAGAATTTTTTTACATTTTGTATACATACGTCCAGATCGCATTTCCTGTTATATTCTAAGTATGGGAAATGTGATCTGGTTATTTAAAAAATGTGAATTAAAGGGGTTGGAGCAGTTTTTCATGAATTCAAAAATCATTTATTGCATTCCAGTGCTACTAACATAATGTGAAAATGGTGTGAAAGGCTGTTAAAAATATCAGTACTCTCAATTTTGACTATTTAACAAAAGTGATAGAGGAAGCACAAATAGTTTGTTTTTAACCTGGAGACTGATATAAGGTTGCCATCACCAGCGTAAAATAGATTATAGCATTTGTAATAACTAAGATGTGTAACCTGAGATGAGCGGAATCCTCCCCATGCGCTTTGCTTTGTTATAATCCAACGGACGATGTCTGCGCTCTCTGCAACATCTTTCTCAGCAGGTGTCTTCTCAGAAAGCAGAGCCAGAACCACATAGGCCGATATCTCAATGTCTCCGTGTCCGTATTTGTTTGATTTCCAATGCTTTAAATTCTCTATATGGAAATTTGCAATGAAAATAAGAATAATGGGAGATATCAATGCTCATTTTCTAAACACTAATGTATAGTAATGGAAAAATAATCTTTTGACATTAAAGAGTGTCAAGTTCTAGAATTGCTAGATTGAAAGATTTACAGGTAACATAAATGTACTGAATACAGAGCAGTTACGGGGAGTGGCACAATTGAAAGGGGTGTGGCCTCTTAGAGACAGCCCATTTTTGTTACTTTAGGTGCGTGTCCAGCATCCTGCCCCAGTAGATGGTGCTGTCTATAATGCCAGCTCGTTATCTATGACAGGAGCCAAGTGCGGCAGGAGACAATCACACTGCAGCAGCCCCTTTAGACCTTGCCTTTGTCCAACAGAGTCAGAGTCAATCAAAAATTATTTCTTGACTTGTACTTCTTAAATGCTCTGCATACCTGTCTTTATGGCAGTCTTGTCCAAATGCTTCAGCGTTTCTTGTTTTAGTTCAGTCTCTCCTGCCAGAGAGGAGGCGTAGGCCAGGAGAGCCAGGGTATAGGTAGATGTAACTCTGTGGGCTTCATTCTTCAAACACTTCAATGCATTCTCCACAATGCTTCCCTAAACAGAGAGCATTGTCATTAGGAATAAAAATCACAAAGGAGGAAAGAGGTGGTTTAAAGGTTTTCCCCGGTTACAGACAGTAGAAAGGTTATTTATTAGTGCAGTGGTTTCTATCACTAAAGCCCCATACACACTAGAGCCCCATACACCCTTTTACTATATCCTCTTGTGTGTACACTCAATATGCCTAACGATGGAAGCTCTCATGCATCATTAATGACAACTGCCATCGGCAGAACATGAAGGTCAATTTGGCTGTATTGCCAAATGACCCGCATGTTTAGCAGGTCCCGATGACATCACCGAATGATATGTTTACCAATATCATCCAGTGTGTATAATCAGTTATAGCCACCCGCGTCTGATGCCGATATTATTAACTATATCAGCACCGGCCAGGGTCGCCTAGTGTGTATGGGGCTTAATACAATGTCTCATGTTTTTATATAGTAAACTCTGAATAATTCATTACAGAATTACATTCCTGCCTCTATGTGAAAAACATTTCCTATCCATATAGGTGAAAACTGGAGGATTGTTCCCCATGGTTTATACAAACACTGGGTGCAGTTATCACAATATGGTATTTCAAACGCATTAATAATATCTAATTTATTAAATGTTTACAGTATTTACACATGGCAACCTTTATGTAACCACAATTACAGAAGATCAAGGAAATGTGTTTGCTACATCTAACCAAGAGGAACAAGCACATATTTTACATTCCACGAACTGTCATAGGAAATGTCAATCATTTGGTTGATATATTTCCATTTTTGTTCAGTTGTCTTTAGTTTGTCCAACACAACAAGAAGCTGCATCCATAAAAAGCTAGGAAACAGGGTAACTTACATTGCAGACCACGTGATGCTCCAGCAGGGAGATAACGACGTAGGCAGTATTTGCAACTATATTTTCTGCCTATCGGGAAATGGAAAAAAATACCAAATTTCAAAGAATAAGATTTATCACAGTAACTTTCTATAATGTTCTGAAGTCTCAGAAATAATATATATTAAATGTACTGTTCAGTAGTATTTTTAATACTTATTCCCTGTTGTTTACAAGATTTTCCCGCCAAATCTTTGCCCATAAATAGAGATCCTAGCAGTGCTATTGGTACTTTTATAGGCCTAACAGATTTATGCAAATTAACAGGATTTGCCTCCATATCTGACTTTGGTCTCATATGTTGCTGCTCAGTCTGAATGGGGTGCAAGTCCATTTTCAGTAAGTGGTTGTGTTGTCGATGTTATGTTTATGGGTCATTGTATTATGGCATCATCTCAACTGGAGGCAACTGTAATGTGCGATAATGTGACCTGTTCATTGTAATGTGTCATAGGCGTTCCGATTAAAATGCTGGGCCTTCCCATGGAAATTCACCCATGACACGGGTGCCAGGGGCGGGCAGCTGACGTTAGCTGCCCGCCCGCTTCCTCTACAGGCACCTGCAGGTCTAAGATGCCAGAGAGGCTCTTAGATCTGCGAGTGCTTGCAAAATCATTCAATGGTCGTCGACCATCGAATGATTTTGCCCCCACACACAAGGCATGAAATGGATGTTTATGCTAAACATCCAATCACATGAGTGTGGGGAAATCAGCGTGCAAGGGGTGGGGGGGTGGGGACGATCGTGTGGGCAGAGTTTAAATGTCAACCAGAATCACCCCCTATGTTTCATAATAGGAACTGGAGGTCACAATAATGTGGCATTATCTAACCAGCTCTTTATGTGATATAGGGGGAAATTTACTACAGGATATTTGTAAAAAATAGGTGTATTTGTATCCAGAAATACACTTATTTTTGACAATTACTATCCCGAAAATACGGCAATTCGTATTCGTATTGATGTGCTAGCAAAACGAATACGAATTGCCATATTTTCGGGATAGTAAATGTCAAAAATAAGTGTATTTCTGGATACAAATACACCTATTTTTTACAAATTTCCTTTAGTAAATATCCCCCATAATAAGAACTGGGGTATTATAATGAAACAAAGTGAACTGAAGGCACCAAAGTGGGGCTTAATATGAACAGGGGCACTATCATGTGACATAATATGAGCTGGGATACTGTAATATGGCACAATATGGACTGCAGGTACCGCAGTGGGGCATACTATAAACAGGCATCACTATAACGTGGTATAATATGAAGCGAGGACACTATGGGGGAAATTTACTAAAGGAAATTTGTAAAAAATAGGTGTATTTGTAACCAGAAATACACTTATTTTTGACATTTACTATCCCAAAAATACGGCAATTCGTATTCGTATTGATGTGCTATCAATACGAATACGAATAGCCGTATTTTCTGGATAGTAAATGTCAAAAATAAGTGTATTTCTGGATACAAATACACCTATTTTTTACAAATTTCCTTTAGTAAATTTCCCCTATGTCATGATGTAACTGGGTGGTGGTGTGTGTATATGTGTGGGCTGTTAAAGTGTACTAGCAGCCCTACAGTGTGACATAAGGTAAACTAGGGAATAATTATGTTTTTTTAACATAAACTGGGTCACAACTATGAACATAACATTAACTAGGACACTACTGTGGTTCAGAAAAAGGAATAGGGCACTATTATGGGGCAAGGTAATACCTACTCATAATAGGTGTATCTCTAGAAGCACTGGGACATACTTGCCTACTTCTGAACTCTCCTCTCCGGGAGAAGCCTGAAGAGGAGACTGACAGCATCACTTCTGGGGGTGGGGGCCTGATGTAGGCGTCATCAAGCCCCACCCCCAGCTCTGAAAATCCCCCTGATTTGCGGGACCTCAAGGAGGGGGCAGAAGTACATGACACGATTTGCATATTTAGCCCTGCCCCCTCCCCGCGAAAAGCAACAAATCACGGTAATTCAAGGAGGCGGCCAGGCAGATTGTGGAGGGTGAGGGTGAGGGAGAATCCGGGAGGATTGCCCACAGGGCCGGCGCCACCACTAGGCAAATCTAGGCATTTGCCTAGGGCGCCGGCCACTGGAGGGCGGCATTCCCCCCCCCCCCCCCCTGTCCTGCGGCTGTGTATATAAAGCTTGCGGCGGCGGCAACGGGGGGTCCCTGCAGTAAATAAGAAATAACGAGCGCTATCTGCCTGGCTACGCAGAAGCGCTTCTGTTGTGGAAACACTGGCCGCACGCTGATTGGCTAAGATTCAGCCAATCAGCGTGCGCCGTGCGGCCAGTGTTTTTACAACAGAAGCGCTTCCGCGTAGCCAGGCGGATAGCGCTCGTTATTTCTTATTGACTGCAGGGACCCCCCGTTGCCGCCGCAAGCTTTATATACACAGCCGCAGGACAGGTACACCCCCCCCCCCCGGCACCGGGGCGCCCCCACCCCGACTCGCCTGGGGCGCTCCGGTGCCTTGCACCGGCCCTGATTGCCCACCTTTCCGGGGGGGGGGGGGGGGGTTACAAAATGTTAATGTGTCTATACACTTCAAGTCTTTACAACTCATTGGAAGTAGTGTTTTATGGTATAATGTTTTTTTTTTTACAATGGGCATCATTATATATTACCTCATGTGTACATAGTGTACATAGGTGAAAGTTCTTAAAAACTCCAGTATTAAAATCGGCATCAGAACATTGTGGCTTGTGCCCATATACTCATGCAATCTGAGCCCCAGTGAGACACGTGATAGATGTGAGCATACCTGTAGATTGTTATTAAAGTAATGTTCCGATTCATCAAAACAACCATTTGGTTTCTGCTCCTTCTGTAACCAGGTCACAGCTTGCTGAATGATGGCCTCATCTATGTGGATGAAGTCCTGAGCATTGCTGAAAGCCTTCACTACTAATGCTGTGACCCTGCAACAGGATTCAAAATATCGGTTAGTAAAGCTGAAATAAATCCACCAACGATAAACTATACAGGTGACAGATCATGAGTTATCTTATCATTTATTTTTAAATTAAAATATCAATGTATTACGGGGGTAGTTCATATCTGATGAAATATCTGCTCCAGTGAACTCCCACCCGCGAAATAATGTGCGACAGGATGTGTACGGGTGCACATCAGTTCTCAGCTATGTGAATATATCCGAAATCCTTCGTAATGAATTTCAGATATTTTTACATAGGGCACAAGTCATCGCAGGTGCTGAGACTTACTCGCCGCTGTGATAAAAAACAGTCACATCTGGGCTGAAGCTGACATCACACCTAAAATGGCTTGGCACGGCTACACGCCCAGTGTTTTTCTTGCCACTCCCAATAAAACTGTCAATTTCCACCCCAACGAGCACAGTCCCTGTTAATCACCTTGCGAATGACCAGTGATTAGAACTAGTTTCAGTAGTTCATCGCAGGGCGGCTTCGGTCATGCAGATGGTAAACTGTTCGCATGTGCAGTGTATCGATAATCGCCCGCTGTGCATATTTGCAGCCATGCAATCAGGTCTGAATCAGGCTCTTTGGGTGACATTTAAAAGGATGCGATTTGCGTTTTTTTTGTGATTTTTAGGCAAAAAACTTGCGAAATCGCATATTTTCATGAAATTGCCAACTTAAAAGGGTGCGAATTGCGCTGTTTATCACATTTTTCCTTGCGCAATTTGCAAGGAAAAACGGTCCCTTTAAATTTGTGCATCATATCACATCCAGATGTTTCCCCATTCAAAAGTATACAAATCGTCGATTTAACAGGATGCAAATTCGCATCTGAAAAGTTACTAAAAATCTCCACATGAACAGACCAGGTTCTGATGGGTGATTTTGACACAGACCAATATGGAAAAAATAGGAAATGGTTAATGTTCACACAAGTGTCCCCAATTATAAACCTGAAACTTCCCTACATATACCCCAACATCATCAAGGGCATTGATTATACAGTCTGAATTGTAGTGGTTGTGTGTGAGATTGGGCATTCTGTGGAGCAGCACAGCAGGAGGGAGCATGCTGTGCACCAGATCCAGGTACCTTGACCACTTTGTGGTTCAAGTAGGTACCGTGTGAGGGTGTACCTGGACTCCCTCTCTACTCAACAGGCTTCTATAGATTGCATTGTCTATATTTCTTTTGTCAGTTTTGTATCGCATTATGGCATTAGAACATTCCGCCTTAGGTCTCATGCAGACAATGCCAAATAACAAGGGGCTAAATCTGTGCATGAATGACAAGTAGTGGCGCAAAAGGGCAACCAACCATTCTGGGGATGGCAAAGCAAGCCTTTTCCGGATGCAGTTAGGTGAGGGTGCTATGCAGGGCCGGCAACAGAAATCTTGGGGCCCGGAACACTGATATCTCTGAGGCCCCCAACACCAAACACGGATTGTTATTACATTGCATATTGAATGTATTTTTTTTATTAATAGAAATAAACAGATAATTAATATTCACAATGCAATATAATAGGGAAGGGCAGATGGGAGGGCACAGCATTGTGCGTTGTGTGATTTGGTGCGTTGTGTCATTAAACTCATTAGTACGGGTAGCCAGACAGGTGATTAGGCAGTCATGCTTACAGACCCTGAGTTCCTCAAAGCTTTGGGGCCCCTCAACTGGTCGGGGCCCGGTACGAGTGTCCCCTTTGACCCCCCCCCACCCTGTCACCTGCCCTGGTGCTATGCTATATACTGTAGCGATGGGCCCGCATATTATTTCTGACACATGGTGAGGCCAGACATGTAGACCAGCAGGCGGCCTACCGCTGAGAGTTGTAAGTTTGTTAAATTTAGCAAGACTAAAACTCATGCTGAATCAGGCCCATGGACCACAAATTGCACGGCACACTCACTCACCCTCACCTCAGGGTCCACATGGATGGTAAAGTATGAAAAAGTAAAAAAAATTAATAAAAAAACCTCTCATGATGACCATTAGGCCATGTAGACTATATACATATCGACCATGGGGTTTCAACGTGTTGACTGTTGACCTAGACACCTTTTTTACGGATCCTCTATGCATATATTGGGCTAAAATTAATAGGTTGCAACAGGGCTTAAAGTTGTCCTGGTGTTATGATGGAGATCATTTCCCGCTGCCATCTAATTCCTCCCCCTTGCCATATTAGTCAGAGCCGGGGCCAGTGGTAGGGTTTTTGGCATCCCCTGCAAACTACAATGCTTTTCTGTTAGAATTATTGTGTGGAGCCATGGTGGAAGTTGAATGAGTTGCACCTTACCATTACATGTGGTGGAACTCGGTTCCATCCTGTTCCTCCCACTTTAACAAGTTGCAGGTTGGGCTGCACTTGTGTTCTATATGCACAAAGCATAATTGCAACTTGCAGCCTATTAAAATTTGTCTGTGGTGTTTGTTTCTATAGATGTCTCCTTTATCCTTCCGTAAAAACCCCAAGATGAGATACTATCAGAGGTGGAACTAACATTGGTGCAGCAGGTGCATTGCATCAGGGCCCCTGAGGACTACGGTCTATATACAGTATTGCTGCTCAGACCAATCTGCCCAGACTATCTTGTTGGGATAGAGGAGAAAGCCCAAATTATATTTTTTCACCTAAGCCCGCCGCTCAAAGTTCCACCACTATCGTATGTTGTACAGAAGGAAACACTTTACTAGCACGTTTTTTTTTTTATATGTAGAGCATGTATCACAATTGCACACTATCGAAATAGATGAAATCAAAAAATGTTTTACACATACCAGAAGTTTGGATTGTCACGTGAAAACACCCCATATAAGCCATTTTCATTTTTAAAAGTCAGTTGGCTCTGGTAACCTGCAAGATAAAGAAACATCAGTAATGAATCATTCTGTTTAGGTTCCACTTCCACCAGTGTTTTTTTCTGCTAGAATAAAAAAAAATATATATTATTGACGAGTGCTCTAAGTGCCAATATACAACCATACTGGCCACCTTGCACTGGGGGGGGGGGGGATGATTCAATAATGATCGGAGTGGGAAAATTCATGTGCAGATCCTGGGAGCGAAAGGCTTCGGCGAGTTTCATACTTGCTTAGCCGTTCGCTCCAGAGGACGCGGACATCGGGCTGGAGTAGGGGAACAGGGGAGCATTCCCCTTGCAGGTGGGCCGATGTCTGCTGGAAGCGGATGGCTGACGTCACATAACGTCATCACCCACCCTCTCTTTGGCAGTCTCCGTTGGAAATAAATGTCAGCTTAGGCTGACTTTTATTCCGAAGGGGAGAAAAATCATTTGATGGCCGGCCGCATGTGAGGAAAGTGTTCACATACATCCCCTCCCATGTTATCAAAGGGATTCGGCAGCAGGGGAGCGGGCATTCAGCAGGGTGGTTGGTGCGATTAAGCTAATTGCTAAGCAGCAAAGGACTGCTGCTTAGCGAACAGTACTGAATCAGACAATGTGTTCCTATCACTGTGAAAGAAGTAGTCAAAAGAAAGACTCAAGCGAACCAATAAGGTTTTTTGGGGCACGCTTATAAAGAGATAATGTAATGATGAAATGATGGGTGTTAAGGTTTAAAACGTAACTTTTAATGGTAAGCTTTTAAAATAGATTTCATTTAGAACTCTAAGCACACCTTGTGAATAATCTCAATATATCCTGCCGAATATTGGTTAATAATGTAAGGATTGTTGTCAGCGAAAATGATTTAGACAGACGTTTGCCAAAATAACCTTTTTTATATATAATCTGGTAATTAGTGGATGGCAAACATTTCTTACCCAGGACACTACCCACCACCACATGGAATTCTAACCCTAAAATTCGATGTCCATACAGTTGGGATCAGAGAGGTGAAGAGATGGACGTATCAGATGAAAATCATTTTGTCCATGTGAATGTACTGTACAGTTAGGTGCACACTGTATACAACCTGACAAAAGGACTATACCATTATTGTTCACAGTCAAAAAATCCCCATTCAGTATTCTTAACCCCGGTGTGACCTTGGTGTTTAACGTGACCATACGCTGACACCAGGTACACATGGGAGACCAATAGGGAATATCCGGTGCTGTATCCAACCACTAGGATAACACGTCGGCTGGGTTCTCAAGGATGCAGTCCCATCCCTTTTTTCATCGAGAGGCAACTATACCATCTTATAGGGTCTTTACAACCAGATCTCAACAATACTATTTAATTGCAGAATATTTGCAACCTGCTCAAACAGAAATGTTCTATCTTCCAAACTTGAATTAACTCAGAGGGGGCAATACATGTGTTTGTTATATTGTCTTAAGTAATGGGAGTCTGTCAAAGCTATTCAATTGCTGCTCCAATAAGACGCACATTAGTCACAGCAGTCACATCTCAGCTTACACCCCCTATAGGTGGCAAGATGAAATGTGAGAAAAGTTGGCTGTTGGGAGCCCAAACAGGCTTAAAGTTTGGTCATGTTTAGCTACTTTATGCAGCTAAACATAGACAAATTGGGTGTGATAAGTGCAAAAAATAAAAGGGCACCCAAAATAATTGAATTGCAAATGATAGGTGCTCAATAATAATTGTGCTTTAACAAACAAGTGAATTGCAACAGTACAAAGTGTTCTTGAGTTTGTTACTGTTGTTGTAACATTGCCTAGCTGGGTACTTGTTTCCTAGCAGGGCGCCCACTAAGCAATTTGCTTAGTGGGCTATTCTGCATAGGAAAATCGCATCGCATCGCGCACCGTGTATAGTAGTGTGCAATGTGATGTCCATATAAAGTGCACAGGAGTGCTTCTACAATGAAATATCACATGCGATCTCAGTGCACCAAATGCGATGCGATATGTCATTGTACAAGCACCCATGCGATGAGATGTGATGGGAAAGTGCACAGGAGTGCTTATACAATGAAATATCGCATGCGATCTCAGTGCACCAAATGCGATGCAATGCGATATTTCATTGTACAAGCACCCATGCCATGAGATGTGATGGGTGCTTACAATGACGCACATATGCCATTGTTTAGTGTCACCCCCTGTATCAATGCCACCCCGAAGTGTGGCAGGCGCAGCGAACCTAACGAAGGGCGGCGGAACGCATCCTCCGACCTTTTCATACCCCCACTATCCACATTGGCGTGGAGTTGAGTTTATATAGTGTGGTAAGCGCAGCGAGCCCCACAAGGGGATGCGGAATACATGTAATCCGCGTCGCCTCGCTGCACTCACCACACTATATAAAATCAACTCCACGCCGACGTGGATAGTGGGGGTGTGAAAAGGTCGGAGGACACTTACCGCTGCGCTCGCCACACTTCGGGGTGGTGTGGATAGTGGGGAGGTTTTAGTAACAGATTCTACTCTACGTCTATGGGAGCCATGGGATCCCAAGAGGGAGAGTAGCACCTGCAAGTTGGGATCCTGGCTGTCGGCCACAGCAGACCATCCAGTACCTGAGGGAAGAATTGTCAGAATTATATACATTTGTAATTACAACAGTCAACATTACAGTAAAAGAAACAACACATTTTGTAAATTTAAATTTTTTTACTTTTTTTTTTTTTTTGGAGGTCTCGATTTATCAAAATATACAAGGAAAACAACTGCCTCTGTGGAAGGGACTATCACAACAAGGCAAATCGGAATCAGGCATACAACAATTGATTATTACAGTAGAGCTTCATAAACAGCGCTGCAAACTTTCCATGGGTTCGGAAGAAGATGCAAAAATGTTGAACAGTGGTTTGCGAAGAAGAACAACAAGTACAGATATCACAATGTTAAGAAGTACCGTACTGTGACCTTTACAAACCAAAATTGTGGTAAAATGAGCAAAGGAATTTATTGTTGAACAAACAAATCAAGGAGAAGAACAAGAACATTTTTATAAGCAATTAATCCTGTGGTGTAGGGGATTGTATAAGCACCCATGCCCCAACGCGTTTCACTGGACTAACGCCAGCTTTATCAAGGTGTGATAAAGCTGGCGTTAGTCCAGTGAAACGCGTTGGTGATGCTGCTTCACTTTTCTGGATCCAGGGTGTTTTTTGAATAATCCTCTACCCATTTACCTGACCACAAGGTCCCCACTTTTTTGGAAACTCCTCAGCCACGCATCTCCAAATGTGGATACAAAATACGGTGAGGTTGAAGGTAGGCTCCAACACCAGCCACTCCCTCAGCCGATTTATAAGACCTTCAATTGCTGTGTTTCCCTGGGATTTCCTCTACAAATTGGGACTAAAGAGTATGTGGACATTGCAGGTCACAACAACCCTGATTGTGGACAATCTTAACCACGTGAGATCTGGATGACTAATCCTCCACCTTTCATATATACATACCAGTGTTTTATGCATGTCATTTTATTGTGAATGTTCTTTATTCGATTTGCACTTTTTATTAAATTTGTATTTTTTAAACGCATTGATTCACCCATCATTAATTCCCAGCGCTGCTTTCTGTAGTTTTGATAACATGACACAGCAACCTGCACTGCCATTACATTAATAACAATAACATGACACAGCAATCTGCTATAACAACATGACAACAGAGTCAGCTTCGCCAGTACAATAACATGACACGGCCACCTGCACATTAATAACATGACACAGCAGTCTGCTCCACCATTACAATAAAACCAACATGACACCGCAATCTGCTACACCTGTATAACTGTATTAATATTAAACAACAGGCTAGTCACCCTGGATAACAACTGGAAAAGACAGGCTACTTTCCATGTATCATTACACCCCCCCCACTGCACATCATCACCCCCCACCCCTGCACATGATCCCCCCCACTAGACATAATCTCTCCCCCCCCCACATGATCACCCCTCCCCTGTACATCACCCCCTCCCTTGCACATCATCACCCCCCAGCACTGAAGATGAATGCACATTATCACCCCCCCCCCCCGGCACATCATCATCTCACCCACATCCTGCACATGATCCCCCCTGGCGCAGGCTAAACCCCCCCCCCTATACATTATCACCTCACCCTGCACATGACACCCCCCCCCCCCAGGCGCAGGATCCCCCCCTGCACATGATCACCTCACCCACATCCTGCACATGATCCCCCCTGGCGCCGGATCCCCCCCTGCACATAATCACCTCACCCCCACCCTGCACATGACCCCCCCAAGTGCCAGGTCCCAGACCTTAAAAGCCCAAAAAACCTTACAAATACTTACTTTACAGTAGGGACACAATGCACACTGCTCCTTCTTCTTAGTGTTCCTTGTCACGTGCAGCTTCTGTCTTGGCGCCTCTGGAGTTTTGACTGACAGGAGGGCGTGAAATCGCATTGCATCGCACACATCGCATGGCAAAAACATACAATGCGATGCGATGCAATTTCACTACGTTCGCGTACGTAAGAAATCTGGGCGCCCTGCTAGGAAACAAGTACCCCAAGCTGACTGTAAGGCTACCCATTTAGTTTTTTTTTTCTTTCTTAGTTCTCCATCCCCATTTAACAATAACACTTCTCTGCATTTTCTGATATGTGTGCAACCCTTGTATTATTATTATTTTTTTTTGGCCAAACCACCCTCAAGTGATTTGGTTCAGAATTTGGATTTTAAACATATGTCTAAATTACATGAAATCAAAAACCCAAATTGGAAAACATCCGGACTGGGACTTTATTTTGGATCCTTTCAGGGGATTTTAACCAGGAGTAGATCTGGTTCAGAATCCAGAAAATTCAGTTGTGTTCGGATTTATGAAGAACCAAACAGCACATGTTTAGTATTTATTAAGATACACAGCACACATGAAGTACCTTCAATCATGGCTTCCATTCCCTTTTCCTTGAGTTCTGGTGTTAATTCTCTGGTCGTCTCCAGATACTGCATTGTGTAAACATATCTGGTAAACTTTGCAATATTTTGCTCCCCACATCCCTCAGCCATATTTACAATGTTGTCCAAGTTAATGATAATATTGGCCATGAGATCACCTGCAAAGCATATAATAGTTATAATGCAATAGTTTCAAATACAAATGTACTTGCAGATCAGAATAATATTCTCCAAACTCATTGGGATTTTTCCTTAGAAGGTTTCCTCACCCAAAACAATCATGTGGGCACGGGCAGAGCCTGGTACTAATCTCTCTGGTACTTGGAGGGAAACTTGGATCTTCTCACTGGTATCTGCCGATCAAGAAAACAAAAAAATAAAAATCATTTCGGAGAGTCGTTAACTATGAAAATAACAGATGGGAGCAATTTTCCACAAAAAGGTTCAACAGAGAGGAAAGTAATTTAAAATATTAAAATCAATAATAACACCCATTTTAACACCCATTCACAGATCCCTTGTGTGTTTATAAGCAATAAAACGTCTAATTTTTTTATCCATAAAAGTTTTAACTTTAATAAATAAATAATTCTTGATATACTAAATTAAAACATAGAACTGGATGCTGAATCCAAGATTTCATAGCAATAAGTAACACTGCTCTGGACATTTCTGCATGATACTGTTGTGAGATAATGCAGTTTGGAATGGCAGTTGGTGGCAGTGGGTGTGGCTCCCCTATTTGAATTTTGAACTGTGCTGCAGCTCCTCCTCTGGAGCCGCCACTGAACATACAGTAGAATATAATGTACTATGCTTTAATTATTATGTCCTTCTGAATTCAGTGACCTGAATTCCTTCACTCACCTGATGGATAGAGAAGAAATGTCTCTGTCTTATCCTCTTCATGGCCTCTAGCCTAAAATAGGCAGAAAATATACAATGTCATTAATGGTGTAATAAAAGGATGCAAAATGTTTAATCATTTCGTCCATGAAGCAAAGTTTCCTACTCAAGCTGTATATTTATTTAGCTGTGTCCACATCGGCTGACATGTATATATGACATTACATAGTAGTACTTCAATTAGTCTGTAAAAGCTCACTAAATATAATTCTTACAGGCTGCAGAGCTGGACCATTTCTCCACTTTTTTACTCTTCAATACCTGAAATATCTCCAGCACAAAGGCACACAGCAACAGATTGAGGGATCTCACATTGATGAAGGAAGAGCATGGATGCATCCATATCATTCCACACTTCTAATGTGAGCTTCCATGTATACCTGCGCTTCCTGCCATGACACGTGGAAGCGCCTGAACATTACTACAGTATATACAGTGTGAAAATAATTGCATATTAGTTATTTAATGGAGAGGTTGGTTACGGCGCTAATAATCACTATGTCTGTGGGAGCAGCTATGACTGAGTGGTCAAATCTCACAATTAGTGCAGTAGAAACAAGGGGAATTGTCATGCGCTCACCTTATGTGTATGCACTACGGAAAGATGATGTGGAATGCAGTCTGTTCATGTAAAATATGTTTATTTGTGGTACAATAATATATCAAATGAAATATGCAATAAATTAAGAAGTATAAAGGTACTCGGTCAGGTAGGTCAGTCTGTGACCTGGCGGTGGTGGCAGTAGGTGATGGGTGGGGGTGGGTGAAAACTGGGAGCCCTGGTAGGGAATGGGGGTCTCAGCAGAGAGCCCTTTTACCATAAACCTCCTTTGGTTTATGTCTCACAGCAGCGGTGGGGGGGGGGGGTAGAGTGGAAATGCTCTGAGCCCTTGCGGGGATGGGGGTATCAACGGAACCCCTTTTACCATAAACCTCCTTTGGTTTATGTCTCATGCATCAGGCACCGGTGGGAGAGGGTAAGAGAGTCCAAAGTGTGTACTGATATGAGCCCTGGCGGGGATGAGGGTGTCAGCAGAACCCTTTTTACCATAAACCTCCTTGGTTTATGTCTCATATAGTTGCTCAGCGTAAATGTCTGTGGGTAAAGAGTCAGGTAGTGAGCGGTGTTCCGCTCACTGAGCGCTTACCCTGTGTTGGTAGCAGATTAGCGCAGCAGGAAGTCCATGTGACACAGCTTCTCACCCCTCCACAAGCCAGACACAGCACGGACTTCCTGCTGCGCTAATCTGCTACCAACACAGGGTAAGCGCTCAGTGAGCGGAACACCGCTCACTACCTGATCTCATCTTTCCGTAGTGCATACACATAAGGTGAGTGCATGACAATTCCCCTTTTTTCTACTGCATATTAGTTATATTACTGGGACAAGAGTGTGAGAGGGCCTGCCAAGCTGGGACACACGTATAGTGTTTGAAACGTGGCATGTATTTTCCATTTCCTAAGGGTGAAAATGATGAACATGAGTTGAGAACTTGTGGTACTCTATACCGTGGTACTATATTTTAAGTCTTACCTTAACTACAACGGTTTTCTCAACAGAGTCTTCTCTATGATTCTTTCCTATCAAAAGTGGATCTTCAGTGCATTCTCCTTCCAACTGCAGAGACCCGCTGCTCACATGGATCTTTACGTTCTCTGAATAATGAAGATATGACAAAGATGATGAGAAAATAGACCGGCTATCAGATTTTAAATGGCCCTTTCTGCTGCCTTATTATTATTATTATTATTATTATAATTATTATTTCCACAGTATGTGTATACTGTATTATTATTGGAATATGCTTTGTTTAACATCAATTGTTTAACATCAGTGTCCTAGTGATTAACATATGAAGACCATGTCTCTGAGCAAAGCAGAATTTAGAGATCACCCACTGAGGGAGGAGGTATCCACCACACAGGGGCGTAACTATAGCACCGCAGCGCCCGCGACCGCGGGGGGGGGGCGCTATGCATGTGCGGGCGCCGGGGGCTGCAGTGCTATAGTTACACCGCGCCGCCCGCCGCACCAACCCCTGCAAACCCCCCCCCCATCCCCAGTCTTTACCTGTGTTCAGTACCGCTGGTCCCGGCTCCCTTCTTCTGCTGAGGACCACCACAAAATGGCCGCCCCCATATAGCAAACAGTTCTCTGAAACTGTCTGCTGTATGGGGGCGGACATTTTGTGGTGGTCCTCATAGCAGAAGAAGGGAGCCGGGACCAGCGCGTACTTAACTGAACACAGGTAAGACTGCGGGGGTTGGTGCGGCGTGCAGCGCGCGGCGGGCGACGGGCGGAGGGGCGGGTGAGTGGCTGGGCGCCCTCCCTTTAACGGCGGGGGGGCGCCCAAAATGTAGTTACGCCGCTGCCACCACAGAATGCATTCTCCTTTCCAGTCTTTAAATATCTTGTTTCTAAGATGTTTGCAATCATGTCCAGGTGAACATAAGTGAGGTCAGTAATTACGTCATTGTTTTCCACAGGGAATTCTGGTTGGCTGGAATCTGGAACCTCTTTTCCAGCCGCCATCACCAATGTAACAGTTCAGAGGCTCAATAAAGTAAAAACAACCCATCTCTGTATTTTGTGGCTAAATTAAATTGTTTGGCGCTACATACAATGAACAAGATAGACCATGCTAGAACTAGCAGTTATTGTATCAAGCAATTCAAATATTTATAAAGTTAACCAGAGGGGAAGTTGCCCATATCAACTAATCAGCTCCAAGTTACGGTCGTACATTCTGTAAAATGATAAATGTAACCTGGTTGGTTGCTATGGGCAACTTCACCACTAGCCCATTTCTCTTTTCATTGCTGATGGGTACATCAACCCATCAGTCAGTGTAAAGATTTACATCCTTGGAAACTGAACTTGTTGGGAGGTATGTACAGATATAGCGTGAATTACAGTAAGAAGATTCTGTTACTATGCCCTGAAATATGAATGTCCTTAAACCCCTGAATTTCATATTTAGCACCTATCTATATATTACTTATGTGCAGGGCTGTGGCTTCCCAGGAGAAGTATGATGAGTCTCCTTCACAGATACATTTGGCCTGCTCGTTCTTTTGGACGGTTAAGAAATCCTCAGAATCAGACAGCGATACCACCACCTGTAATAATGCCACAGTAATAGAAACAAAAGACATGAATGAATAGTCTATGCTTAGAAACTGCTAGAAGACAATAATGTGATCTTTTTAAGGAAAACTGTACAAGAGATCCAACATCTTTTATTTCAAGTTGAGACAAGCTAAATAGAAGATAATTGAAAAGTTTTGTGTAGAAGTTACAGTATAACCGTCATCCCCAGTGTACACACGTAGCGATTTAGGGGCATTTTCAAAGCAATTTCACTAGATATCTTAGAAAATCCCCCTACATTGGTATGTGTGTAAGAGCAATAGAAATATTTGATATGCATGATATTACTCAATCAAAACACTTCAGCAACTCCCCGTGTATAGGCCCCTCAAGATGATCAGCTTCGCTCGGCTACTCGAAATGGCTACAAATGAACTGGTTCTTCTTTCATCCTATTACATACCACCAACCTCACTATAAAATGAATCATAGTTTATTTACATGCAATTTTTTTGCATGGGGGCTATATATATATATATATATATATATATATATATATATATATATATATATATATATATATATATATATATTGCATTTCATATTTCCTATTCACTCACTGTAATCACTGAAGTAGACCCAAGATGGGTCTTTGAAAGAAGCGTAGTGGGATGTGTGGCACAATATGTGTCTACTGTACTTTCATTTTTTACATCTGCAGTTGGCAAACTTGGCTGAACATTATCCTGCTGTTTATGACTGTACTTACCAGCACACAGCTCTTCACATAGTTAAAGACCAGGGCTTTGATTGTAAATGTCTCTCCTTGTACCACAGAGTAGGGTAAGATCAGGTCGATGAAGTATGGTTGGAAGGTGGTGAGTCCAACATCCCTTATCTCACTAATTCCAGAATTCCCCAGGCAGATGGCATCAGTTACCCACTTAGTGATAGTATCTGGGGTAGTCAGGTTCAGCTCTGTGTGTCCCTCTGGGCTGTCAGACAAGATTTAGTCTTGCGTTTAACAGTAATAGTGTTAAATTACTAAACAATCCTACAGTATATAATAAAATAACTAATGACCACTAGATGGAGCCCAAAAGAGAAAATCAAGTATTGATCTGTTTAGGGCACGGATGGGGAACCTTTGGCACTCCAGCTGATGTTGAACTACACATCCCAGCAGGCCCTGCTGCAGTTTTGCTATTTGGCCATGCTAAAGCTTTTGCAGGGCATGCTGGGATGTGTAGTTTAACAACCGCTGGAGGGGCAAAGGCTCCCCATCTATGTGTTAGGACATGAACAGCCATTTATACTGTTCAGGCGTGAACAGCCACTGACAATACTGTTATGTTCCGTAAATTCGATGGGCTGGTAACTAGTGAATGATTAATACTGAACTTAATACTGAATTAAAGTTTACAATTACAATTACCACTAATACTGCTACTGCATCAATGTTAACTGACACATATAGGCATCAATGTAGTATAACCGCACGTCACATTTGGGTATAATGCTTCATGCTTTGCTGACGAATCGGGAAGCAGCAGCACCAAGATGTATTAACATCTCGGATAGGCCAGCAGGTGACGAATGCCGGCCAGGGGGAGTGAGGGCCATTCTGCTTTGTGCGGCATGGCCCTGCTGCGATATAGTAGAAACATGCCGACCACACAGCCAATATTTTCCAGACAACCTACCTGCTGCACAGGTGTAGTCATTACTGATTGTCACATTCTCAAACGTATGCTGTATTTACAGATGTAGCACCACTTAGCCAGCTCAGGGAATCGCCAGATTTGGCACAGGCTGGCGGAGAGACACTCCATCTGATGGGGATGCGCGAGCGTTTAAGACACTTGCACGTCCCCTTCATGCGGCGTCGGGGAGCGGATTCTCTGCCCGTCTCCGCTTCTGGGAGACAAGCAGGGTTAGTGGGTGGTGCGGGCAGCTACGGAGGAAGACGGGGGAGCAGCGGGGAGGCAGCAGAGGGAGGCAGCAGGCTTCATCAAAACGGGGCGCGCAAGCATCTTGTGCACACGCGCCCCCTTCTGGCGGTTGTGGAACGGCAGCGGATGGTGATTCTATTACCAGGAGCAGCTCTAATGAGTGCAGCTCCATCTGTTTTCCCAACCGACACATTCCATAGATCCACAGGTGAACTGAAAAACATGTCCTGTTGGTAGATCTTAGGGGCTCCCTGTTCTACATACATTGTATGATAGCTAGGACAGAGAAATACATACCCCACAGAAACTAGATCAAACAACCAGGTGTCTGGGAAGTGTCCCCTTGTGCGAGGCTTCTTCAGCTCTTCACCTTTTTCTTGGGAATTTAAAGAAATTTTAGAGATAGGTGAAAGGAAGAAGGAGACA
This sequence comes from Crinia signifera, assembly GCF_055691185.1. NCBI lineage: Eukaryota > Metazoa > Chordata > Amphibia > Anura > Myobatrachidae > Crinia > Crinia signifera. The sequence continues at coordinate 256,429,603 of NC_139222.1, forward strand.
AGTGACAAGAAATGAAAGAAACAAATTAATAAAAAAACAGTATAATTAACGGTACTTGTGTATTATCACGGCGCCCACGATATTCAGTAATATGGCATTGTATTCCATTTAAAATTGTATACCATTGTATATGGCATACAATGGCATACAATGCAATGAGATGCGATTTTAAATTGTATATACAATCTTTAATTGTATAAGCACCTTAATAGGTGCTTACAATGTTAAATGCACCCCCACGCCACTGCCACTATCAACGCCAACGAGCCCACGAGAGGCGGCGGTACGCGTCCTCCGACATTTTCATACCCCCACTATCCACGTTGGCGTGGAGTTGACTTTATATAGTGTGGAGAGCGCAGCGAGCCACCGAGCCCGAAGCGTGGCGAGCGGCCACGCATTACTTCACATGTATTCCGCGTCCGCTCGCCACGCTTCGGGCTCGGTGGCTCGCTGCGCTCGCCACACTATATAGAGTCAACTTCACGCCGACGTGGATAGTGGGGGTATGAAAAGGTCGGAGGACGTGTTGATAGCACAGGTGGCGTCGGGATCGAATCGCACAGCAAGGCAAACACATTCGATTTGGACTATATACTGTAGTACAGATTTATACTATATAGCCTTGCATGCACAGTCTGTTTGATTATGTACAGTATGAGGACATATCTGTCAATACTTATTTTCCCTCTATCACTACTGTCCAATTCAATACAGTATATAAGAACTGTTTGGGCTCCCAAGGCATATTTATGTCTGATTATTGCACTTTTACGGGGATTGGAAAGTGACTTGAGCAGTGGCATCAGGCTTTTCCATTAGCTTTATTGAAGAGTTATATAATCAGGGTACAACAGTTGCAAAGGGTGGTAATTTCCATGGCTAGATGTTCCTTCTGGATGTTTGGGAAACCTAGACCCTCAAGTTGATCACCGTTGGGGGCATTAAAGGATTTTTATTTATCTCCAACTAGTGAAATATTTTTGTGGCCTTCACCTTTATTTGGGGAACCTATTATTATCCCTACCTTGCTAAGCTGTTATTTGTGTTGTTGATGTTTACTATGTGACCTCTTATTTCAGGTGTTCTCAGGAAGTTCTGTCATGTGGCTTGTGCTAGTAGGTTCCTGCTAAATGTCAAGAAAACCAATGTTGTAGGAATGTTGTAGAGATAGGATTTAGAGGAATGTATTGGAGCCGCCTACTAGATTACATCTGGGATGCAGAGGATCATTTTGGGAATTCTATTTGTGTGGTGATTGCTATAAAGGGTATAAACTAAAATCAATTAATAATGTCCAAACAAACCACACTTACAGCCCCTCCATATTAGCCACAATGGCTTAAAGCTCATCTGGGGATGTCCTCTTTATGCTGTCCCCATGTACTGTATATGTGGATGGTTAGCGATCATTATTTTGGAGGGTTTGTAATTCTCTACTTGCAAAGGATTAGGCCTAAAATTAATGTGGCTATACCCCAGTTTGTCACATAGAAGAAGTCCACACTTGGCTTTTGTTATGGGGGTATCCCCAGTGGAAATGTCCATGTAAATCCTATTCACTCCAATCTCCATATAACGTATATATGTGGAAGAAAAACATACAGAGAAGGGGTGTCAATGGAGAACCTTTATCAACCTTTTACAGACAGGAGTAAGGAATCCCCAACTAGCCGATGAAAGTGAATGCTTACACGTGCTTACATAAGCTGGCGGGGCTAGACTCCTATAGCGGTATCTTTATGGTATCACCTCGTGACCTCCTAAAGTGTACATGCATACAAATGCTTACATAAAACACTTTGGTGAACTCATGTAAAGGTATCTTTTTAGAAGATAGTGAATCTCACACTGGGCTTACTTGAAAAAAATAAGGACAAGCATATCACGGTTTCTTTTTAAAAACCAAGTGTGGACCAAGTGTGGACCTCTTCTAAGTGAGACAATCGTTGGCGCAATTTTTCCTGTTCTTTTTACATTGAATTTAAGGTTGTGTAGTGTCCTTTACTATCAGGATTGTGCTGCCTTCTTTTGACCGGTGCGCTGTTGGATTCATTCTCTTGCTTGTTTACAATACCCCAGTTTCTGGCTAGTATGGGAAGTGGAGTTATTAAATACCTGCAGGTGAAGTACAAGGTGGTGAAAGTATTCCAACCTAATAGAGGCCATTCAGCTGAGGAAGTCTGGTTTAGTTTATTGAGAGACCCGGCCTATTTTCCTTCTTCTGATTGGTTTCTATAAGGTAATTATTGGGTGGTAGGTCAGGGTTCTTTGAACCTGGCTATGAAGGGGAAACTATTGCTCTTTGCTGGCCACTTTCAGAACAAAGGCGGATAGGAAGAAATTCCCTTTTGATAGATTGTCTCAAGGGCAGACCTAGTTGCAACCTCATGGATGGACAAGTATGAGGCCATTTAAGGGACGTTATTCTCCCCAATCTTGGTTGTGCTACTGTAAGTGCCGCATCTATCATTTAATTTACACATTTTGGCTTTTGCTGAGGTTGCACACTAGTTTCTTGCCGCCTTCCCTAATCTAAATAAATATATTTGCCCAGATCGGTCACATGGGGCCTTATTTTGGTTCATTCTTTCTGACAAAATCCTTCTTAGATGGACAAAACCATGTGCACTGCAGGGGGGGCAGATGTAACATGTGCAGAGAGAATTAGATTTGGGTGAGTAATTTTGTTTCTGTGCAGGGAAAATACTGACTGCTTTATTTTTACACTGCAATATAGATCTCACTTTGGAGTAAAACCCCACCCAAATCTAATTCTCTCTGCACATGTTACATCTGCCCCACCTGCAGTGCACATGGTTTTGTCCATCTAAGAAGGATTTTGTCAGAAAGAATGAACCAAAATAAGGCCCTTAGTGACTGTGTCTATAAAGCTGGGCGGAGTCATGGGCGAAGTTATAGAGCAATAGTTAAAGGGCGACCTCTGATTGGCCGGATCTCAGCTTGCCTATGGACTATGCATGTGAGAGAGGAAGCTCAGCAGCAGCACTGTCCCCTGGTATGCAGCAGCAGCTATGAACAGGGGTGAGCATTATCCCAAGTGATGCCCAATTCTGAGCAGTGCAGCCTCCCCCTGCTCTGTGCCTCCTCTTCTGCTGCCTGTAATGTACCTTTAGCACTACTGATTTATATAAATATATATTCTAGCACTACTGAGTCATGGGATACAGTCGTATTATCGACAGTCATTAGTTTGACACCGTTGGGTCCACAGCAACTCGATAATACGATCCACACCCTAAGTCATAGAGTGATAGATTGAGTAGCCTATCAAATAGCTGTGATGAGCGAGAGAAGGTGTATAACTAGCTCCCCGCCTTGATCTCCCAGCTGTATCCCAACTTTCCAACGTGCTCACCCCAGCAGCATCCCCCGCCATCTGTCGGCTCCTTCTATCCACAGCTATCCGCCCATGAGAGACCCTGGAGCTGGCATCTATCATGGGCGGCATGCTGCCTGTGACCATGTCTGAGTGTCCAGAAGCAAGTGACAGGCAACACCGCTCCCCGCTCGGCCATTAGTGCATTGAGGGGAAGTAGAACAGAGTGGCGTACAATACATAATAGTGCTTCATAGCCCACCTACACCACCCACTGTATCCCCCCACCACCCCACCCACACAAACCCTAAACCACCTTCCCCCACCAATAGCCCCCTTGCACCCAACACTCACCCACGCAATAAATGCGTTCATAGGTTTAGGGGGCGCAGCCCCGTAGATGGTGTGAAGAGCCGCCCATAGGGCGCAATTAATCACCAAGTTCAAATATATTTAATCAAATACTTTGAAGTGTAACCTCATTCTGATTGTATTTATAAATCAAAATTTTCCCTTTAACTCTCCTAGTTTATATAAATGATATTAAGTATATAGTATGCCATTACCTTTAGTACTTTTTTCCTTTTTGCGTTGCAATACAGAGCGTCCAGCAAAATCATTCGGAACACAGGTAGGCGGTTTATGTATTTGTGTGTTGGTAATAATTTTTAGATTGTATATCTTTAGAAGAACAAAATGGTAATAGTTAAATTAAATATAGTAAATACACTTAAATTGTATTTTCTGCCAGAAACTAAACTACAGTATTAGTAGACTGAAAAAAAGTTTTTTTTTATTCAATGCAGTATTTTGTTCAGTTAACAATAATATATTTTTTCTCCATAAATTCTGTGGCACCAGCTTTAATAGTACAGGAATAAACAAATATGTTACTAAGGTGCCTTATAAAGATATAGCGCCGCTCATCCAGTGCCGGGGCCCACCAGACCACCCCCCACTGCGCTACATCTGACTGGGGCACGCGAGCGTCCCACAAGCACACGCATCCCAGTTTCCCATTGTCAGGGGGATGGGAACCCTGCCTGTTTCTGCTCGGGCAGGGTCAGGGGGGGGGGGTAGCGGGGAGGTTGGGGAACGTGGTGTGGACCAGCGGTGAGGCGGCAGAGACCCGGGGGAGCTCCGTTATAAAGGGATGCGCGCGTCCCCTTCCAGCGGCTGGCGGGGGCTGGCGCATGTTGAAACCACCACCAGCCCCTGCAAAGATGTAAGCAGCTTAATATGTATATATAATATATGCAGTGTGTAATAGTGTTGAGGATAGGCACTGTACATAATTGGTTAAAAGTATTTTGCGAAACCTGCAAAGGGTTAACCTTCCTTATTTTATATTTGCCTTCACAAGGCCTCCATATGTAAAAACATATAAAAGAAATATAGAAGGAAAAGTAGTGTTATACAGTACATTCCAAAAGTTTTACTAAATGCAATTACCCATAAAACGGTCCTATCAGATGGTATCTTGTTTGGCAGACACAGATCTCCGGATGACACGGTTGCCTCAGCCTCAATAGAGATGTGACAGCAAGGTCGCCACTTCTTTTAAAATCCCTCCTGCACCTGAGACATATTGCGGATCCTGCCTGGTTCCTTTTTCCAGCAGTGGTGCATTAGTGATCACAGAATTGCTCTTTAAGAGATACTAAACAATTACGTCCCGGTGCCGATTTAGTATTAAAATTGGCTAAAAAGCCTTTTTTAATGCTTTTGTAATTATTTCAACACTAATATTTATCATTTGCTATTCTGACATGCAAATGATATTCGCAATGAATGGAAATTTTACTTCAAATTATTGAAACGCCTCCCCCAGAAGTAGTCCCCAGTGGAACGCATCTGGCTGGGAGTTTCTCCTCAAAGCCGTGCATCTCCATCTGAAACGGAAGTCATCCCCATTGAGTGCACACCATGGAACGCATAGCATCCCACTTCTAGAAGTATGTATGTATCCAGAAGTCAGCATCTGCATCACAGTAAGTAAAACTCCCGGAAATAAAGAATAATACAAAAACCATATGCTAATGGTGGATCATTCACACAGAGAAATATTTAAACAATCTTTTGCTCCATTTATACAAATCAATAATTTATTTTATTTTCATAATTCCATCCATCGTGTAGTATAGATTCAAAGAGTACTGCTGCCATTTTGTGGTCCTTTTGAAACTGTGCACCATAAAAATACATAATACTTATTGTAACTGTAAGTGCAAAATAGGAAAAGAGCTACAAGCTAAAAACATGTTCTTATTGGATCTGATCTTAATGCAGGGCTGGGCAACACCGGCCCTCCAGATGTTGATGAACTACACATCCCAGCATGCCTTGCATCAGTTTCAGCATGGCCACATAGCAAAACTAATGCAAAGCATCCTGGGATGTGTAGTTCATCAACATCTGGAGGGCTGGTGTTGCCCTGTCTTAATGGAAAGGAGAGGAAGACTCAGAGATATTAAAGAACAGAGTTATACAGATCCTCATAGAACCATATCAAGGTTGAATACCAAAGGAGAAACAGATACAAACAAAAATTTTAAGAAAACAAAAAAAGAATGGTACTTGTGTATTTTCACGGCGCCCAATTCGCATACGTACGCCAGCGTAGTGAAATTGCATTGCGATGCAATGCGATTTCCTTAGTTAATTTTTAGTGCACCCCACCCCTGCAATTTGCGGTGCAATGCGATGCGATTTTTTCATTTTCTAAGCACCCATGCGATGCGATCCTAGTTCATTTTAAAAGCACCCATGCGATGTTATCGCGTGCGATTCGTGACTTGTTTCACTCGGGCCCACGTGGGGCTCGCTGCGCTCGCCACTTTGTCAAATCAACTCCACTCCGACGTGGATTGTGGGGGTATGAAAAAGTCGGGAGATCGTGTAACCGCGCCCGCTCGCCGCGCTTCGGGGTGATGTGGATAGTGGGGGTGTGCAAAATCGCATAGCATCGAATTGCACGCAATAACAAAGAAATACTGTAGCAATTAATATGGATATGAAGAAGAAAGAACAAATAAATACAGAAGGAACAGACAGGATACAGATTGGACAAGACAATCTTTTTGGAGCAACGTCCATAAATGTACAAAAATTTAAAATTAAATAAGCTGCCATAAGATAAACAAGGTAAAATCTTTAATTTGAGCAATAAAATACTTACAGAAACAGAACCTACTTCCGAAAGACATGAAGTTTGCACCAACAAAATACATCAACCAATTCCAGACTTTTATAGATTTGGAGAAATGTATTAGAAATTTGACTCTATCAAAATTATTTGAGAATAAAAAACACAAAAATGACAACCCTTGTTTCCAAAAATATATAGAGAAATATAGAGAAATTAGATGGAATAAAACCTAAGAAATGTAATTTAACCAAAAAAGAAAGTAATACTTTATAAGAACTACAAAAATAAGAATCCACTATTATTATGCCCAGTGCTAATGGTGAAGAAATCGTGGTCATGAATAAAATAGACAGTATATTAAAGAAATATATAGTCAATTTGAGTATGGAAAAATGTATATAAAATTAAAAATGGCCCCGACCCAGAGAATCAAGACTAACATGAACAAACTTATAAAAAAATATACTGAGAAGAGAGTCATTAGCAGACAATATCTGGAGATAAAAAACCCCCATTAATTATGACGATTTATACAGTACCAGAAAATGACAGAAAGACCAATAATATCAGGTGTGGGAAGCATAACCACAAACCTTTTGAAATATATAGATGTACCACTCCAGCCATTAGTAACATCTACTAAAGCTCATCTTAAAGACACAATGAATTCGTTAAGAAAAAGCAAGAATATTGGCCCTTATTCTGGTTGGTGCGGTAATGTCCGCGTGCGGTCGGTCCGCCGATGTTTAATGTCTGCGCATGTGCAGAGGCGTCTCTGCGAATGTGCGAACGGGACGCACGTCCAAATTCCGCATGAAATGTGTACACTACGAACAGGGGGTGGAGAGGGGCGTGAAGGGCTGTTTGGGCTCATTACCATATGTTTACACCCCGCGTTTCATGAAAACGCTGGGCGTACGTATGGTAATGCGGTCGTGACGCACGTGTAGGGGGCAGACATATCACATTGCCGGATGTCAGCTGCCCGCCCAGATCCCTGCTTTTGCACGGAGAAATGCCCGTGTGGTCTGAGGTTGCGGGAGCTGCCTGACCACTCGGTCCTGCATTCGATAGTCTGCGACCATCAAATGATGGGGGAGGTTCCCTGAGATAGAGGAGATGTATTCATGAGAAATACACTTGCGGTCCGTTCGGACAGCTTCTTACCGCATTCGGACGGAGTGAGCGATCCGTACGATAGGCGGGGTTTAGGATGCACGGTCCTGCCCGCATATTCGGCTCCGTCCGCACAGACCAGAATAAGGCCCATTGATTGGAAACATAATAACTATCTGGCTACGGCCAATGTTGAGGCTCTATATACGAACATTCCGCATGAGCGGGGTCTAGTAGCTATAAAACAGCTTTAGAGCAGTGAAGTTATTTGGAAGAAAAGAAAGAATTTATCCTAGAATAAAAGGAATCTATCCTTACAAACAATTATTTCTTATTTAATGACGATTATCATAACCAGCAAATCGGGACAGCCATGGGTACAAAATGAAAAGCATGGCACAGATATATTGATGACGTGCTATTTGTTTGGGAAGAGGAAAGAGAACATTTTGTTACACTAAATTTCACAAAGAAGTTAACCTCTTGGACCTTGCCCTATATGTAGAAAATATGCCTCTCAAAGCAAGAACATTTAATAAACAAACAGATGCAAACAATTATATATCAACCAAGTGCAAACATCATAGCAATTGGCTAAAAAGCATTATGAGGTGCTAATTCCTACATCTGCATCGAAATTGAAATAAACCAGAAGTCTTTGCTCATGCTGAACAAATGGTAACCAGATTTAAACACAATTGATATGATCCAGAGATTTGGAAAAAACAAAAACACCAGACAGTGCAAACAGCAAGAGATCAGCTTTTAGAAATAAAAATAATAAGGAGGAACTGCAAGCCAGTAAGATGGAACAAGTAAAAAACACTGGCACCGTCTTCTAAAAGACCCTCTTCTAGATACTAAAATACTTTGCCAACGTCACCAAAATTTATAAATAGGAAGTTTGCAAATTTGAAAGACAAATTAACCAAAAGCACATTACCAACAGAGAGTAAGAATCTGATACGCAGCAAAGTTTTCACCTGTGTGGCACTTGTCAGGTATGTAGAGATGTTCAGTAACTATATCTTAATGAAAATATGAAGAATTTGAGAGAGATGGAAAAACATATAAATTGAAACAATTCATGATGTTTCACGCAACAAATACAGTCTGCTTAATTGAATGCAGTTTCAATTTGATTTATATTGGGATGTTATATATTAAGTAGAGCATTTAAGACAAGAATGAGTGAGCACCTCAGAAATATTAAGAAGGGTATCACACTCAATCACTATCCAACCATTTTAAACAACATTGCAACTGCTCCACAGGATCAGTTATCAAATTCATGGCCATAGAACAAATACAGAGCTCTTGGAGAAATAGAGTTGAAGAGACCATGCTAGCAAAATCTGAAATGCGATGGATATTCGAATTTAAAAATTTGGCACCGAGAGGCCTTAACCACGATTTCGAACTGAAATGGTTTCTCTGATCAACATCTAACATTGCTCAAAATAATGCGCACAATTTATCTAACTTTTCCCTGTAGTTATATATATGCACCATATTTTAAAACATAAAATGTATTTGTTTTTAAGTATAAAAAATGTTTATTGAAGTATAAGGTCAATGACCTATAAAATATAAAAAAGAGAGGGGGTACAGAAAAAAATAGGGGAAGACATGGGGAGGGAACCACATCAGGTATTTAAGATAACACCAACAAGTTAACAATACAGTACACAACAGTCTTATGAACTACTAAAAAGCAGAAGCTAGAAGATATGAGAGAAGATAAGTCCACAAGGGCATTAACGGTAGAGGGTTGGCCTGATTTTTCTATATATAAAGACCTTCTAAGCCATTTCATGTGAATGGAGGAGGTTTGCTGTTTCAAAAATAAAGTGTTTATGAACTTTATTTACAATCACCAATATATTGGGAACTGCGGCTGACTTCCACATTTGGGCAATGGAAGCTTTTGTAGCTATTAGGATATGTCCAAGGATGTATTGGTCACCTCCAAGCACATCACTGTTAAAATAGTGAAATAGGGCCAATAGGGGATCACTTGAAATATCTACTTCCAATACTTTAGAAATGAGAAGGAATACTTCCTGGCAGAGAGATTGGATCGCAGGGCACAACCAAAATATATGTAGGATATCTCCTACCATCCGCTGTTCCTACAACAGTTAGAAGAGATGTCTGGCTATATTTTATTTTAGGAGGAAGAAGGGAAAGACTCTCTCTTTGTCGGGGCACTCTTTTCATGAAAAAGTTTTTTAACAATTCAAAAAAGTATTGTAGGTTTAACAGAAGGAAAACACAAGGGAACCCAAACACACGGTAATTGTTGAAGAAATTAGTGATACATTACTTACATTTTGTATATGAAATGGTTTAAAAAAATTTCTTTAATAGTATTTTATTAAAACTAATCACTAGACACAGACAAACAATGACACAACCAAACAGATACATATAACATAAAACAATTAATGAGCTTATATTGGAAATAGCACTTAAGTTTGTGGGGCCTATGGCGATACGTTCCTCGTGGGAAAAACACTCCCCTAAGTGGGCAGTGGTTGTAATTGTACAGGGGTCTCAGTCCCCAATTTGAATGCTCTTCCAAGTTTATAGCTCTAGTGTCGACAGTTTTTGGATAGGGATCAGATTAATCACAGAAAAAAGAAGAAGAATACATCAATATATAGCTTCTTGGATGTAAGGTGACAGTATAATTTAGTCTATCCAGACACACAAGGCATTGCTTCCTCTGGGTGTCTAACGTGATGACACACTGTTCAATTACAGATAACCTGTGTCGGTTCTGTTATGGCACAACTACATGAAGATCACGAGTTATGTAAAGAACTGTCTTTGTAAATTACTGCTGTGTTACAATCCCTATCACTTGTCATTCAGTACACATCTGTATGGTATGGAAATAATGTACTTATGCAAATGGTGGAGTAAGTACATCAATTTGTACAGTAATAGTATTAATCACACATTAGTAGAAAATAGCGAAAATATAGCTTCTATAGGTAAAGGAAGCACTGTCTCCCCTCCCTTAGGGAGTAAGTGTGGGAAAAAAATTATGGAAGAAGTGGGGAAAGGGGGAAGGAGGGGAATAGATAGAATTGAAAGAAAAGACAAGAAAAGGGAAGGGAAGCTGGAAGAAGTCAGAGAAAATATTGTTACCTCAAAGGTGACAATTCACCAACTTTATATACCTATAGTGTGCTGGAAATGATGAATTCTCGCAGTGAGGTCTCCCTCATCTGTTACTCGTCACCACCCAGCATACCAGCTGCCATCTATGATAGATGGGCCCTCTAGGTATTGTGGGAAGTCAGACCTATGCTCTCTGATTCTACCCCAAAGGACTGCTGCTGCCCAGCTCTATATACCTATGACCAAATGGGGGTACACGGGTTTCCTCAGTGGGGTCTCCCCCCTCTGTGAACTCAGGTATACCTCAAGTTGGTCAGCTTCCTTTAGCATATGATGCCACGGGGCTTTAGAGGTATTGCGGGTGAGTGAGTCCTGGTTATAGGGGTTACAGGGAGAGAGGAACAAAGGAAGGGAAATATGGAAAACTGCTGTCCTTGGGGTGGGGTATGTTCCCCTGGTTAGAATAAAGCCAGTGCAGGGTGAATCATTCCCTTATCCCTCAGGATGAGTGTTTCCTTAGAGAGATGAGTAGGATAAGTACAGCTATAGTGCTTAAGGGCTGGATTGCGCTGCTGTCCCCCACTTGCAATAATTGTATAGGTGGAGGATGAGCGGCATGCAGCCTAAAGTTTGGCTGTTCGCAGTTTAAGATAGGTATAAGCAAGTGCAGGGAACCGGAGAAGGAGAGGGGGAAGAACGGAGGGGGGGAGAGAGAGGGAGAGAAGGGGAGAGAGACAGTGGATACCTCTAATTTCACCCCGGGGATCAAGTCCTTGATCTCCGCCGGGTTTGCCGCTGTGACAGGAGGTGCGTGGTCCCCGCTGTCTCTGTCGCTTGGCGTGTGCGCGTCTCCAAGAAGCCGCCATCAATCAGCGTCTATTCTGTGTGCTCTGGAGCTACCGCAAGTCAGAGACTGTCAGCCAGGGAAGCCCTCAGTGGGATGCACGGGTGTGCAGGTGAGTGGAGGCACTAGGTAAATGAGCCGGTGTCTCCTACATGCTGTAATTCAGCATGTCTCTTGCATCAGCGGGATGCACGGGTATGGGTGACAGGAGGCACTGGGTAAGTGAGCCGGTGTCTCCTATGTGCTGTAAATCAGCGTATCTTTCACAGACGATCGTTTCGCCACGAAGGCTTTCTCAATGTGTGTAGCAGTGGGTGGATGTGACGCCCTTAAGTAGGCTACTTAAGGATTTCATCATTTCCAGCACACTATAGGTATATAAAGTTGGTGAATTGTCACCTTTGAGGTAACAATATTTTCTCTGACTCCTTCCAGCTTCCCTTCCCTTTTCTTGTCTTTTCTTTCAATTCTATCTATTCCCCTCCTTCCCCCTTTCCCCACTTCTTCCATAATTTTTTTCCCACACTTACTCCCTAAGGGAGAGGAGACAGTGCTTCCTTTACCTATAGAAGCTATATTTTCGCTATTTTCTACTAATGTGTGATTAATACTATTACTGTACAAATTGATGTACTTACTCCACCATTTGCATAAGTACATTATTTCCATACCATACAGATGTGTACTGAATGACAAGTGATAGGGATTGTAACACAGCAGTAATTTACAAAGACAGTTCTTTACATAACTCGTGATCTTCATGTAGTTGTGCCACAACAGAACCGACACAGGTTATCTGTAATTGAACAGTGTGTCGTCACGTTAGACACTCAGAGGAAGCAATGCCTTGTGTGTCTGGATAGACTAAATTATACTGTCACCTTACATCCAAGAAGCTATATATTGATGTATTCTTCTTTTTTCTGTGATTAATCTGATCCCTATCCAAAAACTGTCGATACTAGAGCTATAAACTTGGAAGAGCATTCAAATTGGGGACTGAGACCCCTGTACAAATACAACCACTGCTCACTTAGGGGAGTGTTTTTCCCACGAGGAACGTATCGCCATAGGCCCCACAAACTTAAGTGCTATTTCCAATATAAGCTCATTAATTGTTTTATGTTATATGTATCTGTTTGGTTGTGTCACTGTTTGTCTGTGTCTAGTGCTTAGTTTTAATAAAATACTATTAAAGAAATTCGGTACTCTTTACCTAGAACGGCGGGGGTAAAAAATCGCGGGCATCGCGGGTACACAAAAAACGGGTGCGACGCCATGCCCGCGATGCCCGCGATTTTCCCATAGGGATCAATGTTAAAACTGTGATTGGACGCGATTTTACTGTTAAATGCCTCAATGGCCGCGATTTGGCCATAGGAAACAATGTTAAATGGGCCACAGAGCCCTAATAGTGCCCTTGAACTGTGAAATGGCCCCCACAATTGTTAACGCCACCCCAGATCAACGTCAACCCGAAGCGTGGCGAGCGCAGCGAGCCCGCGAGGGGCGGCGGTACGCGTCCTCCGACCTTTTCATACCCCCACTATCCACGTCGGCGTGGAGTTGAGAATAGAATAGTGTGGCGAGCGCAGCGAGCCACCGAGCCCGAAGCGTGGCGAGCGCAGCGAGCCCCGCGAGGGGACGCGGATACCTTCACAGGTAAACGCGTCCCTTCGCGGGCTTCACAGGTGTCCGCGTCGCCATGGACACCTTGGAAGCCCGCGAGGGGATGCGTATAACTGTGTGAAGGTATCCGCGTCCCCTCGCGGGGCTCGCTGCGCTCGCCGCGCTTCGGGCTCGGTGGCTCGCTGCGCTCGCCACACTATTCTATTCTCAACTCCACGCCGACGTGGATAGTGGGGGTATGAAAAGGTCGGAGGACGCGTACCGCCGCCCCTCGCGGGCTCGCTGCGCTCGCCATGCTTCGGGTTGACGTTGATCGTGGGGTGGCGTTAACAATTGTGGGGGCCATTTCAGACTTCACGGTGACTATTTGGGCTCTGTGGCCCATTTAACATTGTTTCCTATGTAAAAATCGCAGGCATTGAGGCATTGAACACTAAAATCACGTCAATATTTTAGCTGACAGACATTAACCGACTTTAACCGACACGTGTTTACTGGTTTCCCAGCTTTTTCAAGGCCTTCCTGCATGTCATCCTTTCTGCATGTCTACCTTTAGTCCTGTTTACCTAGTGGTGTTGACCTAATGCTTGTCAACCTAATGCTTGTAGACCTAGTGACCGTATCCCAAATCGGCACCCAGAATTAGTTGTTTAGTATCTCTTAAAGAGCAGTTCTGTGATCGCTCCTGCACCACTGCTTGAAAAGGAACCAGCAAGGCTCCAAAATACATTGCAGGTGCTGGAGGGATTTAAAAGAATTAGCGACCTTGCTGTCACAGTGTATCTACTGAGGCTGAGGCGACCGTGGCATCCGGAGATCCTTGCCAAACAAGATACCATCTGACAGGCCCTTAATATACGTTTGTCTTCTAAAAGTCTCCACTCTTTTTTTATTGAAGCTTTCATATAAGTTTTATGGGTAAGTGGATTTTTATAAAACTTCCTTTTTGGGATGTACAGTATAACACTATTTTCCCTTCTATGTTTCTTTTATATGTTTTACATACATATGGAGGTCTTGTGAAGGTGAAGATAAAATAAGAAAGGGAAGTATTATTTTAAGTCTTTGCAGGTTTCTCTAATACTTTTAACCATTTGTGCACAGTCCCTATCCTCATTACTATTAAACACATCATTGAAATTTTGGCTATTAAGAAGAGGTAGAGCTCAGAATAGGGAATTGCAGCATTTGGAGTCCCCGGACATTAGCGCCAAATAGAAGAACACAACTTTAATTTATATACAATATATGCCCAGTGTTAGACAGGGACATGAAAGGCTCACTGCCTCTGGTACGGACCCGTGCTTAAGGGGTGTGGCCGGCCACCAGATAGACATTGCCAACCATTATTATGCAGACAACATGAATAAAACAGAACATGGTCTATTCATACATGTTCCACCTCCAGCAGTTAACTGACCCTTTATTACTGTATAATAACAATTTCTAATTTAATTTCACTATCTGAAACCTGGAGTTAGAATAGGGGGTGGAGCCGAACCAGGGGATTTCCCATGTACCCCTTGGACCAGTCCAACCCTATATACTCATACTTGCCTACTATTCCTGTAACCCTATTTCAGGTTTACATGTATATGTGGTTAATGTGACGTGTATATAACTGTATGTTGTATATATTTAGCTATTATGAGATGTCCTGTATACATAGTTGTAGATTTCGCTTCTCTGCCTTTTGGCTAAGATCAAGTGTAGTACCTTCACCCTGCCAATGGTGGGCGCTGGCCATAAATTCCACTGGTGTGGGGGAGGAGAAACACTGGGCCCAGTAGATGGCTCACTAGAGGGGGTTTGCAGCCCCTGAAGAATGAGACAACGAAAGGCCTGGTGTAGTATCCAATCCTAGGAGACAGAGGAAGGGAGCTGGTGCCCAGTAGGCAAAAATCCCATGCCAGAGGCATTACTCTGGATGGAGATACGAAATGGCCAGCCGAGTTCCTATCTCCTAGGAGGCGAGAAACACTGGGATCTAGTAAATTGCTCTCCATCGGGGGTTTGCAGCCCCTAATTGAGAGCCGTCGAAAAGCCCAGCGGAGTACCCATCCCCGCACCAGGAGCCGGAAAGGGCCCCAGATGAGAGCGGAGAAACACTGGGCCGGATGCTGAGAGGTCGGCAGCCTGAGACCCAAGGTGTAGCATGCCCCCAGGGAACTGGGGGTGCCTGAACCTGCATTGGTGTAGTGCCTGGCACCATGCACAAGTAAGGCACTGGCACTGTCGCCTCACCTCAGGACCGCACTACGTGTCCTCGCCCCGGGACTTTTGGCTAGGGCAGGGCAATATTTTTAGGACCTCCCCCCCGGCCTTTTGGCTGGGGACCCGGCCTTTTGGCTGGGAACCTAGGGAAACCCCCGAGCCGCAAGGCAGAGGGAAGCCCACGAGGGCCTCTCCATGGCTCATCATGGGAAGCCTAACAGCCTCAAGTGGGGCCAGAGGGCCTCCCCCCGAGCCGCAAGGCAGAGGGAGGCCCAGGAGGGCTTCCCATGACTCATCATGGGGTGGCCCAACCCACCCCCAGCCCTCCTTGGCAAGGAGGACCCACGACCCCTTCCCCATTTAGGGCCTTTTGGCTCAGATAGGTTAGGGGAAAACCGGGACCCCTCTCCTTTTGGAGAAGGGTCCAACGGCCCGAAATGCACTTTGCAGCTGGCTGAAAAAAAATCAGGCCAAGGATGCCACCATCTGTGCAAATAATTCCTGCATGCACAGGCGCGTTTCTTCACATGTGCAGACGTAGGGTGTGTGCACCCACTTCAAACTTTCAGTTTGCCAGGTGCACGCACCCATGGTGGTGTGCGGGAGTAGGAGATCGGCGGGGGTGCCGGGCTGCCCCGTTACCATATGCGAATGCCCAGCGTTCCATGGGCATTACCATGAAAACGCTGGGCGTTCTCATGGTAATGAGGCAGTGACGCAGGTGCAGGGGGCGGGTAGTTGACATCACCAGATGTCAGCTGGCCGCCTATATCCGCCCCAGCTTGCACGCATATGTAAGTAACTTAAAAGTCACTTATATAGTGTGCACACACCACATCATTCGATGGTCGGCGACCATCGAAAGATGTGGGCGGTTTCCCGAGGCATGCAAATGGATGTTTATGCAAAACATCCATTCGCAGCCTGTGCGGGTGAAGCCGCACTTCAAGGGGGCGGCGGGTGGGCGTTCGTTCACCAGGCGGGGTTTGGTGGACTTGCAAGGCTGCGAATTCGCAGCCTAGCGAATCAACCAGAATAACCCCCACAGTCTGCTGTATAATTCCTGGGGTGAGCAAAGTTTTCCGTATAATTCATGGGGTACTGCCAAGTGTGCCGTATTAGTCCAGGGGTGTGGCCAAGTATGCCTTATCAATACAGAGGTGCGGCTAAGTGGGCAGTATCATTCCAGGGGTGATGGTAAGTGTACCTTATCAGTCCAAGGGTGATACTAAGTGTGCTGTATCAGTCCACAGGTGTTGCTTAGTGTGCCATATCCGTCGAGCATTTGTGCTGCCTTTCTGGGGTGAGCCAAGTGTGTTGTATAGGTTCTGGGGTGGTGCTAACTCAGCCATATAATTCCGGGGGTGAGCCAAGTGTGACATATCATTTCTGGGGTGAGCCAATTGTGTCATATAATTTATGGGGTGCTGCTAAATCAGTCGTATATTTCCTGGGGTGCTGCCCTTTTTTATTATTATTTTTTACTGCAGGGGTGCTGCGATGTGTGCCATATAGTTCCATGCCTGCCACCATATGTTCCATATCAGTCCAGGGTGTTGTCATCTGTGCCGTATAATTCCATGTGTGCTGCCATGTGTGCTGTATCAGGTCAGGGGTGCTGCCATCTGTGCCGTATAATTCCATTTGTGCCGCCATATGTGCTATATGAAGTCAAGGGTATTGCATCTGTGCGTATAATTCCTGTGCTTAGCCAAGTCTGCCGTATAATTCATAGGGTGCTGCCAAGTGTGCTGTATCAGTCCAGGGGTGATGCCAAGTGTGCTGTATCAGTCCAGGGGTGATGTCAAGTATGCCGTATCAGTACAGGGGGGATACTAAGTGTGCCATATCAGTCCATGGGTGCTGCTAAGTGTGCCGTATTAGTCCAGCATCTGTGCTGCCCACTTTTGTTGCTTAGCTACCTCGGTGCAACCTTTTGGCCTAAACACAAAATTGGGAGGTGTTCAGAATAGACTGGAAAGGAGTGGAAATTAATGTTGTTGAGGTCAATAATAGTGTAGGAATACAAATAAAAATTCCGTGATTTAAAAAAAAAAAAAAATACAGATCTAAAACCAAAACCGAAAGGGTGGTTTTGGCAAAACCAATCAAGATCCAAAACACGAAGTCAGCTCCAAAACCAAAGCACAAAACACGAAAGTGGCCAGTGCACACCCCTAATAATTATGCACAAAAAAAGGAGGGGATTGGTGGGGAATATTTGAAAAGACAGTTTCCGATGTGATCAGGGTTAACCTGAGTTTAAGTAGGTATTTGAAAATAAAATAAGTTAAAGCACTGCTGCTTGCTGTCCGTTTATCCCAGCAGCAACTGAGCGAGTTTGTATATGTATGTATTTACGTAAGGAGTGGACTATGGAAAAGATACTGGGCATCTGCTGTCTGCACTAATGGGCATGATGTCCTGATTAGCTGTTAATGCCGGTGCAGGGCTATGTGAGTCCCAAAGTTCAGAAGAGAGTGCCCAGAGTAGGAGAAACGGGGTAGATAGATAGCGTATATAGATGGCTGGCACATGTGTTACTGTTCCCCATATAGCATTGGAGACAGGGAGACGTTGAGTATAGACAAGTGGGCAAGCTGCCGTCTTAGCAGGAAGGAATTTACCGCAAATGACCTGATAGTCCGGAGTGCAGTGATCAGGGAGTCGCTCCAGAGTGTGTTTTCCGCGTGGCAATTATATCACCGTTTCATGCGGCACTAGTAGATGGCCATTTCGCTCGGGAGGCTTCTTCAGTGTCTGCGGGTGTCTCCTATATCCACAGTTTGAGTAGGGTATGGTCAACCAATCAAGGAATGTTTCATTGACTATTGGTGTGAGGCTGGAAAACAGATCGGCTTCGTGTCTCAGCTGGCTGCAGATATACATCAAAGACACTGTGTACAGAGGGGTGAATTTAAGGGTCAGGCCGCCCCTAGGCACAACGTTTTCTGGCTGCCCCTAAATATTTGTGGGTGGGGGGGGGGACGACATGGTGGAGAGAGAGAGCATGAAAAGACAGGGGGCATAGGGAGCGAGAATCATGGGGGAAAAGAGGCATGGGGAGAGATTAGAGAAAGGGCCGCATAATGAGACTGGAGCTCAGATGCCCAGTAGAGCAGTTACCTGGATGTCTGTGCTAGAGGGCTGTGTTTTCTTTCCAGCCAGAAGCTCAGGGATGTGCAGTAGGTTTGGCGGGCTCCACGCATCCCTGCAGGGCTGTGAGTGGTAAGTAGGCAAGAGGGACTAAGAGTGCTCATCAGCACCTTCCCACCTACACCATCCAGCATGTGAAGACACGCTGGCTGTCAGCTTCCCCTACATTAAGGCTGAGGGGAGGGGGCCATAAACCCACCCTGTGTGCTCCGGCTTCCAGCTGCGGGGGTCACAAACCCACCGTGACCCTGCATGCTCCAGTTTCCAGCTGCGGGGCGGGGAGCTGGGGTCTCAAACCCACCGTGACCCTGCACGCTTCAGCTTCCAGTTGAGAGGAGTGGGGCTCGCAAACCCACCATGCGAGCTCCGGCTTCCGGCAGTGCTCCAGCTCCCCACTCAGTGGCATCTCCCTGCTGAGTTCCGTCTCCCCTCGCTGAGCTCCGGTTCCCTGCTCAGCTGCAGTTCCAATCGCCTCCAGCTAGCTGCGAGAGGAGAGTCATACCGAGTGTCTGCCCGGCTGTGTCAATTCTGCCTGCCTACCTGGCTGGCTGGTGGCGGCTGTCTGGTAACAACCTGCCGCCCATGATAGGTGCCACCCCTAGGTAGGTACACACAAATCCGGCCCTGTGTGTACAACTTGTTGCTTGGATAATCTCCCATTCCCCTCTCCCCTGATATCAGTGGCTCTCCCAGGTGACCGATCTAGTGCATACACACTGAGCGATCTCATTAACGATATCATTCAGAGACATCACCTACCACTGTTGCTAGCATGCTACATGGACGATATTGAGTGTACATACTAGTAAATGTGAACAATATATTGTTAATGATATCATTATAGTTAACGATTATATCGTCTAGTGTGTATGGGGCTTTACATAAGCTACTGGGCCTTTAACATGTTCATTTTTGTAGTCTATGAACACCTCCATTTTCTTCCTTAGCCTTATACATTACACTGGGAAACTCTGTGCCATACTTGAGTAAGACTAGTACTTTCATATGTACAACCAACAAGACAATGGGCGAGATTCACCAATAATCCCCGGAGCACATCGCCGGCATTCGCATAGTTAATAATCGCATATGCAGTAACATATGCGATTATTAACGCAAAAGCAATGGCTGGCGATGTGCAGCGGGTCCCCCCTCCCTCCCAGAACCCTTACACAGCTGTAAGGGCTCCGGTTCCTCCTGCCTGCACTCAGAAGAGGTGCAGGCAGGAGGAAATCACTGGTCCGGGCAGCACAGCAGGAGGCTGCCCGGACACAGGTGAGGGGGGTGCGGCGCAGATCGGCGGGGGGCACGTGGGGCGGTGGGGGGCGCAAAGGGAAGCCCATAGGCTTCCATGGGGTTACGCCAAATAGGAACTGGCGTAACCCCCCGCAGCGAAGCCCCAGCAATGGGGCTTTGCTGCATATGAAAATGCGGTAAAACCCCCGAAAACGGGGGTTTTACGGCATTTTTAGCTTGCTGAATCTCGCCCAGTATGATTTATCGGTTTGTCTGCGATAAGTAGGTAAAATACTGTACATCAGCTATGTGTGTGTGTGAGGCCACTTTGCATAGACCTTGTATATTATAATTGCTGCCGCAGTTGGGAAGGTCTTTCTTATTTCACATGTGTATCACCGTGATGCATGTAAAGGCCAATTCAAAAGACTTTGGTACTAGTTAGAGACTTTACAAATACACTAGCTGATAATAACAACAGACATTTATGAAACATACAAGGATCGAAACATTGCTTTGACATACCTCAAACAAAGTGTAAGCATCTAATTCTCTACCCCAAACATTTTGTATCGCAGTCTCATTTTCTTTGCAATGGTGCGCCACAGGATCCCTCATTACTGAGTGATCATAGCCATGTGCTCCTGATCGAATTATATCTCCCAAATTATGTACCTGTACACAAAATGATAACAGAAATTAAAAAAAATTAATGTTAATTTTCTTCTGATTTGACTACTAGTTATTTGCAGAAGGCGATTCCGATTTGTCAGCTTTTTTTTACTCCCCCTATATATAGTACAGTACCATGTGATCAAAGCATATTCCAGCACGGCAAAAAAAATATTTGCCATTGCAAGAGCTGGCAACAGAAGTAGGAACCCAGTGCATTTGCAGAGCAGGTTCCAACAGAGAAGGTGGGGAGAGAACTATCTCTTCCATGATGCCTCCAGTGATAGGAGACATAACGCATTCCAGATATGGATTTGTGTATTTCAGAGAAGTATTAATTCTCTCAGCTATATAAATTGCATTAATGTTCAGCCCCCATAGAAATGTGTGGGGGCTGCACAAACAAATAATAAGAGGAGAAATCACTGATTCTCTATATTTTAGTCTTTCTCCAGCTAATATACTAAAGAAAAGCCTTTTATATATTTAATAAATAGATCCCATAGTACTTCAATATTTACTTTATTAACTGAGTGCAAAGTTCCAAGCTCCCGGCCGCAACTCAACAATTTCTGCCCGCTACTCGTGGTAACGCCCCCTTCTCGGCAATCGGGACATTGAATACTGCCTTCAAAATCAGTGTGTAAAGCCAGCCGAGAACGGGACAGGGTCACGGCTGTGGGGCCAGCCCAACAGTCATGACCCTACATTGAATACCCCCTTTAAACTGTGATAAAATACATGTGGATAACGGTATTATGATACTGAATCTGGTAGACAAACTCAGAATCATATACTGTAAGCCACAACTACTCAAAGCTGTTTTATGTGAACCCACTTATATATATATATATATATATACTACCCCATTCAAGATTGATGCATTGTAATCATCCACTTAAATAAGATCCAGGGCAAATTTATTAATAGGATATTGCAGGGTATACAGATGTAGCACCGCTCATTCAGCTGGGGACTGGTGAATCCATCGGCAGCTCCCGTCAGCCGCCAGCCCCCGCCAGGGGGCGCTCACATGCCCTGTGGCGATGGAGCTCCCCGCCGCCATCCGATGCCTCCCCCACCGCCATCAACGGTCCCAATCACTGCCCTAACCCTGCCTGTCTCCCTGAAGCGGAGGCATACAGGGTCTCACCGCCCAACCTCGGAGAGACTGAGATGCGAGTGCACATGAGCGGTGACGTTCTGGCAAGAGCCCAGCAAGCATGAGAGGGGCTCCACCTGTAGCACAAAAAATGAATATATCCTGGATTTATTAAGGGGGAACTGCAGCAGATACTGTAGACCTTTCATGTCTAGTGGCAGTGGCTTGACCGTGATCTTGGGGACTATGCGCATGTGCAGACGCTTGGTGTGAGCAGGCACAGCGAACTGTGTGTTCGCCATCCCACTCGCACCTAGCAGTGCCGGCGGGGGGTGTGGGGCAGCGGTGGGGGGCATAGCCCATGGGAACACCCAGCGTTTCATAGGTATCCCCATAAAAATGCTGGGCGTTCCCATAGTAATGGCCCGGTGACACAGGTTCGGGGGCAGGCAGCTGATATCAGTAGATGTCAGCTGCCCGCCCGCTTCCCGCACCAGGTGCTTGGAGATCTGAGACACCACAGAGGTGTCTCAGATTTGCGAGTGCTGAACATCGGTGGGCAGCCATACGGGCGGCATCTGGGGGACTCGGAGCCTTGTGAGTCAACCAGAATAAGGTACTTGGTCCGAAATACAGTGAGCACACAGACCGGCAACTATTGATGCCATCGCTGCGTGTGATTTTTTAAAACATTTAGCAAAACATAATTTTTTGGTACTTGTGTATTATCACGGCGCCCACGATATTAAGTTGCACGACATATAATCGCATCGCATGCCATACACCCGATGCACAGCGATGCAATTTTAAATTGTATGGGGGCTTACAATGTTAAATGCACCCCCACGCCACCCCCACTATGAACGCCAACCTGAAGCGTGGCGAGCGCCTCTGACCTTTTCATACCCCCACTATCCACGTCGGCATGGAGCTGATTTTATATAGTGTGGCAAGGGGACGCGGATTAATTTACATGTATTCCACGTCCCCTCACCACGCTTCGGGCTCGGTGGCTCGCTGCGCTCGCCACACTATATAAAATCAACTCCACATCGACGTGGATAGTGGGGGTATGAAAAGGTCGGGGATGCGTACTGCCGGCCCTCGCGGGCTCGCTTCGCTCGCCACGCTTCTGGTTGGCGTTGATAGTGGGGGTGGCGTTGGGGATGCTTTTTACATAATAAGCACCCATCACGTTTAATTATGTTATAGGGGGCACTTTTAACATTGAAAAACCCATTGGGG
Source organism: Crinia signifera (assembly GCF_055691185.1). Taxonomy (NCBI): domain Eukaryota; kingdom Metazoa; phylum Chordata; class Amphibia; order Anura; family Myobatrachidae; genus Crinia; species Crinia signifera. The sequence continues at coordinate 256,452,434 of NC_139222.1, forward strand.
TGCTTATACAATTTTAAATTGCATACCATTGTATATGCGATACAATGCCATACAATGCGATGGTATACAATTTAAAATTGTATAACATCGCCTGCCATCGCGTAACATCGCATCGCATGCCTTATGGTCTGCGATGCGATGGGTGCCGTGCTAGTACACAAGTACCAATTTTTTTTTTTTTAGATGGTATCCTTTATAACAAAAGCCTAATGCTGCTCTGTGATACACCGGCTGCCACTGGAGGGCAGCTCCTATGTGAGAAGTGACTGCTCCCACCGTCCCCCATAATCCTGCCCTGGTGTCTGTAATTTTGGCAGACTTTTTACCATTAAATAATAAATATAAACTTACTAAACGGTCTGTTACTGATGAGTCCTCATGAGGTGCATGTAGTAAGAAACCTTTGTCCACAGATCGCACAGAGCACCAGGATCCAGACTCTGCTGTAACTTTTAGATTCACGTGTTCTCCAGGACGGACCTGAGCTTCAGAGAAACTGAGTTGGACCTGTGAAATATTGCACAATAAAATGAAAGGCAAATAGAAAACTTTAAAGTAAATACAGAAGTCAAAGAAACTTTTATTTTCTCTTTTGATTCTTGTTTAATTGTATCCAATAAGATATATACTCCTTGTACAGTAGGTAGGATTATAGCAGAGTTGAGGATGGGCTTTGAGGGTCATACCTTTCCTGCTTCTCACAGCAGCCTGGAGAAATGAGTAATTAAACTGTAAACATAATAATGTCAGCTGTGTTGACAACATTCTACTATGGAGTGTTTAATTTTAAAGTTATTCCCTTAGATCAGGATACCATTTGCGTACAAAAAGAGGAGCCAGACAGTACAGTAACTTCCATAATTGACAGGCTGTAGACTACATCTTGACTTGAGAAGAAGACCTTTAACTACTCTCCGTTACACTGCAGCACTACTTGAAATGGAAATTAAATTAAAATGAATACCACTACACAAAATCAACTTTGAGTTATTCTACAGTCTACATTTATAGCAATTTCAATTTTTTTAAATATTTCAATGCGACACCAGTCACCAGCCAATCAGCCACGGTTAGTGATTGGCTGCAAGCTCAGATTGGCTCAGGAGCCAGCGTCATATTTGAAATGGCCACCAGACTTAGCAAAGGGGTGGGAGAAGTGTGCTCCCTGCTCTCCACCCCTCAGATAGCTGTGGGCAGTGGCAGCAGAAGAATTGAAGTCTGGGGCTATTATATGTAGAGATGAGCGGCGGGCACTTTTTCGGGTTTTGGTTTTGGATCTGGATCTCCCTTCGTGTTTTGGATCTGGATTGATTTTGGCAAAACCATCCTTGCGGGTTTTTTGTTTTGGATCTGGATTTTTTTGGAAAAATGCTAAAAATTGCTAAAATAACAGAATTTGGGCCTATTTTTGCCCCTAAAGTGTTATTAAGCTCAATAACATTAGTTTCCACTCATTTCTGGTCAATTTTGATCACTTCACAGCTCACAAAATTGTGTTCATTTACTGTAGTTGGCCCAATTTCCCCTGTATGAGTTTCCTGCGCAGCCGCCGGTCTGTGCAGAGACTGACTTCTAATCTGCGGCAAGTGTTTATCTGTTCTGATCAGTTTAAAATCTAATAAGACCCCTATCTGTCGTGATCAGGTTGATGAACTCTGGAAACATTACCAGTTGCTTCCTTATCCATCACCTAATGGGTGGAGGGGAGGGGGGTAATTGGTGGCAGATAACCGAGTTCCTCCACCTCTCTAGGACCCCTGGTTTGGAGATCCCTATATAGTCTACCCTTATAGACCCCTATCTAGGTTGTGAGGTCTTTCAGTCTGTGACATCTGTCACCCAATTTACCGCTAAGGTTAATTCGTTTGATATGACTGGCTAGGCGTTCTGTTCCCTTACCTCCCTCACCACTTCACAACTTCACGTGTGTCCCTCCCAAAGCCGCACACTCGGTCTAATTGGATGACCATCCCCAGCTGTTTGGACTTCCTCTCTCCACCATTCATCCATCATATCCCAAGAGCCAAAAAAACTGGACACGCTGGACACAGGATATATGTTGTCACACTGGACAATGGATATATGTCACGCTGGACACTGTATATATGCCGTCACACAATGGTTAGATGTCACACTGGACACTGGATATATGTCCTCACACTGGACATAGGATATATGTCGTCACACTGGACACAGGATATATGTCGTCACACCGGACACAGGATATATGTCGTGACTCGTGACACTGGACAATGGATATATGCCATCACACTGGATACAGCCCCTTGTATTTTACTGCAGCCCCTGTACACAGTGTACTACTCAGCAGCACTGCAGCCCCTCCGTGTGAGCACTGCAGCACTGAGTTAGTTAAATCACACAACAAAGGGCTCAGGGCTAAATAAATCACAACACAGGGCTTAGGGCTAAATAAATCACAACAGGGCACAGGCCACAGGCCACAGGACAGCCCCTGGACAGTGGACACTGCAGCCCCTGCGTGTGAGCACTGCAGCACCTAGTTAGTTAAATCACACTACAGGGCTCAGGCCTATAAACAGTCACTGACTCTCACTCAATACAAGTCTACAACACAGTGCACGGAGCACAGGGCAGTGAGGGCACAGGGCAGGTCACGGAGCACAGCACAGCATGGCACGGAGCACAGCACAGGGCACACGGAGCTTCCCAACCACCCTCTCCAAGTGTGTCTTTTATAAGATCCCGCTCCCGCGAGAATCCGAAAGCGCGATGATGAAGTTTTGCCTCGTTTTTGGTCCGGAATTGAGGCGGGAACTCCAGAGCCGTCTCGGATCCTGACCCGGATCCCGAGATTCGGATCTTGCGGATCTCGGTGGTACGGACCCACTCATCTCTAATTATATGTAAGCGGCACTAGTGGATGCATTATTTGTTTAAGCTGCATTACTGGCCATTAAATTACTTCTTTACTCTCCCTCAGCATCACCACCAGCTACTATTAGAGTACAAGAACTTGCTTCCTGCGTCAAGGACAAGATTGATAAAATCCAAAATAAATGGCATGCTCTTCCTCAGCCAGATACCTGCTTACTTCCTTTTCTGAGCCCTTGGGCATTTTCTCCTGATTTTACTCCACAAGTGAGGATGAAGTACTGTATCTACACTTTCCTCATCCTCATCCTCCTACTCCACTATCTATCCTCTTGATCCTATACCCTTACCCTTACAAGTCAGTAAAGCTCTCTCCTGTGTTCCCAAACATAACTAAAATCTGTAACCTACAGTATCTTTCTCGACTTGTATCTTTCTTTCTCTGTTCAAGCATGCACATATTATTCATAATCTAAAAAAAACCCCCACAATTCTGATCCAAACTGTCTCTCTAACTACCGTCCTATCTCTCAGCTCCCATGCCTCTCCAAGCTACTTGAGAGACTTGCCTACACTCGTCTCACACACTTTCTTAACTGCTACAACTTAATGGACCCACATCAGTCAGGCTTTCGCACTCAACACTCCACAAAAACAGCATTGAGTAGTAAATGATCTGGCCACTGCTAAATCTAAAGGCCATTTCTCACTTCTTATTCTTCTAGACCTCTCAGCTGCCTTTGACACTGTCGACCACTCTCTTCTCTTACAAACACTACAATCCCTAGGACTTCAGAATACAGCCCTTTCTTGGTTCTTATCCTACCTTTCTAATTGCTCTTTCAGTGTTCACTTCTCTGATTCTACCTCCTCTTCACTACCTCTGTCAGTTGGAGTACCACAAGGCTCAGTCTTAGGTCCTCTGCTGTTCTCAATCTATACCTCTTTTCTTGGCAAATTATTTAGCACTTTCGGTTTTCAGTATCATCTGTATGCTGATGATACTCAGATCTATCTATTACCCCCCTGAATTGTCACCATCTATTGCTCTGTGTCTCTGAATGCCTTTCTACCATTTCATCTTGGATGTCATCTCGTCACCTAAAACTCAACCTTTCCAAAACAGAATTAATTATATTCCTACCAGACAAGAGTAGTTACTAACCTGATATCACTAACACTGTGGAGAACATAACAATCAATCCTAGTTCACAATCTTTCTGGCTTCCTCACATTCATGGCTATCTCTAAAATATGTTATATGCATCTAAAAAAAAGATATCCAAAATGTGTCTGTATCTTACACAAGACACTGTAAAAACTCTAATCCATACACTCATTGGGCGGTATTCAATGAGGCTGATTTGCCATGATTTTGTGCTGTAAGGCGAATTTTATTCTGAGGAGGGACATGCTATTTTTATTCATGTGCTGTAAGCACATGAATATATATTTAATAAAAAAATATATATATATATTTTTTTACACAGACCAGCCAGCAGGGGCCCGGAGCTGAGCCGTTCATTAGATATTCATATATTCACTGCACCCGATCATTACATATGCATGATCGGGTGTAGTGAATATACCCGGTCCCCTGCTGGCACCCCCGGGGGGGCAGCCTGTGCTGCCTGGCACCTGGGGAGCCCACCTCCCCCCCACAAACGTTCTGGGGCAGGCAGGGAGACTTCCATCTCCCTACCTGCCACCGTCCTCAGGCTCCCTGCGGCGTCCGCCGCAGGAGCTCAAATTCGCCGGTCAGGGGCAGCGAGCCCCTGACTCGTTGAATACTGGAGCCGGCGAGGCTCCGGAACGCGGCGGGCAGTGGCGAATGTTCAGCGACTCCTAAACAGGATTTGCTGCACGTCGTCAGTATTCTCATTGAATACTGCCCATTATATCACGCATTGATTATTGCAATGGCCTCCTTTCCGGTCGTCCTAAGAAAAGACTCTCACCACTACAATCCACACTATATTAAATCAACTCCATGCGTAGTTGGATAGTGGGGGTATGAAATCACCCATGGGTGACTATACAATTAAAAATCGGGTCTTTACCATGAAAAATTGCATCGCATGAATTGTATGCCACTATATTGCATGCGATGCGATGCAATGCAATGAAAAAATCAGGCTCCCAGATATTACATAAGTACCCAAATTTGTTTTTAAAATGGTCAAATCCATGTCCACTGCAGGTGAAACATGTATAGAGAGAGTTAGATTTGTGTGTTATTTTGTTTCCGTGCAGGATAAATACCGGCTGCATTATTTTTGTACTGCAATTTAGATTTCAGTTTCAAAGCACCCTACCCAAATTTTACTCTGAACATGTTACATCTGCCCCACCTGCAGTGCACATGGTTTTGCCCATTTTGAGAAAAAATTGTACTGCGATCAGATCTGAATAAGGGCCTATGTGTGTAAGGGGCACTACTGGTGGCAATATGTGTGTAATTGGCACTAGTGAGCGCATTTTTTATAAATGGCACTACTGGGAGCATTATGTTTAAATGGCACTAAAATGTCATGGTGAGTAGAGCAGTGGTGATCACTGCTTCTCTCAACTGACCCACCCCCCTAACTCAAAGGTCAACATTCAAATAGTGTTGCCACACCCACTGCCCGTGAGTCATTTTGGAATGACAGTTGGTGGCAGTTGGTGTTTCTCCCCTATTTGAATTTCAAACTGTGCTGCAGCCCCTCCTCTGGAGCCTCCCCTGGTACTATGTAAGGCAAAGCAAATCCATTGTGGCCCCATATAAATAAAGTATTTTGTAATTTAGTGATCTTCTCTCCTCTTCCATACAAATGTACCAGTGCTATGTTGCGTTCTGGTATTGTATATGTTTATTGTACTCACCTTGTTCTTGGAACAGTCTGAAACTTTGTATTCTGTTCTACCTACAACATTTTCTCCATTGGGCAATATAGTGAAAATTAAGACTGCAAACAGAGGAGCCAAACTTCTATCTACATGGATATTTAGAATGAATGACCCATGTATGGCTGTAAACAAAGTAAAAAAACATTAATCAGACACAATCCTACAGTTATTGACCGAACAGAAAACATCTCAGAGCAGAATGTTGCTGTATAATTATGTAACACACATACAGATTATGTTAGGTGCTGCGGAACCCTTGCGGCAAAATATAAATAAACGATCATAATAAATAATAAATAAATGGGGCAGCTTTAAATGTAATGAATGGGTGTGAACAGTGTGACGGACAGAAATGTGCAAGATCCAGTCCAGGTTTTAGAGCAGCAGCAGCAAAACTGATGTGATCAAGCAGCACCTGTGGCTTCCTAATAAAAGCGACTTGTGGTTGGGGGTCTGTCGCACAAGATTAGGAGAGTCTTATTAGACTGCACAGAAATTGAATATACAGAGGCGGAGAAGAGGAACGTTGCTATATTAAGAGGGATGTATGGTATTTATTTATATACCGTATTTATCGGCGTATAACACGCACTTTTTTCCCCCTGAAAATAGAGGGAAAAGATGGGTGCGTGTTATACGCCGATATGCGTGCTATACGGCGGTAATTTCACCCGGCGGGTACCTGTAATGCCTGTAATGCCGGGTGTTGCTGTTATGCGCGTTGCTGTCATCCACGGGACGCCTACTAATCGCGCGTTCTCTGCTGCTGCTGCTGCTGCTGCTGCTCAGCGTCGGGTCCTCGCAGCAGCAGCACGCTTAAAACTCCTCCCTGTCATCCACGGGGCGCCTACTAATCGCGTGTTCTCTGCTGCTGCTGCTGCTGCTCACCGTCGGGTCCTCGCAGCAGCAGCACACTTAAAACTCCTCCCTGCACAGTGACTCCTTCCTCCCTGGCTACAGCAGCGTCATCAGCCTTCCCAAGCGCTGGCTGTAGCCTGGAGGAGGAGAAGGATTTCTGTGCTAACTGTGCTGCCCTGCTTCTGTTATTCAAGGTGGATTTTTTTTTTTCTTTTACAGATAATCAATTATGTTAATAAACACTGTAATAAAGTTTTTATTTAGAAATCCCCTCTTAAAATGAAGGTGCGTGTTATACGCCGGTGCGTGTTATACGCCGATAAATACGGTACCTTTGTTATCGTTTAATTGGGAGAAGAGGATCGTACCTCGATCTAAAGGGAGGTATTATCCTATCAAGCGCCAGTGGAGGGGACATTCTACTTTTTCTTCTATGCAGTATTTATATTGGGAAAGAGAGCGTATTGTCACTAGGTGGTGTCACTAGGTCACTAGCATGGTTAATTACTGACCTATTATACTCCAGCATGTCCTTATAACAATAGGGGACGTTGTTGCTATATGTAACCACAGAACAAGATTGACTTAGGATCAATAAAAGGCATTGTACCCTGCCTTACCCAAACTCTGACCCAATATATATATATATATATATATATATATATGGACAACAGTTGTAAGCCCTTGTTGAACCTTCAGTGATTGGTTCTGTAATAGCCTTTAGTTAATTCCAAAGTAAATCAAAGTAAATCAAAGTAGAGTCCAAAATTTATAAACATTTATTAAAAAGTCTCTTATTCCACTTGGTATCGGTGGTTTTCCGGACCATAAAAAGACTTCAATAGTATATTTCAAATTAGCAAACAAACGTTTCCAACGCGTTTCGTCTTATGCAGGACTTCATCAGGGGTTTGCAAATGATTTTGAAACTATTTCCACAACATGGGGTGAGTCTCCAACTAGACGTTTTATTACAATGGGTCCTTTATAAGCACTGCTGCGCAATCTTATTCTGGAAGTTTGTATTAAAATCTGTGCTGGTGCTAGGGTCTTCACTTCTCTGCCACAGACTTTATCTGCGTGTAATCGAGTGGACAGCTTTGTGTGATTGTGAGTTCTAATACAAATCTCCAGGAGGATATATAGCTTTTCAATATTGGGAAGGTGGAGGTATTCCAGTAGTTGGACACCATTACATGGTAAAATGTGGATATGCTCTATGCATCATCATGGACTATTCGTGGTGTGCCTCTCTCTGTCTGATGTACAGTCTCGTTTTAGGCCAACCGATCTGCACTCAAAACAAGTATAACTGGTAAACAGTTGAATTTAGTCCCCAAGACCGGTTTTCACTGTCCCTCTTCAGGTGTGCACTGGTACAAGGTTCAGTGGAAAATGCTATATATTTTGACTGTGACATCTGCATATTGATTCTGAATCGACTGCAGAGTTGAAAAAGGCACCAGATGGAGAGTGTGTTACATTACGCCCCCTTGTTTTGAAATCGTTATATTATTCATTAAGTGGAGCATCACAGGGTTGTTAGAGCTACAACGGTGACCACACTACCCCAAGTACAAACCCAAAAGTGTGTTCTCAATATATTTGTACCTAATCAAGGTGTAAAAAGTTAATTGATCTTGGTGTATTACCCCTGAAGAAGTCCCTAGGGGACTATACGCGTGGGGTTTCTCTTATGATCAATCTGCACCTATGGTCGAAATCTTGTATTGGACTACAGTGATCCACCGAAAATCTTTGTAAACGATTCCAAACAAATGTATTTTAAATTGTTTTATTGTGTTGAATAAATATTCTGTATTTGCTTTTACAATTTGTGGACTGGTGAAACAATCTTCTGAGCGCACCTCTATACCTTCTCTTTTCATATATATATATATATATATATATATATATATATATATATATATATATATATATATATATATATATATATATATGGCAGGGTTGCCGACCCTCCCGGAATTTGCGGGAGTCTCCCGAAAATCGGGTCCTTCCTCCCGGCCCCGGAAGGGTGGGCAACCCTCCCGGAATCAGGGGGACCCCCACTGAGCCCCCCGATCGCGGCATTTATATGCCGCAATCCGCGGGTCTCAGGGGAGGGGGCGGAGCTAAAACGGCACAATCGTGACATTTTAGCCCCGCCCCATCCATGGATAACTGTTATTTCGACTATTTCTTGTAATGGGGGTGGGGCTTAATGACGTCACAGTTAAGCCCCGCCCCCAAAACGAGTAATGCAAGATTCCTCTCCGGGCTTCTCCCGGAGAGGATTTTTTCAAAGTCGGCAACCCTGATATATGGAACCCACTGTGAATGTTAAATTAAGCAGCACTTTGACTCTGTAAAATGGAATAATAGACAAGCCCTGGCTTGACACCAATTTGACTAATCTTTAAATGAGCATGTAATACAGTTATCTTTATATTCCTCACATACAGACTCCTAGTACCAAATTCAGTTGATACACACCCTTCCTCCCACATACATATTGAGAATCACTACCGTGTAAAATAATGGGAAGGAAATAAGGGTGGCCAATTGAATAATATGAATAATATACAGGGAGGCAGTTACCTGGTAACGCCGCACGTGCATTTTAATTTGCACTGTACTCACTTGTCTTTGATGTTAATTGTTGTTCGTTATATTTTTGCAGCCTTTTAATAAATAACCAATAAAAGGTATATTTTAACATTGTGTGTTCTTGCTACTGGTGCACCCCCTAGTGACAATAAATTCTCTTTCCCAATATAAATGTTTCCAAATAAAAGTGTGTCCAGGGCTGGAGGTCATTGCTGTTGATGGTGGGATAGCTGTCCAAGTAATAGGCCGGGGTGTGGGTTACGCTAGGGACCACTGGAGCTTTCTGAAGAGTTTGTACCATGCTGTGACACCTGTATGTTGCAATTCTGTAACCATTGTTGCTTATGCTGATTACCTGGTATGCTGTTTGGCTGCTACAAAATAAAGACCAAGACTTCATCTTATCCAGTGTATGTGATCCCTTGTCACAACGGGCGTATACTAAATTAATTTATTGCACCCACAGCCAGTTACTGTATAGCACAGTTCTGTAGCTTTTTTAGGGATAATTTTACTAATAGGCGGTTTTGGAGTTAATTAGAAACCTCTGAAAACTGCTGTTAATTGACATGATGTTCATGTCTAATTGATAGAATTAACTAAGCAACAGATTTGGGAGGTTTTTCTGGTTGGTGCGCACCCTTGCAAATTCGCATGGGTGCGCAATGTTTTAGGACTGTGTATGCGCATTTCTGTGTGTTTGCCGGGAGTTCGCACCCAGCAGTGCAGGTGTTGGGCGGCGGCTGGTAGTCGTGCTGGGCATTCCCATGCTAATGCGGCCATGACTCGGGTGTGGAGGGTGATGTCAGCTGCCCGCCCTGTTCATGTTGAGGGTGCATGCATATCTCAGGGACCAGAGAGTCACTCGTATATGCTTGTACCTTACACATCATTCGATGATTGGCGACCATCGAATGATGTGGGTGTAGCCCCATAGGCTGCGAATCAATGTTTTGCCAAAACTTCCATTCACAGCTGTGCGGGCAACATGGCATGTGAGGGGAGGGGGTGACAGTGTGGGTGGTGTTTTGTCCACATGCAACGTTGTGAAATTTGCAGCATTGGGTGTGGACCAGAATAACCCTCCCCGGGCCTTTATTCTGGTTGACTCGCAAAGCTGTGACTTTCAAATGCCGCCCTCATAGCCGCCCACTCCCCCTGGGGAAAGGGGGAGATGATGGTGTTGGGGAAAGGGGGGGTTTGATGGTGTTGTTAACAGTGATAGATATATTAGTGGGTGGGGGAAAGATAGTAAGTTTGGTTTTGTCCATATTCAGCTTTAGAAGTCGCTCAGACATCCAGGTGGAGATGGCAGAGAGGCAGTTGGAAACCTGAGAGAAAACAGTGGGTGACAGATCAGGAGAGGAGAGGTAGATTTGGGTGTCATCAGCATAGAGGTGATATTGGAAGCCAAAGGAGTTAATGAGTGCACCCAGAGAAGAGGTGTACAGGGAGAACAGAAGGGGGCCAAGGATGGGACCCTGAGGGACCCCGACAGGAAGGATGGAAGGTGGTGAGGTGGAGCCAGAGGCAGAGACTGAGAAGGAACGGTTGGAGAGGTAAGAGGAAAACCAGTTGTTTTGGAGATGCCAATGTTTTGGAGTGTGTGGAGGAGAGTGTGATCCACAGTGTAAAAAGTCAGCAGATAGGTCCAAAAGGATAAGCAGGGAGAAGTGACCCTTGGATTTGGCTGACAGCAGGTCATTGGTGACTTTCACTAGGGCAGTCTCAGTGGAGTGAAGTGAGCGGAAGCCAGATTGAAGGGGATCAAGGATGGAGTGGTCAGACATGTATCTGGTGAGACACCTGTAAACCAGCCGTTCTAGTATTTTAGAGGCAAAGGGGAGAAGAGAGATTGGGGACAGTAGCTTGTGGGAGATAAAGGGTCCAGGTTTGGTTTTTTGGTTTCACTTCACATGCCCACAGATCCCCGGCATCCACACATAGTCAGCGCCTCCCCAGCATCGCGGGGTCTGCGGCGCTATAGTTATGCCACTGGAAGAGACTACCCAAAAATCAGGAGGGTAGGCAAGTATGAGCTAAGACCTTCTTCATGTACTGAAATCACTCATGGCTGCTGGATTGCTTTTACACTGCATGTATCAAAATATATGACCTACAGCACTGTTATTCAAAACACCAATTCCTACACTGTCTTTTTCTTTTCTTTTTTGTCAATCATTACGAATTAGGGCACACACTATCATTCAGTCACAAGGAGAGCTGTATTGGTGTTTAGCTTGAAGCCATAGTGCTCACATAAATCTTTGTGCTGGTAATTAAAACACTGAAAAGTTAAGTCTTTTGAAATGTACATAGGATGTATGATACTCACTTGGGTGATTTACTTGCTCTTTAAAGTCTAATTTATGTTCTTTGTATGAACTGATTCCAGATTTAGATAGCACCTGTGGAAGCAAACAGAGAAAGTTATTCATTCCTAATACAAAACTAACCTAATATAATACTAGACAAGTTGAAAATCTAAAACGCCAAAACACCGGGCTAATTCGCTGTTGCTGCCGAGGAAAGGACTCTCCGAATCCTGTAAATTGCGAGATGATGTTGCCAAAAATTAGTTTTGTTAATGCCACAGATGTTCTTCTGGAATTAAATCTGGTGTGATCTCTTCATTGCGTTCCCCTAACAATTTCTAAACAATCCATGTAGTGTGACATTATACTGCTGAAAGAGACCAGTTACTGTATATTGGATCATTCTGGTTCCATGATAGGTCTGCAATGATGTATAGATAGTTGGTACGCCATTTGGCCTAGAACTGGGCTGGCCAAACTGGTCCTCCAGATCTACCAGCAGGGTCATTCTGATTTAAATGTTCCCCCCCGCATGTTCGCGCGGTGGACTGATTTTTCGTGACTGTGCATGGGCAAAGTCATTTATGCGAATGTGCAGCCACTGTGTGCGATCGGCCACAATGAATAGATTATTCACCGGATGCTCCCACATAACAGTGCAGTTGGGGGGCAGGGTAGGCGGGCCAGGGGGGTGCGCCCATGGGAACACCTAGTGTTTCATAGGCTTTACCATGAAAATGCTGGGCATTCTCATGGTTATTTCCTCGATGATGCGGGTGCGGGCAGCTGACATCAGTGGATGTCAGCTGCCCACCTGCTTCCCTCAAACGGCGCCCTCAGATCTGAGACATCACAGAGGTGTCTCATATCTACGAGCGCTTGCAAAACCATTAGATGGTCGGGGAAGATCAAATGGTTTTGTCCCTGCATGCAAGACTGGGAATGAATGTTTATGCAAAACATCCATTCGCATACCTGCGGGGGATCACCACATGCAGGGGGTGGCGGTGGGCTATGCCGCATAACTTAAATAATTTTCTGCTGCAAAAACTAAATAGTTGAAGTTTAGGGACAAATACATTGTGTTGTATTGTGTTTTATTACTGCTATGTGATTTTTTATTTTTTTTTAATGATTGGCTGTTTTATCACCACATATGCTTACCTTGCATAGTTTTTACAATAGATGAGAGCAGTGGTTCCCAAACTGGGGTACTCGTACCCCTGGGGGTACTCTGCAGACCATTTGGAGGTACTTGAATTTAATATTGGTAATGGCAGAAGAAGAAAATCTTCTTATGGTGTAAGAAGTCTCCAGTTCTTGTGTAGTTTCACGGCGCCAGCATTGCACCGTGCTACTTCCGGGTTCTACGCTCGCCAAATTATCTAAATAAAGTAAACTTAACTCCATGCCAACGTGGATAGTTCATACCCCCACTATCGACGTTGGCATGGAGTTGATTTTAGATAGCGTGGCGAGCGTAGCGAGCCACCGAGCCCGCAGCGTGGGCGAGGGAAGCGCCGTGAAACTACCAAAGTACCAAGTCTCCCATTGTCATGGAGACGGAGAACGTTGCTTCACTTCCGGTTCCGTATGCCGCATCAACAGCAACTCCTTGTGCATTTGCCTGAGCAGAAATCCACTGGGAGATACCCGCGCTGCCCTCAAAAATCAGCGATCATCTGCCCCGCCCTACAGGTATTAAGGGAACCCTGGAGTCAGTACACAGTCAGTGACCAGACACAGAGGGACCTGATTTCTGACCACACAGTACTCATGTGCAACTCCTTAATATAAGGACATAAGGACACATATTGCGCTAACTTCCACTCCACAAATTGAGAGAAGGGAGTACTCATGAATTAAAAAGCCTAATCAAGGGGTACATGAGAGATAAAAGGTTGAGAACTGCTGGATTAAAGCATGAAATAGTCAGAAACATTTGCTGTTAACGATGATGTTAAGATGTATGATTTTCTGGACACATCACTCTGGTGGCATATCGAGTAGGCCGGAGTATAAAAGTTGTAGATACAGAAATGTTATAGGTGCCCAAAGCAGGGACTCATGGGATGGCATCTTTAGTCTGCTGTTTTGTCTCAAAGTTTGCAAATCCGATGAAAAATATGTAATTTTTTTAATGTTAGCAACATTTTTTTTAAATGATATACAGATGGAGCGCAGCTCTTTCAGCTGGGGGCTGGCTATTCCATCACCAGCCCCTTCCAGCCGCCGCCCCAATGCGACAGAGCTCCCCGATGCTGCCTGCCACCTCCCCCGCTGTCATCGCCGGTCCCCACCGTTTCCCTGAAACCCCCCACCCTAACCCTGTCCATCTCCCTGAAGCGGAGATGGGCAGGGTCCCGCCGCCCAGACGCCGAGAGACTGTTCATAAGACACACGCACGTCCCAGTCTGATGGAATCCTTCTCTGCCAGTGCTCACCAGCGGGGACGTCTGGTGAGAGCGCCGGGCAATCTTGAGAGGGGCTCCATCTGTATTGCAGTTCAGGTTGTAATTTGACAAATAAGGGCAGGAGGATAGACCAGAAGAGAGAATTTGACAAAAAAGAAAGTCATAGAATCATGATTTCAGATTTTTCAGGTTTTTATCCGAACGAACTAAGAGCTGCAAAAACTATATATCATTAACCAGGAGGAGGTGGCTGCATGTTGAATGCCACCCATTCCCATCTCAACCACCATACCGAGTGAGAATGTGTTTATCCTGTATTTTTTTTCAAAATGTCAGTGTTAAATTGGCTATTTATTTAAATTTCTCTATAATTTCTCTATCCAAAAGCCTTGGTATGTTAAAACCATCTCTCACTGATTCCCCGAACAATTGTTTTGAAGCTATCATGACTTTGTGAACAATTCTTTCCACAGCCTGAATTTGGCATGGAAGCTCTCTAATGTGCTCCAATTTTTGGGGGGAGGATCAGCTAACACGCTATCAAGCTTTGATACAGATGGAGCACCTCTCATTCATCGCCGGGAATCACTAGAATGCCCCCGCTGACGAACGCTGGCAAGGAGGTGCTCCATCTGACTGGGATGCGCAAGCATTTCACACGCACGAATATAACAGTCACTCGGCAGCGGGGAGCGGAAACCCTGCCTGTCTCCACTTCAGGGGAGGCGACGGGGACCGGCGGGGAGGGGATGGAGAGGTCCGTCGGAATGGGGCACATGAGCAACTCATTCATGCGCACTCCTTTCCGGCAGCTGGCCGGGGCTGGTGGCTGGCGATTCTATGGTGTTTCAGGATTAGCTGTTTTATATGACAATTTCCTGCCATTGGAAGATATTTTGTAATTTCTCACAAACATTGTCAGCCATGACAGACGCATTAGGATTCTTTCCATCAAGTTTTCTTATCTTTTCTGTGTAAACAAGATTAAAATACCTAACTATGTCAAGGCGTGTCGGCCACATAGTATCAGACAGCTCCTTAAGTGCCCCAGTCAACTAGTAAATGGAGGCATTTGTCTGCTGTTTGGTGAGAGGCATCATCAGGATAAAGCAGACGGTGAGCCATTGAAAAGGAACTCGGAGATGTCTGCTCAAGAAAAAGGCAACTTCGGATTAATCAACGATAATAACAAAAGCAGGACCTAAGAATATTAATTTGATCTGAGATCAAAGAAGCTACTGAGCGTAAAGAATAATGATGGACCAAGAGTTTACGAGATTCAACAAATTTGCCACAGCTAGAAGTGTAAATGAAAGTCTGCTCAGGAAATGGGCAGTCATGCAGGCGGCATGCTTGGGGAGGTGGAGGCAGTCGTGAGGCGGTGCGGTGGGAGAAGGGGAAGATGCCCCTCTTCAATACCTCTCGGCTGCCTAGCATGAACTGAACTCCACGCACTGCAATTGGCCGACCATCTTTATACACATTATGGGTTCCCATGCCAAAAGAGGGGGTTTAGTATGCTTTTACAATAGGAATTGGATTAAGTAATAGTTTCAATTATGTTTTCTCGTTGATTCCTCTTGACTCAAGTAACCTAGTTTTACCTTGATTTGCAATATTCAACGACAGACATTTTATTGGCTACAGTATATTAGAAAAATTGCATGTTATTTGGTAATTTCTCAAACTTTGAGGCAACACAGCAGACTGAAGATTTCATCCCATGAGTCCCCGCATTTGACACATTAATAATGAGGCAAATGCGTACCTTTTGGTACCTATAGCGTTTCTGTATCTACAACTTTGCATTTTTCTCTGTGGCCTAATGCCCAGCATCCTGAGATGCTAATCTGCCCCAGGAGACCTGTGCAAGCAATGCTAGCTGTTACTCAGTGATAGAAGCCAGTTGTTGCAGGATAATGCCACACGGCAGCACTTGATCCTATCACTGTGTAGTAGCTAGCATGTTGGTGTGCCCTTCCAAGGGAGACATCCATGTGAACCATGCACATCCCACATTCCCCGCACCTCCCTTGTGATGCCTGTGCTTGGGTCAGTATCATATCAGTCTCTGTAGGGAGAGAGCAGACTACTGCTATGTGCTGAGCTCCAGAGAATCTGCAGACAGAGGACTGCCACTGAGTAGAAGCAGTCTGCTCTCGCTCCTTGCATGCAGCAGCGGGCACTGAGGCGATTATAACAGTGGCAGGGATATATTCTTAAGGTGCTCACAGATGCATCGATCCCAGCGTGCGTTCTGTGCTTAACTAGCACACATAGCATCGCATTGTATGCCTTGTGCATGCGATGTGTATGCGATGCGATGCTATGCGATAAAAAGCTAGTACAAAAAGTAGCAGAAACAGAGGGTTAGGATGAGAAATGATTAGATTTAATGAAATGGGTCTTGAGAGCCCGTTTAAAGTTTTGTAGGAAGGTGGCAAGTCTGATAGGGATGGGTAGAAACTTTCAGAGATACGGTGCACAACGGCCAAAATCCTGGAGGCGAGAATGGGAGGAAGTAACCAGTTTGCAGGAGATGAGATGTGCATTTGTGGAGTGGAAAAGGTGGGTGGGAGTGTAAAGAGAGAGAAGGTCAGATACAGTATATAGGTGGGATAGGAATTGGTGATGGCTTTGTTAGTGAGTTGGAGGAGCTTGAACTGTATTCTGAAGGGAATTGGGAGTCAGTGTAGGACTTGTAAGAGAGGGAAGGTGGACATAGCCTGTTTGGAGAGTAAGATGAGCCGGGCAGCAGCATTGAGGGTAGATTGGAGTGGAGATAGGTGTTTTACAGGGAGGCCAGAAAGTAGAAGATTACAGTAGTCCAATCTGGATGTGACTAGAGAGTGGATGAGGGTCTTTGTAGCATCCTGGGTGAGATAGGGTCTGATCCTGGAAATATTTTTGAGTCAGAAACTACAGGACTGTGAGCAAGTGAGTAACTACCATAGGTGCAGGGGATGCAGCTGCTATGGGGCCCAGAGCTGAGAGGGGCCCACATTACCTGTCAAAGTATCATATGCTGTATACATTTTTCAGCATTAGGTGATATGTATTTAGTTATGCCACTGACTGTGAGAGATACTAAATGTGTGGTTTAAAGGAGAGAGAAAAATCAAGAGTAATGCCAAGGCAGCGTACTTGGTGGCTAGAGGAGATCATTGTTCCATCATTAGAAAATTAATGGTGGAAGGTGAGGTAATGTGGGAGGGTGGGAAGATGAGCATCTCAGTCTTAGACATGTTTAATTTAAGAAAGGGCTGGGACATTCAAGAAGAGGTAGTGGAGAGATAGTTGGAAATATGAGTGAGGAGATAAGAGGAGAGGTCAGGAGAGAAGATTTAGATTTGAGTATCATCAGCAAAGTGGTGATATTGGAAGTCAAATGAGAGAATGAGCTCACCTAGCGATGACGTACAAAGAGAGAAAAGGAGAGGACCAAGAACAGAGACTTAGGGGACACCTACTGACAGTGGAAGTGCAGGGGAGGTGGAGTCATGACAAGAGACAGAGAAGAAGCAGTCAGAGAGGTAGAAAGATAGCCAGGAGAAAGCAGTATCACACAGACAAAGGGAGTGAAGGATTTGGAGAAGGAGAGGGTGGTCCACAGTGTCAAAAAGAAGCAGAAAGGTCAAGAAGAATAAGTAGACAGAGTAGTCACCTTTAGATATGGCAGCATGGACATCATTACAGACTTTTTAAGAGCAGTTTTAGTGGAGTGATTGATTCCTAAAAGGAACAGAGGGCTGTGCAGCCCTCTGTTCCTTTTAGGAATCAAGCATTCTCTCTGTGTATACTCAAGGTCAGGTCCAAAAAACCTGACGTGAGGAAATACAGTTTATTTGTATGGACACAAGTTCAATATTTGAGAGCTACAGTTTGATAATATACATTTATATAGAAAACATTTTCCTTAATAAATTCTGAGGGGAAAAAATTATATATATATATATATATATATATATATATATATATATATATATATATATATATATATATACAAATCTGTGGTAGGCGGCACTCTCAGTAAATCAATCACTCAATGGGTCAGATTTCTTTATGCGACGTTTCGAAGCTTCTTTATTTACGCTTCTTCATCAGGACATATAAAAAATTACAAACATACACAGCATTTATATACATACCCAACCCAGCGTGATACCACGGTTCCCGCGTTTCCAACCGGTCACAGCAGGAAGACGTCATCAACACGCGTCAATACGTCACTCCGTACTGCCGGGGATACGTCGTCACCATGGAAACATATATACAAATCATGCTGTCAATGACAGCCGTATAACATAACATTTAAAAAAAACAAAATACACACATCTATTTTAAAGTAAGTGTACCCATATCAAGTAAACATCAGATGCGATATGAAAATCTCATAAATGCTTGTCCCAAGTTGCCAAACCCAGAAATATATAATAACATACAAGGTAAGTTAATGTGGCTTCATAAAAGAGAGCCCTTCATAATAATAGACAATTTCAGATGTAATCACTAAAGACAACAAATCAATGATAATGAAAAGATCAGAGAAATATATACACAGGAACTTTCATAAGAACACATGCAAACCCGCGGACTCATTGAGCCCACGCGGCGATAATGTGCCCAGTCTCTGTATCCACTCCGTTTCACATCTTAGGAGTGCTAGAGGACGATTACCTCTTCTAATATCATAAGGTATATGATCTATGATGACATAACGCAACATAGGCAGAGTGTGTTTAGCGTTCAGAAAATGACGGGCCACAGGCTGGTCACTGTGCCCCTTTTCTAATGCTTTTTTAATCGCTGACCTGTGACCCGCCATTCTCTCACGCAATGTCCTCTCGGTCTTTCCTATGTAGTGCATGCCGCACGGACAAGAAATCATGTATATAATAAATTTAGTGGTGCACGTTACCCTGTGTCTGATTGAGTAACGCTTACCACTATAGGGGTGACAAAAAGAGTCTGTGGCTATAAGAGACCTACATGTAGTGCAGTCGAGGCACTTAAAACATCCTGGCTTCCTGCCAAGAAATTGCTCACTACCACTAGATTTTAATTTGGCCACATCAGACTTAACAAGTAAATCCCGTATGTTGCGGCCCCTGGTATAACATGGCATAATCTCAGTATTTTCCAAATGCAGGGATCGGTCTGTTTTAACCATTTTCCAGTTTTTCTTAGCAATGCGGTTGATATCAATACTCGACTGGTTAAAATAGTTAACCCACGGCAGTCTCTGTCGACATTTATCAGTAGACTTTTTATTATTATATGTCAGCAGTTTTTCACGTGGTGTTGACATAGCCTTGATTTTAGCTGACCTCAATACTGAATCAGAATACCCTCTCGCCGCAAATTTAGTGATCATACAATTGATTTGACTCTCTGCCTCCCGCCTGTCACTACAAATTCGGCATACCCTCAAAAACTGCGAGTATGGTAATCCAAATTTGAGCGACCTCGGGTGACAGCTAGTGGCGTGCAACATCGTATTTCTGTCAGTCTCTTTAGTGAATAATGTCGTCGAGATCCAACCCTGGGAAACCATAATTTTAACATCCAAGAAGTTTACAGTCTTATTGTCACATGAAAAAGTCAATTTAACCGGACTATCGGTAGCATTATGTCTGGCAATGACCGTGCTGAAGCTCTCCAAGTCACCCCTCCAAATAACAAACAGATCATCGATGAAACGGGTATAAAATACCACGTTTCTCGATATCACAGAGTCGTTAAAGAAAATATCCCTTTCAGTCATCTGCATAAATGCGTTGGCATACGATGGTGCGAAATTGCTACCCATCGCACAGCCACTCCTCTGCATGTAGAACTTGCTATCATACAGAAAGTAGCTGTGCGTGAGTACAAATTCCAATAAGTCCAGCAAAAATTGTATGTCAGGGCCATTATAACAATCACTTTGCTCCACAAGAAGACGCACCGCCTGCAGACCGCCATCATTAGGGATGACGGTGTACAGGCTGGTAACGTCGACACTGCAGAGTAGACAGTTATCTGCAATCCGACCTACACCCTCCAATTTGTTCAAAAATGCCGTAGTATCCATCAAATGACCAGGGCTAGCTTGAATGCAGGGTTGCAGTATAGCATCAATGTATGTCGACACGTTTTGAAAAAGAGAACCCCTGGCGGCAATGATCGGCCGACCAGGGGGTTTCTCTAACCGTTTGTGAATTTTAGGCAATGTATACAGGAGGGGAATGGTGGGGTACTGCACTGTAAGTGCCTTCTTCAGCTTACTTGTCAAAATCCCCGCAACTCCGATGTGAAACGGAGTGGATACAGAGACTGGGCACATTATCGCCGCGTGGGCTCAATGAGTCCGCGGGTTTGCATGTGTTCTTATGAAAGTTCCTGTGTATATATTTCTCTGATCTTTTCATTATCATTGATTTGTTGTCTTTAGTGATTACATCTGAAATTGTCTATTATTATGAAGGGCTCTCTTTTATGAAGCCACATTAACTTACCTTGTATGTTATTATATATTTCTGGGTTTGGCAACTTGGGACAAGCATTTATGAGATTTTCATATCGCATCTGATGTTTACTTGATATGGGTACACTTACTTTAAAATAGATGTGTGTATTTTGTTTTTTTTAAATGTTATGTTATACGGCTGTCATTGACAGCATGATTTGTATATATGTTTCCATGGTGACGACGTATCCCCGGCAGTACGGAGTGACGTATTGACGCGTGTTGATGACGTCTTCCTGCTGTGACCGGTTGGAAACGCGGGAACCGTGGTATCACGCTGGGTTGGGTATGTATATAAATGCTGTGTATGTTTGTAATTTTTTATATGTCCTGATGAAGAAGCGTAAATAAAGAAGCTTCGAAACGTCGCATAAAGAAATCTGACCCATTGAGTGATTGATTTATTGAGAGTGCCGCCTACCACAGATTTGTATGTTGGACCCCGGATTCGGGTATCCGTTGGAAGGCACCTACTATTTGCATACATTTGAGGAGTGCTGTTCTTAAACAGACCGTGTATTTGGTACCGCACAGAGGTCGGCTCTGCAGTATCTTGGAACAGAAGCACCCGTTGATCTTGGTACTATATGTATCTATCCAGTGATTATACTGTGATTTTTACTCCACATTGGTGATGGCAGAATATCACGGAGGTGTCAGTAACCTATCGGATGATAATGTCAATCTTGCATTGGCTACCCAAGGTAACACCTACTCCTACTCAGAATCTGAAGCGGAAGCGATTATTACCAAACATGCGATTGCAGATGACGAGGAGGTGAGACCTTTATCATTTTTGTACAAAGACTGGTTGAGATTACGTCAGCGAGAAATTGACTACATGTACCATGCAAGCACTTTGAGTGACTACTATAAATCTAAACGCATACCACGAGGCTTCCGGGTGCGTAATGCACCCACAATCGGACGCTTCAACACAGCCTTTTGTAAAAAGTGGATAGCGGTGGTCAACAAGTGTAGCATGGACCTCATGCTGCTTGTAATTGAGGAGTCGGGCAGAGAGCTGGACATCGCTCGTGAGCGCATTAAGTCTTTTGAGGACAAATATAAAGCAGCGTTTCTGTCTGATTCTGATCCTGATTGGATTGAACGTCTTAACAAACAAGTGGCATGTTATAAACGAGATCTCATACAATTTAAGAGACATAAACGTGAAAAGGTCGATTTGGACTATGAGCATAACCGGGTTTACATGTGGATCCAGGGAGGTCCTAACCCAAACAATAAACAGCAACAATATAGGAAACAGTACAAACAACGTAGGTTTGGAGGTTATGCCGATTCATCTTATGAACAACCAACGACTAGTGACTCTGATGTTAATGTACAAAGTGGTTCTGAGTTTAACCCCCCCATCCCGCAACACCCTTTAGGGGTACGCACCAGGCGGGGAGAATACCCCCTAAAAGGTACAGGACGCGCCGCGGTGGCCAGAGGAAAAGGGTACGGCAAACGGGGCCGGCCGCCTCTGAGGAGATAGTCTACAACTTATCCTCCCAAGTATTGACTGATGATGAAAGAAATGTATTGGGTCTCGGGTTATCGTTTGTACCTACTGTTATTTTTGATCCGCTTAAATGGGAGGTGGAGAGATATAAGCTTAACAGAAAATTGAAACTTCGTGAACATTTTGGTAAACAGACTGATGATACTAATACTGTTGATGCTAATGCTTGTCTTATACCTACACAACTTAAACGTTTACAAGCTAAATCTGTTTTTGAGCCTATATCGTATAACCCCACCATTAAAACGTATATGAGAATGTTGGAAACTGAGGTGAAGGAGGAGGTGCTGCCAGGCACTGCTAATGTAGTCAGACACAACTTGACCAAACAGCAGCAGAAAGCTTTAAAGGACTTAGCTTCCTATACTAACATTATAATACAGCCCGCCGACAAAGGCGGTGCTGTTGTGGTACAAGATGTGTGTGACTACAAACTTGAAATTGAGCGACAGCTTTCAGATGATGGTGTTTATACGCAGCTTTCGAGTGATCCCACAGATGCATTTGCTTGCGAGCTTAATGGCATGTTGCAGGAGGCGGTTGGTGCGGGGATTTTGACAAGTGAGCTGAAGAAGGCACTTACAGTGCAGTACCCCACCATTCCCCTCCTGTATACATTGCCTAAAATTCACAAACGGTTAGAGAAACCCCCTGGTCGGCCGATCATTGCCGCCAGGGGTTCTCTTTTTCAAAACGTGTCGACATACATTGATGCCATACTGCAACCCTGCATTCAAGCTAGCCCTGGTCATTTGATGGATACTACGGCATTTTTGAACAAATTGGAGGGTGTAGGTCGGATTGCAGATAACTGTCTACTCTGCAGTGTCGACGTTACCAGCCTGTACACCGTCATCCCTAATGATGGCGGTCTGCAGGCGGTGCGTCTTCTTGTGGAGCAAAGTGATTGTTATAATGGCCCTGACATACAATTTTTGCTGGACTTATTGGAATTTGTACTCACGCACAGCTACTTTCTGTATGATAGCAAGTTCTACATGCAGAGGAGTGGCTGTGCGATGGGTAGCAATTTCGCACCATCGTATGCCAACGCATTTATGCAGATGACTGAAAGGGATATTTTCTTTAACGACTCTGTGATATCGAGAAACGTGGTATTTTATACCCGTTTCATCGATGATCTGTTTGTTATTTGGAGGGGTGACTTGGAGAGCTTCAGCACGGTCATTGCCAGACATAATGCTACCAATAGTCCGGTTAAATTGACTTTTTCATGTGACAATAAGACTGTAAACTTCTTGGATGTTAAAATTATGGTTTCCCAGGGTTGGATCTCGACGACATTATTCACTAAAGAGACTGACAGAAATACGATGTTGCACGCCACTAGCTGTCACCCGAGGTCGCTCAAATTTGGATTACCATACTCGCAGTTTTTGAGGGTATGCCGAATTTGTAGTGACAGGCGGGAGGCAGAGAGTCAAATCAATTGTATGATCACTAAATTTGCGGCGAGAGGGTATTCTGATTCAGTATTGAGGTCAGCTAAAATCAAGGCTATGTCAACACCACGTGAAAAACTGCTGACATATAATAATAAAAAGTCTACTGATAAATGTCGACAGAGACTGCCGTGGGTTAACCATTTTAACCAGTCGAGTATTGATATCAACCGCATTGCTAAGAAAAACTGGAAAATGGTTAAAACAGACCGATCCCTGCATTTGGAAAATACTGAGATTATGCCATGTTATACCAGGGGCCGCAACATACGGGATTTACTTGTTAAGTCTGATGTGGCCAAATTAAAATCTAGTGGTAGTGAGCAATTTCTTGGCAGGAAGCCAGGATGTTTTAAGTGCCTCGACTGCACTACATGTAGGTCTCTTATAGCCACAGACTCTTTTTGTCACCCCTATAGTGGTAAGCGTTACTCAATCAGACACAGGGTAACGTGCACCACTAAATTTATTATATACATGATTTCTTGTCCGTGCGGCATGCACTACATAGGAAAGACCGAGAGGACATTGCGTGAGAGAATGGCGGGTCACAGGTCAGCGATTAAAAAAGCATTAGAAAAGGGGCACAGTGACCAGCCTGTGGCCCGTCATTTTCTGAATGCTAAACACACTCTGCCTATGTTGCGTTATGTCATCATAGATCATATACCTTATGATATTAGAAGAGGTAATCGTCCTCTAGCACTCCTAAGATGTGAAACGGAGTGGATACAGAGACTGGGCACATTATCGCCGCGTGGGCTCAATGAGTCCGCGGGTTTGCATGTGTTCTTATGAAAGTTCCTGTGTATATATTTCTCTGATCTTTTCATTATCATTGATTTGTTGTCTTTAGTGATTACATCTGAAATTGTCTATTATTATGAAGGGCTCTCTTTTATGAAGCCACATTAACTTACCTTGTATGTTATTATATATTTCTGGGTTTGGCAACTTGGGACAAGCATTTATGAGATTTTCATATCGCATCTGATGTTTACTTGATATGGGTACACTTACTTTAAAATAGATGTGTGTATTTTGTTTTTTTAAAATGTTATGTTATACGGCTGTCATTGACAGCATGATTTGTATATATGTTTCCATGGTGACGACGTATCCCCGGCAGTACGGAGTGACGTATTGACGCGTGTTGATGACGTCTTCCTGCTGTGACCGGTTGGAAACGCGGGAACCGTGGTATCACGCTGGGTTGGGTATGTATATAAATGCTGTGTATGTTTGTAATTTTTTATATGTCCTGATGAAGAAGCGTAAATAAAGAAGCTTCGAAACGTCGCATAAAGAAATCTGACCCATTGAGTGATTGATTTACTGAGAGTGCCGCCTACCACAGATTTGTATGTTGGACCCCGGATTCGGGTATCCGTTGGAAGGCACCTACTATTTGCATACATTTGAGGAGTGCTGTTCTTAAACAGACCGTATATATATATATATATATATATATATATATATATATATATATATATATATATATATATATAAAAAAGGACAAAAGTACCCAAAAGTCCGCGCCCAAATGAAGAATAGCAGCAACTCTGAGAGTCCCCCGTTAGCTGAGACCCAAAGCAGATAGAAATACAGAACAGGAACAGAGTGCGCTTAAAGGTGAAAGTACACAACTTTTTTTACACAATATAAAAATTTAATAAAAGCCCACAACACGGCTCATAGAAAATACAGTGATGGTATAATCATATATAAGAATCAATTTGACAAAATCTGTGATAATTCAGTACAACAGCAGGCCCAACGCGTTTCGTCAGCTACGTGACTTCATCAGGGGCATTAGACGACTTGATTATCAAAGCTGCAGTTGCTCTAAAAGTAACAATAAAGTATATCAGAAATAAACACTGGAGGGGACATGTGTAGCTCATTTTAGCTGAAGAAGAGATTCAGAAGGAAGAGGAGGACAATGAAGATGAAAAAAATGAAAACCAATACAAAATACCATTTGCAAAAAACATATTTCTATGCAAAAACATTATCATCATTTGCCATATCGGATTGACACCACTAAGTATATTTTCCTTTTAAAACATTTGATTACTTCTATATAATCAATTAATAATAAATAAAGCAATATATAATTGCATCGGGTTCACACCCCCCCAAAAAAATTACACAATAAATACATAAAACGTAAATTCTAAAAAACAAATAAAAAAATACATACATACAGAGAGAATACATAAAAAACAATACCTTCTTGCAGTGTCTCAAATTGACTGAGCACAAATAATTTAAGTGGATAATGATCTGGATGGGGAAATGTATATAATTGTAAAATTAGATTTAATTTCTTTTCTCAATTGCTGTAACCACCACCAACACCTAATATGTGTTGGTCAAGTGTAAGATGGACAAGATCAGAACTTACATTACACCAACTGACAGAGCTCTTGTCAGTTTTCTGTGGTACACTTTTCAAAAATCCCACTCTATTACAGATGTCAGCAATACAATTCATTCAAGAATCCACTTAAAAGAGCAAGATATAAATGTCCAATCAAAATAAAGATACATACAAAGAAAAACCTATATAGGACCATGATAACTAGCAGGAGCTTAAAAAAATGAAGCCAATACTCACATAGACCTGGGTAACTGGAAGCTTGCTACACTGTATCCAAACAGCCGAGTGAATGCCTGTGTTAACAGGAAGCTATATATAGGCCCAAGCTAATGACGTCACTTCCTATCAATCATAATCAGAATAAAGGGCATTTAAGTTCACTATAAAAGGGACAGAACACTGATCCCCACGATTATAATAAATCCCAAATCCCCGCTGTATGATCATTCCTAATACAGTGCTTATTATAGACAGGAACGAACGGCGCTGCCGCCGTGCGTTCCAAAACAGCGCCATTTTAGAAGGGGTGAAACGCATACGCGTCGCCCCGTCGCTTAATGATATCGTCACAGTGCCCTCTTTAGGTTGTGACAGACGGCGTGAACGCCGTGCGTTGCAAGTTGACGCCATTTTGGTTAGGTGGAACGCATATGATTCCCCTGGGTGCTTGTTATATTGGTCTTGCGGTTCAAACCGCCACCATCTTAAAAACCATAACCAGGAAGCTTCCACAATATAATTACCAACGACTTCTTTATGGGCAAAAATAGTAATAATACGTCCTAAAAAAAAAATTATTAACCCATATCCAGTGGGTATAGGAACACAGAGCCATGATATATATTAGTTTAGTTTAGTTTAGATGCGTTCCATATCGCCATCCTCTAGGCGATTATGGAACGAAAAAAACGGATGTGGGGGTACTATAGAATTTATTAACGCCTAAATAAAGACTACAGTAATTTCCATAAATATGGAATACAATATTGGACTCTAAATGTGACCTATAGGTGTCCTTTTAAGTGAAAAAAAATATTATACCTGTACCTTACGATACAGCCTAAAAAAAACCCAAAAAATATTTTTATTATTTTTCCTTTAAAGTGTACTATATAATTAATTATTTTAATAGAATATACCAACCTAATGAGTGCACAATATGTATTAATTTATAGTGACCTATTTATAATAGACATGAAGTGTTAATGGTTTTGACCATAAAAATGTGTACAGGGTGTGTACTAATTTAATATAATAACCTAATGAATACAAAAATACGTGAAGTACATATATAAATTAGATTTACAGTAAGATAAAAAAATCTGTGAAGTTAACCGGTCTTATACTTATCTTAATTAACTCCCCTATAATTTGAAAAATTTCAAGAAGTGAAAAATCTAAAAATATTAATAGACTCTAACTTTATTTGATAATGTGGGCAGTGACCCCATTACACTGAAGGGTGGGAAGGACCCCATAAAAGTCCCTGATTATCCCCCCTAACTGACTAATAGACTCATTTAATTAAAA
The DNA here is from genome assembly GCF_055691185.1 of Crinia signifera. NCBI lineage: Eukaryota > Metazoa > Chordata > Amphibia > Anura > Myobatrachidae > Crinia > Crinia signifera. Next base: position 256,479,782 of record NC_139222.1, read on the forward strand.
AAAAACTTAAACAAAGCATAATAATTTTGTTTAAGTTTTTTTTTTAATTAAATGAGTCTATTAGTCAGTTAGGGGGGATAATCAGGGACTTTTATGGGGTCCTTCCCACCCTTCAGTGTAATGGGGTCACTGCCCACATTATCAAATAAAGTTAGAGTCTATTAATATTTTTAGATTTTTCACTTCTTGAAATTTTTCAAATTATAGGGGAGTTATTTAAGATAAGTATAAGACCGGTTAACTTCACAGATTTTTTTATCTTACTGTAAATCTAATTTATATATGTACTTCACGTATTTTTGTATTCATTAGGTTATTATATTAAATTAGTACACACCCTGTACACATTTTTATGGTCAAAACCATTAACACTTCATGTCTATTATAAATAGGTCACTATAAATTAATACATATTGTGCACTCATTAGGTTGGTATATTCTATTAAAATAATTAATTATATAGTACACTTTAAAGGAAAAATAATAAAAAATATTTTTTGGGGGGTTTTTAGGCTGTATCGTAAGGTACAGGTATAATAATTTTTTTCACTTAAAAGGACACCTATAGGTCACATTTAGAGTCCAATATTGTATTCCATATTTATGGAAATTACTGTAGTCTTTATTTAGGGGTTAATAAATTCTATAGTACCCCCCACATCCGTTTTTTTCGTTCCATAATCGCCTAGAGGATGGCGATATGGAACGCATCTAAACTAAACTAATATATATCATGGCTCTGTGTTCCTATACCCACTGGATATGGGTTAATAATTTTTTTTTTAGGACATATTATTACTATTTTTGCCCATAAAGAAGTCGTTGGTAATTATATTGTGGAAGCTTCCTGGTTAAGGTTTTTAAGATGGTGGCGGTTTGAACCGCAAGACCAATATAACAAGCACCCAGGGGACGCATATGCGTGCCACCTAACCAAAATGGCGTCAACTTGCCATGCACGGCGTTCACGCCGTCTGTCACAACCTAAAGAGGGCACTGTGACGATATCATTAAGCGACGGGGCGACGCGTATGCGTTTCACCCCTTCTAAAATGGCGCTGATTTGCAACGCACGGCGGCAGCGCCGTTCGTTCCTGTCTATAATAAGCACTGTATTAGGAATGATCATACAGCGGGGTTTGGGATTTATTATAATCGTGGGGATCAGTGTTCTGTCCCTTTTATAGTGAACTTAAATGCCCTTTTTTCTGATTATGATTGATAGGAAGTGACGTCATTAGCTTGGGCCTATATATAGCTTCCTGTTAACACAGGCATTCACTCGGCTGTTTGGATACAGTGTAGCAAGCTTCCAGTTACCCAGGTCTATGTGAGTATTGGCTTCATTTTTTTAAGCTCCTGCTAGTTATCATGGTCCTATATAGGTTTTTCTTTGTATGTATCTTTATTTTGATTGGACATTTATATCTTGCTCTTTTAAGTGGATTCTTGAATGAATTGTATTGCTGACATCTGTAATAGAGTGGGATTTTTGAAAAGTGTACCACAGAAAACTGACAAGAGCTCTGTCAGTTGGTGTAATGTAAGTTCTGATCTTGTCCATCTTACACTTGACCAACACATATTAGGTGTTGGTGGTGGTTACAGCAATTGAGAAAAGAAATTAAATCTAATTTTACAATTATATACATTTCCCCATCCAGATCATTATCCACTTAAATTATTTGTGCTCAGTCAATTTGAGACACTGCAAGAAGGTATTGTTTTTTATGTATTCTCTCTGTATGTATGTATTTTTTTATTTGTTTTTTATAATGTACATTTTATGTATTTATTGTGTAATTTTTTTGGGGGGGTGTGAACCCGATGCAATTATATATTGCTTTATTTATTATTAATTGATTATATAGAAGTAATCAAATGTTTTAAAAGGAAAATATACTTAGTGGTGTCAATTCGATATGGCAAATGATGATAATGTTTTTGCATAGAAATATGTTTTTTGCAAATGGTATTTTGTATTGGTTTTCATTTTTTCATCTTCATTGTCCTCCTCTTCCTTCTGAATCTCTTCTTCAGCTAAAATGAGCTACACATGTCCCCTCCAGTGTTTATTTCTGATATACTTTATTGTTACTTTTAGAGCAACTGCAGCTTTGATAATCAAGTCGTCTAATGCCCCTGATGAAGTCACGTAGCTGACGAAACGCGTTGGGTCTGCTGTTGTACTGAATTATCACAGATTTTGTCAAATTGATTCTTATATATGATTATACCATCACTGTATTTTCTATGAGCCGTGTTGTGGACTTTTATTAAATTTTTATATTGTGTAAAAAAAGTTGTGTACTTTCACTTTTAAGCGCACTCTGTTCCTGTTCTGTATATATATATATATATATATTTCATTTTATTTTTTTGGTCAATTAGCGCCCAATCAACCTCTGTTTTTCAGAGGTTATATAGTTTCAGTGGAGTGGAGGGTATGGAAGCCAGACTGGAATAGATCAAGCAGGGAGTTGGAGGAAAGAAAGACAGTAAGGCTCAAAGAATTTAGAGGCAAAAGGGAGGAGAGAAATGGGTCAGTAATTAGCTAGAGAATTAGGATCAAGTTTTTTTTAAGGATAGGAGAGACAAGAGCATACACGAAGGTAGAGGGGGCAGTACCTGATGAGAGGGATAGATTAAATAGGTGGGCAAGATGGGAACAGGCAGAAGGAGGGAGGAAGGGGAGGAGGCAGGAGGGGATAGGGTCAGATGGGGAGGTGGTTAGGGGGATGAATGCACTTGTCCACACCTCGCTCAATTTAGTCACACGTCCATTAACCAGGCCCGTCCTTGCTCTTGACAGCCCTATCTATGGGGGCTGCTTTTTTGCAGAATGTACTAAGCTCTGGTACTTTCTGCAAGAGTTTCTGTGAGATGTAGGAAAAGAGACAGCAGGTCCTGGAGTCCCTCTGGGAGTTCCTCCAGTAGTAACGCCCCCCCCCCCCCCCCCCCCACACACACACACACAATTAAGATAATATGGACAGAGGCCAATCCAACTACTCTGGGGAAATTTTACTAAAGATCATTTTTGGGTGCAATCAGTGGTGGCTCCAGAGGTAGGACTGCAGCACAGTCCACAATTCAAGTAGGGAAAAAAACACAAACTGCTAGTTAGTCAGTTTGGAATGGCGGTGCATACCTTCCAACATCTGAAGGGTAGAAAATCGGTACACATTCAGAAGGGGGCATGGCCATTGACAAAAAGGGAAAAGGGGCGTGGCCCCTTTCCGAATGTGTACTAGGCTTTTTTCACAAAAAAACTAATGGGGGAAGACACCAGACTGGGGAGAGAATAAAAGCTGAACTCCCTGTCAGCCTGCAACTTGAGCTGATTGGCTATCAGTGCCAATAGTCAGGCCAGGTAAGAGGCATGATGGGTGGAGCGGCGATTGGCCAGGAAAGCTGTCACTCAGAGGTTGGTCTGCTGCTGCAGTTACTGCTGGTTGCCCTTGTGTCACTAGCACTGAGAGGACTTTCCAAGCATCCCTGGCTGGAGTTGCAGCCTCAACTGCCCTATCATCAGGAGACTGGATTTGTCATCCAGCCAGCTGCCCTTAGCATATAACGACCGTTTCCACTGCACTTTCGGCTGCCCTATCATCAGGAGACCAGCCTCCCGGCCCCCTGCACTCTGGTTAGCCACAGTGCAAGCAAGCCTAGCTGTGCAGCCAGCCCCTCTTCTCCCGGTGCCACCTCCCGGCCCCCTGCTCTCTGATTGGCCGGCATGCAAGCAAGCCTAGCTGTGCAGCCAGCCCCTCTTCTCCCGGCGCTGCCTCCAGTAACCTGCCAGTGCTTATGAATTGGCTGTTTACCTCCGAGATGGGAGGAGGCACATGCGAACAGGAGCGTAATCTTCAAAAAGCGATATATATATATATTCCTTTGTACCGGCTCTCCGTCTAATGAAGTCTAGTGCGCCGGGTGTCAGTACCAAACACTCGTCGGAGCGAGTGTATAGATAGCGTAGCAGGGGGGAGTGCTGCACTCACAGCATCTTGTACAAATAAATTTCAGCAGTCTGATGTACAATAGGATTTTATCTATTTTTTTACACCATTAATCAGCTCGATGCCCACAGCCCAGGGGCATCGAGGACAGCCCCGGGCTTCAGCATGGGCAGGTAAGTTCTGGAGGGGGGGGACCCCTTCTTTGGGGGGTCCCTACTCCCCCAGGGCCCCTGCCCATGCTGACCGGTCAGAGGGCTGAATGCTTTGGCCGGGGGGACTTGTATAAAAAGTCTCCCCCCGGCTGTGGCATTACCCTGCTGGCTGGTTGGGCCCGGTGCTGGTTCTTGAAATATGGGGGACCCCCAGTCATTTTGTCCCCCGTATTTTGGGAACCAGGACCGGCCTTTGAGCCTGGTGCTGGTTTTATAAAATCCAGGGAACCCCAACTTGATTGTTCCTTTGATTTTATGATACCAGGACCGGCTCTTTGAGCCCGGGGCTGGTTATGCTCTGGAGGGGGGACCGCACGCCGTTTTTTTTTTAATTTTATTTTTTTTACCCAAAATCGCATATATGAAAATGCGCACATTTTCATGACTGAAAATCGCCCGAAATTTTTTTTTTGCCGATAATTCGCATCTCATTACATATGCGAATTCGCGGCAAAAAACGCGATTTTTAAAGGTGCGATTTCTGGCGAGTTTGGAACTCGTCCAAAAATCGCACCCTATTACATTCCGCCCTAGATATATAGATAGATAGATAAATAGATAGATAGATGATTAAAAGACCAAACTTTGACACTGTTATTATTAGACTGGTTTATGGTTATGCCATACCCTGCTTTAATGCCACCCACAGTATCCACAGAACAGTTCCCCTGGGGTGGTGTGGTCCTGTCTATTTTGTCAGTCCCGGGCCCCATAACTTATGATGGTATCCCTGGTCCTTAGTAAATTTGCTATCAACTAAATTGCATATTTTTCACATAAAAAGAAAAGGCTAAATTGATTCAAACGGACATTTAGTAAATATGTGTGTGTTGGTTGGAATGTAGAAGGAATCCAACAAGAAAATTCTGAGAACAAAGATTCATTATATACAATCTCCAGTTGCTCCCTAGTAAGGATAGGAATTAGCATTGTATAAGAACACTCACCAAGTAGAAGAACGTGACATGATCAGATTTAGGATCCCGGCTCTTGATATCATATTCCACAGTCACTGGCAGATCGGAGTCACAAGGAATTTTCTCTGAATTTATATTTATGTTCAGAAAACTGTGACTCTCAGAGTATAAGGAGACCAGATACATTAATGCCAGGTGCTGCCTATGAAAGCCCACATCACCCTCACGTAATGCAATCTTTGCCTGAGGACAAAGCACATAAGAAGAGTGAAACCACCTGTAAATGTGTGCAATAAGTTAGACGTACTATAATATAAATGACACTTTTTGCAATATAAATTATTGGTAACATTAATCAGCTCCTTTAAGGGACAACATGCTGGAGACATTGGAGGTTGTTCAGACCTAATCGCTGGGCTGCGATTTCCCAGGCATGACAAATACTGAATGGCTGCACATGCATACAGATTGCTGCACACATGGGTGAGGCACTCGACCGATAAAATGCAGCATCTGTTTTTTTAATCGCTGTCCGTTCACAAGTTGATTGACAGGAAACTGCAGTTTGAGGGTGGATCAGAAATACACAGTCTTGCCCAAGCATTTTCAGGTAGGGTGTGTGGAATCAGCTTGGAACCCTGATCAGCCTGATTCTATTGCACTGGCCGAGTAGGTCTTGGGTTACACACAAACTGGTAAAATCATTGAATGGTGAGTGAGATATTATCAGATGATCGCAGGCCTTTCGCAGGCTTACTCAAGGCAGGATATAACTCTGGTGGGGAGGGGGCTACTGATCGCAGGGCTCTGCAAATGAGCAGAGAAGTGATCAGATCTGAATAACCCATTCATTCCCATCGTCCAGATGAAGAACACCTCCCGGTACCTTCATTTATCCAAAAATAATCTCAATGTCACCACAAACCACCATTTGTTCATTCCATAATGGATCCATATGTCTGTGACCGTATCTCCCAACTTTTTCTTTAATGAGCAGCAGGAGCTGCTGTGCCAGAGGTGCGGGTGCTTTTAAAAGGGGCAGAGCCTTGCATGGAAGGGCATGGCCTTATACTGACGGGGTGTGGTTCAGCGCCAGGACCCTCATCCACGACCTCCATTTTCTTCACTTGGACTAAGCCGCATTCAATGCCGATTCACCTTTTTACATTTTTAGAAGCTTTAGTAAATGTACCTCTTATACTCTTAACATAGCTCAGTATGGGTAGCTGTATACTATATATTAGACTCGACAGAAGCAATAGATAATTATATGAATAACCCTAATGCTGGGCATACATGTGCAGATAAAATGCCTGTCAGCCCAACGGGCATTTTATATGACAACATGAGACCCTGCAGATATTAAGTACATACACTGGGGCTCATACAGTATATAAGCGAGTGAGAAAACCTGTTGCGAATGTAAAACTTGATGAATCAGCCCCTTAATCTGAGTTAGAAGTAATGCAAAAGTAGAGCAAGCATCTGTGCATCTGGACAAACCAAGGGTCTGATTTAAATTGGTTGGCTAAGCAGCGTAAATTTGCCTGTGTTCGCATGGGGATGCCCATCGTTTTACTGGGTGCACCAATGTGTTTGTGGGCACTCCCAGGAAATGCTGAGCTACTCCATTCGGCATTCCGCTGCCCACCTCCATCCCCCACCATGCAAACGCCTCAATGACTTACAATATATGAATGCGCTGAGCCAAAACATCAGTCCCGATATGAATACGCCACGGACCTATCAAACCTGAATCATGCCCCATGTTGCAATGCAGGGTAAATACGGTCTGCTTTATTACGTTGCCTACAATACTGGAAAGCTTTATTTATACACTGCAATGTACAGTAGCTTTCAGTTTGGATACTACGCTCTCAAATATAACCCTGAGTGCAGATGTTACATCTGCCCCCACTGCTGCTGCTGAGAAGTATGGGGGGGGGGGATTATTTCCTTATGTACATGGAAAAATTAGGAAAATGTGATAGCCCCACCTTGTTGCAGAGTCACTTACCGTTAATGATAGGTGGCCGTCCCATGTAGAAGTGTTGAGTTCACCATGAGCAATTCCATTGTTGTCAGTCAGCAGATCTGCCAACTTTTCACTATATCCATCCATATATATGGATACGGCTTCATTTGCTACGGGCTGTTCTTTCTCATCAACAACATGCACCTGATGAGGATAAGTGCAGAAGGAAACCTTCATATAATGAAAGTAACTACATATTCAGTAATATAATGATCTCAGGAGCAAATGCAGGAAGAAGGGTTTACTTATGTTTGAGCAGTGGCATAGCTACCGTAATGCAGATCCCCATGGCTGCTTGGGGGAGCAAGTGGAGTCTGTCGCAGGCACCGCCGGTGCTCATCAGGCGAAGAAGCAGGGAGGGTGGCTCCAGCGGCATATGAGCTCCGGGAGCCGTTACAGTCACAGGGTGCACTGTGCGCGGCAGTCTCCTGGCGCCCGCTGAGAGCCACCCACCAGCAACCTCCCATCCAGCGGGGTCTGTCGCTCATCAGGTGAAGAAGCAGACGGCACACGAGCTCCGGGAGCCATTACTGTCACAGGGCGCACTGTGCGCTGCATTACTAGCTCCCGGCACCCACGAGAGCCGCCCACCCACCACCAACCTCTGTTGTGTCAGTCTTGCTGGATTCATTATATATTTTTGTATTTGCTTTATAACTTTTACTGTAAATTCTAATCTAATAGAGGACCCCTATAAACTCTATGTATTTATATATTTTTTTTTAATTTAGAGCAAAAACTTTTTCCTCCACATGTCTATGGAAATGTAATTACCTTGAAGTGGAATGGAGCACCTGTAATGTAATAGTAAGCAGGATCCACAAATGTAATGGTTTTGTGTTTTTTTATACGGGGTGCAGATGAGGCTTTCTCAGTGTGACCTATAGGAAGACAAATACTGTGTTAGTACACATTTACTGTCACATATGGTAAAGACTAAAGGGACCAAAACACAGGGCAATTCCAGGGCATTTTCTAAGTGATCTGACTAGAACACTTAGAAAATACTAAAATCGAAAATACTAAAATACTAAAATCTACCCCTCGTTTCCTGATCGCTCTCCTTCCATCCTAACTCATATCTCCAACTGTCTCTCTGCTGTCTACTCTTGAATGACCCAGCGCTTTTTTAGACTTAAAGGGGGAAATTTACTAAAGGAAATTTGTAAAAAATAGGTGTATTTGTATCCAGAAATACACTTATTTTTGACATTTACTATCCTGAAAATACGGCAATTCGTATTCGTATTGATAGCTCATCAATACAAATACAAATTGCCGTATTTTCGGAATAGTAAATGTCAAAAATAAGTGTATTTCTGGATGCAAATACACCTATTTTTTTACAAATTTCCTTTAGTAAATTCCCCCCAAAATATCAAACACTAAGCTGACCTCTTCCGACCCTCCTGCATAAAACCTGACCATCTCTCATCCTAACCTGTTTATGCTCACCTCTCCCCCTTCTGTGTTACCCCTGTCTGTCTAACCCTCCCCTTTAGAATGTAAGCTCTCACGGGCAGGGCCCTCTCTCCTCATGTGCCTTTCTTAGAATATATAAACCACTGCCACCCTGATAATTGCTTCAGTGTCCTGTCCCCTGATGCAACTATCTGTATTAACCATGTACTTGTCCTAAACTGTCTTGTAATGTAATTTTGTTTTGTGTTTGCTCATAACTATACTCTGTAAAGCGCTGCGGAATTTGTATGCGCTATATAAGAAACTGTTAATAAATAAATAAATAAATAAAATGCCCCTACATCGCTCCAGGTGTAATGGCCATAGCGATAGTGTTACATGGCCCCACGCATCGCTATTGCCTGGCAATTAATATCCAGCTTGCTGGATAAATCTAGTTAGATTGATGTTCAGGGACAGTGGGCCTTATTCTGATCGGTGCGGCCGGATCCGAATATGCGGCCAGGACCGTGCGTGCGAAACCCCGCCTTCCATACGGATCGCCAACTCCGTCCGTACACGGTAAGAAGCTGGCCGAACGGACCGCACGTGTATTTTTCACAGAATACGCCTCCACCATCTCAGGGAACCTCCGCCATCATTCGATGGTCGCAGACCATCGAATGCAGGACCGAGTGGTCCACCAGCTCCCGCAACCTTAGACCACACGGACATTTTTCCGTGCAAAAGCAGAGATCTGGGCGGGCAGCTGACATTCGGCGATGTCATATGCCCGCCCCCTACACTTGCATCACGGCCGCATTACCATACGTACGCCCAGCGTTTGCATGGGAACGCCCATAAAACGCGGGGCATATGCATATGGTAATGAGCCCAAATAGCCCATCACGCCCCTCTCCACCCCCTGTTCGGAGCGTTTACATTTCATGCGGGATTTGGCCGTACGCCCCGCTCGCACATGCGCAGAGACGCCTCTGCACATGCGCAGACACAAAACATCGGCGGCACGAACGCACGCGGATATTACCGCACCGATCAGAATAAGGGCCAGTGTTCTCCGATGAGAATACTGGCCCTTATTCTGATCGGTGCGGTAATATCCGCGTGCGTTCGTGCCGCCGATGTTTTGTGTTTTTTTTTTTTTGCAGCGCTGAGCAATCTTGCAGAGCGATCCAGCATCAATCAGATTGTCCAGCGAAATCACCCCATGTGTAGGCTCCTTAAGTTTGCACAATTGTTTCCTAAAATGATCACTGATTTGTCAGGGAATTGGCAAAATCCAACATGTTATGAATCCCTGACTAACCAGTTCCAATGATTTTTGGGTCAAAATCAGCAAATCGAGGATTGCCAACGTTTTGGATTTTTTCCGATTGGCCTGACCCATCGATTGACAAAAGGGGCAGCTGTTTAAACCCCAATTTATTGCATATGTATGGGGGTACAAAATTGATTATTTGGGGAAAGACTTCCTACTTCCATAATATACAGGAAAGAAGTGGGGACATATTTTTTGGAATGTCATTTTTGCATGCACCTTATATTTTCTGTGGCCAGTGGCAGAACAACACTGCAAGGAGTTCAGTAAATATGGGGCCCTGAGGTAATGGAGGAGGAATGATTCTGATCCCCTTGTCCCCGAGGCATTTGCAGTTGCACTAATCATGTCACAACCAGGGAGAATATTGTAAAATAAAATAACTCTGGGTAGTCTAAGGCAGGGGTGGCCAAACCAGTCCTCAAGATCTACCAACAGTTCATATTTTTCAGGCAACCTGTGGATGTGTAGAATGTGTCAGTTAGGAGTGAATTTAGCATGTTTAAAAATGTGACAGTGACAGACTGCACCTGTGCTCCAGCTACGTGATTTGGAAATGTGGACCATAAGCAAATCTCGAGGACTGGTATGGCCTGAGGGGTGGTCTAATGCTGTTGACTAATGGAAAGACTTCAAGTAGCACACAGTGTCACACCCTCCTGTGGCAGCCATTCTGTCAGTGCATTACTAATAACCAGCTTGAGTACACAGTATAAGGTTCTGTACAGTAGCTCTGGAATTTACAGTATGTGCAGTTACTAAACCTAAGCAGATTATATGGCCTAATAAGTGACCTCCTGTCCAGCCCATGAGAAGTAACTAAAGATACATCAGAAGTATAGAAGACTCAATTGACCATGTGGAATTGAAATATGCATGAAAAGATATATTGATAAATATTTAAGAATCACACAGATAAAAGAGAAGGTACATGATGGGGCGAGCGCCAGCGATCTGAGCAATGCTAGATCTCTCACATCGCTCAGCAAGATCACACAGCGATGAGCAGCGATGTGTCAGCGATGTGTGCTGAGTGATCTGGCAGGGCCGGTGTTCTCCAGTGAGAACACTGGCAATCTAACTAGATATATACTGAATGCAGTATAAATCTAGAATGTGCTGGGCCACACATCGCTATCGCTATGGCCCCTACACACGGAATGATGTAGGGTCATTTTCTAAGAGATCTAGTCAAATTAAGTCAGATCGCTAAGAAAATGACACAAAATCACTACTACTAAAGTATGTAGTAACTCTTACCTGTACCATCTTCTGTCAGTGATGCTGAAAACTGTAAATGTTCTAAATTTTCCTTAGAAAGTTTAAAAAAACTAAGGTCAATCTCCTTGGCCAGACATCCTTTGCTGTCAGTCTACAGAGGATAAGATAAAAACAATGAATGATATAAATGCAAGGTTTGGTGAGGAAGCCAAAAATACTGTATGCAGAGTGGATTTCCAAAGAATAGATGTTAAGCTACTTTCTAGTAGGCAGGTATTGACTCAGTATCTCCTACTGGGTCCGGTATGAAATGCCGGCGGTCGGAATCCCGGCGGTCGAAATACCATCGCCGGAATCCCGACCGCCGCAATGCCGACAAGGGGGGTGCATGGATCTCCCCCCCCCCCTTGCAGGCTCGATGCGGCCGCCACGCAGCAGGCCCGGTGCCTCTGCACACTATTTTATTCTCCTTCTATGGGTGTCGTGGACACCCATAGAGGGACAAAGTGCTGGCATTGCGGCGGTCGGGATTCCGGCCGCCGGGATATTGACTGCATCCCCTCCAACTAACCTGCAGCTGCACAATACATAAATCTGCTTGGCTGCAGTGGTCCCATATAATAATTACTAGTAAGCCAGCTCGAAGCAAATGCTTTGAAAGCTAGTTTCCTCTGTGAGAAAGAGAAAGAGATGTAGTTTCACTTGCTGCCAACAGATGGCAGTGTTTTGGAGATACACGGACGCTAGACATATGGATTATGCATAGCTCACATTAAAGGCTTTCCAGATATCCCGCCATGTCCCTTGGTGCTAAGTTGTAGGAGATGATAAAAAAATATTTCATGCCAGCAAAAAAGTGTTGTGAGACCAATCCCCAGACATTTAGGGTATAGAGGACTAATGGTTGAACGAATCTATTTAGATGCCTAAAAATATCTGTCAGCATTTAGATTGACAGTAACAGATCAACACAAGTGAAAGCTTGATGGAAACGTGTTCGACAATGACAAGGCTGACATGAGTTTTTCTCTGTTTTATTGTCTATGATGACACGGTCAGGTATAAGTGTACCGCGCTCACCATGTTTCAGGTGCGATGCTTCCCTCTGCTATTTTATTCTCCCTCTATGTCCACTGGGATGGTGAAGTACTATTTGAATAAGTCGGTTAAAACAAAAATAATCATGAAAAACTTGTCACTGTTGATCACGTTCCTGTCAACCTTTTGCTTGCATCTTCTGTTAATGGCCATCAAGATGCTATCGACAATTTTTAGGCCAAAAAACTTGATGTGTTCTACCATTAGTGGTCAACCATGAGATTGTTAATCTAGACATCATAGATTCGTCGACCAAATACACCCCCAGAATACACTGTCAGTAGTAATTGAGAATAAATGACTACTGTGCTCCACTGTAATCACAGCACCCAGGAGAACAAAGACCTGAGGACAGGACATCTATTATATACTAGTAAGCCCGCTCGAAGCAAAAGCTCCAAAGCTAGTCTGCTACCTTCTGTGTATGTGCATGTGTGAAAAACATGTAGTTTCACTCTCTGCCAGCAGATGGCAGTGTTTCAGAGACTTACGGGCTCTAGACATGTATATATATATATATAGATGATTATATTATCCTATCATAATACGGAGACTCAGTGGCGTAACTATAAATTTTGCTCCCCCCTGCCAAAAATAATTGGAGCGCCCCCCCCCCCCCCCCCTCATCTGAGTGCCAAAACAGGGAAATTTAACAAATGAAATAAAAAATGAAATATAGATATCTATACATTTGAAAAAATGACACCTGGGTTTTGCATAGTTAATGGGATATACACACACACACACACACTGTGACACACTTTGTGTGACACTCACCCCCTCTTAAACACCCGTTATGCTCCAGTCCATGCTAGTGTGCTACAGGCTCCAGAGAGTCCACCCTGTAAGAAAAGTCTCAGAAGTCACGCTGGAAGTAAGGGACAGTCTGCAAACTACTTGCCGCTATACAAGTGTAATCAAGAGTGTATGAATACACTTGTAAAGTGGAAAGTAGTTTACAGACTATCCCTTAATCCAGTGTGTGACTGTGACTGTGACTGTGTGAGCTCTAGCAGACCTGAGAGGACTCGGAGGAGGACGGGACTGCATACAGAAGAAATAAATCAGTGCAGCTCCGTGACCTCAGTGCCCTCTCTAATCCTGCACAGCAGCAGAGAACTGAAGGCAAGTCAGGGAGAGCGCCCCGCAGACCCCCGGCTCCTCCAAGCCACTGCGGGGGTTGCTGTATGCTAATTACGCCACTGCGGAGACTTCCTGTCTGAATGTTTCTAGCTACACCACATATATCACACGGCTTCACAATCAGTTGGGAAAAAGAACAATCATTTCTGTAGAAATCAGGATGATTGCTTAGATCTTTCTGCACCAATCCTTATCAGGACATTTCTCACCTTAGCATCCTGGATTTTTATGCATTCCTCTAAATAGTCTTGATCTTCTTCACTGCTGCTGTCAGTTTTCCAACTATGCCAAGTATCGGCAGGACAGATGGTGAGGTTAACAGAACCATGTACTGGTTTTCCATAGGTGTAACTAGAAAGGTGAGAGGTGATATAAAGATGGTAATTCTATCACATAATACAGTATATACAATCGATCACTATATCATACTTCCCAACTATCCTAATTTTAACAGGATGGTCACGATATTTGCGACTGTCTAGCGTCCCGTTTCCCAGAAGTCTTTGGTGTGTGTGGCAAAATTCTGCAAAGTAAGAATGCTTAAAAAAAAACGGAAGTGTTAATTTTTTTTGTATCAATTAACAAAAGCCAAAGTGGATAAACAGAAGAGAAATGTAAAGCACATCAAAATTTATTCTGTTTTGAAGGCAAAGAATGGTCACATCAAATATTGGTTTTGTTTAGATGTCTGTTCATTTACTTGGCAATTTCTTAATTAATAAAAATCTAATATTAAGGCCCACACACACTAGGGCCATTAACATGCAATTTGAGCACTTTTCATGGGATTGCGCCAATCAATCCAAATTGTCCAAATCGCAAGGGATTTTCATCAGAGCCTGCGACTCCCACTGGCTGCAGAAGCAATCTGCTATGTTGATTCTGAGAAGGGCAGGCTGGCTAGGATCGCAGGGGATATATTGCTGCAGAAAAGGGGGGTGCAGTTTGCTCCCTAGGGTGCACGGACAGGCGTTGCCAAGGGTGCCTCGCTAAGAGCTGCCACTTAACGATGGGGTTGTCAGCCCCAGTAAACCAAGGCAAAAAGAAAGAAAAGCGAAGTGGTTTGATGAAAGGTCATACAAATATTTAATAACAATTAAAAGATCATGTCATACAATATATATTGCATGCAAAAGGGCCGCATCCGATATTGTCATCTGGGAAGGTACCAGGCTGCTCAAGAGCAGATCCCGGGCGACTTCTGCAAGAAGCCTTCATCCAGGGAGAATACAGACAGTAGAATAATGCGGCACTCCAGACCTTTTCAAAAACTTGAATAAATTGCTAAAATAAAATCTATGCAAGTTTTTGAAAAGTACTGGAGTGCCACATTCTTCTACCATCTATATATATCTAATCTATCTATCTATCTATCTATCTATCTATCTATCTATCGTCCACAGGTCAGGCACTCCCAAAAACATCAGACAATGGTCCGGTGCCCTCACAGTGGAATAAATAATTAAGTCTTGAGGTGCGGCACTCGGTGTAAAGAAAAGTTTAGGATGACAACAGCGGTGCTGTGACAACGTTTCAGTTGTTTATTCATTTTTTTTAAATGTATGACTTGAAAAAAGTTGAATAAACAACTGAAATGTCACAGCACTGCTGTTGTCGTCCTAAACTTTTCTTTACACCGAGTGCCGCACCTCCAGACATAATTATATGTAGAGATCGGCACTCGCAGGGTTAATACATATAAACAGCCACCTGTTCGGGAATGTAGGTATAGAGTCCAGACAACAGCACTCACACAGATTTTTCAACAAATAAAAAACGTAGCCCACACCAAGGGATAAGTGTATTAAGCTTTCGGATTAGTTTAATCCTTCATCAGAACAGTGTATGTGTATGTATATGTATGTATGTATATATAGAAGCTGTACGGCTACTACTCACTGGTAATGATGCTTGCACAGGGCCAGACATCTCCTTTTTTTCTGGCATTATTACAATTTACACTCAAATACAACTATTTCCTGTTCAATGGGCAACTATAAACAACTCAATGGCTGTGCCATGGGTTCTCCCGTGGCGCCGTCACTAGCGAACGCCTACATGTGGCTAGTTGAGAGAAATATCTTTTCTCAAACCAGAGGTGGCAGAAGGCATCTATATGTATTACCGCTACATAGATGACCTGTTCCTAATCTGGGTAAAATCCACAGAGGAATTAGAAAAAGTAGTAGAGGAACAGAATGGATCAGCATCCCCCATCAAGCTAGCACTGACCCATAGTAACACCTAAATCTGTTTCTTAGATTTAAAAATCAAAATATCAGCTGGCAAAATTGAGACCTGTCTTTATTCAAAACCTACAGATAGGAACACCCTGCTGCGGTATAATAGTTTTCACCCCATTGCTACCACCAGAGGACTGCCATACTCACAATTTTTGCGAGTGTGCAGATCCAACAGCTCCATCATAGAAAGGGATGCACAATTGGATAGGATGACAGAGAAATTCCAAGACCGAGGGTATCCTGAACAAATTTTGTTACAGGCAAGACAGAGAGCCTCGGAATGCTCTAGAGAAGAACTTCTGTCACATACCAACACATCCAAAAAGAAGCAGTCCAACGTTTTCCCGTGGGTGAACGCTTACAATGCAAATAGTAGGTTCACCACCAAAAGAGCAAAACAGTTGTGGCCCATAGTGTCAACTGACCCGGAGCTCAAATGCTTACGCAATACCCATATCTTGCCCAGCTATACGCGTGGCAGAAGCATCCGTGACTACATAGTCAAGATCAACGTCAGTGACCCCAAACCCACCACACAAAAACATTTTTTATCCAGAAAAAATGGATGTTACAAGTGCCTGGGTTGCACAACATGCAACTACATGGCCATAGGCGATAGCATCAACCACCCCCACACGGGCAAAAAATACACCATCAATTGGGCATTGACATGCAGCACCAAATTTGTGGTGTATGTTATTATTTGTCCGTGTGGTCTCTACTATGTAGGGAAGATGGAGTGCATGTTCAAAATCCGCATGGCCCAACATCGTCTTGCCATACGGACAGCCTTGCAAAATGGAACAGGAGACCAGCCGGTGGCTAGGCATTTTGCCCAAGCCAAACATGGGATGGCAACATTAAAGCACAAAATCATAGACCATGTGCCGGAATCCCCAAGGGGCGGAGACAGATCAAAGCGATTATTACAACTTGAATCCAGATGGATTTTTCGCCTTGGTTGTCTTCGTCCCAAAGGGCTTAATGAATCACTGGGTCTGATCCATTTCATTTAATCAGATGGCCATTGGTGGGCAGCATATCCAATGATTTACGTTAGTGCACCATAACTATCATAGCGATAGACAGTACAGTTGTTATCACATTTATGAGTTAGGAGAGTGCTGTTCATCTAATATGTTTACATAATTAAGTCATGTTGACTCAGCCTCTGCCTTAGCCTAACCAGTCATGATAGCGCAATAATTTTTATATCTTGTTCATTGTGTCTGTTTTATACAGCAGCATGCACTTTTTTAACTTTATCTGACACTGTAAATGTAAAACGTTTTTATATATTAGCATGATTGCACTTTATATCTGTCTCCGTTAGACAGATTCTTATTGATCTGCACTGAATGTTTTGTTTTCTTCCGTGTTTATGTTTATAGTGTTCCCATGGCAGCGCGGCCGGGCGTGCTGACGTCACCAGGACCGGAAGTGGAAGGAGGTAGCCGGCGCAGGATGTGACGGGGTGGCGGGCCGCGATGCCGGGGAACAGCTGATGGTCCTTCGGTATTATGGTAGGACACTATTTATAGCACTTTATTATAGCACTATGTATCCTGATGAAGGGGATTGTATCCCCGAAACGTAGATTTTTTGTTGCTAATACAGTAACTTTTGCTTGCACAAAGACTCTGAGTGCCGCCTACTTTGTCGTGTATCTATGTATATATATATATATATATATATATAGAAAGAGCAGCAGACCGGCACACTCACTGGCTCAGACGCAAGATTTCTGCTTTGCTGGGTGCCCCCACTGGAATCATGGAATAAACAGTAGTTTGGAGGTGCGGCACTCCCCGCAAATTAACAGGACATGAAGTGGTTTAAAGTCAACGTTTCAATGTCTTTATTGCGACAAGCCTGATGAAAATGTCACAATAAAGACATTGAAACGTTGCCTTTAAACCACTTCATGTCCTGTTAATTTGCGGGGAGTGCCGCACCTCCAAACTACTGTTTATATATATATATATATATATATATATATATGTCTGTTGTGGGTGGAGTGAGACTTTGTACGTTACGCCGTTGCACAGTGGCTGGGTGTCCTGCTGGCTTCCTGTGATAGAGGTTAGCGCCGGAAGTGACGTCATGAGTGGCAGACACGGCGTCCCTGGGCCGGAAGTCAGGTACCCGGCGCCATACCACGGTGAATGCAGCAGGACTCCTCCTACCCCCCAGTGACTTCCTGTATTTCTGGTGTTATAAGGTATGCACAATGTGATTTTATCTTTGTATGTCTGATGACGGTGCGCTATTAGGCACCGCAACGTTACATTAAAATTCATTTTAACAGCATTGGAGTGCCGCTTCCCTCCCTACCATATCCATTTGTTTTAAGCGGGCACCCAGCTAGGAATTCAATTTAAGTGGAAGTGCTGGACATCTCCTGCTTCTTATATATATATATATATATATATATATCTACAACTGAAAAAACGGGCGCTCCATAGTGCGATTATCAGATGTATAAAAAGATATTTATTTTTTAAAAAGAATCCACCACACAGGTCAGGGTGACGTACCACATGTGGCGGTATACAATCACCGCAGAAATTAAAGCATAAAATCGGTGCGCAGCACCGTGTTACCACTGCCGGAGCGGTCACTATCGCCTGGGCTCCACAGTCTGAACGTCGCTAGGCCACATCCCTATGCGTTTCGTCACTCTGGACTTCGTCAGAGGGCTGCGAAGTCCAGCGTGACGAAACGCCTAGGGGCGTGGCCTAGCGACGTTCAGACTGTGGAGCCCAGGCGATAGTGACCGCTCCGGCAGTGGTAACACGGTGCTGTGCACCGATTTTATGCTTTATCTTCTGCGGTGATTGTATACCGCCATATGTGGTACGTCACCCTGACCTGTGTGGTGGATTCTTTTAAAAAAAAAAAATATCTTTTTATACATCTGATAATCGCACTATGGAGCGCCCGTTTTTTCCGTTGTAGATTTGTTTGCCTGTGGGATACAGGACACCCTCTTTGGGTTGAGGACGGAGCAGCCGGTTTTCTAAAGAACTGAGTGCATTCTATTGAACGGACAAAATTGTTCATCAGTATCTGTTTCTCTCTGAAAATTGGAAGTGACCCGGAGTGGAAACTTGTGTGATTAAGCTCTCACTGTCAGAGACTTTTTTTTAATTAATTGACCATTTGCGCACTGTTATTTGTTTATATATATATATATATATATATATATATATATATATATATATATATATATATAGGAGTCCAACTCAGCCGGCATTCAACTTGTTCTCAGTATATAATAGGCCCCGGTGCCCGGACAAAATACATAAATATATTTCCAAGGAAGGCAGCACTCAGGAGGCAGTAGTAAGTGTAGAAAAACGTCTGTATTAAAATACAAGCTTTCGGGGTGTGACCCCCTTCATCAGGTACAGACAACCTGTTGTCTGTACCTGATGAAGGGGGTCACACCCCGAAAGCTTGTATTTTAATACAGACGTTTTTCTACACTTACTACTGCCTCCTGAGTGCTGCCTTCCTTGGAAATATATATATATATATATATATTTGTCCAACTCTGCCGGCACTCCAATAATAAATACATCCAGCCCCGGTGCCCGAAATAAATAAACACAGCTCCCCACAAGAAACGGCACTCCAGAGGCAATTTTCAGCGTTGCAAAAAAATGTGTATTACATCAAGCTTTCGGGGTATAACCCCCGTCGTCAGGACACACTAGGCTGTAGGTTTTTTAGTGTGTCCTGACGACGGGGGTTATACACTGAAAGCTTGATGTAATACACATTTTTTTGCAACGCTGAAAATTGTCTCTGGAGTGCCGTTTCTTGTGGGGAGCTATATATATATATATATATATATATATATATATATAGAAGCATATAGCCGGCACTATTCAAAAATGCTGTAGCTTGGACCCGGTGCCCACCAATCCCCTGGTAACCAGGACAAGGGAACTTGATACAATACCGAATGCAGGTGTCACTCAGGCCAAATGATAGACTCACAGACAGCGTTCGTTATATCAACGTTTCATTTTCTAAGCGAAAATTTCATCAGGATACAAAACAATAGTGAATGAAGTGCTCACCTTATAGCCCCCGGTACAGTACCTCCTGACGTCATCCCTGTGCGTCCCGGGGCCGTCTGACCGTCGGCGTCGCCTACCCACAGCGTCACCGCGTCCGTGGTGACGTCATCGCGCTGCAGCCGTGGTCACCTGACCGAACCCGGAACCATGGCATGGGGCGGGATAGAACTGTTACCTTGGAGACAATCATAAACAAAAATAAACCAACGTGCAAGTGTAACAAAATAACATACAAAATACATGAAATACATCACCGTCTATGGCAGTTATTAGATACTTGTAAAAAATACATATGTACATCCTATGCCAAGGAATATATCCTGGTCACCGGTGTCATGATTTTAAATTACTAGCCAAAGCGGCATATTTTTAAATTCCTATCAAAAACGGCATCATATTAAAACAAGAACAGACAATACATTTATACCATCCCGATGTAAAGGGGCAATTGCCTATAAGTTATCTATAGTGATTTGATAGGAATTTAAAAATCTGCCGCTTTGGCTAGTAATTTAAAATCATGACACCGGTGACCAGGATATATTCCTTGGCATAGGATGTACATATGTATTTTTTACAAGTATCTAATAACTGCCATAGACGGTGATGTATTTCATGTATTTTGTATGTTATTTTGTTACACTTGCACGTTGGTTTGTTTTTGTTTATGATTGTCTCCAAGGTAACAGTTCTATCCCGCCCCATGCCATGGTTCCGGGTTCGGTCAGGTGACCACGGCTGCAGCGCGATGACGTCAGCACGTCACCACGGACGCGGTGACGCTGCGGGTAGGCGACGCCGACGGTCAGACGGCCCCGGGACGCACAGGGATGACGTCAGGAGGTACTGTACCGGGGGGTATAAGGTGAGCACTTCATTCACTATTGTTTTGTATCCTGATGAAATTTTCGCTTAGAAAATGAAACGTTGATATAACGAACGCTGTCTGTGAGTCTATCATTTGGCCTGAGTGACACCTGCATTCGGTATTGTATCAAGTTCCCTTGTCCTGGTTACCAGGGGATTGGTGGGCACCGGGTCCAAGCTACAGCATTTTTGAATAGTGCCGGCTATATGCTTCTATATATTTGGGACATTCTATGGCAAGTTTGTACCGGAGCAAGGCACATGCAGTAATCATCTATTTCGACTGTAATCATCATACCTGACACAATTTTAAACAGGATTTCCTTTTTGCTTGTGTTTCTTCACTTATCACCGTGGGATTTCACTACACGGGTGAACATTATTGTTGTATTGTCTGGCTTTGAAATATATCGCTTAACCATGGCTGCCTCACAAGGGCCTGAACAGGAACAGTTTAATGCTTTATTGGTCCCGATTCAGGAGTTTTTCAGTTACTCTGAATCTGACACTGAAGGCATCCTGAACACGCAGCAGTTGGTGGAGCTGGTTGAAGCAAATGCACCAGAATCAATATATAATGAATTGTTAAAAATGAAGAAACGCGAAATCGATTATCAATTACATGCAATTACCTTGAGCGATTATTTCAGACAGAAAAAAATCCCGCGCGGTTTCCGCGTACGCAACTGCCCCACAATTGGACGGTATGATCCGGGATTCTGTTGCAAATGGGTCTCAATCTTGAATAAATGCTCCTCAGATTTAATGCTTTTAGTAATTGAGCATTCAAATAAGGAAATTGCATTATCAAAAACAAAAATTGAAGCGTTTGAAAAAATTAATCTGTCCAATCTGACATCCGATACAGACACTAATTGGATAGAGAAACTTAACAACCAAGTTGCCAATTACAGGAAAGACCTAATTAAATTCAAACAAGAGAAGATGATTAAAGTTAATAAGGACTACGAGAATCATCAAGTATATAAATGGCTTTCAGGTGATCACTCAGGTGAAGGCAGAAGAAGTCCACCTTTTTTCCGTCGACAGAGATACCCAAAATCTGTGGTCGACACAGACACGTCGGCTGAAGGAAATAGCTCTGCCAGTGATGGTGATAGGCGTGTACGGAGACGGAGAGGTCCAAATGCACCCCTCAGTATGATCACCAGAACCCGCGGTCCGCCAAAAAACGACCAACCCGAAGGGGAGGCCAGTGGAAGCGGAAAGCAAAATACCAAAAAACCGCCAGCCACGGGCAAAAGGACTTAATCTTCAACCTATCGAGCTATGAGTTGTCGGCAGCAGAAACCTCACTCTTGTCTAAAGGTCTGTCATACATACCAACACAAGACTTTGATGATCTACGCTGGCAAGTAGAAAAACAACAATTGCAAAGAAAATTAAAATTAAAAGAATTCTTTAACAACAAGATTATGCCACCAATGACCAAGCCACCAATTCCAGAAAAATTACAACAGTTCAAAGGTCCATCCAATTTCGACCCACTGTCGAATAATGCAAGTATTAAGACTTTCATGAGACTGATGGAGAAAGACACCATTGAGCTTAAAAGATCAGAACAGATTGTTCATCAGAATCTTACACTGGATGAACGCAAAGCACTGACAGCATTAAGCAAAAATGACTCCCTGGTTATCCGGCCTGCGGACAAGGGCGGGGGCATTGTCCTGCAGGATATCACCGATTATCGGATCGAGATTCAAAAACAGTTATCAGAACCAGGTGTATATATTAAATTGAAGGGAGATCCTACCCCAACCTTCACTAGAGAACTTCGTGAAGCGTTATTACTTGCAAAAGATGCTGCCATCATTACTGAAGAAGTGTTTGATCTGCTCATACCACAATTTCCTTTGGTGCCTTTGATCTATACACTACCAAAGGTTCATAAAGGACTACCACCCCCGGGACGACCAATAATATCGGCCCGCGGGTCGTTGTTCCAGCCCACATCAGTCTTTTTGGACTCTCTCCTGCAGCCATTGATAGTTAATCACCCTCATTTTCTGTTAGACACAACTTCGTTGCTACAGAAATTAAGACAACTTGGAACATTACCAGAGGAACTATGGCTAATTACAGCCAATGTTTCAAGTCTATACACGGTGATTCCACACAATCAAGGAATCATGGCTGTTAGGAGACTTCTTCTTGCATCTGGAAAATATGATGGAGAATTAACATCGATTATTACGAACTTACTGGAAATTATCCTGACCAAGAACTTTTTCCTCTTTGACAACGAGTTCTTCCTCCAAACCAGGGGATGCGCCATGGGTTCTTCGGCGGCGCCGACATATGCAAACATATTCATGTTCGAAGTTGAAGATGAACTCTTTTTTTCAAACCCGCAGATTTCTGATGATATTTTATTTTTTACAAGATACATAGATGATCTGCTTATTTTTTGGCGTGGCCCTAGGAATGAGTTTGATATGATCATGCAAACCCATAACACCAGTAACAGCCCTGTGAAATTTACATATCAGATGAATCAAACTAACATCGATTTTCTCGATGTTAGAATCTCTGTAGAAGCGGGTAAAATTGATACCACAGTGTTCATGAAGGACACTGACCGCAATACCTTCTTGCACAACCGTAGTTTTCACCCGACTAAGTTTAAACTGAGTCTGCCGTATTCGCAGATGTTGCGGATTTTACGCATCAATAGCAATATTGATACAGCCTCTACCCAGATTGATGATCTAATCTCAAGATTTGTTGAGAGGGGATATTATCTACGAGATTTGCTTAATACTAAAGCTAAAGCACTTCTAGTCCCCCGTGAACAGTTGCTATCTAGCAACACTAACAAGAAAAAGAACAAAATTTCATCAAAAATTCCATGGGTATGCCAGCATAATGTACATTTAGAGAAAATTAACAAAATCGCCAAAGCCAACTGGCGTATAGTACAGTCAGACCCAGCATTAGGGTTAGAAAACACCAACCTGCTACCTTGTTTCTCTAGACCAAAAAATCTTAGAGACATTTTAGTAAAATCAGATATAGCAGGTAAAGGTATTCCCCCATCAAAAAATTTTCTACAACAGAAAAAATGGGGTTGTTTTAAATGTGCTTGTACAACTTGTAAATTTCTGATCACAGGTGACAAGTTCCATCATCCACACGATGGTAATGTATACCAGATTAGACACCATCTGACATGTGAAAGCAGCTATGTGATTTATCAAATTGTGTGCCCCTGTGGTCTTGCCTATATTGGCAAGACCACCAGAAAATTTAAAGAGCGGATGGCAGGTCACCGCTCAGCCATCAAAGCTGCCCTTTTGTCTGGTACCAGTGATCAGCCTGTTGCCAGACATTTTGTCGAGGCTAGGCACAGTTTACCAAGTTTACGTTACCGCATGATCGATCACATCAAACCATCCATCCGAGGAGGTGATAGAGGTGCTGCTTTATTGCGCTGTGAGGCTAGGTGGATTCACCGCCTCAATGTAATCCATCCAAAAGGCCTAAATGAGATGGTCCCTCTATCATGTTTTTTCTAGTTTTTTTCTAGTTATTTGTTCCAGTTACTTTTGTAGGTATCTCTACAATTGTAGCTACAAATGCCCCATCACTGAGCTTGAATAACATTTTATTATATGCCCTCTAGCTATTCCCATCACTTATCAGCATATCTATCTACTTAGTTCTTGTATCACTATAGATAACTTATAGGCAATTGCCCCTTTACATCGGGATGGTATAAATGTATTGTCTGTTCTTGTTTTAATATGATGCCGTTTTTGATAGGAATTTAAAAATATGCCGCTTTGGCTAGTAATTTAAAATCATGACACCGGTGACCAGGATATATTCCTTGGCATAGGATGTACATATGTATTTTTTACAAGTATCTAATAACTGCCATAGACGGTGATGTATTTCATGTATTTTGTATGTTATTTTGTTACACTTGCACGTTGGTTTATCTTTGTTTATGATTGTCTCCAAGGTAACAGTTCTATCCCGCCCCATGCCATGGTTCCGGGTTCGGTCAGGTGACCACGGCTGCAGCGCGATGACGTCAGCACGTCACCACGGATGCGGTGACGCTGCGGGTAGGCGACGCCGACGGTCAGACGGCCCCGGGACGCACAGGGATGACGTCAGGAGGTACTGTACCGGGGGGTATAAGGTGAGCACTTCATTCACTATTGTTTTGTATCCTGATGAAATTTTCGCTTAGAAAATGAAACATTGATATAACGAACGCTGTCTGTGAGTCTATCATTTGGCCTGAGTGACACCTGCATTCGGTATTATATATATATATATATATATATATTCTGTAGGTTGCTCGGCACTCTGTATAAAGAGGCAACTGCGAACCGGTGCCTACCTGAATGTTGCAATATGTAGACAGGATCCGGGGGACCTTGGATTGGTTACCCCAGGAAATGAGGCGGCACTCGGTCGTATATATATATACATACACACAAATACTTACATTTTTTTTACAACTCATTGGCAACCCTACGGGGATGTACAGTAGGGTGTGACAACAACATACCAGATCCTGCTCAGTGACATAAAGTCACAGGGGGTAATTCAGACCTGCTCACTAGGCTGCGTTTATTCAGAGCCTAGTGAGCAGTTTAACGCAGCTCCGGCGAGCACATGACCACCCTCCTGCCCCAAATCCCCACACTTCTCATACCTTATCACCCCTACTCCCCAATTCACAGTGTTTCCCCCGATCCCTGTGCATGACCCCCCTGTATCCCACTACCCCTGTGTGAAACCTTGTACCTCCTATATCCTTCGTGTGTGTGTGTGTGTGTGTGATCCCTTACCACTGTGTGTGTGTGTGTGTGTGTATTTTGACACCATGTACCTTCCAAACAGCCCCCTCCCATGTATGACACTTTGTACCCTCCTAACCCAGGGTTGCCGACTTTTAAATGCTCCTCTCCGGGAGAAGCCCAGAGAGGAGACTTCCAGCAGGAGCTCGGGGGCGGGGCTTAAATGTGACATCATTAAGTCCCGCCCCCATGAAGGAACATTACTAAATTTGCCTATCTCCGTGGAGGGGACGGGGCTAAATGACGCGATTATGATGCTTTAGCCCCGCCCCCTCCCCAGAGATCTGCAGACATAAGGTAATTTAAATGCCGCGGTCAGGGGGGGAGAGCCACAATCAGGGGGGGGGGTCCCCCAGAATCCGGGAGGGTTGGCCAACTTTCCGGGGGGCCGGAAGGGTGACCCGATTTTCGGGACCCTCCTGGCCATTCAGGGAGGGTAGGAAACCCTGTCCTAACCCTGTGTGAATGTTTTTATGACACCTTTTATCCCCACACTACCCATGTGTGTCATCCTGTACAAGGGGGTCCTTTTAAAATTTTCGGTATGGGGCCCAGAGAGTTGTAGTTATGCACCTTTCTCTCAGGGTAGACAGTGTATTAAAAAGCTGCACAATATTCCTCAGTCCCAATGAGCTCATGCTGTGTAGTAAATGCTGTGTGTACAGAGATTGTCTGCCTAACTGCATGTAAATAGTATCACGCCATGAAAGTAATTGTTCATAAGGGAGCTATAATTGTTTAGTGTGTATTCAGGAAATGTAATGTTTTCAGAATTGTCATGTTATAGAAATACGGGTCTTTGTAAAGTACCTGCCACATGCCTCTAGGTGTAAGGATTTATCTGTCACTGATATAGTGGATGGTACGTTCAGATGGAATTCAAACCTCTTCAGCACTGAAAGAAATAGAAACAGAATATACAGTTATATAATGTATAAAATGATGGGCACAAAGTGACTATAGAGATACAAATAGTGTTAGGACAAATGGCGAGTTCTTATGTTGTAGGATGTAAGCATGCCCCAAACAGATCAATAGGAAATAGGAGGTTTGGTATCAGAACACGTTTCTCTATGGAAATCCTGTGACCAGAAAACACTTTTAACTGAAGAGGGATCACAAACAAAGCCATTTGGATGTAGGCCCTTATTCTGGTTCACTCGCAAAGACAAATTCCTTCTCAAATGGACAAAACCATGTGCAGTGCAGATGAAACATGTGCAGAGAGATTTAGATTTGGGTGAGTTATGTTTCTGTGCAGGGAAAATACTGATTGCTATATTTTTGGACTGCAATATAGATCTCAAGTTAAAGTAAAACCCCACCCAAATCTAATTCTCTCTGCACATGTTACATCTGCCCCCCTGCAGTGCACATGGTTTTGTTCATTTGAGAAGGAATTTGCCTTTGCGAGTGAACCAGAATAAGGGCTGTAGTGTAGCTGCTTATTGATCACGTCAATCTATCAATCTGGTAATGAACACTGCAGTGGTATCCAATTTGTTGTCTACGATATGGTATCTATTTTGATGCAAAATATATATTTCTACACTAGCTAGGAACTTCAGAAATCATAAACAATATATCTGACATTAGTGTGCTGGTTAGGTACAATTTGGGAATCACTAGGATGTGTAGGTTAAGTGAAATGAGGACTAGAACCAATAACACCTCCCACTGGTTTAAATAATGAAAATGAGTGTGAACGTAGCATATTTTATTTACATTAGTTTTTACACTGGAGACATTATGAACAACATTTGTACTTTAGCTAAAAAATATGTGGATATTCCAAGAAAGCCTATGTTTGTCCTTCTGTATATTACTCTGTAGGAGACCTCACCTCAGGCTCAGCGCTGCCTCTGATTAAAAACCCTCCCATGACGAGGCCACTGCTGCTGCTGTCTTCCATGGGCCTGAGAAGCATGTGATGAGCTCCATCAATCCAAGCTCAGCACAAGCTTCTCAGCCTCTGATCTCTTGTGCAAAGTCTCATGGGTCAACTCCCAGTAATATACTGCATACTTGTGCAGTCAGTGTGCCTTTGCTCCCGATGCTCCGCACCATTAATCATTGTCACATTGGCAGATGAAGCTGCAGCACTACCCCACTCCCATGCACAAAACCTTTAGCTAAAAAAAAAAATTTTTTTTAATTCATGCCGACCACAGGTGGGCCCTACCTAGCTGGGGGCCATGGAATACTGACCCCCTTGAGCCCCCCTTAATCCGGCCCTGGGCTAATTATTCATGTACAGTCATCAACTGCATCCAATACACAGTTACATATAAAGAGGTGGTCATGTTCAGATGGAGAACGGCTCCTCCATGAGGCTGATGCAATCTCTGATGGTGTGACTTATGGTGCATTTTAATATGCACAGCAAAGGTTTTAGCTCCACGTTCAGTCAGTGGGTGTCTCAATAAAACAACCAGAAGACACTGTTCTGACTACATTTGCATCCAGAGAAATGTGGTAGCACAGAGGTTGTGCAAGAAAGTTGTTACGCTGTTTGAGTGCACACAAAAAAGCTGTTTATTTATGTCTTGTATTTACTGTATTGTTTGTAATGATAGATTCAATAAAATTTAACTTTTAATAAACTTGTTTCTAAAAAATTCCCCTTTGTCTTGATTCCTTTATTTGTATAGGAACAAAAGAGGATTGATTCATTCTAGGTGAAATAAATAGTTAAAATCACATGCGAAATCACATGAAAAAATGAGAAAAAAGTGAGAAACAGGTTTTTTTAAAAATATGTCAGAGCCCGTTTTCTGCTGCACTGTGTTTGATTCTACTTTATTATGAGTATTCACTGGATCTGTTTCTTTGTACTTATACAGTGTTGCCTTTAATTGTCTTTCAGCCCAGTTTTCCTCCTTTGATGTGTTTTTTCACAGGGATATATGCTGGCTATTATTGTTGCCAATTTGTTTCTACTACTTGGCTCTTAGCCCAGCATGTTCCCCCTTTAAAGAGAAGTGTGTGTATTAGATTTGATTTTGGTTTCAGCTCTCACAGAGCTTAGGTTTATATTTGTTAAATCACGGGAGTGGTGGGGGTATTCACATATATATACGATTCTGCATATGGGTTACACTTTTATTAGGTATTGAGCCTCCAGTATTTGTCCACCAATTGGTGATATTTGTACCGGGATTTTTTTAGGCAGTCCTAAAGATTTCAATTTCTGTGTGTAGTTTTTCCTTATTACACTTGAAATTTCGTTTTATGTGCATTTATTTTCGTGTATTAGTCTTTTACCCCGCTCACTATTGGAGGTGTTATAGGCTTGCTGAACAGTTTATATTTTATAACTGTTCAGTGGGTTTATCACTTGACACCCTAATTTTGCTGTCTCATGTTTTCTGTTTTTACAAGTTCTGTTCTATCACTTTATATATTTTTATATTACAGTGAGGGTCCCCTGCCTGGACCGGCAGTCAGAGTCTCACTTTAATCTCCTATTTAGGAGTTTCGTGATGACAGATTTGTTACCAACTATTTTTTTTTTTTTTCACAGCAGTATATAGTGCTAGATATTCTGCCCGTTTTTCCAGGGTTTATAAGTGATTCTCCCACCTAATTTCAGCATTATATTACTCCCTCTTATATGCACATTCTTTTTGTTATGTACAGGTTTTGGTTGCACTCCCCTGTCTGGGTGAGCGCAAACGCTGATTCCCTCCACACACACACCAATTTTTCTGTCTAACACATATACATTTTTATATATATCACAACATGCAGCTAGAGGTCGGGCTCTGATAGCTCGACGCACGTTTTACCTAATGAGGCTTTTTTTAATGAGGCTTGAAAAAGCCTCAATAGGTGAAACGCACGTTGAGCTATCAGAGCCCGACCTCTAGCTGCATGTTGTGATATATAAAAATGTATATATGTTAGACAGAAAAATTGGTGTGTGTGTGGAGGGAATCAGCGTTTGCACTCACCCAGACAGGGGAGTGCAACCAAAACCTGTACATAACAAAAAGAATGTGCATATAAGAGGGAGTAATATAATGCTAAAATTAGGTGGGAGAATCACTTATAAGCCCTGAAAAAAACAGGCAGAATATCTAGCACTATATACTGCTGTGTGAAAAAAAAAAAATAGTTGGTAACAAAACTGTCATCACAAAACTCCTAAATAGGAGATTATAGTGAGACTCCAACTGCGGGTCCAGGCAGGGGACCCTCACTGTAATGTAAAAATATATAAAGTGATAGAACAGAACTTGTAAAAACAGAAAACATGAGACAGCAAAATTAGGGTGTCAAGTGATAAACCCACTGAACAGTTATAAAATATAAACTGTTCAGAAAGCCTATAACACCTCCAATAGTGAGCGGGGTAAAAGACTAATACACAAAAATAAATGCACATAAAGTAAAATTTCAAATGTAATTAGTAAAAACTACACACAGAAATTGAAATCTTTAGGACTGCCTACAAAAATCCCGGTACAAATATCACCAATTCGTGGACAAATACTGGAGGCTCAATACCTAATAAAAGTGTAACCCATATGCAGAATCGTATATATATATGTGAATACCCCCACCCCTCCCGTGATTTAACAAATATAAACCTAAGCTCTGAGAGAGCTTAAACCAAAATCAAATCTAATACACACACTTCTCTTTAAAGATGGTTGCCATCGATGGCAAAAGTGCAACTAACCATC
This sequence comes from Crinia signifera, assembly GCF_055691185.1. NCBI lineage: Eukaryota > Metazoa > Chordata > Amphibia > Anura > Myobatrachidae > Crinia > Crinia signifera. The sequence goes on from NC_139222.1 coordinate 256,509,831, forward strand.
GATAGTGTAAAACTATGCAATGGGTGACCATCAATAGTTTTACATATCGATGGTCACCTATTATGTTTCAGTGATTGACCTGTGGGCCAATCAAAGCACGTGGGCGGGGTTTTGTGGGTGTCAGGGGCGGGTCAGGTTTGCTGTGCCATCGATGTATGGAAACCATCTGGTTCTCCCCCATCGATGGCAAAAGTATTCAACATCAGCCATCAACCATCGATGATTTTGATGCATCAATGGTTGATGGCCATCCCTAATCAAACCTAGGGTGACATGTAATAGGATGAGATATTTAGACTTTTTGGATTTTTAGTCAAAAAACATCTGAATTTGCATGTTTTCTGAAAACCGCACATTTATTTATTTATTTCCAGTTTCTTATATAGCGCAGCAGATTCTGTTGCACTTTACAATAGTAGATAGAGATAAAACCAACTGGGTAACAACAGACAGACTTGGAGGTAGGAGGGCCCTGCTGCAAGCTTACAATCTATAGGATTGCACATGTAATAGGATGTGAATTGCGGTAAAAAAAAATAACATTTTGACTTGTTGATTTTTGTTCATACTTCAATTTGCATACAGATGTTTTCCCATTATAAAGTATTCTGTACAACTCGCAAATTGCAAGTGCGATTTTTTGGAAATGTTACCAACATTTTTAAAACAAATGAACCAGGTTCTTGCAGACAAGTTTGACAGAACCATGCACAGACCACTGAGATCTGTGCATGGTTCTGGCCACAAAAATGTATTAAAGTAAAAAATGTTTTAAAAATAAACAGCGTGGGGTCTCCCCTCCCTAGCATAACCAGCCCCAGGCTCATTGAACCAGTCCTGGTTTCAAAAATACAGAGGAGAGAATGAGTAGGGGTCCCCCTTATTTAAGAAACCAGAACCAGGCTCTTGGACCAGTCCTGGTTCCAAAAAAATATGGGGGACAAAAAAACTGGGGGTCCCCCGTATTTGGGAACCAGCACTGGGCTCCAACAGCCAGCGGTGTCATGCCATAGCAGGTGGACACTTTTTACGTAAGGTCCCCAGGCAGTACCATGCGCACTGTGGCTGGTCAGCCTGTATGGAGTACTTGGGAGAGTGGGGACCCCCCAATAAAGCCCCCCCCCCCAGCTTCACCCATCTAGGGCTGAAGCCTGGGGCTGTCCCTGATGTCCCAGGGTGGTGGACACCAGGCTGATGTGTGCAAAAATAGATTTAAACACATTGCTTAATACAGGTGATCTACAAGACCCAGCATGACAGGCATTAATATTCCCACTGGTGCTCATACAGTAGTTCACCTGTATAAAAAATGTGGAAATATCAGTACTGACAACCAGTACAGTATAACTGGTACTTGTTTCCTAGCACGGCCACAATCGCGGGCATCGTGTGCCTCAACTTTAAGGCACACGATGCCCGCGATGCCCGCGATTTCCTTTGAAAAAAGCACAACTCGGGTACATCGCGTCGGTCGTGTGCCTTAAGAAGGCACACAACGCGACCGACGCGATGCCCACGATTATCCCATAGGCTTCAATGTTAAAATATTTTAACATTGAAGCCTATGTGCGCCCGACGCGATGCCCCCGATTTCTCCATAGGCTTCAATGTTAAAATATTTAACATTGAAGCCTATGCGATGGACCCGATTTGTCCATAGGCTTCAATGTTAAAATATTTTAACATTGAAACTGAGTCCATTTAACATAGGAAAAAATGGGAAAAGGCCAAGGCGCGTCCTTCGCGGCCTTGACAGGTATCCGCGTCCCCTCGCGGGGCTCGCTGCGCTCGCCACGCTTCGGGCTCGGTGGCTCACTGCGCTCGCCACACTAATCTATTCTCGACTCCACGCCGACGTGGATAGTAGGGGAATGAAAAGGTCGGAGGACGCGCACCGCCGCCCCTCGCGGGCTCGCTGCGCTCGCCACGCTTCGGGTTCGCGTCAATCGTGGGGGTGGTGGCCACAATAGGGGGCCATTATTTTTTACACACATGCCGGGGCCATACCCAATGAGAAATGGCCCATATTGGGCCTTTTCCCATTTTTTCCTATGTGAAATGGACTCAGTTTCAATGTTAAAATAATTTAACATTGAACCCTATGGACAAATCGGGTCCATCGCGTAGGCACACCATGGACACGATGGACCCGATTTCTCCATAGGCTTCAATGTTAAATTATTTTAACATTGAAGCCTATGGAGAAATCGGGTACATCGCGTCGTGTGCGCTTTGGTATGCACCCGACGCGACCGACGCAATTTTTTCCGACACGACCACCACGATAGAAATCGTTGTGGCCGTGCTAGGAAACAAGTACCGTATAACTTTATTAGCATACATTTCACACCATGAGATTACACACATACATACAGTACCTGTACTGTACCTGCTCCAGCGCTGTGTCATATCTGCCTCTGCCACTGCTCACTTAGTACTGACAGCTGCCGAGTGAGCAGCCTGTTTATAACAGATACCGGGATCCCTGTGATGTCACATGTGCATTAATTTGCCCATTTTGTGACTAAAATTTGCACTTTTCATGTCCAAAATTTGCACTAAATCGCATGACCGCATTTTTCACAACTTAATTACCATACCATTTGCATTTTTTTTTATTTGCGATTTCAAAACCTTGCTAAAAATCTCATCCTATTACATGTCACCCCTAGTGTCCCATGTCTGTATAGAACATAATACAATTGTATTACAACTTGGCTAATACTATGCTGGCCATACATCAGACCAACTTTCCTCCAACCATCCAACTAGTTGCTTGGATGGAATAAAAATATGGTACTGTAGTTGAACCTGTTTGATTTAAGCAATTTGATTGAATGTTTTTGTCCATTTTCCTGGGTTTTTGAGCACATTTCTGATTGTCTTTTGCTCCCATCCAGTACCATATTTTTATTCCATCCAAGAAACTAGTTGCATGGTTTGAGGGAAGTTGGTCTGATGTATGGCCAGCAAGTCAAGATTGGACTGGCCCACAGAGGGAATGGTAAAATCCTTGTGGGCCCTACCTCCTAAGGGGATTTTGTCCTCTCTTATGATTCAGGTCCCAGACCATGCAGTAATATAATACCTTGTTACTCTATTGGTGGCTCATTGACGTGGCAGAGCAGGACCATGACTGGAGAACAGAGCACTGGCCCGGACGGGCTCCATTCATCAAACCGTTCTAGTTTTTAATAAATTCCCAGACCATACAGGGAGGCTTTAATCTTTTCCTCCTCATCTCCCTGGTGACAGGTATCACTGGCACCCTCACTGGAAGGGACACCCCACTGGACAGAACACCCCCAGGCGGCACACTATAAGCTCTGAAATGGCACAGTTTGATAAATGGGGGCTGACCAGTCCAGCACTCTGGCTTCTTGTCTGTTTCTGGTTTTTACCCATTCCCCAGAAACATTATATTAGTACAGTTCCTCGGGTTATAATCTGTGAACTCGTACAGAATATGTTATATTTTATAATGCACAATTTAGTGCTGCCAATAAGCACCATATGATATCACAACATTTCATTATAAAAATGTTTATCATATTGTTATTTTATGTGTAAATCTAAAGGTGCCCATACACGGTGCGATTATCGCATTCGGTATGGGCTAGATCACATCGCATGTGTTTTGCATGCGATTTGCGTGTGATGCGATCAGAAGGCAACACATACTTTTTGTACTGTTCGATGAGATGCCTGCGGGAGCGCACATCACTTCACACGGTGCACCGTGTATGGGCACCTTACTACTACTACTCTTTGGTTTATTTTTTATTGCAACTTACCATATTCAGAGACCTTAAAGTATATTTCACATGCAGACGGTAGGTTGATTGTATAATATCCAAGAGATAGCTCATTTGACAGAGGGAAACTAAAATCAGCAATCCCGTGGTTTAATGTTACATTGAGCCATTGTCCAATGCGGTTGTTGTTTGGATCCTGTAGGCAAATAGATTATAGTAAGAACTGTTGTAATCCATTGTGGCAGAGCATCACTAGCGGGGTGCAGGTGGTGTCAGTGGCGTAACAATAGCACCGCAGCCCCCATGGTCGCGGGGATGCGCAGTGTAAGTGTGGGCGCTGGGGGGGCTGCGGTGCTATTGTAATAGCGGTACGGTACGGTGCGGGTGGGAGCTGAGATGCTTGTCAGCGCTGCAGTGGTCCCGGCTCCTGTCCTGGCTTCATGAAGAACGGACCATCATAAAATGTCCGCCCCCATATAGCAGACAGTTCTCTGAAACTGTCTGCTGTATGGGGGCGGACATTTTGTGATGGTCCGTTCTTCATATCAGAATGAAGCCAGGACGGGAGCCGGGACCACTGCAGCGCTGACAGGCATCCCAGCTCCCACCCGCGCCGATGACAACCGGACTCCAACCCGCATCGCAGCCGGAATCCTGAGTAAGTATACATATAGTATTTATGTATGTATATGTGGTGGGTGGCGGGCACATCATCACCTTTGGCGGGGGGGCACAATTTTTGAAGTTACGCCACTGGGTGGTGTGAATCGCTACTGGATGTCATCATTCTAGTGGGTGACACCTTAGTGCCGACTCATGGTCAGGGAATGAGATTTGTGTAGTGCGCTGGGACATTATTGTGCACATCCAGCTCCTGCCACTGAGAAAGAGCGAACAATGCAAGAATACAGATGCAGTCACGCTCATTATGGCTACATCCCATTTTGTTGGCGTTGTCGCACCCGCAGGCTGCCCGCTAATTAATTTTCAATGTGTTTCCGGGCAGTTATGACACACATGCGCTTTGTTGTGAATGTGCATTATGCCTCACATAACAGAAGCAGCACAGATGATGTACGGTTTAGCATTACTGCCTCACAGCACTGAGATCATGGGTTCTATTCCTACTATGGCCCTAACTGTGCAGAGTTTGTATCTTCTCCCTGCGCTTGAGTGGGTTTCCTCTGGGTACTCTGGTTTCCTCCCACATTCCAAAAATATGCTGGTAGGCCAAATGTCTCCCAACTAAATTAACCCTAGAATGAATGTGTATGCGTGCTGGTACATGTGGTAGGGAATTTGGATGTATTGTGAGATTCCTTCAGCAAAGTCAAATATTTGAATATGGTAATGTTATAATTAATGAAGTTTAAGCTTTTGTAATAGTTTTCCTGTTACATCAGTTGTTACATTTGGTATATACTGTACAATCCAATACATAGCAGTGTATAGAGTAATAAATAAAATGAAAGTAATTATTATTAATAAGATAATTGATTATCATAATCAGGATTTTGTGGACCTTTAAATGTAAAATTGGTCTTGTAATTAAATCTGCATAAATGGATAATTTAAATAAAACATTAGAAATTGTAAATGTAATACGTACCTTTAGCTCAAGCAGAGGAAACTGATTACAATGGAAGAGAAAGTGAAAAAAAAACCATCTTAATGACATCATAATTATACATTGGACAAAACAACAGGATACAGCGGTATCTTCGCATCATTTCACATAAGGGCCTGATTCAGACCTGTCCGCAGCCTAGCAAACAGGTGAACGCCCTTTCCCCTTTGGTAATACGCTCAGCCTTTTATGGGGAAGCCCATAAAACTCTGGCTGTTCCCCTGCTTCCATCCCCTTCCCTCTTGGAGCGAATGACTTTGCAAGTTAAACTCGCCATTGCAGTTCACTCCTGGGGTTTGTGGGGAAAGGGCTGTATTACCCGACCGAACGGGTCTGAATTTGTAGCTCTGGAGGTAAAAATCACTAATCTGTATCTGAGGTGGAGGAACTCATTTCCCCGTCACAGATCCCCCCCCCCCCCCCTTCATTAGATGGAGCTCGGGCCAGGGTTTCTGACACCTCCTGCAAACTATAAAATTGTGCCCTACCACCTATACTTTATAAAAGATAAGTGGTCCTACAAGGAAGGAGTGTATTCACACAAAAGTAACTTCAAATAAAATTGCACTGCACAGTAGCAAATCATATTCACATTACACCGCATGTAATGCCCCTGATTCATATTACACCATATAGTCGTGCCCATTATTCATATTGTAGTGGTCCATTGTTCAAGTTGTGCTATACAGTAGTACTTCTTAAACATAATACCCACAGTAGTGCCCCATATAAACAATAATGTCCACAGTAGTGCTGCTTATACACATATATGTCTCTGTCTCTCCAGAAGCTCAATGCACATGTCCCTCCAGCAGCTCAATACCCTGTGTCCCTTTAGCAGCTTCCCATCCTCTCTGTGTCCCTCCAGCCCCCTATCACCCTGTCCAGCTTGCACAGAGCCTGCTCTTAGAGGCTCTTCTTCCCTTCAGCGGTGGTGACATCACATACGCCATGACAGTTGAAATTACTGTGCAGGCCTGTGGGGGTGGGACTCAGTCCCCTTCACCATTGCAGGTGGTGGAACTCAGTTCCACCCAGTTCCCCCTCACTTTAACCCCTGGCTATGAGGGTATTCAGACCCAATCGCACAGCTGTGATGTTGCAGGCCGGGTGATTATCAATAGATGGCGCATGTGTAGGCGGTCCTACGATAATATCGTTCTACTTTTATTATCGCTGGCCATACGCAAGTCGGTTGACAGGAAGCCAGTGTTTGGGAGGTGGTAACTGGATAAACCAGGAGTGCCCAGGCATTTCAAGGGAGGGTGTGCGACGTCAGCTCCGGCCCAGATCAGCCTGTTTCTATCGCAGCTGCAGAGTAAGTCCTGGGCTATACACAGACTGCACACACTGGAAAAATCATTAGATGGTGAGTCAGTTGCAAATGGATCTGCAGCTAGTAACAGAGTTTTTTTGCAAATTTGTCTCAGGCTTGCACATGACGGGGTTACATTCTGGTTGGCCAGCGATTACCTGACCTCAGGGCTCTATAAATTTGCAGCTCAGCGATCAGGTCTGAATAACCCCTTATGTCTACTTTCTGCCTTATATTACCAAGCTGTCATTTGCGGTTTGATGGTATAAAAACATAAAACAAGTAAAAATCCTCACCTTTCTTCCTGCAGGACGGAAATCCGTGTCCATGGCTATCAACCGAAACCTCACTGAAATCATTAATTAGATAATATCAGGAATGGTGTCTATACTTTAGTCAATAAAATAATCATACAGTATATATTAAAACAAAGAACAATATAATTAAAGTTAGGGATCTGCGACATAAGGACTGCACAGTATATTTTTAACCCAGAACATGTTTGATACGTTGCTAGTGGTAGCTGAGATATAATTGTCTATACAGCAATAGAACCTTCTAAGACATCATAGTGTGCTTCTTGACAGACACCTCTCTGCAGAATTTATTCATTTTATGTTACTGAATAGTGCACAAATTAATATTATGAACCCTGGTAATGCCCTAGTTAATAGTATGGCACATTACACTGCCCCCTGTTCATACTGTTCCACATTAGAGTGCCCTCTGGTTAATATTATGCCACATTATTATGCTCCAGTTCATATTATGCCACACTTTAATGTGGCACAACATGAAATGGAAGCACTAAAGTGCCCCACTTTTTATTGTAAAATTATAGTGCCCTCAACATTACAGTAAGCAGATCAGGTTATGACACATTACTGTGTCCTCCAGTTCATATTGTGTCATATTACAGAGGCCTCCAGTTTATACCACATTTACAGTGCCCCCTTACTGTTATAGCATCAACTACAAACTTCTCTTACTGACAATATAATGTCACACAATTCAGGCTGGGCAATAGATCAGACCCAATTGCTTAGTGGGCAAATTTGGGAAATTAGTATGCAACTTGATAACCTGCGTCCAGGCCCGCTTAAGCCTCTGGCCCTATAGAAATTGCATCATCTACAGTTATGTCCATGTACCAACTGTCAACAATTAAGCACTGAGGTCCTCTGGGCATAGACATCTATGGTGGTACCTCTGATTAGCTGAGCTGAATCAGCCACTGAAAATGGCCCAACTGAGACTGCAATTGTTAGCCTGGACTTTCTCCTGTGGCTAGCAGGTCCGGGACAGGCGGCGAGCGCATTGAGGAGAGAAGGTGTCGTGGACGTTGCCAAGCAATGCCCTGAACTTCCTCCCTAACTCTTCCTGCTGCTGGGCATCGGGGCGTTGCTCAGCAATGTCCCCAAACTTGGCCAAGCAAGGGGGACTGGACAGATCGTGGAGGACGCTTACCTACTCCTGTGTTTTGATCCTGTTGGTGCCCGGGCCATTTGGTGACTATACACATGCGCAGATTGAACTATATTTCATATGGTTCACACGACATCTGGTAATTCCCTTCATGTATCTTGCCACTCTGCACTTGCACTTTGGATTTTAAATTGTGTGCATACATTGATTTTATTGTATTTTTCGTGTTGATGTACTTATATGCTGTGTGATTTATGTGATTAAATACTGGTATACACTATGTGGATTATGTATTCTCTCCACATGTATATTTGATTGAGAGCTGAAGGATACAGCTGTGTTACCGGTACCCCGCAAGGAGGAATCTGACATATAACAAGGGAAGTAATTTCTCTATCTCTATAGCGCTGGTGGAGGTTAATCCCACTTTTCTTTTCTACACTATTGTTTTTTTGGGTGCCAGAGAAACACCCTAGGGATATAACCACCCCTGCAGCTAGTGCGCACCTTATACATTCACTCGTTTCTTTAAGTGTTACATCCTGTCAGGCCTATCAGCAATATCTCCCTATAACTCCCTATTACTTCCCGTTTGTATTTTTTTTGGGGTACATAAGTGGGAGAGTCAGGCATTTGTTGACAGCGGGGCTGCAGGGAATTTCATTGACTCTCAATTAGTTAGAGATCACGGGATCCCTCTCATTCCCATTACCCCAGAGATTTCTGTCCATGGTCTGGATGGTAACCGTCTGCCATCAGGGGCTATTACACATTGTACGGTTCCTCTGAATGTGCATGTTGGGGTTACTCATATTGAGAAATTGTCTTTCTTTGTCTTTCATTGTCCAATAGCTCCTGTAGTCTTTGGACTACCCTGGCTTAAGTAACATAACCCGAGGTTTGGTTGGCAAACGGGGGAGTTACTCTGTTGGGGGAAACAGTGTGCCTCAAACTGTTTAGTTCTCCCTGTTCGCATGACTACTCCATTAGTCCCAGGGTTACCCGAACCATATGCTGCCTTTCCCGATGTTTTTTTCTAAAAAAGAGGCCGATACCCTGCCTCCTCATCAGCTTTATGTGCCATTAACCTTCTCCCCAATGCCAAATTGCCCAAGGGTCGATTGTATTCCCTGCCTGAAGAAAAGGCCATGGAGGAATACATTGAGGAGAAACTCAAGAAAGGGTTCAACAGGCCCTCTAAATCTCCCGTCAGAGCTGGTTTCTTTTTTGTAGGAAAGAAAGACGGCTCCTTGCGCCCGTGTATAGAGTACAGACAATTGAATATTGTCACCGTAAATAACTCTTATCCCCTGCCTCTCATATCAGTATTATTCGATCAATTACGCAAGGCTTCTATTTTTTCTAAAATACATCTCAGAGGTGCCTATAATCTGATTCGTATAAAGGCAGGAGATGAGTGGAAGACAGCATTTAACACTCATACAGGACATTACGAGTATCTTGTTATGCCGTTTGGGTTGGCTAAATGCACCTGCTGTCTTCCAGGACCTGATTAATGATGTGTTAAGGGACTTTTTGGGAGTTTTCGTTGTAGTATATCTTGACGATATTCTAATTGTTTCATCTTCTTTGGAACAGCACCGTCTTCACGTTTGTGCTGTCCTTCAAAAGTTGAGGGAGAATAATCTTTATGCTAAGTTAGAGAAATGTGAATTCGAGGTAGAGAGGATTTCCTTTTTAGGATATATCATCTCTCCTAAGGCTTTCCTAATGGACCCAGTGAAGGTCCAAGCCATAAAAGACTGGGTACAGCCTTCCAACCTCAAATCCACACTGAGATTTTTAGGCTTTGCCAACTATTATAGAAGGTTCCTTCCTTCATTTTCGGACATCGTGGCACCCATTGTAGCCTTGACCAAGAAAGGGGCGGATCCTTCCATCTGGCCTGATTCCGCTGTTGAGGCATTTAAGAAGTTGAAATCTGCTTTTGTGTCTGCCAAAATCTTGAGGCATCCCAATCCGGATCTCCCCTTTGTTCTGGAGGTGGATGCCTCGGAGATTGGCATCGGAGCCATTCTCTCTCAGGTAGATGAGCTCGATGGTCTCCTGCATCCCTGTGCCTTCTTTTCCAGAAAGTTCTCCTCAGCTGAATGCAATTATGATGTGGGTAATCGAGAACTCCTGGCCATCAAGTCTGCCCTCAAAGAATGGAGACATTGGCTGGAGGGAGCTAAGTTTCAGGTCACCATATATACAGATCATAAAAAATCTGCCGTACGTCCAGTCACCTAAGAGGGTTAATGCTAGACAAGCCAGGTGGACATTGTTTTTTGCCCGCTTCAACTTTATCATTACCTACAGGCCGGGTTCAAAGAATATCCTTGCTGATGCCCTCTCTAGAAGTTTTGCTGCAGTCCAGGATCCTCACATTCAGCAGAACCCATCATTCCACCCTCATGTATCATTGTTGGTCTTACACAAAATCTTTTAGATCAGGTTCTTCTTGCTCAGTCTACAGCACCCAAGTCCAGTCCAGAGGGTAGACTTTTTATTCCTTTGGAATTTCGTGAAATTTTTTTGTTCTTAAGTTCACCATTGCAAGTCTGAGGGACATCCTGGGGTGGAGAAGACATTTTCTTTGCTGTCCAGAGCTGTCTGGTGGCCTTCTATGAAAAGGCACATCAAGGTATTTGTATCATCCTGTGATGTATGTGCCAGAAATAAACCCCCTCGCAGCTATCCCATTGGTCAGCTGGTTCCTTTGTCTGTTCCATGGAGACCATGGTCACATATCTCCATGAACTTTATCACCGATTTGCCACAGTCCTCGGGTCACAACATCATCTGGGTAGTAGTGGATAGGTTTAGTAAGATGGCACATTTCGTTGCATTGGCTGGTCTGCCTTCTGCCCAAAAGTTGGCTTCCTTATTCTTGTTTCACATTTTTCGCTTGCATGGATTGCCTGCCGACATTGTCTATGATAGAGGCGTCCAGTTTGTAGCCAATTTCTGGAAATCGGTCTGCTCGGCTTTACAGATTACTCTTAGCGCTTCATCTGCGTATCATCCTCAGTCTAATGGGCAGACAGAATGAGTAAATCAAACGTTAGAGTAGTTTCTGCGATGTTATGTGTCCAAATCTCAACATGATTGGGTGGAGAATTTACCCTTTGCGGAGTTCGCTTATAACAATGGTTGGCATGCTGCCACCAAAATGTCTCCTTTCTTCTGTAATTTTGGTTTCCATCCTCGGGCAAATTCTTTTGATCCTGTTCCCGCCAGAACAGGTAATTCCAGGTGGGTGGCCAGTAGGAGAAGTACCTGGACCGTGGTCCGTAGGGCTCTCCTCTGCACTTTTCCGACCGTCACCGGAAACCATGTACATTTAAAGTGGGAGACTGGGTATGGTTATCAACTAAGAACATCAATCTCCGTCAGGCCTCGCAGAAATTAGGGCCCCAGTTCATTGGACCTTACAGAATAATAAAGAAAGTCAACCCAGTTGCCTTCAAACTTCTTCTTCCACAGTCTTTAAAGATCAATACCACTTTTCATTGTTCTTTATTCAAGCCTGCTCTACAGCCAATGGGTCGCAAACCAGCCCCAGTCGTACATCGAGGTGTCAAAGAATTTATTGTCGACAGTATTTTGGACTCCAAGATTGTCTGCAGTCAGTTATTTTTCCTTGTCCATTGGAAGGGATATGGGCCTGAAGAAAGGTCCTGGCTGTTGGAGAAAGATCTCCATGCTCCTTTCTTAAAGAAATAGTTTTTTAGACAATTTCCATAGAAGGCAGGGGCCCGAGGTCGGTTGACCTCTCCTCAAGAGGGGGGGGGGGTACTGTTAGCCGCCGCCGTCCCGGACTTTCTCCTGCGGCTAGCAGGTTCGGGACGGGCGGTGAGCACAGTGCGGAGAGTAGTTGTCGGGGACATTGCCAAGCAACGGCCCAAACTTCTGTCCTCACTCTCCCTGCTGCTGGACATCCCCAAACTTCCGCCCGGCAAGCGTCCCCGAGGGCAGCTGACATCAGCAGCCGCCGGGGTTGCGAGATTTGAATAAATAGCCAGCGTCTGCTGGGCACAGACACCAGTTATAGCTTCTTGGACCCTGCGTGCATTCCAGTGGTGTTCCTGGTTCCCGAACTTCCCAGCTGTCGTTCCAGTGTTCCTGTTCCTGCTGCAGCTAAGTTCTTTTCACAAGTTTCATTCTTGCTATCCTCCTGTCTCCTGATTATCCAGTTACCCTCTTGGGTATCTGCACTGTGGGGCCTGTCCCTAGCAGTGCAGGGTAGTTCAGTAAAGGTTGTTGTATATTTGGTACCATCGTCTGAGCATTGTTGCTATTATATTACGGTTTATTCCATCTTCAGTGCATTGTTGCTATTGGTTATTATCTCATACCACCCTTTGAGCATTGTTGCCTTTTGTATTTTTATATTCGACCACTGTGCATTGTTGCATATTGTTTTGCCTTAGGGGTCATAGACCTGCACATTCCGGGGTTAGTTAGATATCCTTTTGCTACTGGTCTGTCTCCACGAATACATTGTCCCCTCCTAAGACCTGACTGTAACGGAGTCTGGGTGGACCTAATTCGCCCTTACAGCCAGGGCGGTTAAAGGTGAAGCCTAGCTCCGCACGTATTCGTGGATTCCAGGTTTGGGCAACAGAGTCAGGGAACAGGTCTGCTGACCTCCTACAGAGTCCTGACATTAGTAAAGCACATAACACAGAAGCACTGTGGCCCTCATTCTGGTTTGCTTGGTAAGCTGCAAAGATCGCAGCTTACTGAGCACTAGAGACGCCGCCCAACGGTCATCCGAGCAACCTTTACTAACATGGATAAATACCCAGGTTTTACAATAATAAAATACAATGCATAAAACATTAAAGACAGATAGTTAAAATAATTCTGTGAAATGAATTTCCAAGCCACTGTGGATATGTGGGTTAATGTGGATGGTATTATGTAGGTGACCACTTTAGATGATCAGGGTAAGTGCACATTACCAAATCATGTTTCCAATTTTTTCCTCTCTCATGTGTGGATGGATGGTGTCCTCACGATTGGGGAGGCACTGTTTAGCTGCCGCTGAAGATGAATTTAGGCTTCCGTTCACTAGATGATCCTCTTGTTGGGGTGACCAGTGGTGGAATATATCACCAGAGGGGTTCTTGGAGCGGTGTCCGCCAATAGGAGCAGCAATAGGCTGATGGGAGAGAGGAGGCTTCCGCACACCCCAGACCAAACACTGGCACAGGTGACAGGTGGAATGTTGAATACACCTGGAAGTCTGGTGTGTGGTGTCCCCCAATGGTAAATGGGTCTTGGATGGTGGTACCAGGGGTATATGTCCACATCAATAGGTCCACAAATGATCCACAATCAAATTCCTAGGGCTGGAAACAGGCACCTAATGTGTTTCACTGCAACCTGCAGCTTTATCAAAGGTGTTTGGGCTGTGTACCTGGGTCAGGTATATATACCTTATCTAATGAGGGAATCATTAACACATGAGTAATCCAATCACTGGTATAATGCTAGATAATAGTCATAAAATACATTCTGATAAGAAGGCAGACACAAACAGGTTGAAAGCGGAAGTAGTTCTAGATCCATCTGGAACGCATTTGCATTCCACACGTTCTGTGCCGCAATAAATGATTTAATATACCTCTCAAAATGCGAATAGCCTTATCTCTACTATAATACTAGTTTACCCATAACATCAGAATGACTCTCAGATAATATACTAATAGGTATATGTCCATATACCAGAAACTAGTTCCGATCACGTGATCAGACTCATTATACATATGCAAACACCCCCAGATTAAATATCTTCTAGTTTTATTAAAATGTGCTTCTTTTATGAATTGAATGTATTGTTTTTATTTTATTTGTGTCTGCCTCCTTATCAGAATGTATTTTATGACTATTATCTAGCATTATACCAGTGATTGGATTACTCATGTGTTAATGATTCCCTCATTAGATAATATACCTGATCCAGGTACACAGCCCAAACACCTTTGAGAAAGCTGCAGGTTGCAGTGAAATGCGTTAGTGGCCTTTTTCCAGCCCTAGGAATTTGATTGTGGATCGTTTGTGGACCTATTGATGTGGACATATACCCCTGGTACCACCATCCACGAAACATTTACCATTGGTGGACACCGCACACCAGGCTTCCAGGTGTCTTCAACATTCCACCTGTCACCTGTGCCAGTGTTTGGTCTGGGGTGTGCGGAAGCCTCCTCTCTCCCATCAGCCTATTGCTGCTCCTATTGGCGGACACCGCTCCAAGAACCCCTCTGGTGACGTATTCCACCGCTGGTCACCCCAACAAGAGGATCATTCATCTAGAGAGCGGAAGCCTAAATTCATCTTCAGCACAGTGGCGTAACTAAGCCTCTGCAGCCCCCGCCGTGGCGGGGAGGCGCAGAGTAACTATGGGCGCCGGGGGGGCTGCGGTGCAATAGTTACCCGCTGCGCTGCTGCCCGGCCGCATCTTCGGTCACTGTCCCGTCACTCGCTCCCGACGCCGGCTCCTGCTGATAATGAAAAGTGACACTTAGAAAATGGCTGCCCCCGTATTGCAGACAGTTTTGGCAGCCATTTTCTAAGAGTCACTTTTCATTATCAGCAGGAGCCGGCGCCGGGAGCGAGTGACGGGACAGTGACCACAGATGTGGCCAGGCAGCAGCGCAGCGGAGACTGGAGCAGCGCAGCGGAGCTGAGGGAGACTGGACGGGACAGTGACCGCAGATGCGGCTCTGTCAGGTATGGGTATGGGGGGGGGGGGGGGCGCCGAAAAAGTTTGGCGGGGGGGGCGCAAATTATATAGTTACGCCACTGCTTCAGCAGCAGCTAAACAGTGCCTCCCCAATCGTGAGGACACCATCCATCCACACATGAGAGAGGACAAAATTGGAAACATGATTTGGTAATGTGAACTTACCCTGATCATCTAAAGTGGTCACCTACGTAATCCCATCCACATTAACCCACATATATCCACAGTGGCTTGGAAATTCATTTCACAGAATTATTTTAACTATCTGTCTTTAATGTTTTATCCATTGTATTTTATTATTGTAAAACCCGGGTATTTATCCATGTTAGTAAAGGTTTGATACTATTACTCCAATCACTTGGTATTGGGACTTATTAATAGTGCTGCTCTACTTGCCCTGTGCTTGTTTTTCCTTTTCACATCATATCACCCACGTACCCATGGGAACCCCCAGCATTTTCTAAGGGATGCCCATTAAACGCTGCCCATTCGCACAGCGTGAATGTTCGCATAGCATGCCTGTGGTGGAACACCCACATCCTCCAATGGTCGCCGACCATCGAATGATGTGGAACGTGCATGCATAAGGAAGAGGGTGGACAGCTGACATCCGGACATCCAATTTTCAAGGCTGTTACCGCTCCCCCAGACTCCTGTACTCACTTCAATTCGCTGCAGAGTGGAGATTTTGGATTACATTTGGAAAACCCCTCTAAAGATCCTGCGTTTGCCACTAGTACAGTAGCGCTTACATTTAATACAACAAGTACTACATATTCTTGCATAACCTAAATACGATTTTAAAATGACCTTTGTGCAACACCATTACTTAAATACAAGCATTTGGTTGTTATTGTGATAAAGGCATTGTGGCCAATAATTATTTTTACACCGGGCGGGTTGCCTACCCTCCCGGAAAGGCCGGGAGGGTCCTGAAAATCGAGTTACCCTCCCAGCCCCCGGTAAGGGGGGCAACCCTCCTGCATAGCCCTCAATCTCCCGCGAACCACCCCTTGGCAGGGGGGTCCGTGGGTCAAATGATGCACTCGTGTCATTTTAGCCCCCCCCCCCCCCCGCAGTGCAATGCCTGAAAAACCTGCATTGCATGGCCAGGGGCATGGCTAAAATGATGCGCTCACTCTAGCACTGCCCCCAGACAGGTCAGCCTATCCGTGGCTCCACCCCAAACCACTCCTCGCTGAGCTGACTGCCCTCTCCCGGAGAGGGTAGCCAAAAAATTCGGCCAGTATGGATAACATTCATGCTCAAGATCACTCTGGCATTTAATTTGAGCATAACTCATTGTATACAGAATTAACAAAGCACACCCTATTTTAGCCATTATTACAGGAGGCCAGCCCCCTCTAGGAGAACAGCAGCTATAGTAGAGGCTCATCAAGGTGAGCGCAATATCATTCTCTACTGCATGTAGTCCTACCTGTATCACCCGGCTTGTATGTCGCTTTATCAGTCTGGATGAAGCACTTTTCAAATCCTTGGATTACTGCAAACCTCTTGGTCTTGTTGATATTGAGGTGTTCCCCATGTGCAAATGCATGGAGAGACCAGTCTGAGTATTCTTCTTTTGTTACAGGAACCTGGTGAGAAGTAAGGGATCATTCATCACTGATTGACCAATTGGGGTTTATTGCATGTCTGTGAGATTACCAACAATAGTTTGGATTTAAGTAATGTCATTTACTGTACTGTACTGAATTGTGTATGTTTTAATTAAGTTTTATATTATTTATAACGCAATAAATTATTAGTCACTAGCGACCCTCAAACTCGGTAAATTGTTGTTTTTTTAGTAACAGGCTATTTGTAAATAATAAATAACTGGATTTATTTGAATGTAATACATGAAAGGGCCAGAGGAAGTCGGCCATGGGAAAAACCTTCTTCACTTAGATCAACTCTAGCTACATTAAGTGTTTGACCTTGCGCTTTATTTATGGTCATGGCAAAGCAAACTCTTATCGGGAACTAGACTCATTTAAAATGAAATGATAAATTTGAGGGAATCATTGGGATTCTGGGCATCAAAACAGTTTCTCCAGTTCCAAAGCCAGTAAGAATATTACCCTCAATGAGAACATTTTTCAGTTTGCAACCGTTCTACCCATCACACACCCCCTGACTCAGCCACCCCACTCTATGCCCCCTACTCCCCATCACACACCCCCTGCTACCCATCACACCCCAGTCACACACTAACCTGCCCTCTGTGTCAGCCTTCATAAACTGCACCCCGAGTCCCTCATTCACAGAACTTCCCACACCCTCTGACACAGCATCTCATTCCCCCCACCCATTCCTGACCCATCTCCTCATCAGGTCTATGCTGCTCCCGATGGACACGTGCAAAAATTGCCCTCCATTGCTGCCAATGGCCAGGGACACTTGCATAGCGGGATCAAACCCGGGCCCAATTTCCCCCACAGTCTCTGGGGGCCAGGTTGGTTACCACCTGCCGCTGCAAGGCTCCTGTTCTGAAACTGTATCCTTCATCACAGCTGCCAGCCTGTCCCAGGCCCCCAGCCTCCATCCACGCCTGTTGCAAGCTGAGAAGTGCCATTGACAGCTGTGCACAGGATGTTATTACCAGCCCCGGCTTGATATCCACAGCACTGATTGGGGCCAAGAAAGGAGGGGAGAAGCAGCATTGGAACCTGCATGATACAACACCATGGCAAGGGCATATGGCATAGACAGGTTACAGGGTATAGCGTAGCGCAGGGGTGTCAAACTCAAATTCATCGGGGGCCACATCAGCAGTTTGGTCACCCTCAAAGGGCCGGTTGTATCTGTAGGACTATGTGTCCACTCTTTATTATTCTAAATTATTGTCACTGCATTCAATTATTGTATACTCAGCAGTAGCATTTACCTCCTGCTATTGCTGTGAACTGCAGTGCATTAGGGCACACGCTGCCTGCACAGGGGGGCAGCACTCAGTCTTAGGGAATATGTCCTGCTTATTATCATGAGACACAGCAATTAATGATGGGCTGCAATGTGCCAGTGCACACACACACACACATAGGCAGAGAGTTTGACACTTACCCGCTCTGATGCGTCCACTCCAGTCTGAGCTGCTCCACCACCAAGGACACAGCTGCGCTCTCACACAGGCGCATTTCCCCCTTTCCTCCTGTGAGTAGCGCTCCTCGCACTATCTATCTATCCAGGAGTGGGGGGCAGCATGTTCCCGGTCACTGTGCAGTGCACACTCAGCAGTAAGTGACCTGGAGCGCACAGCAGCAGCAGCACCATTCACCACGACGGCCCTGCTCTTTCCTCTCTCTGGCTCCTATACAGCAGGTGGGAGCGGAGGAGGGGTTGACGACCGGCGGCACTGCGCTAGAGAGCAGACGTTCTCTGGCTTGTAGGCTGCCGCGCATGCTCTGAAGAGGCGGCTTTCTTGTTTAAAAAAAAAATCGAGAATAAAAGGCTGCGCGGGCCACATGAAGAGGTCTGGCGGGCCGGATTTGGCCCGCAGGCCTTGTGTTTGACACCCCTGGCGTAGCGTATGTGCCGGGAACATGAATACGCTTAGAACAGCAACTGTACTGTTAGCTTTGCTATGACTTATACATTAAGCGGGCATGGCTGTATGATAAACACATTGTGCTCAGCTACTACAGTATACAGGATAGGGGGATGGTGACACTGCATAAAGTACTTAGTATACTCATGCTGGCCGCGACCACGTTCCACAGAGTGATAACTTTACCACACTATACCTTGCCATTAATACTACTCTGCTACCTCATTATAAATACTGCCACTTTCTGCAAAGTGCGTGTGTGCATACATGCTAAGACTGGCTTTATTTGCACTACCGGCTTATTAACTCCTTACTCTGCGGACCTTCATTTCTGACATCCTGCTGACATTTAACAGTGACTGCATTTAATCGTTTATCCACGATATACAGTTAACTTAGATTTGGAGACCCTACACAAATGTGCTACCTTACAGCGAATTGGTTTAACCATTATTTTAGATAAAATAATGTGTGTTGATTTTTAATGTATCATTTTTGTGTTTATGTTATGTGTAGCCACCATAGGCATTATACTAGTGGCTATTATATGTGTCATTTATTTATTTTAATAATATAAAATTGATGATTTGCTAAACAGTGTGTCTAGTATCATTTGCTCAGCAGAATTATCCAGAGAACAAATTTACTCAGCAGCAGCGCATTGCGTCACATTCCACCCTTTCTTTGCTACCACTGGTGTAGTACTGCAGTGTATCCTTCCTTAGCCTTACATAGTATAAAGCCTTACATAGTATAAAGCAAAGTTCCTGATGCACATCTGTCTCTCTGAATACACTAATCACTAAAAATTAGGCAGTGTAATTCTCCCGGAAGCTTTACATATAGTCACCATCGCCCTATCCCATATTGGGCTGAGCACAATGAGTTTATCATAATCAACCATTCATCATGCACTATGTAAATGGAGTGGCTAGAAAGATCACAGCTGCACGTCCATTTACACAGAAAGTGGCAGCAAGTGCTCCCCCATCACACGCAGCACAGGGGCAACATCCAGTCGGCTGCAGGGCTGCCATCAGAGGGGGAGTGTGGGGACTCCAGTCCCGGGCCAAGACAGAAAGGGGGCCCAGGACTGGAGTTTATAAAGTATAGTTTGTCATAAACAAAGTTCACATTTCCCTTGAAGTAATATACAGGTTGAGTAGTGCGGCGAGTTCTGCAGACACCGGTCTCCCTAGGCATTCCAGGTGTTTGAGAAAGGGGGCACTGCCTGTTTCATCACTTCCGGGCCCCACAATTTCTGATGGCAGTCCTGGGTGGCTGCAACAATGACAGCAATTATGGGCACCGCACAGATGGCCACATGCCCCATGCACACATTAGCACACCAGCGCACAGATCCCCAGTGTAACACATCCATGGGGTGGCAGCATCTTCATGCCACACATACTGGCATCTGGCAAACAGTATTCCTGGTTATTAAGAAGGGTGATATGATGCATAGTTTATCTAGACACATTAAGCGAAGGGTTTAAAGTTAATACAAGACCATATTGGTGGTCATTTCATTGACCTCCTATTTTCACTCATCATAATGGAAAATATATATTTTTTTTCTCTCCCCCTTCCCCCCTTTTTTTTGTTTAATGTGTAAAGTTTGTCAAAATCTATATATAATTATGTGAATAATATGTTTTTGGACCATCTGTGAAATAACAGAGGGAAGATATAGTCATCATAAGAACGCCATAATAAAGAAAAATTATATGTCTTTAGAATTTACATGGAAGTGGTGGGTATAAAAGGTATTCACTGCAAAAGGTTATCAAATATCAAATAAAAAATTATGCAATATAAAAATAAAATATAAGATATGAGGGGAAAGGTGGGGCTCGATGAGGTGGGACTCTGACTGATAGTCCAGGTACCTAGCCGCTAAGCCAGGAGGCTTTACGTGTTACAAATCAGTACCATTGAGATACTTAAACATTTACACAGATGTACTAGTTGTGTGTTCATATTTACAGATAATGTGTGTTTATATTTATGGGCCACAATATTCTGCTGGCTGCTTTCCCAAACTATATGAATTTTCTTATGAGTATGTTTGTGTACTAATATGTTATGAGGATTTTGTTTTTTTATTACATATGTAGAAACTGGGCAAATCGTCATGCCGGGAGAAAGAGTGCATTTTAATGAACACCTGAGCTCAATTGAGCATGTTACATTGCAAGCATCTGATTCAGTGGCGGCTCCTGGCTTTAGACTTCAGGGGGGCTGCAATTTCCTGGGTACTGCTCATTACAAACAGTCATTCATTATTTGCAGGTCATTAGTTTGATTTGCGCTGTACTAGTGTTTGTATGCAATTACTGTAAATAAATGATGTACTCGTATGCACACAAACACAGGTACAGAGCAAAATACACGCTTTTAATAACTTTTATATTAATTAAAGTACACAAAATTATACTCTTAATAAAGATCTACACACAAATATTATTAAAATAATATAAACTCCCATGCACCTCTCTGGAGCAATGCATACCTTCCTTCAGCTGCATCACACTGACTCACTGAAGTCTGGGCATGCTCACTGCACAGGATTTGCTTTCTGCTGGGCTGCAGAGACTGCAGCCCATAGAAGCACAGTAGCTCTGGAGATGTGCACAGAATGGATTCCTGCTGGAAAGCTATTGCTGTCATCGCTCCATGTACTGACAGTCCAAAAAGGGAAAGAGTTTCCAGCTCTGTGTCTCTATGTATGATGAGCAGTAGCAGCTTCCAATAGTAGGAATCTACTACATGCTGAACTCCTCCCCACAGGGTTGGTCTGTTGCTGTGTCTGCACTGCTGCTTCATGGAGCCTGGTAAGAGGAGGTTACCAGCGTGTCAGAGACACAGCCAGCAAGCACCAGAGCTCTGGAGGTGGGGGGGGGGGGGGGTGCCCACAGAGGGAAGCACCGGAGCTCTGGTGTGTCTCTGGTGTTGGGATTTTGACTGGAGGGGCTGCAGCCCTATAGCCTGAGCCGAATTTACCATTAGGCACATGAGGCACGTGCCTAGGGGCGGCACATGTTTGAGAGCGGCACTTGGATGCCTGTGATAGTACTGTCAGCCAAAAATGTACCAATAACTGCAAAATATCCACTGTACTGTACTATATTACATCTTAAATAGAGTGTAAATGGATAGGACATGCAGATACTGCCCCTATAAACTGTCCTACTTAGTAAACATTATTGTTGTGCCTAGGGGCGCCCTCATCCTTAAATCCGCCCCTGCCTATAGCAGGAGCCTCCTCTCATCTGATTGGACTTTGTTCTTGAAAAATATCAGCCTGGGAGACCAAATTACTGTAATTTACCTTCTGAGAAAACCGCCATACCTGAGAGCGGAGAAACGTATTAAGGGAACACTGACCTAACTTGTCACGCCTGTTTAACAAGGACTTATCCACCAACATCCTTTTTAATAAGGAATAGTTACCATCTCCTTGGACGGAGAGTGCCCGGTGACTGGCAAGTACTTTCTCACCTGCCGCTCTGTTTGTTGAAATGGAGTGCGTGTAAACCTAGTTGATACTCTCACCCCTATTGTGTCCGCTCCGCTTGTGGAGTGCGGCCGGAGAGACTTTCAGCCGCAACATCGTTTGCCGGCTTGTCTGACAGAGTGCTAACGGCGCAGCCGGGGCTGCATACTCCACACGGCGGCTGACTGTTGAAAGGAGCTAAGGAGACAGCAGCCTAAGAGAAGTAGCTATAAAGAGAGGAGACACAACTCCTTTACAAAGACGGATGAGAAAAATCTCTATATTGTTTACTGGATAGTAAACCAAAGAATCATTTGACAGTGTGTCAAAAGACTTTTGCAAACACACTCATTTGACCCCTCCACATTGTGACTTTTAAAATCCCAGTCACATTTCTGACTAATTGAATCTATTAAGGACATTTATCCATTATATCCATCTAAAAGAATCTAGCAATTTTACTAAGGAATAGGAAAGTTCCATGGAATTTTAGTGGTGGATGTATATAATTATATACAGGTGGTGTTCAAGATCGGGTCAAAAGTATTGTGAATATTTATTCATTATTAATAGCTGGCTCGAGAAGGTGATTTTTTAGATGTTTGCCTATTATTTTATTAATTGTAATATTGTTTAACCCCTTCCCGACATTTGACGTACATTTACGTCATGGCCGGGATGTACTTCCCGACGCATGGCATAAATGTACGTCATGGCTTTAAACTGTCACCGCGTCTATAGACGCGGTGACAGTTTAAACATGTCTGCTGTCCCTGACAGCAGACATGTCCCTGCATGCCCAGGAGGGGTGGCGATGCCTCCCCCCGTCGGCGATCGCTGTGATTGGCTGTTCAAATGTGAACAGCCAATTACAGCGTTTCCTGTGTACCGGCGAATAACGTTCGCCGGTGACACAGGGATCGGTGGTGATTGGTGCTGTAAAGTACAGCACCAATCACCACGGGGTGTAAGGGTGACACTGGTGTCACCCCACCTCACCCCACCCGCCCCCAAAGGCCGTGATTGGTTTGTCGGACCGACGGACCAATCACAGCCATGGAGGGTGATTTAAACTAACGGTGACTGCACTGCAGACGCCATTCCGGTCTGGAATTGCGTGCAGTGCGGTCACCGTGCCTATCTGCCGTGATATACTGACCTGATCCTTGCAAATACTTACCTGATCACCTGATCACTGCTTGTAGCGTGCTGGATGCTTCCTGGATCTTACTTCTTGTGACTTCCTGTGTTGTGCTGCTGCTGCTGCAGTGTGATAGAGTTATAGATAGAGAGATAGAGAGAGATAGAGAGAGATAGTGACAGAGAGTGCTATATTTTGTGTCTGCTGCCCCCCCCCCCTGTTGTGCTGATCAGTATATCTGTGCTGATCAGCAACTTTTTGGGGGTGCTGGTTTTTTTTTTAATATATATACAGCTGTGCTGCGTGTGCAACTGACTGCTGCCCCCCCTTTTGTGCTGATCAGTATAATTTAACTGATCAGCAACTTTTTGGGGGTGCAGGTTTTTTTTTATATATATATACCTGTCAGTGCTGCTGCTGCAGTGTCATAGAGTGATAGTGAGAGATAGAGAGATAGAGAGAGATAGTGACAGAGAGTGATAGAGAGTGCTATATTTTGTGTCTGCTACCCCCCCTTTTGTGCTGATCAGTATATCTGTGCTAAACAGCAACTTTTTGGGGGTGCAGGTTTTTTTTTTATATATATAACTGTCAGTGCTGCTGCTGCAGTGTCATAGAGTGATAGATAGTGATAGATAGTGAGAGATAGAGAGAGATAGTGACAGAGTGATAGAGAGTGCTATATTTTGTGTCTGCTACCCCCCCTTTTGTGCTGATCAGTATATCTGTGCTGATCAGCAACTTTTTGGGGGTGCAGGTTTTTTTTTTTTATATATACCTGTCAGTTGCACTGTCAGTTGCACCAAAGGTTGTGCACCTGCTGCCCCTCACTGGTAATCAGTGTCGCATCACTGATCACCTTTTTTTTTTTTTTTTGAGGGTGCTGTGGGGTCTTTTTTTAATTTTTTTTTTTTACACACACTGTGATTTTATGGGTGTCCTGTGGCCACTGTGCGCTGATCAGTGACGTACATCACTGATCAGCTTTTTCGGCACAGGGTTGATCTTTTTTTTTTTTTTGATCAAATTCCTGTTGCCTTTGAGCGCTGTTCAGTGACGGACGTTACTGACCAACATCTGTGCTCAATTTTTGGCGCAGGACCTTTTTTTTTTTCTGCACTACATACACACTACACACTACATACCCCCCCGGGTTGAAATAAAGTTTGTACCCCCCCTACACTATACACGTGTTGAAACATTTCACTACCAGAAACACAAAAATAAAAATGGCATCCCAAATGTCATCCCAAATGTCATCCCAGTCATCCAGAAGAATGTATTCAGCGGAGGAGGCATATGCCATGCTTGCCTCTGACTCTGACACAGCCAGTGAGGCAAGCGGGGAATTTGAAGGATTCATCTTAAGCTCCTCTTCCTCCTCTAGTGATGAGGGACCCCCTAAAAGACGCCCCCGTAGAGCAGCTGAGACCCCCCCCCCCAATAATTGGTCTCGTATGGACCCCACCACCAGACAATTTTGAGCCCCAGGTTCCTGAGTTTTTGGCCATCCCAGGAATCCAATTTGATTCCACAGGTCTCAGAGAAATTGACTTTTTCAAATTATTTTTCTCTGATGATTTTATAAATTTAATGGTGGACCAAACTAATTTATATGCCCAGCAGTTTATTGCTCAAAACCCCACGTCATCATTTGCTAGGTGGACCCCTGTAGATGCAGTAGAGATGATGACGTTTTGGGGTCTGGTGTTTCATATGGGCATAGTAAAAAAGCCAGAAATTAGGCAATATTGGAGTACAGATGTTCTGTACAGCACCCCACTTTACCGTATGGCCATGACCCGGACTCGTTTTGAGACAATCCTTAAATTTTTGCATTACAACGATAATGCACAGTGCCCACCCAGAGATGATCCCACCTTTGACCGGCTATTCAAAGTCAGGCCGGTCATTGATCATTTCAGTGCCAAATTTCCAGAGATGTACATCCCAGATAAATTCATTTGCATAGACGAGTCCCTTATACATTTTAAAGGAAGGGTTAAATTCCGCCAGTACCTTCCCAGTAAGAGGGCAAGGTATGACATAAAAATGTATAAGCTGTGTGAAAGCACCTCAGGGTACACTCACAGGTTTAGGGTATATGAAGGGAAGGATTCAAGAATTGAACCGCCAGAATGCCCCCCCTCCCTCGTAGGTGTTAGTGGAAAAATTGTCTGGGATTTAGTGCACCCCTTCCTGGATAAAGGTTATCACCTCTATGTGGATAACTTTTACACTAGCATCCCCCTGTTTAAGGCCCTTGGTTCAAGAGGTACAGCAGCTTGCGGTACTGTGCGCAAGTACCAAAGAGGCCTTCCAAAAACACACATTGCCCAAGTAATGAGAAGGGGTGAAAGCAGGGCACAATCCACCGAAAATATGTTGTTGGTCAAATATAAGGACAAGAGGGATGTCCTTATACTGACAACAATTCACGGAGACAGTTCCACCTCCGTCCCTGTACGAGCTACCAGTACCCACACCTCAAAACCTAATTGTATCCTGGATTACAATAAGTACATGGGCGGAGTGGATCTTTCAGATCAGGTACTGAAGCCGTACAGTGCCCTGCAGAAAACAAAAATCTGGTACAAGAAGCTGGCCGTGTATATCATCCAGATGGCACTGTATAACGCTTACGTGCTATTCCGTTCTACCAGCCAGAGGGGGACATTTATGCACTTTCAAGAGGAAGTCATAAAGAGCCTAATATTTGGGAACCAGCAGGCAGAGGGCCCCAGTACTTCTAGTACTGGCCCCCGTATTGTACCAGGGCAGCATTTTCCTGATGAAATCCCCTCCACTGGAAAAAAGGGCAGGACACAAAAAAGGTGCAAAGTTTGCTATTTAAAGGGAATAAGAAAGCAAACTATTTTCCAGTGTGACACTTGCCCCGACAAACCCGGCCAATGTATAAAGGAGTGTTTTAAAATATACCACACATCTATGGATTATTAGGTTCATCATTTCACCGTGCTTCAGGGGTCTTGCTAATGCCACATAGCACCCACCATTCATTCCACCAGAATCTGAGCTGCAAAATACAAAAATCACTCCTTCCATTCTGAGTCCTGCCATGCACCCAAATGGTATTTTTTGGTCACATGTGAGGCATTGCCGTACTCGGGAGAAATTGGGGCACAGATTTTGGGGTGCTTTGTCTCCTTCATTCCTTGTGAAAATGAAAAATTTTGAGCCAGAACTGCATTTTTGTGTAAAAAATTTAATTTTTCATTTTCACTGCCCAGTTGTACCACAATTGGTGAAACCCCTGGGGGTTTGAAATGTACATTATACCCCTAGATGAATTCCCAGAGGGGTGTAGTTTGCAAAATGGGGTCACTTGTGGGGGGCTTCCACTGTATTGGTGCTTTGGGGGTCTTGCTAATGCGACATAGCACCCACCAAAATTCCACCAGAATCTGAGCTGCAAAATACAAAAATCACTCCTTCCCTTCTGAGTCCTGCCATACACCCAAATGGTATTTTTTGGTCACATGTGAGGCATTGCCGTACTCGGGAGAAATTGGGGCACAGATTTTGGGGTGCTTTGTCTCCTTCATTCCTTGTGAAAATGAAAAATTTTGAGCCAGAACTGCATTTTTGTGTAAAAAAATGTAATTTTTCATTTGCACAGCCCAGTTGTATCAAAATTGGTGAAACCCCTGGTGGTTTGAAATGTACACTATACCCCTAGATGAATTCCCTGAGGGGTGTAGTTTGCAAAATGGGGTCACTTGTGGGGGGCTTCCACTGTATTGGTGCTTTGGGGGTCTTGCTAATGCGACATAGCAGCCACCAAAATTCCACCAGAATCTGAGCTGCAAAATACAAAAATCACTCCTTCCCTTCTGAGTCCTGCCATGCACCCAAATGGTATTTTTTGGTCACATGTGAGGCATTGCCGTACTCGGGAGAAATTGGGGCACAGATTTTGGGGTGCTTTGTCTCCTTCATTCCTTGTGAAAATGAAAAATTTTGAGCCAGAACTGCATTTTTGTGTAAAAAATTTAATTCTTCATTTTCACTGCCCAGTTGTACCACAATTGGTGAAACCCCGGGGGGTTTGAAATGTACATTATACCCCTAGATGAATTCCCTGAGGGGTGTAGTTTGCAAAATGGGGTCACTTGTGGGGGGCTTCCACTGTATTGGTGCTTCGGGGGTCTTGCTAATGCGACATAGCACCCACCAAAATTCCACCAGAATCTGAGCTGCAAAATACAAAAATCACTCCTTCCCTTCTGAGTCCTGCCATGCACCCAAATGGTATTTTTTGGTCACATGTGAGGCATTGCCGTACTCGGGAGAAATTGGGGCACAGATTTTGGGGTGCTTTGTCTCCTTCATTCCTTGTGAAAATGAAAAATTTTGAGCCAGGACTGCATTTTTGTGTAAAAAATTTAATTTTTCATTTTCACTGCCCAGTTGTACCACAATTGGTGAAACCCCTGGGGGTTTGAAATGTACATTATACCCCTAGATGAATTCCCTGAGGGGTGTAGTTTGCAAAATGCGGTCACTTGTGGGGGGGTTCCTAACTTTTAGCATCTTATGGTGCCTAGAAACCTACATGGTGCCTAAAAAATAATCTCATAAAAAGGAGGCTCCAAAATCAAGTAGGTGCTCCTTCTATTATGAAGCCTGTGGTTTGGTCAACGTGCACACTAGGGCCACATATAGGATATTTATGAAAACAAAAGAATTGGGGGAATCAATTTTTAGTCACATTTCTCTAGTAAAATCTACTGTGTTCCTTAGAAAAATGTATTAAAATTGCAAATCTGCAAAAAAAAATGAAATTTTGAAATTTTACCTACACTTTGTTTTAATTCCTGTGAAACACCTAAAGGGTTAACAAACTTCCAAAATGCTGTTTTGAATACTGTGAGGGGTGCAGTTTTTGAAATGGCATCATTTATGGGGGTGTCTCACATACAAGTCCCTCAAAGTCACATCAGAACTGAACTGGTCCCTAAAAAAATCAGTGTTTGAAATTTTCTTGAAAATTTGAGAATTTGCTATTCATATTTTAAGCCTCCTAGTGTCCAAAAAAATTAAAAGGAGGTTGAAATAATGATGGCAACATAAAGTAGACATATGGTCTATGTTAGTTAATAACTATTTTGAGTGGTATGATTATTTGTCTCACAAGCAGAAAATGTAACATTTTGAAAATTGCAAAATTTTCCATTTTTTTACGACATTTTGGTATTTTTCACAAAAAAACACAGACTGTATCGACCCAAACTTACCACTAACTTGAAGTACAATGTGTCACAAGAAAACAGTCTCAAAATCACTGGGATAAGTAAAAGCAAAAAAAAGTTATCCCCACTTAAGTGAGACATGTCAGATTTGAAAAAAAGGGCTCTGTCAGGAAGGCAAAAACAGGCTGCGGCGGGAAGGGGTTAATAAATTTTCTGAACATTTTTCACCATAAGCGCTCTCTTCGCTTGATTATTTTTTAGGGTGGGTGCCGGATGACCTCCCGACAGTCAGGATTCCGATGGTCAGTCGCCCTGCTGTGGGAGTACTGGCAGTCGGAATTCTGGTTATATTCTTGTGCCGCTCTCAATGCATGCAGGACGCAGTGCACCCTGTAATCAGCAACAGCACCAGCTCAAGCCAGAGAGAGAGAAGGAGAAAGGAGCACTGTGTGCACGACTAATGGGGCAATACGGAAGGGTGGGGGAACGAACAAAGGCAGAGGGCAGCTACAGCTGCTGTGTCCCGCTACCTGTATGTGTAACAGCAATAGCAGTCGCTCAGAGGCAAACAGGACGAGCAGCGCAAGACATCTAACCGGGGATACTGTTTATCAGATGCCGGTACTTGTGGCCAGGGGATGCTGCCTCCTCCTGGGTGTGTGACAGTGAGTATCTGTGTGTGAGTATCCTGATGTGTGCGTGGGGCATCTGGCCCTCTGTGCAGTGCCCATAATTGCTCTCATTGTTGCAGCCACCTGACTGTTGCCCCTGTGCAGTCAATGATGGGGAGAGCACTCGCTTCTCTGGGCATCTCTGTGGCCCTGTGTTTGCTGCCACTTGCTGTTTAAATGGATGTGCAGCTGTAATGTTTCCATTCACTCCGTCTACATAATGCATAATGAATGGCTGATTATGATAAACTTACTGTGTATTGGGGGGGGGGGGGGGGAGGCATTAAGCAGCATGGCTATAACATTAAGGAGGAATCTCAGTTGACAAACCTTATATGCTAGAAATGTGTGCTCACCTGGAAAGGGAAACAGTTGGAGTAATCCGCGGTGTCTACTTTGTGCTCAGCAATAATATGAGTGTGCTCATCTTTGTGCAAGGACAGCTTGAAGTCAACAGCCCCATCTAGATCAAGGAAGGTCACGCAGGCTTTCTGCTGGGATCCCTGCACTGAGTATGCAGGAGCTGTGATCACATAGCGCCTACATAGACACAGAACAAATGGAAATGGAAATACATTCGTAGTTCATATTCTGAACATTTATAAAGCAGGAATTACAGTATATCCTGATAGTTCTTTAATTAGAAAGTAATCTAGTGTGAGTAAAGATGCAATAAGTACCAATATTGGCTCATTACTCCTAAGCTTTTGCAGTTAATGTTTATTAGGATCATCCTCATAGGTCACGGGGGTGATTCTGATTAACTAACTGAGCAGCGAAAATTCATTGCTTAGTGAGCCATGTAGAGCCGCCCGCACGAATGCCAGCCCCTTTGTAACCATGCGCGGGGATGTGTAATGTAGATGCATCCCCTCACATGCCACCAGTACAGGAAAAATCATTCGATGGTCGAAAGAAAGATTTCTCCTTCCTTCGCAAACAAATGTCAATCTAAACTGACTTTTATTTGTGGCCATGGTGATGAAGACAGGGCGGATGGCTGGCGTCATGTGATGTCAACCGCCTGCCGTAGGCAGACATCGGCCCGTCCGCGTACCCATGGGAGCACTTAGCATTTTCATGGAGATGCCCACAAAACACTGGGCGTTCCCATGGTCCAGCTCCGTCATCACCTCAGTCCCTCCCTCCCCAAGCAACTCGCCGCAGCCATTTTCAGTTGGTGTTTGCACATGCGCAGAAACGGGCATGTGCAAACCTTTAACCATTCGGATCACTGTGTTTGATCCAGACTTGGCCCCCTAGTGTCCACACAGTACAGTCACAGGTGAAGCACAATGGAACTTTGCTGCACTTGCAGTGACTCAGTGACATACTGATATACATATGTTGCACATTACATTGTTCTGTGCAAGCTAACAACGCAAGTTTCTCATTCCCAATCACTTTCATGCAATAATGTGCTTATTTTGACTTTATAGTCATATCACCAACAAGTACAAGAGAATGAAAGAGCACAATGAAAATTCTGAGCGTTCCCATGGAAATTTGCCCATGACGTGAGTGCGGGGGGCGGCCAGCTGTTGACAGCAGATGTCAGCTGCCCACTTCCCGTACAGGGTGCCTGCAGATTTAAGACACCTTAAAGGTGTCTTAAATCTGCGAGCTCTGTAGAAATCATTTGATGGTCAGCGACACTCGAATGATTTCGCCACCCGAACGCAAGGATGCGAATGGATGTTTATGCATTCACATGCATGCAGGGAAATCCGTGTGCGGGGGGGGGGGGGAGCAGGTGGCGTTTAAATGACATACAATGCTGCAAATTTGGTCTACGCACACAGCAGTTTTAAGGCATTTTCTAAACAATTTATTAAAATCACGTAAAATCGATCAGAAAATGCCTGAATATCGCTCCGTGTGTAGGGCTCTTTAGATATCTCATTGTTGTATACAAATATTCCAAACTAAGGAAAATTCCAGTATCCAAAATACTTCTAGTCTCAAGCATTTTGGATATAGGAGACCCAACCTGTAATACATTTCCACAATAATTGTCTTACGGGTCTGATGCTGATGTAAGTGCTGAGCTGAAGATGGCCAGGCAGACGGACACCAGGAGAAGCTGCATTTTGGCCCACAAGTCACCTCCGCCGAATTTGTCTCTCTGTCGTCGTCCTATATATATATTCTGCCACCTCCCTTGCTGGAGGCGTATGAGGACATGGGAGACACTTGGCTGAATAGTCATATTTCAACACATGAACTCTTATCTTCCATGCACGTTATGTTCATAAACCTAAACTGATGTAAACAGATTCTGCTTTGTAAGCACTATTATAAATGTTACGATAGATTAGTTTAAAACAATGTTAAAAAGAGTTGAACAACATAATCATACAAATGAAATGTAGTTGTTAGAAGTGCACATCAGTGTAATTTGTATTGTGCTGTCTGTGACTCTGTGAATAGTTTTCTCCTTCCTCTTCTCAGATTCTCATGTATTTATTCATGTTGGAGAAAAGAGAAAAACAACTAAATGTGTAGTTTGGACAAATGCGTAATTTTTTTCTTAATCACTGGATTACAGGTGTGGTAGTGTACACATAAAGGTATCTTTATAGTGTATCCAAACCTTCATCAGATCCATCCCGCATATAAAGGTTTCTTTGTAATGGTCCGTACCAAAACTCACAATTCAAGATGAAATTCAAAAACACATCAGGGTATCTTTGTGCTTTAATTCCCACAAGGCCGACAGCCAATAGATGAAAAACTTTTTGATGAAAAAACTTTAATGGATACTTCAACTATTAAAAGGACCACCAAAAAAGTTCAACAAAAAGTCTGGTAAAAAGGACTAGAATAGAAATGGACCTTTCCGGATAAGTCCACTATCAATTCAGTTTGCGGAAAGTCCAGCAATAAATACCTTAAGTAAACATCTAAGTAGTCCAAATAAAATACTAGTCCAAATACCCAATGCGTTCTTTTTTAAGGGTCATTTCTGACTGTAGTTTGCAGGTTCAAAAGAAGAAAAGAATTGCACTGTGGATGCACACCTAAATAGAGGAATATTTCAAAAGGGTAGAAATATTCAAGTTTAAAACTTTATACTTTATTGATTTAATTCAATGTAAAAAAGGGAGATAGACAACCTGTCTGGATTTTTTAACATATAGAATCCTAACTGTGGACTGTAGTTTGCCCTTATTTATACCTCAGGACAGGAAAAGAGGGTAAAACCAGACGATCACGATTAACTTCAATCAACTTATAAACAATAAAATTGCAGTATAATAACATGCATACTAAAAATATAAAAATAACATTATTCATCTACATCACCTTTAATAATATGCTGCCATTCCCTATATATATAATGCCATGGAACGCATATACTCCCGGATATACATATACATATTCATATTGGCCCGCTACTAATAGTACAAATGTCCCGAGGGAGGTGTAGCGTGCGCGCCAAACATAGAGGAAGGCACGTGTCCCGGAAATTTCCGGCATCAGGTTGCACTTTGCGACGTCTCGTATAATATCACGGTGGAACGCACGGCCATAATGTGCGTACCATTTTGCGCAGACCAGGAGGAGCCAAAACAATGGAACCCAAAGAAACCTGGAGTTTCCAGTATAAGGCTACACTTTGCGCCATCTCCTATATTATTATGGTGGAATGCACGTCCATGATATGCCACCTTGTGCATATCTGATTTCCACCCATAATTGTACATAGCTCCACCATATCTAAACATTATGGGGGAAATTTACTAACGGAAATTTGTAAAAAAAATTGGTGTATTTGTATTTAGAAATACACTTATTTTTGACATTTACTATCCCGAAAATACGGCAATTCGTAGTCGTATTGATGTGCTATCAATACGAATACAAATTGCCGTATTTTCGGGATAGTAAATGTAAAAAATAAGTGTATTTCTAAATACAAATACACCTATTTTTTTACAAATTTCCTTTAGTAAATTTCCCCCTCTATCTCACACATAAAAAGGGTGGAACGCAAAATCATGTTATGCGTTCCACCACTTAAAAGATGTGGGTAATATTATTTATGAAGGTGGAATATATAGCCATAAAATGTGTTCCACTACACTCATTACATCTTGACCCTTATTCTGGTGCACTGGCAAAGTCAAATTCCTTCTCAAATGAACAAAACCATGTGCACTGCAGAGGAGGGGGGGGGGCATATGTAACATGCAGAGAGAGTTAGATTTGGGTGAGTTAGTTTGTTTCTGTGCAGGGAAAATACTGACTGCTTTATTTTTACTCTGCAATATATAGTTACATAGTTACATAGTAGGTAAGGCTGAAAAAAGACTTGCGTCCATCTAGTTCAACCTGGTATAGATATCCATTGCTGATTTGGTAGGTTCTGGTATTTTACAGACAAATTATATTTCTTATTTGTACCCATGGATGTTTTTCTCCAGTAAATGTTTGTCCAACTTTAGCTTGAACGCATTTAATGAGCCAGCTGTTACCACCTCTCTGGGAAGAGAGTTCCAGAGTTTGACTGTTCTGACCGTAAAGAAATTCTTTCTACTAGCTGAATGAAATCTTTTTAATTCTAATCTATACTCATGCCCTCGCGTCCTAGATTCCTTTTTAGTAGAAAAGAGGGTGCGTGACAGTTCCTTATATTGGCCCTTGATATACTTGTACATGTTGAGCATGTCCCCCCTTAAACGTCTCTTTTCTAATGTAAATAGTCCCAAATTGCTTAATCTCTCCCCGTAGCTTAAATTCTCCATTCCCCTAATAAGCTTTGTTGCTCGCCTTTGGACTTTTTCTAATTCTATGATGTCCTTTTTATAGTGTGGGGCCCAGAACTGTACTCCATACTCTAGGTGAGGTCTCACCAATGCTTTATATAGTGGCATAATTACCCTTAAGTCCCTAGTTTCCATTCCCCTCTTAATACATGCCAGAATTTTGTTGGCCTTTTTTGTAGCTACATTACAATGGGCACTACATCCTAGATTGCTGTCTATTTGGACTCCTAGATCCTTTTCAAGTATGGAATTACCCAGTTCCTCTCCGCTAAGGTTGTAACTTGCACACTGGTTGTGTCTCCCAAGGTGCATAACCTTAAATTTATCTACATTGAACTTCATCTTCCATTTTTTTGCCCATTCATCTAGAATTGCAAGATCATTTTGAAGCATAGTGACATCTTCTGATGATTTGATGACTTTGCTAAGTTTTGTATCGTCCGCAAAGATGGATACATTGCTGAGTAACCCTATCCCAATATCGTTAATAAAAATGTTAAACAAAATGGCCCCAAAACCGAACCCTGGGGCACTCCACTTTGTACCGGTATCATATCTGATACGGCACCATTCACAACCACTCTTTGTTCTCTATTACATAGCCAATTCCCTACCCATCTGCAGATATTTTCACCCAATCCTAGGTTCTCCATTTTATTAATCAATCTCTTGTGTGGGACAGTATCAAATGCTTTAGCGAAATCTAGGAAAATCACATCTACAGCATTTCCATTATCGAGGTTTTTGCTAAACTCTTCATAGAACCCTAGTAGATTAGTTTGGCATGAACGATTTTTCACGAACCCATGTTGGTTAGCACTGAGTAGACGGTGATGATCTAAATATTTCTGGATACCATCCCTTAAAAATTCTTCAAATAGTTTACCCACAATTGATGTTAAACTAACGAGTCTGTAATTAGCGGGATCTTCCTTTTTTCCTTTTTTGAATATTGGCACTACCTCTGCTATTCTCCAATCTTTTGGTACTATACCTGACGATAGTGACTTGCTAAAGATATAATGTAGGGGGGTAGCTAGTTCATCCCTTAATTCCATTAATACCCTCGGATGAATCCCAATACCCTCGGTATATACTCTCACTTTGATGTAAAACCCCATCTAAGTCTAATTCTCTCTCTGCACAATTTATGGTACTTGTTTCCTAGCACGGCGCCACCGACTTTTACCTTATGTCATCGGGTCTATCATATCGGGTCGGATCGCATCGCATGCGACCAGATCGCATGCGATGCGATGCGATGAGACCCGATTTTTTATTGTACAGTCACCCTGATGGGTGATTAGTATGTTAAATGCACCCCCAGACCCGATTTTTAATTGTACAGCGACCCTGATGGGTGATAATGCACCCCCATTGTTAACGCCACCCCCACTATCAACGCCAACCCGAAGCGTGGCGAGCGTAACGAGCCCGCGAGGGGCGGTGGTACGCGTCCTCCGACCTTTTCATAGCCCCACTATCCATGTTGAGTTTATTTTATATAGTGTGGCGAGCACGAAGCATGGCGAGGGGACGCGGATGACTTCACATGTATTCCGTGTCCCCTCGGAATGTATTCCGCATCCCCTTCGGGCTCGGTGGCTCGCTGCGCTCGCCACACTATCTGAGATCAACTCCACACCGACGTGGATAGTGGGGGTATGAAAAGGTCGGAGGACGCGTACCGCCGCCCCTTGTGGGCTCGCAGCGATTGCCACGCTTCGGGTTGCCGTTGATAGTGGGGGTGGCGTCAACAATGGGGGTGCATTTCACATATTAATCACCCATCAGGGTGGGTGTACAATTAAAAATTGAGTCTGGGGATCCATTTAACATAGTAATGAGCCATGAGGGTGCCTTTACAATGTAAAATTATGTCTCGTCGCATCGCATCGCATGCCATTGTAATGGCATGCGATGCAATGTTAAAATTGTACAGCATTGTACAGTAAACTGTTAAAACCCTCATATCGGGTCAGATTGGGTCCCATCGCATACCTTAACGAATGGTATGCGATGGGACCCGATGGGCGCCGTGCTAGGAAACAAGTACCCAATTTACATCTGTCCCACCTGCAGTACACATGGTTTTGTCCACTTAACAAGGAATTTGCCTTTGCGAGTGCACCAGAAAAAGGGACTTATCCTTAAAATTATTTATATAAATTATATAATAAAAATAATTTTTTATATATATTCAATTTAAAACCACTTTAATTCGAAAAATTTCCACAAGTTCTCTTAAACAAGTTGTAGGTATTTAGGATATTAAAGCAAGTTGGAAATATAGGGATCCAATTGTAAAGAGCAACGGAATATGCTACGCTATATAAGAAACTGTAAATAAACAAAATATAGAGGGGAATTGAGCTAAAATGGAAATTAAATAGTTACATAGTTACATAGTAGGTGAGGCTGAATAAAGACTTGCGTCCATTTAGTTCAACCTATGTTTATAGTACTGTAGCTTATCCATTGTTGTATAGTATGTTCTGATATTTTAAAGACAGATGATGTTACTTATTCATACCCGTGGATGTTTTTAACCAATAAGGGGGAAATTTACTAAAGGAAATTTGTAAAAAATAGGTGTATTTGTATCCAGAAATACACTTATTTTTGACATTTACAATCCCGAAAATACGGCAATTCGTATTCGTAATGATGTGCTATCAATATGAATACGAATTGCCGTATTTTCGGGATTGTAAATGTCAAAAATAAGTGTATTTCTGGATACAAATACACCTATTTTTTACAAATTTCCCTTAGTAAATTTCCCCCTAAATGTTTATCCAACCTTATTTTAAACGTATTTATAGTGTCTGCCGACACCACTTCTCCAGGAAGAGAGTTCCAAAGTATGACTGTTCTGACTGTAAAAATGGATTTTTAATTTAGACACAATTGTTCCAAATGGCCTTAATTCCGATTTTGAATTATAATGGTTTTTAAATTAAATTAAAATATATAAAAAAAACCTTTGGTACTTGTGTATTAGCATGGCACCCAATTAGCATATGTACGCTAGCGTAGGGAAATCTCATCGCATGGGCCGTTTTAGTGCCGTGCGATGCGATGTGATGCGATATTATAGGGTGCGATGCCATTACAGTAGCTATACACTTGTATGACATACAATGAGGTTTTAAGCACCCCTCCACTATCCACGCCACCCCGAAGCATGGCGAGCGGCGGCGGAAGCGTCCTCCCGACCTTTTCATACCCCCACTATCCACGTTGGTGTGGAGTTAATTTTATATAGTGTGGCGAGCGCAGCGAGTCACCGAGCCCAAAGCGTGGCGAGCACACACAGATTACTTTACATGTATTCCGTGTTCCCTTGCGGGGCTCGCTGCACTCTCGCTGTGCTCGCCACACTATATAAAATCAACTCGATGTGGATAGTGGGGGTATGAAAAGGTCGGGAGGACGCATTCTGCTGCCCTCGCCACGCTTCGGGGTGGCGTGGATAGTGGGGGGGGGGGGTTGCCTAAAACCTCATTGTATGTTATACAAGTGTAAAGCTAATGTAATGGCATCACACCCTATAAAATTGCATACGATCGCATGCGATTTTGCGGGAGGTGCGATGCCATGCGATGCGCCGGGGCCAAGAGAGCAGTGAATAAATTACATAGGAAAATTGCATCGCATCGATTTTATTACGCAGAATCGCCCACTAAGCAATTTGCTTAGTGGGCGCCGTGCTAATACACAAGTACAGTATGTTACTATTAACATCCTTGCTGGCGGGTCGCCAGAACGTACGCGCTGGCGACCCGCCAGCAGCCTCGCCAGCGAGGAGACTGAGACGCACGTGCGTCGCACGCGCGTCTCAGTGTCCGTCGCTGGCGCGACGGAAAACCCTGTCCGTCTCCGCCTCAGGGAGACGGACAGGGTTAGGGGGGGTTAGGGGGGGTGCGGGCAGGCGGCGGGGACCCCGGGTTACCGCCGGCAAGCCGGCGGGGACCCGGGGGAATGGATCGAAGCGCCGTCGGAAGGGGACGCGCGCGCCTCTCGTGCGCGCGCGTCCCCTTCTCACCATCGCCATGGCGCTGGCGGGGGATGGCGGCTGGCGACGCCAGCGCCATCCCCTGCAAAGATGGACCCTGACCCATCTGTACCAAACCTTTTTATTATAGAATGTCTAGGTCGACAGTGACTAGGTCGACATCTTGAAATGTTCGACATATCCAGGGTGGACATTGACAAAATGTCGACACATGTTTTTGGTTGACATTGTTGACATGGATAAGGTTGAGGTAAGGTTTTCACATTTTATTTCAGACTACTGGTTATTGATAATTCTTCCCAATCCCCTGACATGTACTCCCTAACCCCCTCTCTGTCGCTTTCTCCTTCTTCCCTTTCTTTCCCTCTATTATTACTCCTTTCTTCATATTCTCCTTTATTGACTGTTTGAAAAGAATACTGATTATTGCTGTTAGTTCAATTTACTTTATGCCTTATTTCATTTCTTTACTTAAAATCAATAACCCATTTGGTCAATGCTGTTTCCCAAATGACTGTACTTTATTGAACGAGACACATCACACTTATCCTCTGTAAATTTATGTCTTTATTGGTTTCCATTTTGAAATGTACACGTGAATCTAATAAAAACAGTTTAAAAAAAAAAGGAAACAATAAATACTACAAAGCATACAATGCATATTGACACTCCAATAATCATAAAATGTATGTACAAATTTGTACCAATACTCAAACATTTTGCAGCCTTGCGAGTCCACCAAGGGCCGACCCCACCGGCGGCTTAACACTTAAACATCAGCAAACAGCTATGATGCAATTTTCATGCTTTCATCAGAGGAATATACTGTAAACAGAATCCAGAACTTAAT
This sequence comes from Crinia signifera, assembly GCF_055691185.1. NCBI lineage: Eukaryota > Metazoa > Chordata > Amphibia > Anura > Myobatrachidae > Crinia > Crinia signifera. The sequence continues at coordinate 256,548,418 of NC_139222.1, forward strand.
TTCCTCAGAAGATCTGCCTAAAGTTATACATACTGTACATCGGTTTAATCATACCTAGGCTGGGGTCACACACAGCGGCGCAGTGGGTCCCGTTTGGTGGGACCATCTGCACCGCACGGCCACCCACAATTTAGCGGTGATGCCACCGCTGCTGCGTCCTACTGCGGCAGAAGGCAGGACAGCCAGATTTCAGGAAGAAAACTTAGAGGTCAATCCTATTAACCCCGTTCGTGTGCCGTTTTAACGCTGAAAACGGCACTTGAATTAACCCTAACTCGCACCCTTTGCCGGGCCGAATTAGCTGAGAATTGCTTGCACCCCTTTGGAGGTAAAGTGTGCCTGGTGTCATGACAATTCGCAAACACCGGGCGCATCCGCACCCTTCGGGTGTAATAGGATCTACCCCATACAGTACATTACAAACATGGGAGTTCTATTGAAGATGGGAGTTCTGTTGAAGCTGGTATGTTGCCTATACCGGCAAGCAAAACGTATTCAATTTAGACTATACAGAACAGATCTACACTGTATCCTCTTGCCTGCACAGGCTATTTTAGTTTCTGATTTACACTAAACGGGAGCGCCCATAGGGACCAAATCAGCATCGAATGAGGCTGAAAACCGTTTGATGTCCATTCGATTTCGATTAGCTTTTGACTATATATAATCAAAATTTAACACAAAACCTCACGGTGTGTACACATCTTTACTGACATGAATTGTGTTCCTGGCTGACATGATAGTTAAATACTAATTTCTCTGCCTCTCATCTCCTCTGATAATTTTCCTGATGTTTCCTGGTCAGAATATGAATTGGGACACTCCTCAGGACTCTGATTGAAACCTGCCACTAAAGATGCCCATACACTGAGGTGCTTTGGTCCGATTTTGGCCGATTGCGACCAATCGGCCCGTTAAATCGGACCAAATCGCCTCTCCCTGACATGCAGTCGGGTCCGATGCGCGGTCCCGTATGCATCGGACCCGACTAGGTGGTCAGACCGGCTGGCCGTCCGACCACCCGTTCTGGGGCGGGCGGGAAGCAGGGACACATGTGATCCATTACAACGGAACTTCCCGGCGGCTTGCAGGGGTATCGGGTGTCCGAACCTTTAGTTTTCCTCACGTTAAATCAGAAATCTCAAACTTGGCCCTCAGGACCGAGTTTGAGAACCCGTGCCTTAAATCATCCTTCCTATCATTCCCTGTGTTAGATTTTGCAGCTTTCTTTCCTAATTGTCTTGTTAATTGTCCATCATGACTCAACCATCAGTCAGTCACCTCAGTTTATCCTCATAACTGTTATACAGTATGTAACACCAGTCCTTTTGCTGCCTCCATTTCCTGCAGTGCTCACCACATGAACCAACACCAGCATTGGCCCTTTAGTTGCTTCAGAGCTCTCTCTTTCTCTGGTCACCTGGTCTTAAGCCACCTGGTTGCCATAGCAACCCTTCTCCCCTGACCATCACCATGCACTGTGTAAACACAGAACACCTGTAATACCTCAATATAATGTCCACAGACTATACACTAACTTATACTTCTGTATTACATTACACTTTAACCTAAAAATGCTGATTTCTATCTGTAGGCAGCAGTGGGATTACACATACTGCCGTACATTTCCCCTGTTGGGACTCCTGCACTGCCTGCCATTCACGGACCCAAAAAGGGGCATGGCTTAAGAGAAATTGGGCTTGGCTTTTTTCAGTAATGTTCCTGATCGTGAAGCCCCCCCCCCCCGCCATTTAGCAGCTGTGGGCGGCATGGCTAGCACTGTGTGAGCTGCTGGCCATGCCCCCTGTCCTTCTGCCTCCCGGGAATAGATGCTGTGTGGCAGGCACACAGCGTCTATTCACCACTGTGGTACTTCGAACTGCCCTCCCAAGTTGAAGGTAGAAACAAAGCAGCCAATCATCTCTGAACTGTCAACTTACAGGTGGGTTTGAAAAAATACAATTAGGAGCTGATTGGCAGCACAGGATGAGAGACAGCGCTAACATACCCTTCCACCCCTGTTCCCAGACTGGAATGAAGATGGTGGCGCAGGAGGCGCTATTTATGGATATCCGATCTCGCGATAATCCGGCGCCGGGCAATGACATTTTGTACACGTGCCCGGCTCTGAGTCAGGCGGGAATAGCCGACCGCCGCTCAGATCTGGGCTCGGAGCCCGCACATCGCTAGAATAAACTATCTGTATAGATTGTAAGCTTGCGAGAAAGGCCCTCCTACCTCTATGTTGGTTTGTTACTAACCAGTTTGTTGTATCACTGTCTCCTTTTGTAAAGTGCAACCGAATTTGCTGCACTATATAAGAAACTGTAAATAAATAAATAAAACCACATAGTCTTCATAAATCTTTCCTAGCCAATGACATCCCCACTGTACATTCTACACATATCCTTACTTATTTTCGCTCTCACCTTCCTCCACCCTCCAGACCCCTGGATTACATTGCTAGGTAAGGTAACATACCATACAGCCCACCAAGAACCTTTGAAATCTGGTAGACTGTTATACTATAGATATTACCTATCCTTGTGTATCAATCCCTATTTCCCTATAGATTGTAAGCTTGCGAGCATGGCCTTCCTATCAACATGAATGTCTGTAACTACCCAGTTTGTTTTTATCACTGTTTACATAGAAACATAGAATTTGACGGCAGATAAGAACCACTTGGCCCATCTAGTCTGCCCCGTTTACAATTGTAAAGTGCAACGGAACCTGCTGCGCTGTATAAAAAACGGGTAATAACTAAAAATAAATAATAAAGGGAAATTATAAATAAAATCTCATGTATAGAGCGCATACTCACAAAGGTGTAGTGTAAAGTGAATAGGAAGGAGTGTCGGAAATCACACTCTAAGATAAAAGTAAAACAAGAGGATTATAGTCACCCATGAAAGACAAGGTCCTCTTGAAATTAAAATAAATTTGCAATCCCAGTAGTCGTAATGGATTCCTCAAATCCATAGTATAGGACTGCTTTCCTTGCTTTGATCCTAAAAAGATGGATCTCGACCAAGTATGGTATTATTGACACTTGGCGGACTACTGAGTTGAGATTCATCTTTTTAAGGATCAAATACTACTGATTTGATTTAAGGGGTCCATTAAGTCTACTGGAATTGCAAATGTATTTTTGTTCGAAAAGGACATTGTCTTTATGAGTGACTATTATCATGTTTGACTTTTATCCTTGTGTGTGATTTAGCCACATATTCCTTATTACCATGCAACAAAGCCATCATAACAGCATTATGGGCTCCTCGGCAATGCAGTGCAGTGGGGCCCCTCACTTGTAAACTGATAACTTTGGGCGTGATGACGCCACATCCAACATTTGATGCGACCACTGGAGGAGGAGAACAGGGGAAGGAGGGATTCTGGCCAGCGCTAAAGGGATTTCTGTAAGCAATACCTTAAGGCAGGGCAGCCTTAGGCTGCTCTGGGGCCCCTATTCTTGTGGGAACCCCAGGCAGTAGCCCATCCAGTTCAGTGGAAAAGATGGCCCTGCCCTACACTTCACCTTAGTAAAAGTGGGGTTGATACTGTATCTGATATTTTATATATTGAATGGAAAATAATTTTCTTCTTACATTAGGTCTACTGTACAGGTAGACACTAGATGCAAAGTATGGGAATGAATGGTAACAATTTGTGTAATCTGGTAGATTTTGTTTTACAGTATTTACATTATTGTTATTTGCCATGAGATAATCAAAGAGCACAGATTTCACTCAAGCACTCACAGTCTGGATACACCCTGGCCAATATTTTGTCTGTTTAATTGATTGGCGGATCTATCGTGGGGCATCATTGGGTGTGTACCCCCAATATGTCTGTGAATGACATCATTCAAGGAATAATATCACATCAGCCCTGCAGCACAGCCGGTGACAAATATATCTGCATTGTGCTGTGTGTGTTGGTGGTCTACAGACCACCACTACACTAACTATAGGCAAGGCCTTCTTTTCGTATGGGCTTAATGGGCACTTGCCCAGGGGCCCCAGGTGTATAAGGGCTCCTGAGGATCCCCTTTTTCCAGGGATACCAGAATTTTGAAAATCGGCCCTGGGGAACTGGAGATATCCAACTTCAAAACAGCAGTCCACATCCGACCTGTTAATTGCAAAAGCTGGGACTCTGCCCTTTCTGTAGACACTAGCTGCTTGTCTCTATCATGCTTAGAACCAGAGATATCAGCCTTCCAGCAGCCGGTTCCTGCTCCAGCTCCAAACGTCTGGTGTACAGTTTTATATTTTTGTCAATGGATTGTTCTGGCTCCTGATCTCTGATCCCCAAGTTCCCAGCACCTCCTGAAAGTTGGGACTCTAGGTTTTTATACTTTTGAAGGCTAAGAAATCTATTTCCAGATAATGGCGATATCTGCAGTCAAACAAGCTGCCCTTCCACCAGAAAATGACGAATATTAAGCCCACTCCATTATCCAACCCTCCCCTGCGTATAAAACACCCCCTACCTCCCTGGAAGTCATTTACTCATTGCCCCCTTCCACACGTTAGTGTTCTCCCTCCCACCACCTGTGCAATAAAGGAGTAATTAGCAGAAGTTACTGCTCCAGGTCCTACATGTTGAATGGAAGATAGAGCACCCCCTGCCACCCGTGGGACATCAAAGCTGCTGCTGATAGCACCCCCCACCCCTAGGAGGGGAGAATGGGTAAGGGCCCCAGTGCATTGCTTTGCCCAAGGGCCCACACTGCTGTTAAGATGGCCCTGACTATAGGGGCTGCTAGTGACTGACATTATAACTGGGCAGGCACTTGTAAATGCCCACCCAGTTGTGATCTCAAGCATGTGACCTCAAGCCAATCTATCATCCTAGTGTAAATCCTGCTTAACCAACTAGGTTTCAGTGATATCCATGCTTAACCACAGATGGCTAAATCAAAATATCTGAGGTGCTAATTAACCCTTTGAGTGTCAACATCTGTGAGAGGTTCAAAATATCTGCTAAAAGCAACCTGTGGCTCTATAGTAGGAATAAATGCAGCATGTTTGAAAATGTGACGGTTAGTAATGATTACAGCTGTGCACCACCTAGGTGGTCTGGGGAATGTGACAGCTAGTAATGACCACAGCTGTGCACCACCTAGGTGGTCTGGGGAATGTGCTATTATTGCTGCCCTTTAAATAAGCAGTGGTAGAAGAAGACCTATTACTACGAGATCTCACTTATGTTATGTGGGGAGTAAATATGCAAATATGCAAATATCTCAATGTAATTGCTTTGCCGTGTACAATAAAACTGAGTGAAGGTTGACAGGGTCACGTGAAGGAAAAGTTTACACAAATGATTGTCTGGGCGATTGCTCCTCCTCTTGGATCCTGGCACAGCTGTGTGTTTGTCTATCTACCCACGCTTTTGGCTGGTAAATAGAGATTGCTTTGTAGATACTGATGTGTAACATACTACAGCTGGAAAGTGTTTTATTGGCTTTACATTCACCTGCACAAGCAACAATATTAATGTGACAAACTTTTCCCTAATCCACTGCTCAGTACAATCATAATGCACATAGTGGAATGAGTTGGCATTGAAAACCCCAAAAATTAACCAAATGACTGGAAACTGGAAAAGTACAAAAGATTTATTTGAAGAAAGAAATTCATCAACATAATTTCACATATACAGTACAATAAAAACATTAGTGCAATAACAGTGGGGTTATCATGCAGCCTCTCAAAAAAAAAAAAAAAAATATATATATATATATATATATATATATATGTGTGTGCAGCAGTGGGCTAATGCCAACTAAGTAATAGAGCCTTGGGCCAGGCAACTCGGCACCACCGCAGTAGGCATGGGAGTCCATTGGGCTGTATATCAAAAAGGATTGAGCACCTCTCCGCCAGCATATGCCAGCGCAGGGAATCTGGTGAAGCAAGCATTGAGTTAGAACTGGAATGAAGTTTTCAAACCATCTCTCATCTCCTCTGTACAGGTACATGAATGCCATTTTCCAAAACCTGATGCTTTTCATTTAAAAGAACAGTCTGCAATGAAAATGTGTTTTGCTACTGGGAGCCTACAACATCCCCCACCTTTAATCAGATAAGCTGAGCAATGTGTGCAAACACCAACCCCTCCCCCTGTACCAGCTGACCTAACTTTCCTTTAAAATGGGAAATTTGGAGAAGACTGGCCAAGGCTTGTCTGGCATCATCATCTGAAGCAAGTCATCTAAAGCAAGCAATGAGTTAGAACTGGAATTAAGTTTTCAAACCATCTCTCATCTCATCTGTACAGGTACATGAATGCCATTTTCCAAAACCTGATGCTTTTCACTTAAAAGAACAGTCTGCAATGGAAATGTGTTTTGCTACTGGGAGCCTACAACATCCCCCCACCTTTAATCAGATAAGCTGAGCAATGTGTGCAAACACCAACCCCTCCCCCTGTACCAGCTGACCTAACTTTCCTTTAAAATGGGAAATTTGGAGAAGCCTGGCCAAGGCTTGTCTGGCATCATCATCTGAAGCAAGTCATCTAAAGCAAGCAATGAGTTAGAACTGGAGTTTGGACTGGATTCGGACATAAACCGAAACACTGCCACATTTTATTTTGCTTTTCCCAAATTACTATCTGTCTCAGCCTCTGAGGAAAGCTATGTATTACTCTTTGTTTTACTGTTTCTTTACCATGATCTTCATCACATACCTCTGCCCCCACTGTATGCAAAGCCTGTATGCTGGTTGCACACCCCGCCAGCAACAAGCTGGTAGGGTGTGTCAGCTTTGGAAGAAAAGTGGTTCATAAATACAAATATTATTATTACTGCTGCCTTTGAGCAGCATGATCAAGATGGCGCCGCTGATGGCTGCCTAGGAGCTGTGCAGCTCAGCCAAATATGTTCCCTGTGTGATAACTGTACTGTCTCTGCTTGTATTGTTACCTACCTGGCTGTTTCAGCGACCAGTGGCGCCACTCATGGCTGCCTAGGCACTGTTCAGCTTGGTGGGTATGTGTTCCCTGTGTGATAACTGTACTGTCTCTGCTTAATGTTTCCTACCTGGCTGTAGCAGTGACCAGTGGCGCCGCTGATGGCTGCCTAGGCGCTGTGCAACTCGGTGGGCATGTGTTCCCCACATGTAATGTCTTAATGAAATGTATGTAATGCCTCCCCCCCCCCCTTCATCCCTGCTTGATGCTGCACTGTAAATCCACAAAAAATTCCTAGTGTGCGCAAGCATACATGGCCAATAAAGTTGATTCTATTCTATTCTATTCTATGTATAAGTGGCGCTCCATCTGTATATCCGTAGTAACATAGTAGATGAGATTGAAAAAAGACTTGTGTCCATCAAGTTCAACCTTATTCAGGACCCATTGGGTGGTATAGACTTAATGTGATATCTGCAATTCAGTTTACCCTTTGTTCCAACTACAGTATGGGCTAAATAGTAGTTAGTTTTACCCCTGAATGTTATTTTCCAGAAAATGTTTGTCCAACCTTATTTTAAATGTGTACACTGTATCTGCCATTACCAGTAGAGAGTTCTATATTTTACTACCCTGACCATATAAAAACACTTCCTTCTAAGGGTACGGAATCTTCTCTAGTCTGAAAGGATGCCCAAGTGTCATAATTTCTGAACTCAGTATATTTGTACGTTAAGCATGTCCCCCCTTGAATGTCTCATTCCCAGCGTACACATTCCTAATTTGACTACCTTGTCTTTGTAGCCTAAACACTCCAATCCTTTTACTAGCTTGGTTGTCCTTCTTTTGACTTTTTCCAGTTCCATAATGTCCTTTTTATAATGTGGGGCCCAGAATTGCACTCCATACTCCAGTGCCTTGTAGACTGGCATATTATTGGTGGCATAATTCCTAGTTTTCATGCCCT